>NC_064626.1:689774081-690403331 GCF_023864275.1 Schistocerca cancellata
TATTTCTCTGTGCAACCCTGCATAATTAAATCATGATTCAAAAAATTAGTAAAAACTACATTTCAAACATACTAAGACTACATTTCTTAGTGGTAACTAGAATATAAAAGATATCAGAAAAATATTATTGAATATACATTTATTTTTTGTGGAATAGTATTCAAATTCTAGTGAAGCTGTGACTTCTTTACATGTACTATATTGCTGAAGATTAAACACAGAAGAAAACCAGATTAGTAATTTCTTAACATAGTTAGTAAAGTCCCGTCTATTACAATCTTAAAGGAACTGATGTTTGTTCCATACACGAGTTTGGTTTTGTGTATTACAGCCCTTAAGAACGCATAACAAAGAATTGGAATTTGTGCTCGCTCCTGGAACTGACTTTAGTAAACATGTTAAATGCACATTAAAAAATACTCTTGTCTGATTCACAAGATGTATTGAACCTAAGGCATAATATTTAGTAGTAGTAAGGGGGGCAGGGATGGGGGGGGGGGGGGGGGGGGGAGAGATCTGGCAGAAATAGATGTTACAAAAACTAGATAGCAAATGTTTTGTTCAGTAAAATGTTTCATTTCTCTGGTTAGTAAAACGGAATCGAATGGACAAACTGATGTGATATTAGATAGATATTTCTCAAGGTCTGTAATTTCTTGGTTTGTGTTTGAAAATACATTTATTATTGTAAAGTTCAAAATAATAATCTTTTGTTTGTGTAAAAGGAGCATCTTTCCCTCAGTAGTACAATATTAAGATTAGTGGACAATCCCCATTGTTGTCCAGATTCACAGTGCATAATATTAGTTTTGTTAGATACAGCTCAGAGAGGTGATAATAGTCAAAAGAATTTTCACATTTCGCTTCAACTTTACTCGTACCAGATTACATATGCTTCATATATTACCTAATAGCAGCTGGAATGGAAAATTTTACATAATGTTAAGTGAATGATATTCAGTTACCTTAACCAATTAAAATGTGTATTGTCTACACCAGATAAATAATAGAGCTCATATTTAAAAGAACGTGTGTAGGGCCCTGGTGTGAGAAAATAGGACTGCATGTTTGTCTGCCTCTCCTGACACACACACACACACACACACACACACACACACACACACACACACACACACACACACAGCAAAAATTTATAATTTTATATTTTTCACAGTACTGCCTAGAAGTCACTTCACAGATGTAGATAACTTACACAACAAGAGCTAAATGGTTGCACCACATAAAGCTCTGTAACAATTAGAGCCAAAGCATATGCATGTGGCTCATCAAATGATGCCAACAGGTTAATGTTTGCTGTGTAAAAATGTTTATGGGGGAATCATTTATACAAATCTTTGATTTGGATGTGTGTTATAACACATCCTTATTACTTTTAACAACTAGTTTTTGGTGTCTCCCCATGGAAGTGTGAGCAATGTTATCTATTGGTGTTGTAAAATTTTAACATCTTGCAGCTCTAAACAAAAGTATAAACAAATATTTTTCTGCTTAGGGATTAGCATTGTGCAAGAATAATACCATTTCAAATATATGGCCCTGTGGCCAAATTGTGTTACTAGTGTCCCAATTACTGCAGATTTTGAAACAATGTACTTCAGTGATCAGAATTGTTCCTCGTAAGGAAGAAACCTGAAACATGAAAAAAGTATTACTGGCAGTTGTATTGAAGAATAATTTTCCATGTCTGAAGCATCTGCCATAAATTTAGAGGAGAAATACTGTTTGAATGTATGATTCTGTATTGACATGTTTTGAGGAACTTTGTAATAAAGCCTCAGTTTTATTCTGTTTTACACAAAACTTGCTAATACTTTTTAAGTGATATGAAAAAGACATGAGGTGGTCATAGAGAAAAATAAATTGTCTAAAAAATTGTTATATGTATTCTGTATGATTTTCAGAACCAGCACTAATTGCAAAGTCAAATATTATTCTGGATGTGAAACCATGGGACGATGAAACTGACATGAAATTGTTGGAGGCTGAAGTACGCAAAATATCAATGGATGGTCTTCTTTGGGGTGCATGTAAGTAATATTTTGTCTGTTGAAGGTTAGATGTGTCAATTTAATAAATTGCAATGCTGATACTTTTGTGTCTACTCAAGAATTTATTAAAATAAATGTAGAGATAAGTTTGTCCAACAATTTCATTATATAGTGTGCAACTACACAGGTACCAGCACATACTACTCCTTAAATAGCTAACAAACAAGATCGTTTTACACTTGCAACGTAAAGCATTATCAGTTTTATTAAATGTTAATTTTTATGTAAGTCGAATCTTCACTGTGCTTAGTTCAGTTACTAGCCTTTTTGAGAATTGCTACTATAACATAGTGAGACAAATATTGAGTGGTTCCTTTCAAAAGAACAACTCTTTTTTCCTTCCAGATCTTTATCTACCCTACTGAAGCCTGTGTTTAATATTTAAAGGCCTTATTGAAAGATGTTAAACCCTGATCTTTCATCCTTGTCTTAGGTGGAGAAAGTCTAAACCAGACCAGCTTTCACACCAATAATTGTCTCCTATTACACCGAATCATTGACTGCTAATGCAGTTCAGTTGTTAGTGTATACACAATGGTTTACTGCTTGTAAATTAAAATGTACTTTCTTTCTTTGTTCCGGGAGTGCATATCTTCAAAGATGTGAATGGTCTGTGCATGTTAAAGAAATATGTACAGTATATGATTTGTTTGTGCTTTGCTATTGACTGTGACTAAGGATTGTATGTCTGTTTTAGAATCCCCATGAAGCAGTGATATTCAGTAGTGTTACATGTGATATCTCGTGGGGTGGGTGGCGGAACAGGATCTTTGGAAACAATTTAAACATTTTAGCAAAATATGCCTACTTCCCTTGACTCTCTCCTGTAGGAATCCAAACCTGTGCATAAATCTGAAATTGTCTTCCATTTAAAATTGATGTTGTTATGAAATTTTAATTAATTTATTTTGACCACAATTCTTTCCTTCAAATTGCAGCAAAACTTGTACCTCTTGCTTATGGAATACATAAACTTCAGATTTCATGTGTTGTGGAAGATGACAAAGTATCTGTTGATGTACTTCAAGAAGCAATAGAAGCAATTGAAGATTATGTAAGTAGTCCTATATTACTTTTCAGTTTTATAGTTTAGTCTGCTCAATGACATATTTCAAGCAGTTTGCTATGTTAGTATTTTCTTGTAGTGTCTGTACGTGGGCAGTGCATGTGTAAAAGTGTTAAGTTTCAGGTGTGCTTGTAGACAGTTGAAATCGAAAGTCTGACATATCATAAACGCTGTCATTACTGTATTATCACAATCTAATATGTACAGAGTGACATGTGTGCATAATAAAAAATGACAAAAAGAAACTGAGTGACAGACAAATGTCTGCTTGTGTCTGTGTATATGCGGATGGATGTGTGTGTGTGCGCGAGTGTATACCTGTCCTTTTTTCCCCCCTAAGGTAAGTCTTTCCGCTCCCAGGATTGGAATGACTCCTTACCCTCTCCCTTAAAACCCAAATCCTTTTGTCTTTCCCTCTCCTTTCCTCTTTCCTGACGAGGCAACCGTTGGTTGCGAAAGCTAGAATTTTGTGTGTATGTTTGTGTTTGTTTGTGTGTCTATCGACCTGCCAGCGCTTTTGTTTGGTAAGTCTCATCATCTTTCTTTTTAAATATATTTTTCCCACGTGGAATGTTTCCCTCTATAAGATTCCACGTGGGAAAAAATATATCTAAAAACAAAGATGATTTGACTTACCAAACGAAAGCGCTGGCACGTCGATAGACACACAAACATCCACACAAAATTCTAGCTTTCGCAACCAACAGTTGCCTCGTCAGGAAAGAGGGAAGGAGAGGGAAAGACGAAAGGATGTGGGTTTTAAGGGAGAGGGTTAGGAGTCATTCCAATCCCGGGAGCGGAAAGACACACACACACACACACACACACACACACACACACACACACACACACACACACACACACATTTGTCTCTGGATTGTAGCAAGGACAACTTACTTTCAAAAGAGTGGTGAAACTGATAGTAATGACACTCACCATACAGAGGAAACATTGAGTTGGACAGGCACAACAGAAAGAAATCAGCTTTCAAGCAAAAGGCCTTCTAAAGTAGCGCGTGCATGTCGGTGACTCGACATCTTCTCCTTATGGGGAGTTGCAATCTTTTCATTTTCATAATATTGACTTGATTCCATCCGGGATTATCCATTGGTTTGATAGTAATGATACCTATTTGATAATGAAGTGGTGACAGTAAAGCTTTAGCTACTTGTAAAAGACAAAAATGTGATTGTTTGACTATGTTGTGAGCAATTTTTGTAAATGAGTAACACAACACACATTTTTATCTGAGTTTCTTCCTTGTTTCGTCCCTCAGCATTGAGGGAGGGCTTATATTCAGGTCAGTGTACTATTTTAGTGATCTCTTTGTACTAGACATATTCATCCATATTTTTATAAGGGAATGGCTACACTCAGAAATATGGCAACTATCTGTATGTGCCAACAAATAAGGCCTGCTATCATACTATATTTCTAATAATATTGCATTTATTTTCAGGTCCAAAGTGTGGATATTGCTGCTTTCAACAAGGTTTAACCCCTTCAGAAGAAGTGCCAACCCAAGATCATTCCATGTGATTTTAATGATGTGAGAATTTGTACCAGTTTGATAGGTTTCAATTTATGGGTTTCCTTACATAATACATCCATCATTGTTGTGAAACTTTTGTAGTACCAAATGTCCTAATTCCATATCACTTATTTGTTACTGCAGTTTTGTTATACAGCACTAAAAAGTAAATAATCTGAACACTTTATTGTTGCGTACTAAACTTCCATCCATAATTATTCCTGATATCTTTATTGTTGTTGTTTAGTACCAGTCAGTTTATTTTATGTGCTGGGAAATGTTTTTCTAAAAATAGGCTTACTGTAAGTGTGATGATGTGGCTACATATTCATTTGCAGTTGTCGTCTTTGTAGTCACTGTCTTCAGTCCAAAGGCTGGTTTGATGCACCTCTCATTGTCTATCCTGTGCAGTCCTCTTCATCTCCAAATAACTACTGCAACCCACATCCTTTTGAAGCTGCTTGCTGTATTCGTCCCTTGATCTCCCTCCACAATTTTTACTCCACTCCCTCACTCCCATCCATCTTTGGAGTAGAAATAATTACTTTATTAAGAAAGTCTGAAGATATTTTACTCGTCTCATATTTCTTACATACAAGATGGAATAATTTTGTCATGGCTTGCTCTCAAAGTGATCTTCATAATTCTGAGGAAACATTTTCTACTCCATGAGCATTGTTCCAATATGCACACTTCATGGCTTTCTTCTTCCATCTCATTTTCATCCTCTTCTGTTTCTATAATATTGGGTTAGTTTTTCTCTTACATTGAGCACCTATATGTTTCTTCCATCTGTTGGCCACACTTTCTTTATGCGATATAGTCTTGCCATTTGAGCTCTTAACTTTGATACAGATACTTTCCTTTCCTTCAAAGATTTCTTTAATATTTGTATAGGTGGCATGTATCATTCCCCTGTTTATGCATGCTTATACACCCTTGCATTTCTTGATGAGCCAGTCCTGTTACGCCATTTTGCATTTCCGATCACTCATTTTTTAAGAAATCTTTATTCCCTTTTACCTGCTTTGTTCGCCGTATTTTGTATTTTCTCATTTCTTCAGTTAAACTGGATCTCTCTTGTGTTATCCAAGGATTTCTGCTGGGCCTTGTCTTTTGACACATTTGACCTTCTGCTGCTGATACTATTTCATCTTTTAAAGCTACCCATTCATCATCTTCTATTCCTACATTCCTCTTTCCCAATTACAAGAGGAGGTATTTTTTTCCAAAAATTGTCATTCTAAAAATACAAAGTTGTTTTAAGTTTCCAGATTGAAGCTTTGGCAATTGAGGTTTTGTGCAGATTTGTGTGGAAGACATCTGAAGGGTTCATTTGATTAGGCTCAGTATGCAGAAGCACTTGATACAGTATCAAAGTTGTTTGATCAGTCATGCGACATTTGACTTACAGCACTAGTACAATGGATAGATACGTGAGAAACTATGAACTAGGCACTACTACAATCTAATGTTTTGCTTACTAAACTGACACTTTCATGAAATCCTATAGTGTCAACTCACAAATTGCTATTGTATGTGAATAGGTTGTATGGCTGTGTATACATACATTTATGCGGCTTTTAAAGTAAAGGTAACATTCTGAGGTGCAAATTTTGTCCTTCAAAAACCATTACACAGTTCTGAACCAAAGCCAGCATTTTATTTGGTTATGAGAAACTAATGATTTATGAAGTGAAGTGCGTTACAAATCAAAATTCTGTAGCTGTTCTCATATTAGAATACCAGGGAAAACGATACCAGCTTCTAATCAGCTTTAGAGCAAGATAGTGACGCCCACATGAAATGATAGAGAAAATTAATCCAGAATTAAATTCTAACAAATGAAACAAATCCCATTAAACTGACTGCAACTGTTACCTGAAGTGAGGGCGACTGAAGTAGCTGCTCTTGCTACATTCACCTGTAACACTACTAATTCTAATTGATGTCTTGTAAAGTAATGACTAATGATCATGGAAGACAACATTTTACCCCGTTTCCTGTTAATAGCAGCAGTATTGGAATCTTCTTCTGTGGCCTTCCTCTTTCTTGGTAAGTAAATTTCTTCTGAGCACGTCGTGTCAGTAAAGCATTGTCTATGTGATATAAAAATTCCGTAGTGGGAATCTTAACTAAATCCCACTCCAGACTTGTCGTAAACACTGTATTGAATACTTTGAGACACGTTTACATTTTTCATTTGCACAAAACATTGTACTGTGAAACTGTCCAAAACATGAGAAGTCATTAATAAAAGAAAACTGTTAACAAGTGAACATTAAAAAATTGAAATTGGCTGGTCAAAATTGATTCTGTAGCACATCTTGTATAATCTTGTTAGGTTTATCTTTCTATAAATCGCGATTAAGAGACACAGTTAAAAAAAGTTTAGTCTTTCAGGTATCCCAGTTTAGGTACACTGTGACTGCTCCTCTGGTATATAGTGGCACTATCCAGACTTTACTGAACAATAATATACAGTAGTGATGCACTTTCCTGATTGTTTAGGTTTTTTTTTTTTTTGCTGCTCGCAACGGAAGTTACATTACAATTTCTATACTGAGTCCTTTGCCTGGAATCAGTCAGTACCCTTTATTGTTTGGCCACACTTAAGTTTTTTATTTAAGTACTCCTACGGGTGTCAGCTTCTTTTCCCCTTTTTTAGCTTGTTACTTAATATTAATTTTACAAAATTCTTTTATACAGTAATATTATTTCCAATATTTAATTACCTTTTTTCATTTTCCCCTTCTCTATGCGCTCTTTAATTCAGTTTGTATTTTCTTGTGTATTGTCCGTGCATTTGGCATATTGATTATTTAAGTTCAGTTTCCATTCCATATTGTTAGTGTGTAATAGTCACGCAGTGTTGGAGCCACTCAGTGTGCCCATGTAGAATTGTTTACTCGTGTGCCTCTCATTTCTGCCAAACCCACAACGAAGGAGCCATGCAAGCTCCTGTCCACTAGTTCATAGACTATGACAAAACCTACATTGCTGCAAAGTCTGTGGAAGCCACTTCATCCAGTCGACACCTTGACAAGGTAAATTTGTTACCTTTACTCCTTTCATTATTTCCCTCCTATAGCCACGCCACACCCTGCACTGTTTCGCCATTGTAGGTTTATTAAAGTTGTATGCGTGCTATAGGCAATGCTGTATTCGAGGTAGTAAACTATCCTTATCACCTTTTGCACTTTACACAGTTCAGGTTTGTCGTGCATCACTATTACCTTTATGTAATGCACAGAAAATATTACATAGAATGAAAAGGTTATATACAAGAATCTCAGGTTAACGTCATTTTTCTTAACATCCTTCAGCTGACACGTGTAATTTTTTTTTATTTTAAATACAGGAAAGTCAGCTATTTTTCATTTACTTACATATCCTCCCTTAATTACAGAGGTCAGAAAAAGAAAATTGAAATATTCTATAGCCCTTGCATCTTCCAACATAGACAGGACACAAATACACTCAGTGACATCTCTATCCAACTCTGCAGGAAAGAAATCTACTATCTACAGGGAACTGTGGCATTTGAACGAAGGGAAAAAATATGGGATTCTCTGCCCAAACTTCACCAAAAATTCATAATATGATGATCAAGCAAACATCGTTTTACCTGATGCTTTTATGTATTCTTATTGTGCTAGCTACATGTATTTTGTTAACTATTAGACAATTCTTCTTTAAAGGTATGTAGTCCCCCAGCTTAAAAGTTCCATTGAGTGTATTTTTACTCATCCCCTCGTACTTTGGTGATGAAGGCCTCTCCATTTTCATCTTGTGTTCCTCATATTGTTGTTTTCACTGGAGCTAGTTTCTTAATTCTTGTACCTTCTGAATATTTTACCAATAATTAATTTTGGTACCATACTGATAAGTTGTGATTGTATTTACACTTCTTATTACCCCTTCTTATGATCAGTGTACATAACCAGATAGCCACAATCCAGAGGTAGGCATGTTCACTTGTACAATTTGCCATTTAAAATGCTATTTGATACACCATGTCATTTGCCTTGCAGTAAATTACCCTTTAACTCATCCATTATGGTAGATCGTTCCTTTACCTCATAAATTCACGCACTTTAATCTCAAGAACACACACACACACACACACACACACACACACACACACACACACACACTCACACACTTGCAGTATGGTGAGGCCCATCTTCAAAAGTACCTACCACTCTAATATTCCTCTGTTTAGTTGGGATGTGGCTTTTCATCATTCTCTAGAAAATATTCTCATCACTAATTCAATTACTAAGTACATAACTGCCTTTAGGTCAGCTTGCATCACGTTCATCCTTTAAATTACTTTTACTCATATTGGCTCAGTATGTGGGAGTAAAGTCTTTTTATATACTTTCACACACAGCAGGGTTAAATTCTTCAAATATTCTTATCTTCTAAACTTTGTGTTAGTGAGCAAACATTTTATTTTTGATATGAGCACAAATACCATTACTCTAGCTCCCCCCAACTTATCTACTGTTTGTTCTGTTTGTCAGATGCATTATGTAAATGACTTAAAGTGTAACATTTTGTTATCTGATGCATAGCAGAACTAAGCCAGTAGTAATTCTTTGAATGTATGGTACCAAGTTTTCAATTCTTTCCAGATAGTTCATAGCTTTGTTAAAATACTGTAGCCAGCTTATACAATAAATAACCCAAACTTTAACTCAAAATACCTACAATGAATATTATTATAGTTTGCAGTTAGGTTTAGTATTTGTTGAATTTACTTCCTTTTGTTCTTCTGTAGATGTTACTTCGTTCATTTACACTTTCATCTAATGGTGTGTTTTATTTCAGCTTTATATTTTTGTCAGTTCCCTGTTCCTTGTGAATACTCTTTCATTGAGGTTGAGTCAAACGAAACCTGGTCAGTGTGTCTACTTCTACCTTACACGTAAGGTGGCACCACGTAACTGCCATATGGTGGTGCTGTCTATTGGTAAAGAGACTGAGGCATGCACACTGTTTGCTGTTACGTAGTGCCAGTGTGGTTTCACACCGAAGACATGGTGGTCACGCAGGTTATCATCCACTACTGAACATGCAGGTGAGTAAGCAGCAACGGGGAACCACCTTCAATGCCCAGTGTTATCATGCCACTTTGCAGAACCTTAGATGAGCCATAAGTCGAAACACTGAGGCATGTTGTCCAATGGTGTATCCTCTTGCGTGATAATGCCCATCCACACACACAGTGCGGTGAACCAGCAGTTTCGGTGGGAAACGCTGGAACATCCACAGTCAAGTCCCGGCCTTTCACCATGTCTTTCATGTGTTTGGACCTCTAAAACAAGCTATTCAGGGACATCGATTCGCAATGAGTGATGAAGTGTGTGACTGGGTCTGGAACTGGATCTGACAGCAGCCTACTAGCTTCTTACAGGATGGAACTGACTGGCCAGTGTTGCAATGGGATAAATGTGCCAACAGTTTTGGCGACTATTTTTTGAGTATGCGTACGATGTATAACTACATTTTTGAGTTAATAAAATCGTTATTCTTACTTTAAACTTGTGACCGGGTTTCATTTGAATGCCCCTTATAAATTACCTTTCTCCTATTATATACTTACATATTTTTTAAATTTAATTTCTGTGCTGATGTCAGTATCATTGCTTATTCTACAGGGTTTTGGTATGCACGTGGTATTATGTTAATTAAGGCATATTGTTCTGCGCATGCGTCAACTTTCCTGACGTCCACCATAGTGTTTGTAGTGTCTGTGCGTCTCCCACCAGTATTCATAAGCATCAGAATTGCGTGTTACCACCATGGCAATCATGTACCGTAGGCCAGAATGCGTCTGTCACTTGTTAACTCGGTCTCGTATTACATAACTCCAAATGGCTTGAATAGTTGCTGTTTCAGGGTGTATACGACCTGGGAGATCCGGGAAAAATCCGGGAATTTTTTCATCCGGGAGAAAAGTAGGAAAACCCGGGAATTGTTTAGAATTCCGGGAATTTTTCATTGTTTTAGTTTTCAGTTATTTTTGTGATTTTGACTGGTAAGAACCAATACTCTAACAAAGAATATTATTGTATCCCACTACTGCAGAATAATACTGCAGCAACAAAACATGAACAAGAGAAAAAAAACGAAAATAAAACTTAAGTGCAAAGGAAATCGACTGTATACAACAAAACAGTACTCATACAAGCGTGTGCCAACAGCAAAGTGTGTCAAAGGCTTTAGGAAACTATGCAATGCTTTATAACAACAAATTGCCTCCGATGAGCGTGACGTGACAACTGTTTAAATTAGATTCGTTTGAGCAGTTGTGGTCGGGCTCTTGTGCATGCGCAGTTGAGTGACGTATCAGTAGTACCTCCTCCTGCTTCTGGTTACAGAAGTCTGCCTGGGCGCCACTAGTTGCCCCTGTTGGGAAATATTGTACATCCGGGGCTGATGCACAGAGCTGTCAGAGTTGTGGTGGGGAGGTGGGTTGTCTCCACATGACCTGTGATTACGTTCAGTGATTTTGTTGTTTCCTCTTCGTTTATTGCTTGCACGTTAAATGATAACAAAACGGATTTTTGTGGCCGGGAGCTGTCAAATGGATTAAAATACGTTCGCATAATTACGGCAGGCTAAAATATGTTAATAGTTTCAAATTTTGTTTCCACCTTTCTGACAGTCGAGCATTAATCGCCTTATAGAACAATGAAGTTATTTTTGCCAGTTTGCTAAAGCGATTTGGCCTTTATTAATCCTTTCTACTGAGGCAGTCAATGTATATGAAACGAAGTGTTTAATTTCACTCTGTTGGCTAGTTTCAACTGTTCACTGCATTTAAAGTGCACGTATGGCATTATGCTATAATAAAGAACCAAACATGAGTACTGGTACTCCAAGAAAATTTACATACGGATGGGCATTTTAAGCCGAATTATGCATTTTAGTATGGTTCACAAAATCCCGACGCTCTTGAAGTATCCTTTGATGTCTTGTTTGTTTTATGACATAATGTAAGATCTTCTAATATTTTATACGTATGAACATACGGGCTTCCTGCGTCATCGTAGCTGCACAAGCGTGGTGACGTCCGTTATCTGGCCCTTTCTTGCAACTGCTGAAACGAACCTATTTCTAACAGATCACGGGAAAATATTGCGAATGGTGGTTTGAAAAGAGTTACATTCAAAGTAGATTTCCTTTTACGCAAGATGAACTACGTGCGAGAATGTACGATGAATTTATTAAATCACAAAGCGTCGGACTCTCAGTTAAAAACTCTTTGAGGACGACCATTCAGAAGAATTTCGAGCCCGGAAGATCAGACATTTGCGTTGTTATTAAAAATTTTACTGGGACATTTGTGTGATGTATCTTAAAGTGTAACGTGCGCAAAAAAGATAAACATTATATGTGGAAGCTTAGCTTCTCTTCCAACTTATTAATCTTAGAGACCAATATTATATGTGAATGCTAGGCATATTAATTTAAGCCATTAACTTTTCTTATTTGTGTAATTGCACTACTTAAGAGTGATCTTGCTACTGGCTGACTACATCACACGCCCTATGCTGTCGAAAGCTGGCGAGATCCCGTGAATGAGCTATGACTGGCTTACACAAGCGCATTGCAATCTCAATTTCAATGCTTCGGAAAGTGACATGCGTTGTTTGGCGGAATTCAAATTTATACCTTTGTAATACAAAAATATGCTGCGTACATGATGCTGCTCATCAAAGGTCTTTCAAAACGTGTTTCCCCTCTTAGTTTCGTTTCCTAAAGTGCCGGGAAATTCTACATCTGTATATAAAACCATAAACATTCAAAGGATTGATGAGTTTTACAGTGCCGAGTAAGAGTATACTGTCCCTTAACATGGAAAAAGTGCATTTTCACCCGGGAGAAAGAGTTTTTGTCCAGGAATTTTTTCCCTTGTCCACATATACACCTGTGGTTATTTAATGGTCACTTGTTGTTAACCATTCTTTAATCTTTGTATTGCCTTGCACTTGGCCTAAATCTTACATAGTGATCTTACTGCTCTGATTGGGGTTTAAAACACGATATATCCGTAAAGTGCATTTACGATGTCTCCTCATACATATGGTGTATGATTTGTGTGCTGTCAAATCAGTATGTGTTGTTCAATTTCCTCCATCTGTTTAATTTGTATACTAATTATATTGATTTCTGCTAATGAACAAATTCTTTCAGGTCTTTGTGGGTACAATCCCTTTTCCTTCCCACTGTTCGGGTATGCTAGTCAGTAACATGATGAACCTGTTGTCATCATCATCATCATCATCATTTAAGACTGATTATGCCTTTCAGTGTTCAGTCTGGAGCATAGCCCCCTTATAAAATTGCTCCATGATCCCCTATTCATTGCTAACATTGGTCCTCTTCTGATGTTAAACCTATTACTTCAAAATCATTCTTAACCGAATCCAGGTACCTTCTCCTTGGTCTGCCCCGACTCCTCCTACCCTCTACTGCTGAACCCATGAGTCTCTTGGGTAACCTTGCTTCTCCCATGCGTGTAACATGACCCCACCATCTAAGCCTGTTCGCCCTGACTGCTACATCTATAGAGTTCATTCCCAGTTTTTCTTTGATTTCCTCATTGTGGACACCCTCCTGCCATTGTTCCCATCTACTAGTACCTGCAATCATCCTAGCAACTTTCATATCCGTAACCTCAACTTTGTTGATAAGGTAACATGAATCCACCCAGCTTTCGCTCCCATACAACAAAGTTGGTGGAAAGATTGAATGGTGCACAGATAACTTAGTCTTGGTACTGACTTCCTTCTTGCAGAAGAAAGTACATCGTAGCTGAGCATTCACTGCATTAGCTTTGCTACACCTCGCTTCCAGTTCTTTCACTATGTTGCCATCCTGTGAGAATATGCATCCTAAGTACTTGAAACCGTCCACCTGTTCTAACTTTGTTCCTCCTATTTGGCACTCTATCCGTTTATCTCTCTCTCTCCCACTGACATTACTTTCGTTATGGAGATGCTAATCTTCATACCATAGTCCTTACATTTCTGATCTAGCTCTGAAATATTACTTTGCAAACTTTCAATCAAATCTGCCATCACAACTAAGTAATCTGCATATGCGTTGTTGTTGTTGTGGTCTTCAGTCCTGAGACTGGTTTGATGCAGCTCTCCATGCTACCCTATCCAGTGCAGGTTTCATCTCCTCCCAGTACCTACTGCAACCTACATCCTTCTGAATCTGCTTAGTGTATTCATCTCTTGGTCTCCCTCTACAATTTTTACCCTCCACACTGCCCTCCAATGCTAAATTTGTGATCCCTTGATGCCTCAGAACATGTCCTACCAACCGGTCCCTTCTTCTTGTCACGTTGTGCTACAAACTCCTCTTCTCCCCAATTCTATTCAATACCTCCTCATTATTTATGTGATCTACCCATCTAATCTTCAGCATTCTTCTGTAGCACCACATTTCGAAAGCTTCTATTCTCTTCCTGTCCAAACTATTTATCGTCCATGTTTCACTTCCATACATGGCTACACTCCATACAAATACTTTCAGAAACGACTTCCTGACATTTAAATCTATGCTCGATGTTAACAAATTTTTCTTCTTCAGAAACGCTTTCCTTGCCATTGCCAGTCTACATTTTATATCATCTCTACTTCGACCATCATCAGTTCTTTTGCTCCCCAAATAGCAAAACTCCTTTACTACTTTAATTGTGTCATTTCCTAATCTAATTCCCTCAGCATCTCCCGACTTAATTCGACCACATTCCATTATCCTCGTTTTGCTTTTGTTGGTGTTCATCTTATATACTCCTCTCAAGACACTGTCCATTCCTTTCAACTGCTCTTCCAAGTCCTTTGCTGTCTGACAGAATTACAATGTCATCGGCGAACCTCAGTTTTTATTTCTTCCCCATGGATCTTAATTCCTACTGCGAATTTTTCTTTTGTTTCCTTTACTGCTTGTTCAATATAAAGGTTGAATAACATCGGGGAGAGGCTACAACCCTGTCTCACTCCCTTCCCAATCACTGCTTCCCTTTCATGCCCCTCGACTCTTATAACTGCCATCTGCTTTCTGTACAAATTGTAAATAGCCTTTCTCTCCCTGTATTTTACCCCTGCCACCTTCAGAATTTGAAAGAGAGTATTGCAGTCAACATTGTCAAAAGCTTTCTCTACGTCTACAAATGCTAGAAATGTAGGTTTGCCTTTCCTTAATCTTTCTTCTAAGATAAGTCGTAAGGTCAGTATTGCCTCACGTGTTCCAATATTTCTACGGAATCCAAACTGATCTTCCCCGAGGTCGGCTTCTACCAGTTTTCCCATTCGTCTGTAAAGAATTCGCGTTAGTATTTGGCAGCTGTGACTTATTAAACTGATAGTTCAGTAATTTTCACATCTGTCAACTCCTGCTTTCTTTGGGATTGGAATTACTATATTCTTCTTGAAGTCTGAGGGTATTTCGCGTGTCTCATACATCTTGCTCACCAAATGGTAGAGTTTTGTCAGGACTGGCTCTCCCAAGGCTGTCAGTAGTTCTAATGGAATGTTGTCTACTCCCGGGGCCTTGTTTCGACTTAGGTCTTTCAGTGCGCTGTCAAACTCTTCAAGCAGTATCATATCTCCCATTTCATCTTCATCTACCTCTTCTTCCATTTCCATTGCCCCTGTATAGGCCCTCTATATACTCCTTCGACCTTTCTGTTTTCCCTTCTTTGCTTAGAAGTGGGTTTCCATCTGAGCTCTTGATATTCATACAAGTGGTTCTCTTTTCTCCAAAGGTCTCTTTCATTTTCCTGTAGGCAGTATCTATCTTACCCCTCGTGAGATAAGCCTCTACATCCTTACATCTATCCTCTAACCATGCCTGCTTAGCCATTTTGCCCTTCCTGTCAATCTCATTTTTGAGATGATTGTATTCCTTTTTGCCTGCTACTGCATTTTTGTATTTTCTCCTTTCATCAATTAAATTCGGTATCTCTTCTGTTACCCAAGGATTGCTACTAGCCCTAATCTTTTTACCTACTTCATCCTCTGCTGCCTTCGCTATTTCATTCCTCAAAGGTACCCATTCTTCTTCTACTGTATTTCTTTCCCCCATTCCTGTCAATTGTTCCGTTATGCTCTCCCTGAAGCTCTGTACAACCTCTGGTTCTTTCACTTTATCCAGGTCCCATCTCCTTAAATTCCCACCTTTTTGCAGTTTCTTCAATTTTAATCTGCAGTTCATAACCAATAGATTGTGGTCAGAGTCCACATCTGCCCCTGGAAATGTCTTAAAATTTAAAACCTGGTTCCTAAATCTGTCGTACCATTATATAATCTATCTGATACCTTTTAGTATCTCCGGGATTCTTCCATGTATACAACCTTCTTTTATGATTCTTAAACCAAGTGTTAGCTATAATTAAGTTATGCTCTGCGCAAAATTCTACCAGGCGGCTTCCTCTTTCATTTCTTACCCCCAATCCATATTCACCTAGTATGTTTCCTCCTCTCCCTTTTCCTATACTCGAATTCCAGTCACCCATGACTATTAAATTTTCGTCTCCCTTCACTATCTGAATAATTTCTTTTATCACATCATACATTTCATCAATTTCTTCGTCATCTGCAGAGCTAGTTGGCATATAAACTTGTACTACTGTAGTTGGCGTGGGCTTCGTATCTATCTTGGCCACAATAATGCATTCACTATGCTGTTTGTAGTAGCTTACCCGCACTCCTATTCATTATTAATCCTACTCCTGCATTACCCCTATTTGATTTTGTATTTATAACCCTGTATTCACCTCACCAAAAATCTTGTTTCTCCTGCCACCGAACTTCACTAATTCCCACTATATCTAACTTCAAACCTATCCATTTCCCTTTTTAAATTTTCTAACCTACCTGCTTAATTAAGGGATCTGACATTCCACGCTCCGATCCGTAGAACGCCAGTTTTCTTTCTCCTGATAACAATGTCCTCTTGAGTAGTCCCCGCCTGGAGATCGGAATGGGGGACTATTTTACCTCCGGAATATTTTACCCAAGAGGATGCCATCATCATTTAACCATACAGAAAAGCTGCATGCCCTTGCGAAAAATTACGGCTGTAGTTTCCCCTTGCTTTCAGCCATTCGCAGTACCAGCACAGCAAGGTTAGTGTTAAAAATCAGATCAGTCAATCATCCAAACTGTTGCCCCTGCAACTACTGAAAAGGCTGCTGCCCCTCTTCAGGAACCACACGTTTGTCTGGCCTCTCAACAGATACCCCTCAGTTGTGGTTGCACCTACAGTACGGCCATCTGTATCGCTGAGGCACGCAAGCCTTCCCACCAGTGGCAAGGTCCATGTTCACATATCTTAACCTCACCCAGCCAGTCTATTGTTTTCAACATATGAGCCATAAATAATATGAACAACAGTGGAGACAGGTTGCAGCTTTGTCTTACTCCTGAAACTACTCTGAACCATGATCTCAATTTACTGTCAACTCTAACTGCTGCCTGACTATCCATGTAAAGACATCTAATTGCTTGCAAAAGTTTGCCTCCTATTCCATAATGTCGTAGAACAGACAATAACTTCCTCCTAGGAACCCGGTCATATGCCTTTTCTAGATCTATAAAGCATAGATACAATTCCGTGTTCCACTCATAACACTTCTCCATTATTTGCCGTAAGCTAAGGATCTGGTCCTGACAGCCTCTAAGAGGCCTAAACCCACACTGATTTTCATCCAATTGGTTCTCAACTAATACTCACACTTTCCTTTCAACAATATCTGAGAAGATTTTACCCGCAACACTGATTAAAGAGATACCTCTATAGTTGTTACAATCTTTTCTGTTTCCATGTTTAAAGATTGGTGTGATTACTACTTTCGTCCAGTCGGATGGAACCTGTTCAAACTCAGAGGCCATTTCAATTATCCTGTGTAGCCATTTAAGACCTGACATTCCACTGCATTTGATGAGTTCTGACTTAATTTCATCCACCCCAGCTGCTTTATTGCACTGCAATCTATTGACCATTTTCTCCACTTCCTCAAATGTGAACCTACTTCCATCATCATTGCTATCCCATTCTACCTCGAAATCTGAAACATTACTGATCATATTTTTACCTACATTGAGCAACTCTTCAAAATATTCCCTCCATCTACCCAAGGCATCCACAGGCTTCACCAGCAGTTTTCCTGATCTGTCCAAAATACTTGTCATTTCCTTCTTACCTCCCTTCTGAAGATTGCTAATTACACTCCAGAATGGTTTTCCAGCAGCTTGACCCGTAGTCTCCAACCTGTTTCCAAAATCTTCCCAAGGTTTCTTCTTGGATGCTGCAATTATCTGTTTGGCTTTGTTACTTTCTTAACATAACTTTCTCTGTCCACCTGAGTTCTAGTATGTAGCCATTTTTGATGCGCCTTGTTTTTCCTTTTACAGGCTGCCTTGAGTGTGTCATTCTACCAAGCTGTTTGCTTCATCCTACTTTCACACACTACTGTTCCAAGACATTCTTTAGCCACTTCTAGTACTGTGTCCCTGTACCTTGTCCATTCCTTTTCCAATGACTGTAATTGACTACATTCAAGTAACTGGTACCTTTCTGAGATCGCTGTTATGTACTTGTGCCTGATTTCCTTATCCTGAAGTTTCTCCACTCTTATCCTCCTACATATGGACCTGACCTCCTGCACTTTCGGCCTCACAATCCCAATTTCACTGCTGATTAAATAATGATCAGTGTCATCAAAGAATCCCCTGAATACCCATGTATCCCTCACAGCCTTCCTGATCTGTTATTATATAGTGAATGACACATCTGGTTCCCCTGCCTTCCCAAGTATACTGGTGAATGTTCTTATGTTTAAAAAAGTAGTTTGTAATTACTAAGCCCATACTGGCACAGAAATCCAAGAGTTGTTTCCCGTTCCTGTTGGTCTCCATATCCTCTCCAAATTTACCCATAACCTTTTCATACCCTTCTGTTCGGTTTCCAATCCTGTCATTAAAATTTACTCTAAAAACTACAACACTGAGTGCCTCATAAAAACTATTCAACTTATCTTGATCTGTCCCTTCACAATGCGAATATACTGACAGAATCGTAATATTCTTGCTAGACACTGTCAAATCTATCCACATCTGTCGTTCGTTTACATACCTTGTTGCAACTATGCTGGGTTCCATTTCTTTCCTGATGTAAAGCCCTACACCCCATTGTGCTATTCCTGCTTTGACTCCTGACAGGTAGACCTTGTATTCTCCCACTTCCTCTTCTTTCTCACCCCTTACCCGAATGTCACTAACAGCTAAAACATCCAGCCCCGACTTACTTGCAGCCTCTGCCAGCTCTACCTTCTTCCCAGAGTAGCCCCCATTGATATTAATAGCTTCCCATCTCATTACCATTTGTTTGCCAAGTCGTATCTTAGGAGTCCCTGGTTTGTCAGAGGTGGGACTCCGTCACCTCCAAAGTTCCGAGGCATTTTGCTCTGATTGTTGTCAGCATCATATTTAAAGTACCAGGGAAGCAGGTTGCTAGCCTTACTTGCCCCGAGTCCCATTGGGTTTTACCCCTAACAGTTGAGGGACTAACCGGTGGATTTGGTAGTCTTTGCTGTATGAGCACAAAGGTGACCACGACTCAGAATACGTCAGAGATGCCCAGCCTTATTCCGAAGTAACTGGTATCCCAACTGTCGGGACCACTTACTTGGCCACTCACACACTGCCCGTAGTTCATGAACTAGGACATGACTACAGGAACCCACACCATGAACCTATTATCATAGGATTTTTTTTCTACCTTCTCCAAGGTTACAAGAGCTTTTCTTAACTTCTCCTCCGTAGTCATTTCTTTTCTAGGTATCTTTGTAATCGTTTTGCCCATTCATATTCTGTAACTTTGTTGTAGATTAACTCTGTGGGTGTGAAACCAATAGATGTGTATGGTAAATTATTTACAAGCTGCTGGAATGGTGATATAAATTCAATCCACTTAATGTGTTTTTGTGGGGTATATGTATGGGTGAATTGGTTAAATGTTCTGAATACTCTCTATATGGGGGCTAACCTCTGGGTGAAAACAGGATACTAGTATCATGTGTTTGATGATTTGACAAATTCTTTCCATTTCTTACTGATAAAATATGACACAGTGTCAGTCAAGATTATCCTCGGCTTTCCTACTTGTGAGAAGCAATCTTCCACTATTCCCTTCATGATTGGGCCTGAAGTTAGTGTCTTAAGCATATGATCTGAAGTATTTAGAAAAGACATTGTACGTTACTATTACATGTTTTGCTCCAAAGTTTCCTCTCAGGTATGGATCAGCCACGTCCATTGATACTAATTCAAGTGGTTTTGTCGGAATGATAGTACGTAACTTGTTCAACCTAGACACTTTACATGTTTCCTGATCACTTGTTGTATCCTACGTCTCATTTTTAGGAAATAGCAATAGGTGTGATTTTGCCTGTACATTTAGACACACCATAGTGCCCCCACAAGTGATGACTGAACTTAATAAAATTACCAACATAGTACCGCGCACACGCGCGCGCACACACACACACACACACACACACATTCTTGTTCTGGCATGTGTCTATGAAATAGCATTTGTTGCTGTATCACATAGAACTTGTTTAAATTTGTGTACCTAGACTCCTGTAATTTTTTCCTTACCTTTTGCCGGCACTGATCCTCTTCTTGCAACTGTCGCAGGGTGCAGCACATTTTTACGTAGTACGATCAATACGTTCTGTCATGCATTAGTAAGACTAATATCTGAGATCTTTTCAGTAAATTTCAAAAATTCATTAAAACCATTTGGTGGTATCGATAGTGAATCGGCTATTATGTTTTGCTCATCCCTAATATATAATGTACCAAAACTAAATATTTGCAAACTGAGCTGTCCTTGTGGGAGTGGTCTCTCTCTCTCTCTCGGATTCTACAGTCTCTTTCTAAGTTTTCAGAATCGAAAATGCCTGGTGGTGAATAAAGTGAGCGAGCTTTTAAATTTCTTCTTAGAAAGTTATGAAGATAAACAGCACAAAATCATTATAGTTGCTTTATGGGGATCAAGATGAACAGGTTTTTGTAAAACACAAAAACAGAGGATAGTTTTCCAAAGGCATTTTCGACAACTTGTCAGCCTAAAAACCTGTAGTTACATAATCTTCTTCTGCTGCCTGTGTTGTTATTTCCTGGAAAGGGTTTCATGACATGTTCTTGTAGTGCAAAAGCATCGGCAACAATTACAAAGGAAGTCGACACTGCTCTTAAAGGCAGAGATTCCGGTCATGGTATGTGCAGCTCACCTGCCTGAAGAGCTTTATTAAAGGTTGTACTGTCAAATACACCTCCATGTGAAATATGTCCCTGCACTCCTATATCTGCATGAAGAACCTGGTAATCAGCATCCACTAATGCCATTGACATAATGCTGCCAGTGTCTTTATAGTTGTAGTAAGTGCTTCCAGCATGAGCAGGATTAACAATTTGCACGTTTTCCATCTAAAGACCCTATGCAATGAGGAAAGTTCCAGTGAAGCTCAAATTCTCGAGCAATTTCCTTCTGTTGTGCTTCAGTATTCGGTACCTGAAAAAATAAACAAAGAATCTGAAGCATTTTTTAAGGGTATGTTAGAAGAGATAAGTGTCAAAGAGGAAATAAAATTGGAATAGGAAAACAGTACCAGTACTTAGAGTACTCATTCGGAGCTATCTCAAAATCCACTGTGCGAGAATGCCAAACTTCTGCAACAAAATTCAACAGGTGATGCTTTGGAACGACTGCGGAGAACAAGTGAACACATCCTAATGAAAAAGAACACACAACTTTGAGGTAGATTAAAATTGTGTGCTGGACTAAGACTCAAATTCAGGACCTTTGCCTTTCGTGGGCAAGTGCTCTACCATCTGAGCTATCCAAACATGACTCGTGCACTATCTTGGAAAAAGACACATTTGTCATTGGTAAAATATGTGAAATGTGAACTTCGAAACAAAAGATGTACTAAGATTCTGCAGAAGAGGATACAGGACTTAATTTTTCAGTAAATACTCGAAAAACTAGCCGAATTTTAGAATGAATAAAGTGCAATAACAGAAATAAACTTTGTGCAAATTGATGTGAATGAAGTGCAGCAAGAAAATGTTTAAGGACTACTAAATGTTTTACTGTCCAAATCAACTTTTTAATAACTGCAGATAATTGCATTTAGTTTTAAATAAACAAAATTGAGAAGCATATCAAATTTCTACCTCAGTTTCTCCTTGTAGTGCCTTTATTATAGCCTGACATTCTTCTTGTATTATGCTGCTGATTTTGAATTTGGAAATACTATGGATGTACATTAAGGGGCAATACGAATCTCCAGCAGCTAAAGTAAGTAATGTAATGGCTAGTTGTTCAGCAGGGATTACAGCTTCTTGAAAATTTGTATCCTACAATGTTTAGTATTGAGCTGTCATATTTAGTAATACTTCACACTATCGTAGGCACACAAAATTATTGAAACTCCGTATGTCTTGAACTTCCAAGTCACTCATCACTGAACTGTAAGCCCCGTGACTACACTGTTTACTGAGAAAGTTACACACCCACCATCTAAGTTCCTTTCTCTGATTATTCTCCCTTTTTACAATTATATTCACAGCGTTAGCGCAAAGAAACAAACTCTGCATTGGATGCCATGTTCTGTGAAACTGGATGGCTACATGTCGCAAGTGGAATGATCACATTGGCTGCTAGTGCTTGTCGCACTAGTCACGATATACAGGTACATGTGCTGAGATGATTTCCTCCGTGGCTTGTGCTGGGCATAAATCTAAACAAAAAATCCCTCAGTGTGAATGTATCATAAGAAATCGAACTCCATGAAATTTCAGCAGCTACTGTTCTAAATTTTCTAGACATGTCCTCACTGGAATGATAACTTTGTTTATGCCCCTTCTATAAAAGGAACCTCACACTGCCATCCGCGTTTGCAATTGCTAATATGGGACTACAATAGGATGAGTGAGAATGTTCTATAATCTCCCAGTTAATCATGTGTTCTATTTCCTTATTTACCGCTTCCTTTTTTGACCATGGTATGACGTATGATTAATAACAAAATGTTTCATGGGGGTAGACATCCACCTTGTACATACAATCTTTCATTACTACCACTCGTTTCACAATCACATGAGCATATTGTTGGGTGAGTACACTTAACTCCTCCCTTTGTGCCTCAGATAACAAAGCAAATATGTTGACCTTTGCCTGTACTGCAGAACATCTATGTTCTCTCAGTTGAAGTTTTACTGGCTCAAATGGCTCTGAGCACTATGGGACTTAACTTCTGAGGTCATCAGTCCCCTAGAACTTAGAACTACTTAACCTAACTAACCTAAGGACATCACTCACATCCGTGCCCGAGGCAGGATTCGAACCTGCGCCCGTAGCGGTCGCGCGGTTCCAGACTGTAGCACCTAGAACCGCTCGGTCACTCCGGCCAGTGAAATTTTAGTGCTTTTGTCCATCAAGTAATATCATCTCAGGATATAGCAATTGTATTTTCACTTTAGCATCCTCTCTGCAGCTGTTTAGAGTTGTTCCTACCCTCGCCAAACCTACTGATACCTCTTGCTCATCCGTTCTGAAATAACTTACCCTTACCTCCTTCAATCTGTTCTTTGAATAATTTGAAAAGCTTCCATCCCATTAAACAATTGGCAATCAGTTTTCCCACTACCAAAAAGCTACATTCTACAGTGATGTCTTTGAATGTTATGCATATAAAAGCCAATAATCTTAGTCCCTTTTATCTGTTTCCAAGTACAGCCAAGATACAGCATTTTTGTACTGGTGAAGTTGGTATGTCTCTATCCTTCCTAATTTTACTAAACAAATTTTGTGAATTTTAGTCAATGCATATGTATCTAGTACAATAAGTGCCTATTTTAGCCGTTATAATGGCCTGTATTAATTTTTCTACTTTTTTATCATCATTTAAATCTTCCATACATAATTCCTCAAATATCACTATCCTGGTCACAGCATATAAAATACTTTGGAAATGAGTGTGTGCCCTACTCCTCTCCTTCGTCTGTGAGTGCAGGCTTATCGTGACTGGCTGTTGTTTTCCTGTGGGGGTCACAGTAATTTCATTGCTTTGCATTTCATCTACTGTATCCACAGTATGATCAGTGTTTCTTCAGTTTGTATCCTGCCCAGATCGTGCATCAGTTTCTCTTTGCCCTTGTCCTCTCTCCTGTAAATCTCTCCCGTTTCCTTTCCTGTAACCATTGTTATTTATGTTAGGGTGCCTCCTGTTGTCCGTATGTCCTAGCCAATTGCCAATCAATTTTTGTCTACTGGCAGTGGACGTTGAAATCTGTTATCAGGTCCCCTTTGTTCCATAGGGTCACGGTAACCTGGATAATGTTCTCTTGTATCCCCCCCCCCCTTTTTTGAACTAGTAATTTCCTCTGTTACTATAGTTCTTATTTTTGTTACTTTGCTGAGGCGCATAAGGATAGCAACCATGCTGGTTGTTTCCACTGTTATTGGTATAGTGGTTTCCATAACATGGTGTATCAAGCTGCATATCCCTGTTCTCAGCTGGAGGTTGCCCCCTTTTCATAGATGAGACAGAGAAGCAACACTTGAGATCATTCCCTGGTATTGTCACTAATGTTTCCTTGGTATGTGGTGGCAATTGACTATGAATATCTGTAAGATGTCAACATGCGAGATTGAATTCATACAGTAGCATGTCTTATTAAGACATTTTTCAAAATATTGGCACAATCCTCCCTGTTTACTGTTAAAGGGCTAAGGGTTAAACACCTCACTATCCAACCTCTCTTGTACAACGATTAACCAGAATTTGTCAAAAAACACTTACTCAAATTGTTTGTACATGTGGCAGTCCTCAGCGATGTTGGTAGCCCAAAGTAAAGCCTACTAAGAATCTGATTCTTTGTGCTTCCGTCCTGTTACATGGCAGCTCATTTTGGAATGCCCTTATGAATATGACAGTGTTTGTCTTCAGTGCTGTATAGAAGAAATTGTCTAGGTGTAATAAGGCTTCATCAGCTGAAATAGATGACAGATGAATAGATAGGTGCTAGGCTCACAGGCTGCAGCACTGTCTGCGGCTGCGTGTGGTTGTACGCAACATATGATGGTGCTATCAATACTATTGCTTCTTGCCAATTGTATTCCCTTTATTCACCACCAGGTATAGTCGCAGATGAATGCTCTTAGGTCTGCATTCACAGTGACATCGACAATGGTCATCAGACACCATTGCCAGAGGTTGGCCGACAACGTGGTCATAGTGTGTCCGATGTTCATCAGTTTTGGCAGGGTCAAAGGAGGTTAGTTTGATTAGGTTAGAATCTATTCTATATATGAAGTAGGTTAGATTTTAACCTCTCAGGATGGGGTGGATACCACAACACCTCTGTTCTTGGATATGAGTGCTGCATAGCAGCTTTGCTATGAGAGAGATGCCAACTGCATGTGAATGACCTTCCCTGTCTCCTAAAAAGAAAGTGGTGAGTAATATTCACTCTGTCCTCAGTTACCAGAATAACCAGACAAGTTTTACAAATATACGGGATGATGGGAGAGGCACTGTTATACTCAAGGTAATTCGTGGTGACCTTGAAAAGCAATTTATAAACACTCTTTTTCGCTATATTTGTTTAAAGTTGTGCAGACATAGACTACATCAATTAACCTTCAATGAATGTTATTTAGCACACAAATGAAAGACAAGCATGAAGTGTAGCATAAGATACTCTGATAACCCACAGCACTTAAAAGTGGAAATACATACCATATACCACATTTGCAAACCACTTCATACATACAGAATCTCTGCCCTGCTGGCATAAAACACCAGTAAGTGGTAATAACATTTCTTAGACAACCTATCACAAAAAGATCCAGTAAGTAGCTATAAAGATATAAGATATGCCACCCTTTTACTGGAACAAATTATTTTTTGAGGTTATAATCTAAGACTAAAATTTCCAATAAAGATTTTGGCTATTTAAGGTTTCAAATAAACCTGCAGTATTCCAAACGATATCCCAGTTTTTTTCAGCCTAACTAGAAACAATTGTGTACGCCATTCCGGGGGTCGAGCTGCTATTGGCTACTGCGTATGATGTCAGTGGGAATACTGTTCGGGACTCGCACTCGTGGTCCATGTAATGCTATCTACCATGGTCCATGATAGTTTTAACTCCAGCCTCATGAAACGTATGTTCTAAAGTGCTGATGCACACTATGAAGTATTGCTTGAACCTAGAACTCTTAAATAAAAACTTGTTTGTCATAATAAGAGCCACTTTCAAAGATTTACTATCAAGAGACTGTGGAATACCCTATCTTTCCAATGCTAAAACAGCACTTACAAATTACATGTTTTCTCAAAGTATTTGAGCTAGGAAGTTGAAACTTTTACAGGTAATTTACTAGAGTACTGGCTGCAACTTAATACAGGGCTTTCTAAAAATTTGAATCCAGTTGTTAGAGATTAATTTTTTCTATTGTAATGAACACTCATTTCTCTTTTGTATCATTTTTCGTTTATAAATTCAACAGTATACAGGTTTTGGAAAAATGCTGTCTTAAGTTACACAGAAGAGACACTGTAAAATTTCCTAAAAATTTGAATCAAATTAATTTGGTAGAGCCTGAGAAAACATGTAGTGTGTGTGAAAAATAAAATTTTTGGGACTCCAGCAACAAGTTTGGATTATCTTTTTAGTGCATTCCAGGTCCATAAGCTGGATTATCTTTATCTTCTGCAAACTACTACTCTAGTTTCCTCTTTGTCCTCCACCTGTTTACTCTAGCTTGCATTTCTAGGCTTTTTACAGGCCTGTCAGCAGCCCAAAGACATTTCTTGTCCAAAACAAACATTGTTTGTACCATGTTGAAACCTATCTTCATTCCCATATTTTGAAATACTTGGCACCTTTTCCGTCTCCCTTCCTCCTCTTCTCACTTTTTTTTACTACTGGAGTTAATTTTATTCGACTTGTGGTTTTATTTATTTAGATAAGATTATATATGTGTAGCAGCAAGTAAGTTGGTACATGGTAACTAGTAACTATGCTTTACGATATTAAAGTTTGGATTTACAAAGTTCAGACTGATATAAAACTTTTACTGAGAGCTGATGGCAGTACACAAAATTATTTGTAACAAGTTGCTATGGTTTTGATTCAATGTTATTACACTGCCTTTACTTGGTAATTCTTTCTTCATAAAAGCAAGTAACTTTGAGTAATGTTGAGTACATATTTAACTTTGCTTTGTATGAGTCACACTAGCACACTCATGTTAAGTTCAGACATGGAGTGGGAGAGGGAATAAGCACTTTTATCATAAATGTGGCACACTGTTGATCAAATTATTGCTTTTCCACATCTTCTCTGGATAATCATGTAGGAAACATTCACTTGTTACTGTAACGTAATCAAGAAAGAAAACTGTATCTGAACTCACTACCTTGCATCGTATTCAGAAAAGTCAATAATGAAATTCAAATGATGGTCACACCACTGAATGTTGGTTACGTTATGAGGTGGATTTTTGAATAGGCCCTACTGTTAATTGGAACAGGCGCGCGGCTAGCCCGCGTTCTCTTAATCTCAGGGAAAAAATGTAAAATTTTGCTTTAGTTTCACAGAGCAGACCTTGCCACAAAATGTGAAAATGACAGTCATAGGCCTAACACAGTTAATCGTTACATTTTTGTGATCGCACAGTACCTTCCAAATCAAACTGAGAAATGCACTGAATAATATAATATAGTCTGCCGGCACTGCTGGAAGCTGTAAGTAAATGTTAAATATTATGTTACCTCACTTTACCTGACGTAAATATTTTTAAATGTGCCGCGTCTACGGTCGTTGCCCTCGCAGATCGGTACAGCGGCTTCCGCTAAATTAAATGCTGAAAATATCTGAACTATTTACGGGACGAATGGCTGGCAACTTTATAAATTATTTTAAAAACATATTTGCTCAAACTCTATATATTCAAACAAAAATGCATTAATTTTATACACCTTTTTACAACAACTCGCCTAAAGGTGGATCTCAAGCTTCATGGACAAAAGACTCACGGCCAGCATATTCATTTGCTTGCTTTTTACTATTTAGTAGTGATGGGCTAAACTGCGATTTTCCGATATCAGTGATTTCTGTGAATGCTACTTTTGAGTATCTGTGATTCTTAACTGTGATTTGTCGCAGTTAAGAGTCGCAGTTAAGGAACATAGGTCGTGTATCCCTCCGCCACTGCTATTTCTGCGATTTCTGCTACTTCCGCTACTTCCGCGATTTCTGCTACTTCTGCGATTTCTGTGACTTCTGCTACTTCTGCGATTTCTGCGATTTCTGTGACTTCTGCTACTTCTGCGATTTCTGCGATTTCTGTGACTTCTGCTACTTCTGCGATTTCTGTGATTCCTGCGATTTCTGCGACTTACCACCGTATGAGAAAGTTACATCTGTCAACACAGAAAATTGCATCTCAACAAACCTGTCTTTGGCAAGTATGTTTTACGTTTTTTCTTCCGTTGGCTTTAATTTTGTATTAAAGAAACAACTGTGAAAATATTAATAGTGTAATTAATATGTAAGTAGACGTACAGTACCGTAATAGTTCGTATTTAGAAAATGAATTGTAACATACTGTTATGTTCACAGGTACCTGAACTACATTTCAGTCACTCAGTAAAGTGATAACCCAAAATATCATTGTCAACAGATCTGAAGAAATTGCCACTGTGTCTTTAGACCGTTTTCGTCAGACGAGAGGTTAGTTTCTAAGCGTTTCGATGGACTTAATTACTTCAATGTGATCGTTCTTGCAAATGTGATATTCATTATAGCAAATATTAGCAATCTACTCTGTCAATTATATTGCTAGTAATTAATGACAGCAAAAATTGTTTAATAATCCTTGTGTTTTTGCAGACACAGTTCTGACTCTGATTACTGGTTGCTGTACGTATCTATCCACATCAAGGCTGTTTTTGAGAGAGACTAGTGAAGATTCAAGACAGTTCTTAGAGGATTTGCAGTTTAAAAGTGAAGTAATTGTGAAATAAGTGTGTGAATGATTAAACTGTGTTTTATTGAAGTTGTTGTGCGATTTTAAAGGAATAATAAATGTCAAATACAGTGAGTGAATAATAAAAATCTCATTTTCACATGTTTAAGCCGCCCTATACCCATAATTTTCCGCCACTTACTTATTGGTAAACACTTGTTGGAGAGTGACATGCCGCCCCCCCCCCCCCCTTCACCACAATCTTGGTGTGACACTGACCTGTAACTTATCCCGAAGTCTACAATATGCATTTTGAGGCTGTTGATATGAAAGTGGGAAGTACAGATCTTCCAGTTAAATCAGGAATAGGAAGTGCATTACTTGAAAGTAACACAGGAAAAGCTTACTTATGTAGGTGGTAGTAGTGTCGGCAAAAAGTTCTTGTGTGTGAAGTTGCCATGTAGAACACCAGGTGTAAAACTTTTCTCCCGAGTCTTGAACTGTGTCGGAACAAAAGTGAGGCATTCATATGACTGTTTTCATTTCTCTACACTTATACAGATGTCTGAGTTCTGCTGTGTTAACACTACAAAGTCCTGTAGGCATGTGGAGTATTAACCAAAACTGTCATATTGGAAGCAGAATCAAACACATTTGTTACGTTACTAGATATTTTCAGGAGAAAAAGGCAATGTTGTTTCTTATTAATATAATACATTCAGAGTCACAGCAGTATTTGACCAACCATAACTGATGCTGAATGTGCATGTCGTCATATAATATGAAGGGCTTATTTCAATAGTGGTACAAGTCCATCACCTCCACTTTTCTGTCTATAATGCGTCTGAAATTAGTGATCCAAACAAACATAAATAAAGGTTCATCTCTAGCAAGAAGCCATATGCTTGAATATTTCTGGTATCTCAAATGCAGATTTGTCAGCGCTCATTTAACTTCACGACTCTGTATCTCAAAATGAACAAAAATGGACTTGTACCACTATTGAAATAAGCCCTTCATATGCACACACAGCACATCGAACTCGTGAGGCACAAGGCTCTCATAACGAAGTACGTACGTCGGTCAACAGATGACACTAGGAAAGGTATGTTAACTGCGCTTTTTAGTTGCTACTTGCGACTCTTAGTTGCGATTTGTCACAGAAATCGCAGTTTGACTCGGTAGCGAATAGCGTAGTATGAACTTTGCTCAACAGATGGCAGTGCTAACTGCGCTTTTTAGTTGCTACTTGCGACTCTTAGTTGCGACTTGTCACGGAAATCGCAGTTAGACTTGATACCGCATAGCAGAGATGGACGTAGTACGAACTTTGGCCAAAAGATGGCACTGTTAACCGCGCTTTCTAGTTGCTACTTGCGACTCTTAGTTGCGATTTGTCACGGAAATCGCAGTTAGACCCGATACCGTATCGAAGAGATGGACGTAGTACGAACTTTGGCCAACAGATGCCACTGTTAACCGCGCTTTTTAGTTGCTACTTGCGACTCTTAGTTGCGACTTGTCACTGAAATCGCAGAAAGCAGTGCTAAATTCGAGCAATAGATGGCTCACGTCTTTGAATATGAAATACTACTTGCGACTGCTAACTGTGACTGAAATCGCAGTTAGATTCTGTAAAGTTGCTACTGTGATATCTGTGACTTCTCAGTCACTGTGATTTCTAACAGATACGCGATTTCCTGCCCACCACTACTATTTAGTAGTGGTGGGCAGGAAATCGCGTATCTGTTAGAAATCACAGTGACTGAGAAGTCACAGATATCACAGTAGCAACTTTACAGAATCTAACTGCGATTTCAGTCACAGTTAGCAGTCGCAAGTAGTATTTCATATTCAAAGACGTGAGCCATCTATTGGTCGAATTTAGCACTGCTTTCTGCTATTTCAGTGACAAGTCGCAACTAAAAGTCGCAAGTAGCAACTAAAAAGCGCGGTTAACAGTGGCATCTGTTGGCCAAAGTTCGTACTACGTCCATCTCTGCGATATGGTATCGGGTCTAACTGCGATTTCCGTGACAAGTCGCAAGTAGCAACTAGAAAGCGCGGTTAACAGTGCCATCTGTTGGCCAAAGTTTGTACTACGTCCATCTCTGCGATACGGTATCGGGTCTAGCTGCGATTTCCGTGACAAGTCGCAACTAGAAAGCGCGGTTAACAGTGCCATCTGTTGGCCAAAGTTCGTAATACGTCCATCTCTGCGATACGGTATCGAGTCTAACTGCGATTTCCGTGACAAGTCGCAACTAAGAGTCGCAAGTAGCAACTAAAAAGCGCAGTTAGCACTGCCATCTGTTGAGCAAAGTTCATACTACGCTATTCGCTACCGAGTCAAACTGCGATTTCTGTGACAAATCGCAACTAAGAGTCGCAAGTAGCAACTAAAAAGCGCAGTTAACATACTATTCCTAGTGTCATCTGTTGACCGACGTATGTACTTCGTTATGAGAGCCTTGTGCCTCACGAGTTCGATGTGTTGTGTGTGCATATGAAGGGCTTATTTCAATAGTGGTACAAGTCCATTTTTGTTCATTTTGAGATACAGAGTCGTAAAGTTAAAAGAGCGCTGACAAATCTGGATTTGAGATACCAGAAATATTCAAGCATATGGCTTCTTGCTAGAGATGAACCCTTATTTATGTTTGTTTGGATCACTAATTTCAGAAGCATTATAGACAGAAAAGTGGAGCTAATGGACTTGTACCACTATTGAAATAAGCCCTTCATATTATATGACGACATGCACATTCAGCATCAGTTATGGTTGGTCAAATACTGCTGTGACTCTGAATGTATTATATTAATAAGAAGCAACATTCCTTTTTTCTCCTGAAAATATCAAGTAACGTAACAAATGCGTTTGATTCTGCATCCAATATGACAGTTTTGGTTAATATTCCACATGCCTACAGGACTTTTCAAATGTTAACACAGCACAACTCAGACATCTGTATAAGTGTAGAGAAATGAAAACAGTCATATGAATGCCTCACTTTTGTTCCGATACAGTTCAAGACTCGGGAGAAAAGTTTTACACCTGGTGTTCTACATGGCAACTTCACACACAAGAACTTTTTGCCGACACTACTACCACCTACATAAGTAAGCTTTTCCTGTGTTACTTTCAAGTAATGCACTTAAGCTATTCCCGATTTAACTGGAAGATCTGTACTTCCCACTTTCATATCAACAGCCTCAAAATGCATATTGTAGACTTCGGGATATGTTACAGATCAGTGTCACACCAAGATTGTGGAGAAAGGGGGGGGGGGGCGGCATGTCACTCTCCAACAAGTGTTTACCAATAAGTAAGTGGCGGAAAATTATGGGTATAGGACGGCTTAAACATGTGGAAAATGAGATTTTTATAATTCACACACTGTATTTGACATTATTATTCCTTTAAAATCGCACAACAACTTCAATAAAACACAGTTTAATCATTCACACACTTATTTCACAATTACTTCACTTTTAAACTGTAAATCCTCTAAGAGCTGTCTTGAATGTTCGCGAGTCTTTCTCAAAAACAGCCTTGATGTGGATAGATACGTACAGCAACCAGTAATCAGAGTCAGAACTGTGTCTGCAAAAACACAAGGATTATTAAACAATTTTTGCTGTCATTAATTACTAGTAATATAGTTGACAGAGTAGGTTGCTAATATTTGCTATAATGAATATCACATTTGCAAGAACGATCTCACTGAAGTAATTAAGTCCATCGAAACGCTTAGAAACTAACCTCTCGTCTGACGAAAACAGTCTAAAGACGCTGTGGTAATTTCTTCAGATCTGTTGACAATGATATTTTGAGTTATCACTTTACTGAGTGACTGAAATGTAGTTCAGGTAACTGTGAACATAACAATATGTTAGAATTCGTTTTCTAAATACGAACTATTACGGTACTGTACGCTACTTACATATTAATTACACTATTAATATTTTCACAGTTGTTTCTTTAATACAAAATTAAAGCCAACGGAAGAAAAAACGTAAAACATACTTGCCAACGACAGGTTTGTTGAGATGCAATTTTCTGTGTTGACAGATGTAACTTTTTCATACGGTGGTAAGTCGCAGGAATCACAGAAATCGCAGAAGTAGCAGAAGTCACAGAAATCGCAGAAGTAGCAGAAGTCACAGAAGTAGCAGAAGTCACAGAAATCGCAGAAGTAGCAGAAATCGCGGAAGTAGCAGAAATCGCAGAAATAGCAGTGGCGAAGGGATACACGAACTATGTTCCTTAACTACGACTCTTAACTGCGACAAATCACAGTTAAGAATAACAGATACTGAAAAGTATCATTCACAGAAATCACTTATATCGGAAAATCGCAGTTTAGCCCATCACTACTATTTAGTAGTGGTGGGCAGGAAATCGCGTATCTGTTAGAAATCACAGTGACTGAGAAGTCACAGATATCACAGTAGCAACTTTACAGATTCTAACTGCGATTTCAGTCACAATTAGCAGTCGCAAGTAGTATTTCATATTCAAAGACGTGAGCCATCTATTGGTCGAATTTAGCACTGCTTTCTGCTATTTCAGTGACAAGTCGCAACTAAAAGTCGCAAGTAGCAACTAAAAAGCGCGGTTAACAGTGGCATCTGTTGGCCAAAGTTCGTACTACGTCCATCTCTGCGATATGGTATCGGGTCTAACTGCGATTTCCGTGACAAGTCGCAACTAAGAGTCGCAAGTAGCAACTAGAAAGCGCGGTTAACAGTGCCATCTGTTGGCCAAAGTTTGTACTACGTCCATCTCTGCGATACGGTATCGGGTCTAGCTGCGATTTCCGTGACAAGTCGCAACTAGAAAGCGCGGTTAACAGTGCCATCTGTTGGCCAAAGTTCGTAATACGTCCATCTCTGCGATACGGTATCGAGTCTAACTGCGATTTCCGTGACAAGTCGCAACTAAGAGTCGCAAGTAGCAACTAAAAAGCGCAGTTAGCACTGCCATCTGTTGAGCAAAGTTCATACTACGCTATTGGCTACCAGTCAAACTGCGATTTCTGTGACAAATCGCAACTAAGAGTCGCAAGTAGCAACTAAAAAGCGCAGTTAACATACTATTCCTAGTGTCATCTGTTGATCGACGTACGTACTTCGTTATGAGAGCCTTGTGCCTCACGAGAACGATGTGCTGTGTGTGCATATTAAGGGCTTATTTCAATAGTGGTACAAGTCCATTTTTGTTCATTTTGAGATACAGAGTCGTAAAAATAAATGAGCGCTGACAAATCTGCATTTGAGATACCAGAAATATTCAAGCATATGGCTTCTTGCTAGAGATGAACCTTTATTTATGTTTGTTTGGCTCACTAATTTCAGAAGCATTATAAGACAGAAAAGTGGAGGTAATGGACTTGTACCACTATTGAAATAAGCCCTTCATATTATATGACGACATGCACATTCAGCATCAGCTATGGTTGGTCAAATACTGCTGTGACTCTGAATGTATTATATTAATAAGAAGCAACATTGCCTTTTTCTCCTGAAAATATCAAGTAACGTAACAAATGTGTTTGATTCTGCTTCCAATATGACAGTTTTGGTTAATACTCCACATGCCTACAGGACTTTGCAATGCTAACACAGCAGAACTCAGACATCTGTATAAGTGTAGAGAAATGAAAACAGTCATATGAATGCCTCACTTTGGTTCCGACACAGTTCAAGACTCGGGAGAAAAGTTTTACACCTGGTGTTCTACATGGCAACTTCACACACAAGAACTTTATGCCGACACTACTACCACCTACATAAGTAAACTTTTCCTGTGTTATTTTCAAGTAATGCACTTAAGCTATTCCTGATTTAAGTGGAAGATCTGTACTTACCACTTTCATATCGACAGCCTCAAAATGCATATTGTAGACTTCGGGATATGTTACAGATCAGTGTCACACCAAGATTGTGGAGAAAGGGGGGGGGGCGGCATGTCACTCTCCAACAAGTGTTTACCAATAAGTAAGTGGCGGAAAATTATGGGTATAGGACGGCTTAAACATGTGGAAAATGAGATTTTTATTATTCACTCACTGTATTTGACATTTATTATTCCTTTAAAATCGCACAACAACTTCAATAAAACACAGTTTAATCATTCACACACTTATTTCACAATTACTTCACTTTTAAACTGTAAATCCTCTAAGAGCTGTCTTGAATGTTCGCGAGTCTTTCTCAAAAACAGCCTTGATGTGGATAGATACGTACAGCAACCAGTAATCAGAGTCAGAACTGTGTCTGCAAAAACACAAGGATTATTAAACAATTTTTGCTGTCATTAATTACTAGCAATATAATTGACAGAGTAGATTGCTAATATTTGCTATAATAAATATCACATTTGCAAGAACGATCTCACTGAAGTAATTAAGTCCATCGAAACGCTTAGAAACTAACCTCTCGTCTGACGAAAACGGTCTAAAGACGCAGTGGCAATTTTTTCAGATCTGTTGACAATGATATTTTGAGTTATCACTTTACTGAGTGACTGAAATGTAGTTCAGGTACCTGTGAACATAACAATATGTTAGAATTCATTTTCTAAATACGAACTATTACGGTACTGTACGGCTACTTACATATTAATTACACTATTAATATTTTCACAGTTGTTTCTTTAATACAAAATTAAAGCCAACGGAAGAAAAAACGTAAAACATACTTCCCAATGACAGGTTTGTTGAGATGCAATTTTCTGTGTTGACAGATGTAACTTTTTCATACGGTGGTAAGTCGCAGAAATCGCAGAAGTAGCAGAAGTCGCCGAAATCGCAGAAGTAGCAGAAGTCACAGAAATCGCAGAAGTAGCAGAAGTCACAGAAATCGCGAAAGTAGCAGAAATCGCAGAAATAGCAGTGGCGGAGGGATACACGACCTATGTTCCTTAACTGCGACTCTTAACTGCGACAAATCACAGTTAAGAATAACAGATACTGAAAAGAAGCATTCACAGAAATCACTGATATCGGAAAATCGCAGTTTAGCCCATCACTACTATTTAGTATTTATACATGTACTGAATTGTCCTTTTTATCTGAGGCACAGATCATAATCACTAATTCATTTAACAAGAATACGATTGTCAAAGATAATAATGTCATGGGTTCAAAGTTAAAAAATGCATAACACTTCAAATAATTATGAATGTTCTACATACACACATAATATATTCGTGTAATGTTTACAGTCTTCCTTTATTGTTTCACTTGGTCATGTTTATTCGTGTTTAAATTATTTTTCTTTCGCCGTGTGCGTGGCACTATATCGATACATGTTAAATGGACTAACACACACGGACAAAATTCTGTCACACGCTCTTTATGACGATTGGTCAGGATGTAACGGAACATATTTAAGGCTTTACTGTACCGAAGTATGCGATACCCTCCAAATTCAACCAGTTTAACGTGTATTTATGATTATAGAAAAGTTATTGTGTATGTTAACAATGATTGCATAACATGTCTCCATAAACAGTCAACCCATTAAATTATACTGAATAACTGACCCACACAAAAGTTTATATCACTTGATCACTGATACAGCAAATGTCATCATGAAAAAACACGTAGTTCATCTTAAATAATTAATATGAAGTACGAAAAATAGTGGCCAACTTAGGTATTTTGGATCTCCTTAAATAAAAATCACCCAGTGAAACCTATTTGTTCACTAGAAGCGTTTTCACTCAGTATTCACGAAATCAATCCTATTTTAGACGAAAACCAATGTAATTGTTAATAATTCATGTTATTTACTTATTTATGCAAATTAGAGAAGTCAATTGACAAACTTCTAAAAAACGGCCTTTTTGTAACAAAGAATTATTCTGTCAAGTCAACAAATCTGTCTGTCATTTTAATAACATGTTAAATTATGTCACTCGATGCAAATTAATAACTTTTCTGCACAAATTATGATAACAGATGTACATGTGACTTGTAAACTATATCTCTTTTTAGTAGTTCTTTGACAATGTTATAAATACAAGCAGCAAGAACGGTCAGGAGGCAGTCGGAATGTCACTTTGGTAAAGTGTGTTTGTGTGTTATTGTTTGAGGTGGATAAACAATGCAAAGAACATGTAACGGAAGTACTACTTTGTGTTGAGTCATGGTCTTTGGTGGACACTGGAATTAAGATGGCCACCAGAGTAATAAATATTTGAAGTTTACATATTTGTTGGTTTCGCTCGGACTTTATCATCAAAAGCACATAAAAAACACAGGAACGCATGTTTTTAACCCTAGACAACCAGATTTAGAGCCAGCATCAGCATCGAGACACAGCAGCGATCCAGCAAGTAGCAGCGATTACCACAACACATTTTAATGGCGCCAACCTATCATCAAGTGCTAACAAGCTCCGTAAATGGGAGTGAAATAGTGCGATTATAGCAATTAGCTACACTCCTGGAAATGGAAATGAAGTAACCCTAGAGCATTAAACGGTCGTGCCTGCCTTGGAAGAGCAGCACGACTTCTTCCACATAGAATCGTGAATGTTCGCGATGTCTGTCCATACCAGAAGGTGCACAGGAATTGATAAGTCTTATACCCAACCCTGTGAATGCCATTCCTCGAACACCAGGAAAATACACTCCTGGAAATGGAAAAAAGAACACATTGACACCGGTGTGTCAGACCCACCATACTTGCTCCGGACACTGCGAGAGGGCTGTACAAGCAATGATCACACGCACGGCACAGCGGACACACCAGGAACCGCGGTGTTGGCCGTCGAATGGCGCTAGCTGCGCAGCATTTGTGCACCGCCGCCGTCAGTGTCAGCCAGTTTGCCATGGCATACGGAGCTCCATCGCAGTCTTTAACACTGGTAGCATGCCGCGACAGCGTGGACGTGAACCGTATGTGCAGTTGACGGACTTTGAGCGAGGGTGTATAGTGGGCATGCGGGAGGCCGGGTGGACGTACCGCCGAATTGCTCAACACGTGGGGCGTGAGGTCTCCACAGTACATCGATGTTGTCGCCAGTGGTCGGCGGAAGGTGCACGTGCCCGTCGACCTGGGACCGGACCGCAGCGACGCACGGATGCACGCCAAGACCGTAGGATCCTACGCAGTGCCGTAGGGGACCGCACCGCCACTTCCCAGCAAATTAGGGACACTGTTGCTCCTGGGGTATCGGCGAGGACCATTCGCAACCGTCTCCATGAAGCTGGGCTACGGTCCCGCACACCGTTAGGCCGTCTTCCGCTCATGCCCCAACATCGTGCAGCCCGCCTCCAGTGGTGTCGCGACAGGCGGGAATGGAGGGACGAATGGAGACGTGTCGTCTTCAGCGATGAGAGTCGCTTCTGCCTTGGTGCCAATGATGGTCGTATGCGTGTTTGGCGCCGTGCAGGTGAGCGCCACAATCAGGACTGCATACGACCGAGGCACACAGGGCCAACACCTGGCATCATGGTGTGGGGAGCGATCTCCTACACTGGCCGTACACCACTGGTGATCGTCGAGGGGACACTGAATAGTGCACGGTACATCCAAACCGTCATCGAACCCATCGTTCTACCATTCCTAGACCGGCAAGGGAACTTGCTGTTCCAACAGGACAATGCACGTCCGCATGTATCCCGTGCCACCCAACGTGCTCTAGAAGGTGTAAGTCAACTACCCTGGCCAGCAAGATCTCCGGATCTGTCCCCCATTGAGCATGTTTGGGACTGGATGAAGCGTCGTCTCACGCGGTCTGCACGTCCAGCACGAACGCTGGTCCAACTGAGGCGCCAGGTGGAAATGGCATGGCAAGCCGTTCCACAGGACTACATCCAGCATCTCTACGATCGTCTCCATGGGAGAATAGCAGCCTGCATTGCTGCGAAAGGTGGATATACACTGTACTAGTGCCGACATTGTGCATGCTCTGTTGCCTGTGTCTATGTGCCTGTGGTTCTGTCAGTGTGATCATGTGATGTATCTGACCCCAGGAATGTGTCAATAAAGTTTCCCTTCCTGGGACAATGAATTCACGGTGTTCTTATTTCAATTTCCAGGAGTGTATATCTACGACCAGGAGACCGTTACAAGGAGACGCTACAACCTTAAAGATTTCTATCATTGGAAGTAGCAACAGTATCGTACACACCAAAGTGAAACGTTGCTATTCCAACGAACACAGTCGGGGGTATTCTTGACTATTTACACTTTCATTGGTGTTTTGAGTTTTTCCATGAATACTTTTCAACAGTTAAGGTGCTGCTGCTAAGTCTCTGACAATAGGTTCTCACCTCCATTACCGCATCAGACAGACTATGTGTAATGTTGTATTTACACTATTTGTTTACCCTTTTCGGACACAAATAATGATGGGACTTTCATAGGTTGAAAATTCATGAAAAAGAGAGCTGAAACAGCCTTCATTTCATCAACACTGTGTGTATTACCTAATAGCCATTCCATAATAGTCTTGTATTTTGTCAATTACATTGTCAGTTAACATTGCCTTCCCATCCAACCCTTCACAACTCACTGAGATTTTGCTTTCTTGTATGAAGCAAACAAATGGTAATGAGATGGGGAGCTATTAATATCAATGGGGGCTACTCTGGGAAGAAGGTAGAGCTGGCAGAGGCTGCAAGTAAGATGGGGCTGGACGTTTTAGCTGTTAGTGACATTCGGGTAAGGGGGGAGAAAGAAGAGGAAGTGGGAGAATACAAGGTCTACCTGTCAGGAGTCAAAGCAGGAATAGCACAATGGGGTGTAGGGCTTTACATCAGGAAAGAAATGGAACCCAACATAGTTGCAATAAGGTATGTAAACGAACGACTGATGTGGATAGATTTGACAGTGTCTAGCAAGAAAATTAGGATTGTGTCAGTATATTCGCATTGTGAAGGGACAGATCAAGATAAGATGGATAGTTTTTATGAGGCACTCAGTGATGTAGTTGTTAGAGTAAAGGACAAGGACAGTGTTCTGCTGATGGGTGATTTTAACGCCCGGATTGGAAATCGAACAGAAGGGTATGAAAAGGTTATTGGTAAATTTGGAGAGGATATGGAGGCCAACAGGAACGGGAAACAACTCTTGGATTTCTGTGCCAGTATGGGCTTAGTAATCACAAACTCCTTTTTTAAACATAAGAACATTCACCGGTATACTTGGGAAGGCAGGGGAACCAGATCTGTCATTGACTATATAATAACAGATCAGGAATTCAGGAAGGCTGTGAGGGACACACGTGTATTCAGGGGATTCTTTGATGACACTGATCATTATTTAATCTGCAGTGAAATTGGGATTGTGAGGCCGAAAGTGCAGGAGGTCAGGTCCATATGTAGGAGGATAAGAGTGGAGAAACTTCAGGATAAGGAAATCAGGCACAAGTACGTAACAGCGATCTCAGAAAGGTACCAGTTAGTTGAACGTAGTCAATTACAGTCATTGGAAAAGGAATGGACAAGGTACAGGGACACAGTACTAGAAGTGGCTAAAGAATGTCTTGGAACAGTAGTGTGTAAAAGTAGGATGAAGAAAACAGCCTGTAAAAGGAAAAAGAAGGCGTATCAAAAATGGCTACATACCAGAACCCAGGTAGACAGAGAAATTTATGTTGAAGAAAGAAACAAAGCCAAACAGATAATTGCAGCATCCAAGAAGAAATCGTGGGAAGACTTTGGAAACAGGTTGGAGACTATGGGTCAACCTGCTGGAAAACCTTTCTGGAGTGTAATTAGCAGTCTTCGAAAGGGAGGTAAGAAGGAAATGACAAGTATTTTGGACAGGTCAGGAAAACTGCTGGTGAATCCTGTGGATGCCTTGGGCAGATGGAGGGAATATTTTGAAGAGTTGCTCAATGTAGGTGAAAATGCGATCAGTAATGTTTCAGATTTCGAGGTAGAATGGGATAGGAATGATGATGGAAATAGGATCACATTTGAGGAAGTGGAAAAAATGGTCAATAGATTGCAGTGCAATAAAGCGGCTGGGGTGGATGAAATTAAGTCGGAACTCATCAAATACAGTGGAATGTCAGGTTTTAAATGGCTACACAGGATAATTGAAATGGCCTGGGAGTCGGGACAGGTTCCATCAGACTGGACAAAAGCAGTAATCACACCAATCTTTAAACATGGAAACAGAAAAGATTATAACAACTACAGAGGTATCTCTTTAATCAGCGTTGTGGGTAAAATCTTCTCAGGTATTGTTGAAAGGAAAGTGCGAGTATTAGTTGAGGACCAATTGGATGAAAATCAGTGTGGGTTTAGGCCTCTTAGAGGTTGTCAGGACCAGATCTTTAGCTTATGGCAAATAATGGAGAAGTGTTATGAGTGGAACAGGGAATTGTATCTATGCTTTATAGATCTAGAAAAGGCATATGACCGGGTTCCTAGGAGGAAGTTATTGTCTGTTCTACAAGATTATGGAATAGGAGGCAAACTTTTGCAAGCAATTAAATGTCTTTACATGGATAGTCAGGCAGCAGTTAGAGTTGGCGGTAAATGGAGTTCATGGTTCAGAGTAGTTTCAGGGGTAAGACAAGGCTGCAACCTGTCTCCACTGTTGTTAATATTATTTATGGATCATATGTTGAAAACAATAGACTGGCGGGGTGAGTTTAAGATATGTGAACACAAAATAAGCAGTCTTGCATATGCGGATGACTTAGTTGTGATGGCAGATTCGATTGAAAGTTTGCAAAGTAATATTTCAGAGCTAGATCAGAAATGTAAGGACTATGGTATGAAGATTAGCTTCTCCAAAACGAAAGTAATGTCAGTGGGAAAGAAATATAAACGGATTGAGTGCCAAATAGGAGGAACAAAGCTAGAACAGGTAGACGGTTTCAAGTACTTAGGATGCATATTCTCACAGGATGGCAACATAGTGAAAGAACTGGAAGCAAGGTGTAGCAAAGCTAATGCAGTGAGCGCTCAGCTACGATCTACTCTCTTCTGCAAGAAGGAAGTCAGTACCAAGACTAAGTTATCTGTGCACCGTTCAATCTTTCGACCAACTTTGTTGTATGGGAGCGAAAGCTGGGTGGATTCAGGCTACCTTATCAACAAGGTTGAGGTTACGGATATGAAAGTAGCTAGGATGATTGCAGGTACTAGTAGATGGGAACAATGGCAGGAGGGTGTCCACAATGAAGAAATCAAAGAAAAACTGGGAATGAACTCTATAGATGTAGCAGTCAGGGCGAACAGGCTTAGATGGTGGGGTCATGTTACACGCATGGGAGAAGCAAGGTTACCCAAGAGACTCATGGATTCAGCAGTAGAGGGTAGGAGGAGTCGGCGCAGACCGAGGAGAAGGTACCTGGATTCGGTTAAGAATGATTTTGAAGTAATAGGTTTAACATCAGAAGAGGCACAAAAGTTAGCACTGAATACGGGATCATGGAGGAACTGTATAAGGGGGGCTATGCTCCAGACTGAACGCTGAAAGGCATAATCAGTCTTAAATGATGATGATGATGATGATGATGATGATGATGTATGAAGCTTTGTCTCTGAAGTCTTGATCCGATTCGTTTCTGTGTGTGTCCAATACACTCAGATTTCTGCACTACATCATCACCACAGAACTTCAGATCTTGAATATGCTTGAAACTTTTAGAATCACCATCACCAAGGTAATTCACATGTCACATGCAACAGAACGCTGAAATATGCTAGCAACAACAGCCACTTCCATTCCCCCACTACTGCCACTATAGTTAGCTGTGTAATTATTTTCATGTGTACCTTTATTTTTTTGGGGACACCTACAATATTGATATTACTGCTACATCTGAAACTTCCCCATATACATACTGGTGGCAGACACTACACCATGAAGAGATGTGTGTCCCCGTTTATGCCCAGTACCATTATGTGCTGCAATCAAGGCTCTATTGCCACTGTTTTCTAGGTAATTTCAAAGAATGTTTGCTATCGAATCCACGGGCTCCAAACTATAGATATCGAATGTGTGATTCTAAATCGATCATGCGACTGTGGTGGCAGCCATTATGATAAATTACTTGAGTTGCTTGGAAACCTACATGATTTATGTCGGTAGTTAGTTGGGAGGTTTGCAGTAGTAGATGTTTCTTTGGCCAGTTGCCTCACGTCGAAGAATCTAGTTCCATGTTTATGTCATGCAGAAAATTGTAATCTTTGTTGGAAATATGAACTAATACCAGTTGACTAAAGGAGGGGCTGTGAAGACTGCAGTGGGGTGAATTCTATAAAAGTTCGTAAGAAGAGTTCTGAGTGAAATACTTTTACAATTTCATTGTGGAAACTGTGGTAAATGAACGACTATCAGGAATAATGCATAGTTTGACTACTCAAAATTATCGGTCCAGAATAGCATAAGTCTTGTATCTTGCTGGATTAGGGACTACATCTTGCGAGCAACAACATCGGAAAATGACTTCTCTACCAATACCGTGTGCAACTATTTCAGATTTTGCAGAGAAGTTTGTTGTGTAATAGTGACGAACGACAGTGTCCCGATTGGTGGACCATAAAGTTGTTGGACTAGTCAAACATAGCAAGAAGAAAAATCCAGCGAGAAAGACCTTTAAATAACGAAGTCGAACATATTTGGGTATTCAATGTGCCAGATGTGCCTTGTGGTAAGTGTGTTCTTCACAGGCAGGTGACTGTAGCCGGTTTGATAAAGCACTTTATACTGCCCGGTTGCAAAGTGATTATAGACGGCTATCAATTCTACAAGTCACCGAAAGCAGAAGGATTCAACTATGAGTTCTTGAACCAGTGTGTGGAGTTCGTGTCTTCCGATAATCACAGTGTGCACACGTAGAACATCGAGCGGCTGAGGAAATCGGTGAAATCTTCCATTAAAAGAGAAGGGCGTCCAGGAGGAAGAATCCAAGTCCACTTGTTTCAGTATCTGTATTTCGATAACTTGCGGCTGCAAGGAAAAGTTGATGTATGCAACACGCTATGCATAGTTTTGCGTCACATAGGCAGAGTCTAACCAAGGTTACGGCAAAAAAGTAATGCTTCCTATAACATACACATCAAATGGACTTTCTCATGACGACGCGGTCGACGACGAGTGAGGTACGCCATTTCCTTCGTAATTACAGGTTCGTTTGAGCAGTTACCAGATAGCGCCGACAACAGGCTGTACTGCGCATACGCAGCTACGATGACGTAGGCAGCCCGTGCTTGGTGCTTGCTCTGATCATACGCTTTTCGTCGCATTTCTGGTGGAATTTCGTGCGTGGTTGGGGATCACGTGACCATGTGCAGCCCTGCAGCATGTTGTTGAGAGGACATGCAGAGTTGTACTTAGAGCAATTGTTTTATCCTATCCCACACATCTACATACATACTCCGCAATCCACCATACGGTGCGTGGCGGAGGTTACCTCGTACCACAACTAGCATCTTCTCTCCCTGTTCCACTCCCAAACAGAACGAGGGAAAATTGACTGCCTATATGCCTCTGTACGACCCCTAATCTCTCTTATCTTCGTGGTCTTTCCTAGAAATGTAAGTTGGCGGCAGTGCAATTGTACTGATAAAGGATGCAAAAAAAGAAGCAGTTCTTGGCAAAATATCATTTCAAAATTAGACTCCACAGCTCGAAGTACCATAACATTTTGCTATGGGGTGTATTTGACAGATTTTTTTTTAATTTGTACTCTGCAATATTGACATGTAGCATTTCCAACAGGTTTACATCTACACAGCACTGCAAAAAACTAGTAGGATGGAATACAAATTTCTTGCAAAAAAAAAAAAAAAAAAAAAAAAAAAAAAAAAAAAAAAAAAAAAACACGCAGTTTCTTGTGTAGCTTACACCGGAAGATAAAGGACAATAAATTTCACGACTATTTCAAAATGTGCAAAAAATTACGAAGGTTGTCTGTGAGGCAAAGGTACCGTACAACTGACAGTTTATATTCTACCCTAGGATTAAATATGAAGCCATGTGCGGAGTTAAAACGATAAAACACGGTATGCTGCCAGTCTACAATTTACAATAGAATGGCATTCTATAAATTTAAGACGTAAACACAAATTGAGAAACAACTTCAGGCCTAGAGGAAGTACTAGACAAGTGCCTTGTGATCGAAAAACACTTTCACAGAAGGCAGATTTGTAAAATTCTGCTACAGCTGTCATTATATTTGAAACAAAATATTTAGTTCAAAACATCTGACAAAATTTGCCTACGTAGCTTCAAGTAAATGTTTACGTATGTTCGTACGTATATAGCATTAAGGTGTCTTACAGTGTCATAAAAGGAACAGGACAGCAGAGACTACTCCAGCCAGCATCGGAATTTCATAAACCGTAGTAAAATGCTTCATTCCGCTCTAATTGCACATTTCTCTGTCCAGATGCACTCTGAAGTACCTGATATTCAGCTTTTCATGTGGTTTTCGTGATACCAGTTTTCTCGGAGGTCCAGTACTGTGTTCTCATGTTTAGTTCTTTATTATGGTATGTCATTCGTCCCAGAAAATGAAAATTTGCACTTGAAATTGAATGAAGTTGAACGTAGCCAATAGTGTGGAATGAAACACTTCACTTCAAGTAAACTATTTTCCTCAGCGGAAAAAGATTAATAGAAGCAAATTTCTCTACAAAACAGACAGAAATAGCTTCATTAAGACATTAATGGTTGATTGATAATAACGTGGAAATAATATAAAATCAGAAAATTAAACCTATTAACTTATTTTGGTCTTTCATGGTTATGAGAATGTAGATTAATTCACTTGATGGCTCCCGGCCACAGAAATCTGTTTTGATTTCATTTGACGTGAGAGCTGTAAACGAAGAGACCAGCAATATTACTAAGACACGAAACATATACACGGGTCACGTGGGGAGGGATCAAACCCCCACTCCCCCACCATAACTCAGCTTGCTCTGCGCATGCGCAAATCTGGCAGCTTGGGTGCGCCGGAAAAAAAATTCCGGGTAGCATCTGGCTACTTGCTGCTACTGCTCATACAGCAAACAGCCACGCTTGAAGTAGCCAGAAGCGGGAGGAAGGCACTGCTCATACGCGAATTCAGCTCTGCACATGCGCACGAGCCCGCTGGCAACTGCTCATACGAACCTCAGTCAACGCTCTTCGTATGTCGTTGCTTGTAAACATTGCCCGTAACGCCAGCCACCAGTCACGGGATCGATTTAGAATCGCACGTTCGATATCTATCGTTTGAAACCAGCGGCTTTGATAGAATATTCCTGGAAACTAATGTTTACTATTACTGCCCCTTCCATGGCTTTCTTCATAGATTCTATGCAAACACCTTGTACTTTAGAACCAATAAATCTATTGTAGTTCGTAAACATGGTTGGGAGATTTGGAAGATTCATCATGCCACATAAAACTGCACCTGCAGTAGCACCTTTACCGATTGTGTGCAGGGATTAAACAAATCTAATGTCTTCATAGCTTTTGCTCTCATTTACTTCATTTGAAGTTATTGCAGCACTGTTCCAAAGGGTGGTCAAGTATGGACACTTACCACACATCAGTTCCATTTCACTGACAAGTCCTATTTTTTATAGTATGTTCCAGATCGACTTCACAAAGCAGAAATGCCGTTGAGAAATGACATATCAAATATTTCATTCACATCCTAGTCACCCATAAAACATTAATACTTTTCACTAACTGAACCAAGCTCCCTCTGCAAAGTACTTCTGCTCTCACTTTCAATGCAATGGACAGGTGTACCAGCAAGGTTGTGTTCACACATTTGATTATCGTCTTTATTGCTTACGGTATTGACACCTACCTATGGCTTTCCAACATTTCTCCTTCACTTAAAAGCCTTAAGAGAATTTCTAGCCACTCTATGGTCACCCATGATTATTCTTCAATAAACAGACTTAAATGTACAAATTTCACAACCAATATTTTCAAAACTAAAAATAAATAAATTAATAAATAAACTTGAATCACACGACAATCGAGGGAACGATATATATCGAACTATCACAGGTTAGCCACAACATTTATTTTGTAACACTTCTTTTCTCTCACATCACTAAAATATACACGATGAGCAAGTAGTCAGGAGCACAATATTTGGCAGCAGTTTTCCAGCGCCACAGTGGGTCACGCCCATGCAGAATATATTTTAAAAATAGTTGCTGTTTTCTGAACTGAATAAATTATATATCAATTGAAAGGGGAAAGTTAGCAACATGTCGCGATGAAAACTGCAAAAGTCACTTTAGACTCGCTTATTTTATTGAACTACTTAATTTAAGGAGAAGTAAGCTCACTTCTGGAGATTACGGAGTTCTGGTGATTACTGGCGATGTAATCTGAATCCAAAAGTAGTTTCTCTGAGACTGAATCCAAAGAACTGTCAGTGCAAGATTGAATCTGGCCTAGTGCGGAAGACTGTCTCATTTGTTGTCTTATTGCAGAAGAAAACTGGCAACTAACTGTAAATAATGAGAATGTGAAGTCATCACATGTATACTAAAAGGAATCCGCTACATTTCCGTTACACGATAAAGCACACAAATCTAAAGGCTGTAAATTCAACTAATTACTAAATAACTGAAGTTGGGTGGTCACAAAGATAATGTTGTGGGTAATCCGAACCAAATACTACGCTTTATTGGCAGAACACTTAAAAAATGCAACATGACTACTAAAGAGACTGCTTGCACTACGCTTGTCGCCCCCTTTACATAGTATTACTGTGTTGTGTGGGAGCCACATCAGATGCAACTGACGGAGGAGGACATCGAAAAAGTTCAAAGAAGGGAAGCTCCTTCCGTATTATCACGAAATAGGGGAGAGAGTGCTACGAATATGATAAGCGAATTGGGTTGGCAATCATTAAAACAAAGACTTTCTCGTGGCGGTAGAATCTTCTCATGAAACTTCAGTCACCAATTGTATCCTCCAATTGCGAAGGTAGTTTTTTTTCTTCTTCTTCTTCTCTTCTTCGCACCGACCTACACAGAGGGAAATGATCGTCCTAATAAGAGAAAGCGGAGCTCACACGGAAAGATTTAAATGTTCCTGTGCGCTGTTTGAGTGGTGGTTCAATGAATCCTCTGCCAGGTACTTAATTGAGAAATGCAGAGTTGTCGTGTGGATGTAGAAGCACATTTGTGTACTTCCACAACATACTTCAAATACTTGGCTTGTAGGACCCTGTTGCTTGTTTTCTCTCCTTAGCAGTTGTATCTTAGTTATTAATTTATTTCGTGTTTAGCAGAAACATCTAGGTCAAGAACTACCTCTGTGTTGGTAGACTGATGTAATTTAGTTTCCTTCCGAGATAAACCTTCTAAAGCAGACAGCGCACTTCCGTCTTTTCACATTGGCTATCCCTATAAAAAGCAATGCTCGTTTAATTGCAAAGCCAATAGCACATAGAAACGTGTTCGAACAGAGGGTGAATTTTGTTGTCCTTACTGGTGTTTGCGACAACTTCGGATGCATCTCCGTGTCAATTTGGAATTTTTTGTAACTTTTAATTATTTTTTCAAAGAAAACCGCGAAAGTTCGTTTTTAAGTCCCATTTAAAACGTTGGGGAAGGAAATGTTATCAACAAATCCTTCCATTATTCACATTAAGAGAATCAGTTCTTTTACGACGTGGCATTCATTTGCGCTGTAGTTGTCTTATGGAAATCGATGGTAAACGACATCCGCAGCTTATTTGAAACATTTTTGCATTCAGCAATAGAACACTGATTTCTACTTTTGCTCATAATAGTACCAATCGACCAACTAGAAGAGCAGCTAACTAGCAACTGCATTCTGTTTATTTCAAGGCAGGGATTTGAGAATTTGATTGCGCATTAACAATCCACGTGTAGTGTTCTCGGCTCCCGGTTCTCGCTTCCCGTAATCCTAGTGACGTCACGCTGTTTCACCAACAGTCTGCGCGGAAAGCCAGTGTGGCATGCCATACTTAACATCCATATACAACCGTTCGCTCGACGAAAGATCTGTACCCAAAAACTGGAAAGTTACACAGTTCACACCAATATTCAAGAAAGGTAGTAGGAGTAATACACTAAATTACAGGCCCATATAATTAACGTCGATATGCAGCAGGATTTTGGAACATATATTGTGTTCGAACATTAAGAATTACCTCGAAGAAAACGGTCTATTGACACACAGTAACATGAGTTTAGAAAATATCGTTCTTGTGAAACTCATCTAGCTCTTTACTCGCATGAAGTGTTGAGTGCTATTGACAGGGGATTTCAGATCGATTCCATATTTCTGAATTTCCGGAAGGCTTTTGACATTGTACCACACAAACGGCTTGTAGTGAAATCGCGTGCTTATGGAATATCGTCTCAGTTATGTGACTGGATTTGTGATTTCCTGTCAGAGAGGTCTCAGTTCGTAGTAATTGACGGAAAGTAAAGCAGAAGTGATTTCTGGCGTTCCCCAAGGTATTGTTATATGCCGCTTGCTGTTCCTTATCTATATAAACGTTTAGGAGGCAATGTGAGTAGCCGTCTTAGGTTATTTGCATATAGTTCAAATGGCTCTGAGCACTATGGGGCTTAACATCTGAGGTTCTCAGTCCCCTAGAACTTAGACTAGTTAAACCTAACTAACCTAAGGACATCACACGCATCCATGCCCGAGGCAGGACTCGAACCTGCGACCGTATCGGTCGCGCGGTTCCAGACTGAAGCGCCTATAACCGCTCGGCCACAAAGACCTGCGTTTGCAGATGACACTGTCGTTTATCGACTAATAGTTATCAGAAGATCAAAACAACAAAATTTCAAAACGATTTAGAAAAGATATCTGAATTGTGCGAAAATTGGCAGTTGACCCTAAATAACGAGAAGTGTGAGGTCGTCCACATGTGTGCTAAAAGGAATTCGTGAAACTTCAGGTACACGATAAATCAGTCAAATCTAAAGGCCGTAAATTCAACTAAATACCTAGGAATTACTATTACGAACAACTTAAATTGGAAGGAACATTTAGAAGATGTTGTGGGGAAGGCTAACCAACGATTGCGTTTTGTTGGCAGGACACTTAGAAAATGTAACAGATATACTAAGGAGACTGCCTACACTACACTTGCCCATCCTCTTTTAGAGTACTGCTGTGTGGTGTGGGAACCTTACCTAATAGGACTGATGGAGTACCTTACAAAAGGCGGAGTTGACAAATTGGCAAGCTGTGTGCAACATACACCGTAGCAAGAAGAACAAAACGATGGCCATTAGCGGTGTTCTTTCGGATGGTAGATATTGCTTGTATTAGTGCTCAAGTTATAATGAAGAGCAACATCCCCAGTTTTGTTGTGAAAAGAAGGGAATTTATAAGACAGGTGGGGCAGGAGCTTGTGCATCCTCAGGTTTTAAAAAGAGCTTCAAGCTCGGCTTACCAAGATCCACCTGACTGAAGGCAGCAAAGATCTCAAATACAGAATAGTTTATTCCAGCAGTTCAAAGAAAGGAACGCACCTCAGGAAAATGCACAGTCTGTCCAAGAAATGCTGACAAAAAAACCAAGTTCTTCTGTTGCAAGTGTAACCAATTTCTGTGTTTAAATCGTATGAAAAACGTCTGCAGTAAATGTATCAATTCAGAATCTTCTTCCAGTGATGTTGAAAATGTTCAGTGTTGCAATGTGTTTTTTCTCTAGACTTTTGACATAAATGATTGTTTTAAGTTATATAAATATGTCTGTTGCTTTGTCTGTTAATATCTCTCTATAATTTTTAAATGGTTAAAGCTTTTCTTATCTGATTAATTTGAAAAATAGTATGTGTACGAACATTTGAAACCATTTCACACGTTATTGATTTGTCAGTTACAGATAATTATTCGAGTACCTTAGTGATTAAAATTGTACTTAAATAAATTAATAAAAGACTAAATGCGATGTTTATTGTTTGTTGTTGTTGCTATGGTCTTCAGTCCTGAGACTGGTTTGATGCAGCTCTTCATGCTAAACTATCCTGTGCAAGCTTCTTCATCTCCCAGTACCTACTGCAGCCTACATCCTTCTGAATCTGCTTAGTGTATTCATCTCTTGGTCTCCCTCTACGATTTTTACCCTCCACGCTGCCCTCCAGTACCAAATTCGTGATCCGTTGATGCCTCAGAACGTGTCCTACCAACCGATCCCTTCTTCTAGACAAGCTGTGCCACAAACTCCTCTTCTCCCCAGTTCTACTCAATACTTCCTCATTAGTTATGTGATCTGCCCATCTAATCTTCAGCATTCTTCTGTAGCACCACATTTCGAAAGCTTCTATTCTCTTCCTGTCCGAACTATTTATCGTCCATGTTTCACTTCCACACATGGCTACACTCCATACAAATACTTTCAGAAATGACTTCCTGACACTTAAATCTATACTCGATGTTAACAAATTTCTCTTCTTCAGAAACGCTTTCCTTGCCATTGCCAGGCTACATTTTATATCTTCTCTACTTCGACCATCATCAGTTATTTTGCTCCCCAAATAGCAAAACTCATTTACTGCTTTAAGTGTCTCATTTCCTAATCTAATTCCCTCAGTATCACCCAATTTAATTAGACTGCATTCCATTGTCCTCATCTTGCTTTTGTTGATGTTCATCTTATATCCTCCTTTCAAGACACTGTCCATTCTGTTCAGCTGCTCTTCCAGGTCCTTTGTTGTCTCTGACAGAATTACAGTGTCATTGGCAAACCTCAAAGTTTTTATTTCTTCTGCGTGGATTTTAATTCATCTCCAAATTTTTCTTTTGTTTGCTTTACTGCTTGCTCAGTATGCAGACTGATAACATGGGGGATAAGCTACAACCCTGTCTCACTCCCTTCCCAACCACTGCTTCCCTTTCATGTCCCTCGACTCTTATAACTGCCATCTGGCTTCTGTACAAATTGTAAATAGCCTTTCACTCCCTGTATTTTACCCCTGCCACCTTCAGAATTTGAGAGAGAGTATTCCAGTCAACATTGCCAAAAGCTTTCTCTAAGTCTACAAATGCTAGAAACGTAGGTTTGTCTTTCCTTAATCTTTCTTCTAAGATAAGTTGTAGGGTCAGTATTGCCTCACGTGTTCCAACATTTCTACAGAATCCAAACTGATCTTCCCCGAGGTCAGCTTCTACCAGTTTTTCCATTCGTCTGTAAAGAATTCGCGTTAGTACTTTGCAGCTGTGACTTATTAAACTGATAGTTCGGTAATTTTCACATCTGTCAACACCTGCATTCTTTGGGATTGGAATTACTATATTCTTGTTGAAGTCTGAGGGAATTTCACCTGTCTCATACATCTTGCTCACCAGATGGTAGAGTTTTGTTAGGCCTGGCTCCCAAGTAGTTCTAATGGAGTGTTGTCTACTCCCGGGGCTTTGTTTCAACTTAGGTCTTTCAGTGCTCTGTCAAACTCTTCCTGCAGTATCATATCTCCCATTTCATCTTCATCTACCTCTTCTTCCATTTCCATAATATTGTCCTCAAGAACATCGCCCCTGTATAGACCCTCTATATACTCCTTGCACCTTTCTGCTTTCCCTTCTTTGCTTAAACGTGGGTTTCCATCTGAGCTCTTTATATTCGTACAAGTGGTTCTCTTTTCTCCAAAGGTCTCTTTCATTTTCCTGTAGGCAGTATCTATCTTACCCCTCATGAGATAAGCCTCTACATCCTTATATTTGTCCTCTAGCCATCTCTGCTTAGCCATTTTGCCCTTCCTGTCGATCTCATTTTTGAGACGTTTGTATTCCTTTTTGCCTGCTTCACTTACTGCATTTTTGTATTTTCTCCTTTCATCAATTAAATTCAGTATCTCTTCTGTTACCCAAGGATTTCTACTAGCCCTCGTCTTTTTACCTACTTCATCCTCTGCTGCCTTCACTATTTCATTCCTCAAAGCTACCCATTCTTCTTCTACTGTATTTCTTTCCCCCATTCCTGTCAATTGTTCCGTTATGCTCTCCCTGAAACTCTGTACAACCTCTGGTTCTTTCAGTTTATCCAGGTCCCATCTCCTTAAATTCCCACCTTTTTGCAGTTTCTTCAATTTTAATCTGCAGTTCATAACCAATAGATTGTGGTCAGAGTCCACATCTGCCCCTGGTAATGTCTTACAGTTTAAAATCTGGTTCCTAAATCTCTGTCTTACCATTATATAATCTATCTGAAATCTTTTAGTATCTCCAGGATTCTTCCATGTACACAACCTTCTTTCATGATTCTTGAACCAAGTGTTAGCTATGATTAAGTTATGCTCTGTGCAAAATGCTACCAGGTGGCTTCCTCTTTCATTACTTAGCCCCAATCCATATTCACCTACTATGTTTCCTTCTCTTCCTTTTCCTACTGTCGAATTTCAGTCACCCATGACTATTAAATTTTCGTCTCCCTTCACTACCTGAATAATTTCTTTTATCTCATCATACATTTCATCAATTTCTTCATCATCTGCAGAGCTAGTTGGCAGCTTTTCGAGGAACTCTTTGCGGTGTGGGGGAGGAGTAGCCATGTATGTGAAAAACGGCATCCCATTTGAGTCAATTGATGTTTCAAAGTACTGCACTGAAAAGGTGTTTGAATGTTGTGCAGGTGTGGTAACATTTAACGGAGCTAAACTTGTAACTGTTTTATTTATAGATCCCCAGACTCCGTTTTCACAAAATTTTTGCTAAAGCTAGAGGAGGTTGTTGGTTCACTTTATAGGAAATCCAAAAAGTTAGTTACATGTGGTGACTTCAATATCAATTGTATAAGTGATTGTGAAAGGAAGAGGATGCTGGTAGACCTCCTTAATTCATATAATCTTATGCAAACTGTATTCTTTCCAACGAGAGTGCAAGGGAACAGTAGAACAACCATAGACAACATTTTTGTTCATTCCTCATTACTAGAAGGGCATTCTGTTAGCAAAAAGGTTAATGGCCTTTCAGATCATGATGCACAAATTTTAACTCTAAAAGATTTTTGTTCTGCAACACGTGTTAAATATAGTCATCAGATGTTTAGGAAAGCTGATCCAGTTGCTGTAGAGATCTTTTTAAACCTTATCAAGGAACAAGAGTGGCAAGCTGTTTATAGCACTGATACAGTAGACGATAAATATAATGCTTTTCTCAAGACTTTTCTGGTGCTCTTTGAAAGTTGCTTTCCGTTAAAACGTTCAAAACACGGTACTAGGACAAACAGGCAGCCTGGATGGCTGACTAGAGGGATAAGAATATCTCGTAGAACAAAGTGGCAATTATATCAAAACGATAGAAACAGTCAAAATCTAAATGCAGCAGCCCATTACAAACAGTATTGTAAGGTGCTTAAAAATGTTATTAAGAAGGCAAAAAGTATGTGGTATGCACATCGAATAGCTAAGTCTCAGGATAAAATTAAAACCATATGGTCAGTCGTAAAGGAAGTGGCTGGTCTGCAGAGACTGGTCGAGGATATAGAATCAGTGCGTAGTGGGAATGTCCGTGTTACTGATAAGTCGCGTATATGTACAGTATTTAATAATCACTTTCTGAATATAACAGGTGAAATAAATAGAAACCTAGTCCCAACAGGGAATCATATAACGCTCTTAGAAAAAAGTGTTCCGAGACTGTTACCTGAAATGCTGCTCCATGATACTGACAAGAGGGAGATTGAGTTAATAATTAAATCACTAAAGACCAAGAACTCTCATGGATATGACGGGGTATCTAGCAGAATACTGAAGTATTGTTCTATGTATGTTAGCCCAGTACTTAGCCATATCTGTAACTTTTCCTTTAGGAGTGGTCGGTTTCCTGACCGATTAAAGTATTCAGTAGTGAAGCCACTTTATAAAAAGGGAGAAATTGATAATGTTGACAATTTTAGACCTATTTCTATGCCATCGGTGTTTGCTAAAGTTATCGAGAAGGTTGTATATACAAGGTTACTGGAGCATTTAAATTCACATAATTTGCTGTCAAATGTTCAGTTTGGTTTTAGAAATGGTTTAACAACTGAAAATGCTATATTCTCTTTTCTCTGTGAGGTTTTGGACGGATTAAATAAAAGGTTGCGAACGATAGGTGTTTTCTTTGATTTAACGAAGGCTTTTGACTTTGTTGACCACAAAATATTACTGCAGAAGTTGGACCATTATGGAGTAAGGGGAGTAGCTTACAATTGGTTCGCCTCCTACTTTAAGAACAGAAAGCAGAAGGTAATTCTCCGCTATATTGAGAGTGGTAGTGATGTTCAGTCCCTGTTAAGTGGGGCGTTCCCCAAGGGTCGTTGCTGGGGCCACTGCTGTTTCTTATTTATATAAATGATATGCCTTCCAGTATTACAGGTGACCCAAAAATATTTCTGTTTGCTGATGACACCAGCTTGATAGTGAAGGATCTTGTATGTAATATTGAAACAGTATCAAATAATGTAGTTCATTAAATAAGTTCATGGCTTGTGGAAAATAATTTGATGCTAAATCACAGCAAGACTCAGTTTTTACAGTTTCTAACTCACAATTCAACAAGAACCGATATTTTGATAAGACAGAATGGGCATATTATAAGTGAGATGGAACAGTTCAAGTTCCTAGGCATTCAGATAGATAGTAAGCTGTTGTGGAAAGCCCATGTCCAGGATCTTGTTCAGAAACTAAATGCTGCTTTATTTACCATTAGCATAGTATCTGAAATAAGTGACACTTCAACATGAAAAGTAGTCCACTTCGCATATTTTCTTACGCTTATGTCGTATGGTATTATTTTTTGGGGTAATTCTTCTGATCCAAAAAGGGTATTTTTGGCTCAAAAACGGGCTCTTCGAGCTATATGTGGTGTAAGTTCGAGAACCTCTTGTCGAACCATATTCAGTAGTCTGGAAATTCTGACATTGCCCTCACAGTATATATTTTCTTTAATTTCGTTTGTTGTTAGCAATATTAGCCTATTCCCAAGAGTTAGCAGCTTTCACTCAGTTAATACTAGGCAGAAATCCAATCTGCATGTGGAATGCACTGCTGCATCCATCTTCAATAAGCTACCACAAGAACTCAAAAATCTTAGCAGCAGCCCAAACTCTTTTAAGTCTAAACTGAAGAGTTTCCTCATGGCTCAGTCCTTCTATTCTGTCGAGGAGCTCCTGGAAGAGCTAAAAATTAAGCAAAATCCAGTGTTACATTGTTGATTTTCTTTATTTAAACTTACGACTTGTCACCTGAATATGTTTTTTTATATTTCATTTTATATGTTTCTAATATCGTTTTATAATTTCATGTATTGACTCGTTCCATAACCATGGAGACTTCTCCTTAATTTGGTCACACGAAACAATAAATAAATAAATAAAATAAAAAAATAAACTTGTACTACTCTAGTATGCGTGGGCTTCGTGTCTATCTTGGCCACAATAATGCGTTCACTATGCTGTTCGTAGTAGCTTACCCGCACTCCAATTTTTTTTATTCATTATTAAACCTCCTCCTGCATTACCCCTATTTCATTTTGTATTTATAACCCTTAATTCACCTGACCAAAAGTCTTGTTCCTCCTGCCACCGAACTTCACTAATTCCCACTATATCTAGCTTTAACCCATCCATTTCCCTTTTTAACTTTTCTAACCTTTTCTAATCAGGCAGGATTAAGGGATCTGACATTCCACGCTCCGATCCATAGAACGCCAGTTTTCTTTCTCTTGATAACAATGTCCTCTTGAGTAGTCCCCGCCTGGAGATCTGAATGGGGGACTATTTTACCTCCGGAATATTTTACCCAAGAGGACGCCATTATCATTTAATCATACAGTAAAGCTGCATGCCCTCGGGAAAAATTATGGCTGTAGTTTCCCCTTGCTTTCAGCCATTCGCAGTACCAAAACAGCAAGGCCGTTTTGGTTAGTGTTACAAGGCCATATCAGGCAATCATCCAGACTGTTGCCCCTGCAACTACTGGAAAGGCTGCTGCCCCTCTTCAGGAACCACACGTTTGTCTGGCCTCTCAACAGATACCCCTCAGTTGTGGTTGCACCTACAGTACGGCTATCTGTATCGTAGAGGCACGCAAGGCTCCCCACCAACAGCAAGGTCCATGGTTCATGGGGGGGCATTATTGTATAATAAACAATTTAAGAAAAAATCAAAAAGACAGTATTATATTTATGTAGGGTGCTGAGAACACACCAAGTCCCCAGTAATGTTATGAATGCACACCTCCCCAATTAAAGGTTAAAGGAAAGGCGTTTTTCGTTGCGATGGAATCTTCTGACGAAAGTCCAATCACCAACTTTCTCCTCCGAATGGGAAAATGTTTTGTTGTCACCGACCTACATAGGAAAAACGATCACGACGAGAAAATAAATGAAATCAGAGCTCATATGGAAAGATACAAGTGTTCGTTCTTTCGTGCGCTAAACAAGATTGGAATAATAGAGAATTGTGAAGGTGGTTTGAAGGACCCTCTGCCAGGGACTTAAATGTGATTTGCAGAGTATCCATGTAGATGTAGATGTAGATGTAGATGTAAGTAATGGAACAAAGCAGTTACGTCCCCACATCCCATTCTTGCAAGATGTATCCAAGAAAGCGTCGTGTAAACTCGGCAACAGCGCATGACGTCATCCAATATGGCGGCAATAACGTCAGCTGATGACGCAAGTACCGTTATCCAAGATGGTGGCTTTTGCCGGGAAAGTGCCACAACCCCCTTCCACAGAACAATGGCGGGAAGTTCAAATTCGAAAAGAATAATGCCTCTCAGCACAGTTATCTCTACTAACCTAAGAAAATTGCAGGAAGATACGTCACTTGGGCTACCCACACTAACCTAAATCACCCAATTGCCACTTCTTCCTACGGACTGGCGCCAAGTTTGAATTTTGGTGGTAAACAAAGGTCAATTCGCATATCACTACTAAGCTAAGAAAATGGCGTGAAAGAAAGGACACTTGGACTAACCTCAGTCATCCGACTGCCACCTCCTCCTAAGGATTCGCGTGAAAAGGACTTGGACACAAGTCTTTATTTAAGCAATTTCATGGAATACGGCCATCCAGTGTTTTCACTAGGAGGACCAGCCACCAACTGACTTAGTACACAGCACCAAAACCAAAGGGCGCTCTCATCTGTGATGTAATGCAAGATGGAGGGAAGCAGAGTGTTCACCATGAGATCCGAACTCAAACTGACGTAGTACACAGCACCACCACCAGAGGGCGCTGTCGTCGAAGACGTCAGGTGATGGTACAAGTACTGTTATCCAAGATGGTGGCAAAAAGTGTGTTCAACACGAGGCCTAGTACACATTGACACCACCAGAGAGCGCTACCATGGACTTGTAATGAATTGTCGCAAGTGCCACGCCCACCTGTCTTTGGAAGGAAATAGTTAGTCTCCACTACGATCCTCAACCGACCGCCACGTCCCCATGTTGGTGGGCTAGCGTGCACAGCGCGTGACGTCATCCAAGATGGCGGCCTTGACGTCAGTTGATGATGCAAGTGCCACATCCCCTAGTTAGAAGTGTGAATTTTGGCGGAAGATAGGTCAATTAGGCTCCATCCACTAACCTAACCCTCCTCCCTCAGTAAAACCGCAGGAAGTTTAAATTACAACACGATAATGCATCACACCATCGTTATCTCTACTAACCTAAGAAATCGCGGGAAAATATGTCACTTGGGCTGCCCGCACAAACCTAAGTCACCCGACCGCCACCTCATCCTATGAACTGGTGCAGAGGTTGAAAGTTGGCAGTAAAGAAAGGTCACTCGGAGTTTCTCTACCAAGCTAAGAAAACTGCGGGAAACGTAGTCCAATGCTCCCCTCCTCTAACCTAAGTCACCCGACCGCCACCTCTTCCTAGGGTTTGGTGGGAAAATGACTCAGCCTGCACTCTGCTGCCAGAGAGAGCAAGGAGTGTGCTTTATTTATTACGGAACAATTTATTTACAGATGGAGTATATTTATCACACTGACACAAAACACTCGTCTTGATGTGCTTTGGGTCACAATAAACAGTCTGCAGACATGCAAACTACTCATAAATAACGCAACATACACGCTTGCTAATTGTAGGCAGTCAAAGTAATGCATTCCAAAGCCTGCACACATGCAAACTACTACATCGAAATAATTTCTGTACAGACCTGCAAACTCCTCCTAAATTATGCAGCACAGTGATGTGCAGACACGAAATTGTAAACTGTCCAAATAACGCATAGCACAGCTTACAGATCTGCTTGCAAAATAATCCAACAGATGTGCGCAAGCACCCTCCACCACCCCCTGTCCACTAGACCGCACAGGAGGTTAAGGGGAGCCCACAAGAAGTGACGCGACTGGACGTGCGCGCAGTCACAGCCACGAGTCACAGCCACGTGCTGCCGCTGGATGCAGGTGAAGTTGCCTCTATTTTCGAGTATACAGTCACTGTTACAGTGACATCACAGAACTCCAAGGCGCGCTCATGCAGCCCCCATATGCGAGACATGTCCGGGCAGTATGTGTCTTTACCGTTGATGACAGAGTAACTACAAACCTTCGCAAACGTATCTAGCAACGTTCTCTATCTTATACTTATGTCACGTGACTATGTAAAAAATAAGAACCGAGTCGACATTGTGGAATTGTATAGCGTCCTAGAAATAGTTAACACTCGCTCTCTTCATGTCTCAGCTTGTATGCACGAAAATTCCTGTCCTAACAGAACCTGTTTACAAAAATAGCGCAGAATAACGTAGAATGCAGGCTTCCTCGTGTACCTAACGTGGTACCCACTCCATCACATGTTACCCTTCCTGCTTTCATCACACTCAAACATTCCCTCCGCTATGTGGAGGCTCCTATATCCCAGCACAAAGGATGTGAATGAATCGAGCATTATGTTTAGCTCTTATCGAATTTACCCTCCGAATTACTGATGCCGCTGTTATCGAAGTACCATCCTCCTATTCTTTCTTTCTGAAGATGGGACTTTCAGTTGTAAAATTATTTTGCACAGATCGCTAAATTGCACTTACAGTTAAACCCGCAAAGTTGTCTACAGTTTACCAAATACAAACGAGACTCACAAGAATATTGGAAGCCAATTAAATATTATTAATATTGCCACAACAGTCTAACACTGATCGATGTACACGTAATTTCAGCTCTTGACGGTTGTGCTTCTGGAATGAATCTCAATATCTATAGCACACATAATTTTCGACGTAAAACATCTCTCTCATACCCTCCCAGTTATTGATGTTCTGAATCTATACGTCCCTCACAATAGGACACACAGTCATCCTCTCTACTCATGCCACAACATAAAGCATAGTACCTTTAAATGCAATATATACACATATTACACAACATAATCCACAGTAACTTTACAATACAATATATTCACGTTTTACACAAACAGTGCAGTTATCTTTTATATCTGTTCAGCACCCAAAAAAATTATCGTATGCCTACACTCACACTGGCTATATGTCACGATGCTCCTCGGTGTTAGGGAAGCACCATCAGCCTTTTCTTTCTTTCTACAGACGTGACATTCAGCGGCAATAAACTATTTTACACTGATCACCATATTGCACTGACAACTAAACCTCACAAAGTGCCATACATATCGTCAAATACGGTAAGACTGTTACTCAATTACACTGCTTTCCCACTGAGGACAGAAGCTTGAATATTAGAGCGTGAAAGTGATATCCAATGCAGTAATATGTCACGCCATACCGTGTCGATGTAGTAAACACACAATTCATATCCTCTGCCATACAAAATCATCCCTTTTACATCAGAGCGCTCCTGTTTCTGCTCCGAACCTGCTTTTCTACTCACATATCCAGCCTCGGGGTTTACAAGGACACATGTGTTTTCACATGGTTCGTCATAATATTAGAACAATTTCGATATCAAGCACTAGACAGCATCCTACTAATCGCTAGCTCAACATAATTCCCAACATATAGTCTGGAAATTATTTCTGTACAAACCCCAAACTTTAGCAAGGTGAAGCATGCTGTAAACCAGTGAGTAACTAGAGACAGATAGAGGAAACTGTATTTCCACTCTCTAATACCGATGTCGGTGATGTAAGAGATTCCAAATCATCCCTATAATTTACAAGCCAACTAAAGTCTTTCCCATGTCTAGAGAACAGGCAAACGTGTCTTCCACATGTTGGATGCACACACCACAATCGATCTTCTCTCAACTAAATAAAGGCGCGAAATGTGCAGAAGCAGTCAACTGAACAATTTACATGGGAGGGAATAACGGTCCAGCGCAAATGCACCTCCATACACAATCTTCTCAAATTTCCACTTGATCATGAAAGCCGCCCAAAACATACTAAGTATTAGTTCACTATTCGGTCGTCTAGACGACGGAAAAATTAACTCAGATACATTCCTACATTCCAACAGGCCTCTGCATTCCGACGGCTGCTGCCGTTAACTGGAAATGTGAATTATTCACACCAGAGACCATGCACACACGGAATCATTCCATATATGTGTTATCATTATACTTGCAGTTAAATGTTACGATCGCGGTCTCAATTGAACGGCAGTCGACAATGAGCAAAGTATCGGAAATACACCCTGCTGAAGGCTGTGGCTCTGGAAATGGAAATATTTGTACCTTCCTTACGACTGAAGATAGTCATGTCCTTTACACATATCGAAACACAAACACATACATTATAAGACTGATGCTTAAATGCGAATATATCATGCACCCGCCACTACTACTAAGTTTAATAATACTTGACCAATAAATGATTCCACGCGATGGAAAATAATACTGACCGAAAATCAATGATGGGCGGGCATTACCTCTGAATGAGGTGGTTTCTTTCCGGACAAACAGCATGACAGTGATCGTAGGAATGTGTATTATCAGAGCAACAGGTAGCGCACGATGCAACCTCATGATAAAATTAACACATTTTGAAAGTGATTCAGCTAACGAACGTGGTATGTATGCGGTATTTGCGACTCCCTCGCACCGCCCCAGCTAGATAATTCTACAGTATTTGTAGCGCATTCTGTCTCGATACCATACCAGAGGTTCTGCGATATATCCACTGAGTTATAGGTGATGATTGATTGAGAAGGACCACAAACAGTAGTAGTAGATGATGTGCTGATTGAGGTTGTAAGAAAATGTACACTTGCTTCTCAGATCTCTAGTGTTACGCTATCTGTTAGAAATGATGTCCATGAGTTCGAATCAGGTCTTTCCATTGAAGCACATGCCTGTGTTCGATCCTATTGGAAATTCCTTTAATGATTACAACCACTACTCAATCATATTTCTGGCAGTCTCATATCTAGCAACGTATCACCTTCCTCGAACCTGTAGGCTACAGTAAAATTACAATCTGGTTTTTGTCAGTCCCTACGCATCTTGCAACTGATCCCATTTCTACAGCTTTGTGCATGTGATCATTCCAATTTAAGTTGGAACTGAGCATAAATCAGAGAAAGACACATCCACCACTTCTGCAACCCGTGTAGAAACAGAATGACCTGAGTTAGTGCAACAGGACGTGTTTTGACCATTCGGCAGAAATGCGCGCAATTTGGTACATATTGAAACTGGATACAGTTACTACAGTCCAAAGCAGATCCGTGTCCATTCAAATCAATCAGCCCGACATACTATCGTCGTTATTCTCTACCCCCAATTGAGAAAAATTAAATACTATGAAAGCCTCACTAACTTAATTCAATATAGAAGTCACCTAGGCACCGATGCTGGCGCAATGACGCATAGCTGTGGTACGGTCCAGCATGGAGAAAGAGATTTCGCAATACTCCGCAGAATAGTGCATCGTGCAGCCCTCCAAGCATTCCCAACGGTATTCCCAGTCCCTCACCGAATTTACACCTCAAACTGCTGCTGCTACTGCCACCTGTGTGACACGATCCTATCAAATATAGAGGCACTGCAGAGGTCACTTTATAGTTTGATCACCTACACTCTAGGCGAATGATCATATCCCACAGACTATACTAAATCGCATGAGAGGCTCCCTCTGGTCCTGTTTAGATGTTTGAAACACTGTTTTCTAACACACTTTTGTACAATGCCAAACAGTTAATTTTTCTTCCTCGACTTCAAAGCCTGCGCCTGGTTCTAAACTAACTGATCCACAGCATTTCGCAGGAAACTAGACGCTGCAAGGTGTAAATCATGTTCTTATGGCAGATAGCATAACACATCACACATCGGCTGATATTAAATAAAATATAGTTACAACATAAGGAAATCATAAGAGTTTTACTGCATTGGCCTAGGTTTCCAAACTATGGTCTGAAGGTGATTCACGAGCTCTACATTTAGACTCGTCTCTCACACTTATGGAATAGCTGATGGCTCTGCCTTCCCTTTCGACTGATTCCTCATATTGCACTCATGTACGTGTCAGTTTTTCGATGTTATCCACCCCAGAAGGTGCTGTCCATCCAGCAAAACTCTTTCCTCAACTATAAAAAAGCGATATCAGTCAATCGTTATGTGGTAACCAACAGCGTGCCAGTGCACTGATGGGATGGAAAGACACCATCGATGTACTCTAATAATAAGCATCACATTTGATAGGGGGAACCATTTTATCAATTTTACAGTACCTTCAACACAGGCCAATGATGTGACAGCATGTTTCCCCAATTTCAGTATCGTAGCTAAACCATCCCTTCTCCACTCTGCGAGTATCATTACGAACATGGATAGATAACTGTGCAGTATGTCCATCAGTGTTAATTCTCGATCACATAAATAATCAAAGTATACCAGACAGCACTCCACATATTTCCATCACCTCCAGCATAGTGTTTAATTTACGATCTATTTCTCTTCATATGGGAGTCACAGAGCATTCTCGCTCTCTTAGGGTAAAATTAGAGAGTGAAAGACCCTCCTCACACTGTCATTGAACAACCCGCACTGCAGCACCGTTAGTTAATTAATCTGCAACCGACCAGAAGAAGACCGTTACACTCCACGTTTCGTGAATGAATGGAGCTTTCCGAGTCCTCATCCATCTCGAGATGTGTCCATGTCGAGGAGCTTAGCACTCCTTATCGATGTGTAGTATCAGATTTCAAAGTACCGTGATGTAATAGAAGACAGTTAAGAAGAATAAGAAATGAATGATTTTTATGCTCGATGGAGCTCCAGATGGATGGAGTTCGATGCATTTTTACGTAAATCAACCAAGCTATCAACTCTAAAGTATTGTTCTAGAGTCTAGGATCGGTACCTGGAAGGTATTGGCATGAGAGAACATAAACACACGCACTCCTAAGGCTACAACGTTCTGCACTTAAAATGGGCTATAATGTTAGATCGCCTGCGTTTCCGATCTATTGGTCGTATGGAATGTAGCGTTGTTGATATTTCATTGTGAGAAATATATTTAAAACGTATGACATACATCTTTCTTCCCGGTTTCTCTACGATAAACTATGTTATCGAAGCGTAAAACGAAAAAACTACTTCCGTAAAACACTTCCTCTGCATGACATGAGCACAATATATCTTTCCAGAGACGTATAGTGTCGACTGTTCACATCTGATCACCGTTCAGAAATTATATGATGCATGCATCAGGCCTATATAAAATGATCGTTGGTAGTGGAGCATACCTGCTACAAGGAAACAGATAAACACATAGCAGCAGCGTCCGACATGTGAAAATTACAAGTCATTCCGCCACTAACTCTGTAAACAGCACATCTGTCGAGCAATTGTGTACACGGGTATTACAGCACCTCACAAGCACTTATCACTAACTTAGTTATGACGGTGAAGCCTAGAATTTACATCGCATAAATCAAAGTTCGTTTAGAGCAATGTGTCAAGTTTAATCACACATGAGACGGAAGTCCTCTGATGACCGACAGGTTTACCGTTAACGATCGCAAGTAGACAGTGCTTTAAACCACATACAGAACACGTTGCTCTGTACGACTAGAACGCAGGCTATGTCATGCTACTGATGCATCCACACGGAACACAGGAAAAATTGGCCTGCAGCAGCTTCTCCTTCTCTAGAATGCATCAGTCAACCATTAAATCGTACCTCGTTACAGCTCCATCTCAATCGATCACCCCGTCCACTCTCAGTTATCCTTTAACGCAGATGCAAGTAAGTTTAGAGGTGAAATGTTCTCTATCCTCCTGAAAAGCATCAAATACAGTAGTCAACTGGCGTGTATCACTGGTACCTCAATAGACATACAGTATAATGCTGCCTCGACGGAAAAAAATGCCTCCCTGATTCCCTGTCGACGTTTTCTTCGATTCCTCTTGTTACCACACGCTTGTTCCCATGTACAAACTGTTCAGCGTGAACCAGAAGATACACAAGTACTTCCTCAATTTCCCCGCATTTCAGTGTATATTTGGTCAATTTATATGTATCCCCTAGTCATTTTTCGCAATTCTATCGATTTTACGTCAGATCTGTCAATGCGATCGTAACATAACCTCTCATTCTGCGTTCTAAAATTTGCTGTAAATGTAGCACAGCTGCCAACACCTAGCCAAATGCACTGATCAGGAGGCGTAATATAGCACTGTACATGACTGTATCCAGTCACCCCCATATTAAGAGAGCGTTTGCTCTGTTTTCTGTATGTCTGTGTATATGCATACCTCGTGGAATGATGTACCTCGATTTGTAATGGTGGTATAGCTTTTAACATGGATACTTGCTTGCAGCTGTAGAACCAAGACCGCTTGTGGCGGTAACATACAGTAGCTGTTGCGATCGGAGATTTTTTTTAACAGCTGACCGATTACGTCCCTTTTTCTAAGACACAGTGGTATCACTTGCAAGAAATATCTAAGAAACATGCCCACCCATCGTTTATTTTTGGTCAGTATTATTTTGCATCATGTGGAATTGTTTATTAGTCAAGTATTATTAAGTTTAGTAGTAGTGGGAGGTGCGTGATATGTTCGCGTCTGAGCGTCAGGCTTATAATGTATGTGTTTGTGTTCTGATAAGTGTAGAGGAGATGACTATGTCCAGTCGTAAGTAAGATACAGATATTTCCATTTTCAGAGCCACAGCCTTCAGCCGGCCGGAGTGGCCGAGCGGTTATAGGCGCTACAGTCTGGAACCGCACGACCGCTACGGTCGCAGGTTCGAACCCAGCCTCGGGTATGTATGTGTGTGATGTCCTTAGGTTAGTTAGGTTTAAGTAATTCTAAGTTCTAGGGGACTGATGACCTCAGACGTTAAGTCCCATAGTGCTCAGAGCCACTTGAACCATTTGAACAGCCTTCAGCAGGGTGTATTTCCGATACTTCACTTGTTGTCGACTGCCGTTCAATTGTGACCACGATCGTAACATTTAATTGTAAGTATAATGATAAAACATATATGTGACCTGTTTTCCGGAATGATTCCATGTATGCATGGTCTCTGATGTGACTGATTCACATTTTTTGTTAACGGCAGCAGCCGTCTGAATGCAGAGGACTGTCGGAGCGTTGGAATGTATGTGAGTTAACTTTTCCGTCGTCTAGACGACCGAATAGTGAACTAATACTTAGTATGTTTTGGGTGACTTTCGTGATCAAGTGGAAATTTGAGAAGATTGTGTACGGAGGTGCGCTTGTGCTGGACCGTTATTCCCTCCCATGTAAATTGTTCAGTTGACTGCTTCTGCACATTTCACACCTTTATTTAGTTGAGAGAAGATCGATTGTGGTGTGTGCATCCAACATGTGGAAGACACATTTGCCTGTTCTCTAGACATGGGAAAGACTTTAGTTGGCTTGTAAATTATAGGGATGATTTGGAATCTCTTACATCACCGACATCGGTATTCGAGAGTGGAAATACAGTTTCCTCTATTTGTTTCTAATTACTCAGTGGTTTACAGTACGCTTCACCTCGCTAAAGTTTGGGGTTTGTACAGAAATAATTTCCAGACTATATGTTGGGAATTATGTTGAGCTAGCGATCAGTAGGATGCTGTCTAGTTCTTGATATCGAAACTGTTCTAATATTATGGCAAACCATGTGAAAATACGTGTGTTCTTGTAAACCCTGAAACTGGATATGTGCGTACAAAAGCGAGAAAGCAGGGAAGCAGGTTTGGAGCAGAAACATTAGCGCGTTTGTACCGAGGGGATACAATCCCGAATTTGTAGAACAGTTCTAAGAGTGACTTCGGTCTGATGAAGGTTCTCTGATTGAAAAGGGATGTTTTTGTATGGCAGAGGGTATGAATTGTGTGTTTACTACATCGACACGGTACGGCGTGACATATTACTGCATTGGATATCACTTTCACGCTCTAATATTCAAGCTTCTGTCCTCAGTGGGAAAGCAGTGTAATTTAGTAACAGTCTTACCGTATTTGATGATATGTATGGCACTTTGCGAAGTTTAGTTGTCAGTGCAATAAGGTGATCAGTGTAAAATAGTTTAGTGCCGCTGAATGTCACATCTATAGAAAGAAAGAAAAGGCTGATGGTGCTTCCCTAGGACTGAGGAGCATTGTGACATATAGCCAGTGTGAGTGTAGGCATACGATAATTTTTTTGGGTGCTGAACAGATATAAAAGATAACTGCACTGTTTGTGTAAAACGTGAATATATTGTATTGTAAAGTTACTGTGGATTATGTTGTGTAATATGTGTATATATTGCATTTAAAGGTACTATGCTTTATGTTGTGGCATGAGTAGAGAGGATGACTGTGTGTCCTATTGTGAGGGACGTATAGATTCAGTACATTGACAACTGGGAGGGTATGAGAGAGATGTTTTTCGTCGAAAATTATGTATGCTATAGATATTGAGATTCATTCCAGAAGCACAACCGTCAAGAGCAGAAATTACATGTACATCGATCGGTGTGAGACTGTTGTGGCAATATTAATAATATTTAATTGTCGCTAGACTTGTAAATAAGTTCCTGGCTTCTGATATTTTGTGAGTCTCGTATGTATTTGGTGAACTGTAGACAACTTTGCGGGTTTAACTGTAAGTGCAATTTAGAGATCTGTGCAAAATAATTTTACAACTGAAAGTCCTGTCTGCAGAAAGAAAGAATAGGTGGATGGTACTTCGATACCAGCGGCATCAGTATTCCGGAGGGTAAATTCGATAAGAGCTAAACATAATGCTCGATTCATTCACATCCTTTGTGCTGGGATATAGGAGCCTCCACATAGCGGAGGGAATGTTTGAGTGTGATGAAAGCAGGAAGGGTAACATGTGATGGAGTGGGTACCACGTTAGGTCCACGAGGAAGCCTGCATTCTACGTTGTTCTGCGCTATTTTTGTAAACAGGTTCTGTTAGGGCAGGAATTATCGTGCATACAAGCTGAGACATGAAGAGAGTGAGTGTTAATTATTTCTAGGACACTATACAATTTCCACGAGGTCGACTCGGTTCTTATTTTTTACGTAGTCACGTGACATGAGTATAAGATTGAGAACGTTGTTAGATGCGTTTGCGAAGGTTTGTAGCTACTCTGTCATCAACGGTAAAGACACATATTGCAGGGACATGTCTCGCATATGGGGGCTGCATGAGAGCGCCTTGGAGTTCTGTGATGTGTTTATAACAGTGACTGTATACTCGAAAGTAGAGGCAACTTTCACGTGCATCCGGTGGCAGCTGGCGGCTGTGACTGCACGCACGTCAGGTCGCGTCACTTCTTGTGGGCTGCCCTTAATCTCCTGTGTGGCCTAGTGGACAGGGGGTGACGGAGGGTGCTTCCCACCAATCCCTAGGAAGATGTGGAGGTCGGGTGACTTAGGTTAGAGGAGGTGAGCATTGGAGCATTGTTTCCTGCAGTTTTCTTACATTGATAGAGAAACCTTGAGTGACCTTTCTTTACTGCCAAAGTTCAAACTCTGCACCAGTTGTAGGATGAGGTTGCGGTCGAGTGACTTAGGTTAGTGGGGGTAGCCCAAGTGACATATTTTCCCACGATTTTCTTAGGTTAGTAGGGATAACCATGGTGTGAAATATTATCGTGTTGGAATTTGAACTTCCCGCCGTTTTTCTGGGGGAGGGGGATTAGGTTAGTGGATGGAGCTCAACTTACCTTTCTTCCGCCAAAATTCAAACTTCCAGCCAGGGGGTGTGGTACTTGCATCATCAACTGACAACATGGCCACCATCTCGGGTGATGTCATGTGCAGTGCACATAAGTGCAAGTTAGCACATGTTAGTGCAAGTTGGTGCACGTTAGTGGACGTCAGCCTCCAATGTGGGTTGGTAAGGAGACGTGGCAGTAGGTTGAGGATCGTGGTGGAGACTTTAACTATTTCCTTCCAAGTCCAGGTGGGCATGGCACTCGCCAACATTCATTCCAACTCCATGGTAGTGCTCACTGGTGGTGTCAATATGTACTAGGCCTCATGGTAAACACACTGTTTTCCGCCATCCTCGATAGTGGTACTAGCATCATCACCTGACGTCATGGGTGCCATCTTGGACGACAGCGCCCTCTGGCGGTGGAGCTGTGTACTAAGTCAGTTTGAGTCTGGACTTCGTGGTGAACACACTGTCTCGCGCCATCTTGGATTACGTCACAGATGAGAGTGCCCTCTGGTGGTAGTGCTGTTTAGTAAGTCAGTTTGACTCTAGACTTCATGGTGAATACACCAGATGGCTGTACTGCATGAAATCGTTTAAATAAAGACATTTCCAAGTCCTTTTCACATGAATCCTTAGAAGGAGGTAGCGGTCAGATGACTGAGGTTAGTCCAAGTGTCCTTTCTTTCGCGCCATTTTCTTATCTTAGTAGAGATATGCGAATTGACCTTTGTTTACCACCAAAATTCAAACTTGGCGCCAGTTCATAGGAAGAAGTGGTGGTCGGGTGGCTTAGGTTAGTATGGGTAGCCGAAGTGACATATCTTCCCGCGATTTTCTTAGGTTAGTAGAGATAACTGTGCTGGGAGGCATTATTCTTTTGGAATTTGAACTTCCCGCCATTTTTGTGTGTGTGGGTGGCGTGACACTCTCCCGCCAAAAGCCGCCCTCTTGAATAACGATACTAGCGTCATCAGCTGACGTTATTGCCACCATCTTAGATGACGTCATGCGCTGTTGCCAAGTCTACACGCCGCTATCTTGGATAAAGTCATCGCCACCATCTTGGCTACATGAAGCAACAATTGAATGTGAGGCCATAACCATTTTGTTCCATTACTGACATAGATGTAGCTATGTACTTATTTTAAAAGATCGGCCATCAGCGGAATCTTTCGATATCAGAGCCTCTGTGGATCGACAAGTAATTGGATCCTTGATGTACCTGATGTGTGGAGAAGACTAAACACAGCATACACTGTTGGAAAGTACCTAGAAGTCATTGAAAATTCAACAGAGCGTGATATAATAAGGGTAAAAGAAATTTTTCACTATTTGAGAGGCGCATCTGACTATGGACTTATTTACAAAAGGAGTGAAGACAAATGCGTTTTGGAATGTTATAGTGATGTCGATCACGGAGGTGACTTAGGGACTGGACGATACATCTCAGGTGTTCTCTGCCTGTACTTCGGTGCACCTGTCAGTTGGATGAGTTAGTGACAAACTTTAATTGCTATCTCTACTACAGAAACTGAAGTTGTAGTGGCTTATGAAGCAGCACGAGTACTAGTATGGATGAAGAGACTTTTAAATGAAATTTTCCACTTAAGGGATTCAAAACCGTGCCTAGGAGTGTACAATAAAGCTGCTGTTTGACTCGCTCGGAAACCTGAATTTTATCGACGGAGAATATTTGTCTCGGATACATATTTGTTTGAGATTTAGTTATAGCTGTTGAAATTACCATTTCAAGAGTGGATACAGAAAATCACATTGCGGCTTTATTAACAAAAACATTAGTTGCTGCCTAAGACAGTTGTGCAAAAATATCAGTGTATATAAGTTATTAAATAAGGGAGATGTTCAAATTTTGCCCTGTGAACAGTTTTATTTAATAACTTCACTGACATTCAAATATCTCTGTCTTCCTAGACAGGAATTCTTTTTCAGTTCTTTGCTGCAGTCGAAATATTATTATCGTTGATAAACATCATTCTGTAGACTTCTAATAAATCAGTGTGTCTTTTTTCTACAAAAAATTGTCATTCCTCAATATCCGAACAGGTTCTACACACGCAGTGGGAGAGTGGCGGGCAGACATTATGTTTTTGTAGCAAAATACATTGTTACATTCTCACGTCAGTATAGAAGCGAAACGCGACATGTGCAAAAAAGTAAATAATTAAATAAATAAAATAAAATAAAAAAAATAAAAAATAAAAAAATCTGAAGAAACAGCCAAATATTTGTGACAGCTAAGGTATAAGCACTGTCACGATGTTGACGATGATGATTAAAAATGGTTTTACGACAGATGACAGGCTAAACAAAAGAGGCATAGAAGATCAAATTTAACGCAAACAATTTCTTTTTGTTTATTTTATTTCTCCTTATGTTTCCAACATACAGACAACCAATAAATGGCAAAGTTTAGAACAGGCGAATTGGTAGCTTTTTATGGATATATCTTAAGTCAATGAAAGTTTATAATTTAGATTAGTCAGAATGTGTTAAAAATCAATTTTTCTAAGGAGACTCTTAAGGAAAGGGGGTCATCTTATATTCAGGGTTGTCTTAAACTCAGGTAAATACAGTTCGTTCTCGACATAAATGTTTTCAGTCTCTTTGTCTGTGTAGCTATTAAGCACATAAATTTGAATGATTGTACTGGGTGTTAGCTTTGTATCTGTTTTGGTTACATTAATGGGTAAATTGCTCTGTTCATAGTACCACATCTGAATTCCTGTTGTGTTATTTGACATACTCCTACTTTATTTTGAATGCCCTGTACTAATCATCAGTCTGTCCACTTCTAAATTCTCTAACTGCTCCTATCCAGTTAAGAGATCTAAAATTCCACCCTCCAACTTATCAGTCTGTCCACTTCTAAATTCTCTAACTCCTCCTATCCAGTTAAGAGATCTAAAATTCCACCCTCCAACTTATAGAGCCATATTGCTGCTGCACCCCCCCCCCCACCTCCCCAACCACAACACCACCACCACACAGACACACTTACTGACCTGTGAGGTCTGATAAGTCAATCAACCACACTGGTGCCTCTAACTACTGAAAAGGCAATTGCCCCTCTTCAGGAACCACATGTTAGTATGGCATCTTGAAATGGCCCTTATAGGATAGATCCTCCAGTTATGTGAAATTTGAATGTGCAAATAATTCAAAAGTTTCATATACGAATTTTGCTGTATCATGAAAGTACATTTCAACAGTGATGGGATTTTCATTATCTGCATAGTTGCTGACAAAAGAAAATAAAATTTGTATTGATACTATCTTAAATAACCTCATTCCTTTTCTCTCATCGCTGGATGTTCAGGCCAATGTGTTGACATTGGCTGTTGTAATCCTGTTGAAAATGGCTTCATGTGAATTAATAATTTTCAGATTAATTAGTTGAGAATGTATACAAATATGTGAATCAACTGTGTCTACTAAATGAAACATCGCCACACAATTAAGTAATTATTCAGAAAATGCTTTTACATGAGCGACACTTACAACATATTACTACCAAGATGAAGTCAGAAAACCAAGTGACACAAATCTTTTCATGAAAGAATAACAATAGTCTTTCGTTAAGGTGGATGGGGTAAGTGTTTAACTGGCAAAGTGTAAGCTACACTTATTCTCCATGACAATACCTAGTGCTGCCATCAATTGTTGTAGTTGTACTACTACAAGGTTGATAAATTCCAGCAAATATAGTAGCGACCTCCAAGTCCTTTATAAAATATTACTTAATCTGTGATAAGATGGCTGCAAGTCATAACTAATTAATGTTTTCAGATCTTGGGTGCTTAACTAATTTTTGGTTAAACAAAGTACATTTTACATGTAACCACACTGATTTTAAATGATCTCTCATACTGTTATGTTATTTTGAATATTTATAATAATAATTAGGAATTTTAGCAGTGGTTCATACTTATCCAACTCATTTACCATGTGGGGAAATTGAGACCTATGATTGTTGGGGGGCAAGTGTGTACTGTAGTTTACACTTGCCCAACTGATTTTGTTTTCTTTATTTGCAGGTTATTTACATCATGGTTAGGGAATACAGGAGAACATACAACAAGGACAGTTATTATCCCAAGGAGACCTTGAATGAAGCATGAAACAACACCAGACAAGGATCTCTTACAGTGTATAGGGCTTATAAGCAATATGGAATTCTGAAAATTACTCTGTATAGCTATATGAGTGGAGCTGAAAGCAAAACTCGGGGGTGCAGCACAGCAATTCCCGAAGAGCATGAGACAAGGCTTGCCTCATGCTTAAAGATAACGGAAACGTGGGGATTTGGCTTTAGCCCAAAAAAAGAGTTTATTAACATTGTGGAAGGTTATGTGGCAAAGGATTGTTTCATAATTCCTTTCAGAAATACGATTGCAGGTGAGGACTGGTTCCTGGAATTTAAGGAGCACCACAATTCGTCTGAGGAGAAACCACAAAGTGTGGAATATTCCTGGATAAAAATGACCAATCCATTTGTCATTAGTGACTACATAGATTCGTTGTTAACAAGCTTGGATGAACTACAGAATATATGGAGACTAAATGAAACTAGTATCTGTACACATCCATCCAAAACTAAAGCTGTTGGACAAAAGATTTCGCGTTCTAGTAGATAACAAGTGGACCAGAAAAGGAGAACACTGCCATCTTAGCAGCCTGCAATGCCGCTGGCGGAAAAGCACCTCCACTTATTATATTTAAGGGCAAGTATGGTGGGGGACCAATGCTTACTCCTAATGGATATCCAGGGATAGTCAGTGCTGCTAGTAACAGTTTATGGATGGACAGCGACATCTTCCTTGAACATTTTAAAAATTATCTTTTGCCAGTATTTGGTGGAAACAGACTAGTGCTTTTGCCCCATGTTGGTGACAAAAGCCATGTTGACAATAGATCAGTAGAAGTTTCTGTGGAAGCCAATGTCACCGCTTTCAAACTTCCATCTCATACTAGACATCTTCAGCCGCTAATCATCGCGTTTTTCGTTCCTTGAACACTTGGGATGCAAAACTTGTTTAGTGGCAACATAATCACCAAGACGCGAAAATTTCTAAAAGTGTGTTTTTGGAACTCGTGGGAAAAACGTGGTTAAATCTTTAGCCTGACCTTATCATCAATGGCTTCAGGAAACCGAGAATTAATAGTTCCTAGGGACAAATATGACATAATAGCACTGAACCGATGGGAGGATCATAAGAGGAAGGTAACTAAAGGAGCCGAAGCTGTTCCCTACAACAGAGAAACAGGTGCTGGCTCAAGTGAATGTGGAAGACATGTTCTCTAATCACCTAACCAAACTGTGGACGGTGGTGCATGTTTTGGGGAGCTGCTTCTTCAAACAGTGAAGGAGATTCCAGAAGAGGTAGGCAAAAAGGAGGAGACGTGTTGCTACTGGTGCAGAAGTTGTAACATCTGTGGGGGTATCTCTTCGAAGTCAAATCGTGATTGAGGAGAAGTGTAAAGCAAAGACAAAACAGAAGAGCAAACCAATGCCCAGCAAGAAGCAACAACTAGATTCTGATTTGGGAGAAAGTGCTCTGAGTATTCCCAGTAGCAGAAGCCCCACTCCAGAATCACTTATTTACAGAATAAGATCATCGAGGAGGAGGAGGAGGAGGGAGAAGATGATGATGATGAAGAAGAAGAAGAAAGGAGGGATATTGAACTCTGTGCCTCCACTGTAGATATAGAGAAGTGGGTGCCAGTAAACTTTGCAATGAAGATGATCTTCAAACATTACGTTGGGTGGGTTATCTTGAAGAGTGGAAAGGACTGTTCAGTCGTTAAATTTACAAGAAAAGTAGCATCTAGGCTTACTATCATCTCGCCACAAGTAGAAAATATCTGTGAGGTATCAGATAATGACATTGATATGGTTGTGCCAGAACCAGTTTAAGGAGGAGAGGAGAGGAAATTGTTATGTGGTGTCTTTTTCGAAGTTCAACATGAACTGAAATTATCAAAAAGTGCACTCTACTTCTCTAGACATTTCATAGCTTGGACTGTAATAAATGTATTTGAATGAAATAAACATATTCTGAAACAGAGAAAAATTCTGTGTGCACTTGCAACACCAATATCCTCATAGCGTCAACTGAGTAGATATATTAGCCTGAATGTATACTTACCCCACATGCAGATAACGATGTTGATGATCACATAGAAATTAAAATTATCGTGCCGTTACACCAATACTGAAGTTACACCAAAATCACTCAAACAATTTACTAAATAAGGCCCATATTTAAGTGTCCCACAGTTTGAGTACAGTATCGGAGCTCTTTCCCTTTACATACATCTTGAATGTAAACTAATCAAATTGTGGGTTTCACTTACCCCATTCTATCTTATTTTAAAAGAGGAATGATAATGATATATAAGCAGCTTCTTAGGATGCACAAAGTAATCTCTACTTTTTTTCAGCACTATGAAATTTAGTAGTATATCGCGATGACTGTATATATTTATTAGGATTTTTTAAATAAAGAAAAAAGTAATGTTATATTGCCCCCTTGAATGCTAGAAGTTGTGCACAGAAAGAAAGCACACCTACTTCGAGCATTCATTTACAAAATTGATTTAATTGTTTGGTATTAAAACGCCATATGTGTCTTATTTCTCAGTTACAGTTGGAGTATTGTAGCATCTGGCAAGATTTGGAATTGGTTAACTTGGCACAGGTTCAATATGCTTGTCTTGCCTCACCATTTGGGCGTGAATCACGGAAAACTGCTCTTAAAACTGAGTTGAGGATTTCAAAATCCATTATATTACTTTTCTTTTAATATATAAACTTTCTTCCATATGAGAAATAAAATGTGATTGTACAATTACAAATGTAGTTTGAATTCTAAGTCTGTATTAAAAGATTTTTATTTTCTTCAAACAATTTTTATTTGATGCTTTGTAAACACTTTGTCCCTTTCACATTGTATTCAGAGTTAACAATATCGTAATTTCTTCATAGACAGCTGTAAATGCGTTTTGTGTGATGTGGAGAGGTCCGAAGGGCTACCCATGGGATAGGATGGCAATCGCTGATCCCATGACCCACGACGTGTTGACAGGAACAGCAAGGAGCAAGTAAGTGGTACAGTCGATGGTCCTGTGGATATCAGGGCGTACTTGTTGATCTTCTGCACATGTAATCATGCAGCTCGTCTAGTGTGAACATGAAACATTGTTCAAGCAGTGTCAGTGTCAGTGATAGATAATAACAATTCTATTCTAAAATCTGGTAGAAGAAAATTTTCGTTAACACAGTTACATAAAAAAAATTGTTACTTACAGAACTTTTACGCGATCAGTGTGCTGGTGACTTCCAGTTCTTACTGGTTCTTGGTTGGTCAGCCTGCATTCTAGCAAAGATCCATTGCATTTTTAACATATTTAACTGTTCCTGTGGGTTCATAACCCACAACAGTTCACTGACATAATTCTATTTATTTGTCCTCCACAAGCACTAGTTACACAATTCTATAGGACATGCTATTGTTTAAAACATTTAAAGTTTTGTAGTTGTGCATAAAAAATTACACAACAGTCATAAATATTGCACTGATTGTTGACGTGGACTGCCATGACAGCTGCTGACTTGTAACTGCTGCATTTGTGTGTTCACTATAGTGTTCAGGAAAGCTAGTGTGCTTCAGGCCACAAAGAATTTTCACCAGGGAGTGATCGCCCTCATGACATCATCATACTTCCAGTTCAGCACAGGTAAGTGAATTTCACTGCACTCCCTCTTATGTTCAGAAAGTCTTGTATTGTTCAGTTTGCCTTTAAAAGTCACTCTTCTGAGTGTCCTATATTGCAAGCTTTAGTGAATATCCATATATTTAGCAACACTAAGTTCAATGAAGCAGTTCAAGCACATTTATCAATGGAAACTTACTTTCACATTTTAACAGTGATTCCCACATAGGAATACATTTATTTCACTTTTATCTCCATGGATCATAGGCTCCTCTTAACAAGTAGTTTCGTCTATTTACAATATGTACCCCATGTACTAACTCATGCATATTTTCATTTCTTTTTTAATTTATTCATTTGTATGGCTGTGCTGGATTAGTTACACTGAGAAGCCAAAACATTATGACCACAGCGAGTTTGGATGTCGCCTGGTGGCACTGCAGGAACGTTACACGGTAAGGAAAGTAAATAAATGGATCAATGATTTATGGCGAATCCTTTTAGCCACGACGCTGTCCGAAAATGGGGAAATCTACTGACATAAGCGACTTTGACAGAAGTGATAATATTGTTACACAGAACCTGTGAATAAGTATCTCGAAACCGACCTAGTTGATCAAACGTTCACGTGCTACTGTAGTGAACATCTATGGAAAGTGGTAGAATGACAGTGAAAGTGTCCGCCCCCAATAGCTGACTGGTCAGCGCGACAGAATGTCAATCCTAAGGGCCCGAATTCGATTCCCCACTGGGTAGGAGATTTTCTCCCTCAGAGAGTGGGTGTTGTGTTGTCCTAATCATCATCATTTCATCCCCATCGACGCGCAAGTCGCCCAAGTGACGTCAAATCGAAAGACTTGCACCCAGCGGACGGTCTACGCGACGGGAGGTCCTAGTCACACGACATTTATTTACAGTGATACTACCTCTGGGTGATAAGTGATTAAATGTCCATAACTCTTCACATGATGTGGGATTTGGAGGCTTGTCTGCTCTGTATAGCAGGATAGGTGGCGACCTGTGTCTGCCAAAAGGGCACAAAGCTGATGCACACATAATTGTATTGGAGCACATCATTCATTGTACATTGTTAAACAAGGGGATCTGCAGCAGACGACTTATAAGTGTTCACATGTTGTCCCAACAATATGGTCAATTACAATTGCAGTGGGCAAGGAATCGTCAAGATTGGATTGTGGATCAGTGGAAAAGTGTTGCCTCATCAGAGTAATCACGTTTTTGCTATACCAGGTTGATGGTCGTCTCCACAAACTCCGTCATCCACGTGAACGGCGGTTCGAAATGTGCGCTGCAAGAATGTTGCGGGCTAATGGGAGCAGTATTATACACACATCAAATCAAGTTTTACGTCACCTCGGTTCCGAGAGTTCCGAAACCTTTACGGAAAATTGGAATAGAGATCAACATATGCATCCTTTTGGCCCTTTTTATTGCTCATGAAAACCACACATTGCATGTTGTACCACCATACTGTGATACCTTCAGAGATGGCAGTCCAGATTGCTGTACACACCGGTACCCCTAATACCCAGTAGCACGTCCTCTTGCATTGCCACATGCCTGTAATCGTCGTGGCATACTATCCACAAGTTCATCAAGACACTGTTAGTCCAGATTGTCCCACTCCTCAACGACGATTCGGCGTAGATCCCTCAGAGTGGTTGGTGGGTCACGTCGTCCATAAACAGCCCTTTTCAATCTATCCCAGGCGTGTTCGATAGGGCTCATGTCTGGAGAACATGCTGTCCACTCTAGACAAGCGATGTCGTTATCCTGAAGGGAGTCATTCACAAGATGTGTACGATGGGGGCGCGAATTTCCGTCCATGAAGACGAATGCTTCGCCAGTATGCTGCCGATATGGTTGCACTATCGGTTGGCATTAATGTATCGTACAGCCGCTACAGCGCCTTCCATGTCCACCAGAGGTGTATGTCGGTCCCACATAATGCCGCCTGAAAACAGCAGGGTACCTCCACCTTGCTGCACTCGCCTCCAAATACGTCTCCAACGATTGTCTGGTAGAAGGCATATGCGACACTCATCAGTGAAGAGAACGCGATGCCAGTCCTGATTGGTTCATTTGGCATGTTGTTGGGCCCATCTGCACCGCACTGCATGGTGTTGTGGTTGCAAAGATGGACCTCATCATTGATGTTGGAGTGAAGTTGCGCATCATGAAGCCTACTGCGCACAGTTTGAGTCGTAAGACGACGTCCTGTGGCTGCACGAAAAGCATTATTCAACATGGTGGCGTTCCTGTCAGGATTCCTCCGAGCCATAATCCATAGGTAGCTCTGAGTGCTCTGAGTGCTCTGAGTATTCCCAGTAGCAGAAGCCCCACTCCAGAATCACTTATTTACAGAATAAGATCATCGAGGAGGAGGAGGAGGAGGGAGAAGATGATGATGATGAAGAAGAAGAAGAAAGGAGGGATATTGAACTCTGTGCCTCCACTGTAGATATAGAGAAGTGGGTGCCAGTAAACTTTGCAATGAAGATGATCTTCAAACATTACGTTGGGTGGGTTATCTTGAAGAGTGGAAAGGACTGTTCAGTCGTTAAATTTACAAGAAAAGTAGCATCTAGGCTTACTATCATCTCGCCACAAGTAGAAAATATCTGTGAGGTATCAGATAATGACATTGATATGGTTGTGCCAGAACCAGTTTAAGGAGGAGAGGAGAGGAAATTGTTATGTGGTGTCTTTTTCGAAGTTCAACATGAACTGAAATTATCAAAAAGTGCACTCTACTTCTCTAGACATTTCATAGCTTGGACTGTAATAAATGTATTTGAATGAAATAAACATATTCTGAAACAGAGAAAAATTCTGTGTGCACTTGCAACACCAATATCCTCATAGCGTCAACTGAGTAGATATATTAGCCTGAATGTATACTTACCCCACATGCAGATAACGATGTTGATGATCACATAGAAATTAAAATTATCGTGCCGTTACACCAATACTGAAGTTACACCAAAATCACTCAAACAATTTACTAAATAAGGCCCATATTTAAGTGTCCCACAGTTTGAGTACAGTATCGGAGCTCTTTCCCTTTACATACATCTTGAATGTAAACTAATCAAATTGTGGGTTTCACTTACCCCATTCTATCTTATTTTAAAAGAGGAATGATAATGATATATAAGCAGCTTCTTAGGATGCACAAAGTAATCTCTACTTTTTTTCAGCACTATGAAATTTAGTAGTATATCGCGATGACTGTATATATTTATTAGGATTTTTTAAATAAAGAAAAAAGTAATGTTATATTGCCCCCTTGAATGCTAGAAGTTGTGCACAGAAAGAAAGCACACCTACTTCGAGCATTCATTTACAAAATTGATTTAATTGTTTGGTATTAAAACGCCATATGTGTCTTATTTCTCAGTTACAGTTGGAGTATTGTAGCATCTGGCAAGATTTGGAATTGGTTAACTTGGCACAGGTTCAATATGCTTGTCTTGCCTCACCATTTGGGCGTGAATCACGGAAAACTGCTCTTAAAACTGAGTTGAGGATTTCAAAATCCATTATATTACTTTTCTTTTAATATATAAACTTTCTTCCATATGAGAAATAAAATGTGATTGTACAATTACAAATGTAGTTTGAATTCTAAGTCTGTATTAAAAGATTTTTATTTTCTTCAAACAATTTTTATTTGATGCTTTGTAAACACTTTGTCCCTTTCACATTGTATTCAGAGTTAACAATATCGTAATTTCTTCATAGACAGCTGTAAATGCGTTTTGTGTGATGTGGAGAGGTCCGAAGGGCTACCCATGGGATAGGATGGCAATCGCTGATCCCATGACCCACGACGTGTTGACAGGAACAGCAAGGAGCAAGTAAGTGGTACAGTCGATGGTCCTGTGGATATCAGGGCGTACTTGTTGATCTTCTGCACATGTAATCATGCAGCTCGTCTAGTGTGAACATGAAACATTGTTCAAGCAGTGTCAGTGTCAGTGATAGATAATAACAATTCTATTCTAAAATCTGGTAGAAGAAAATTTTCGTTAACACAGTTACATAAAAAAAATTGTTACTTACAGAACTTTTACGCGATCAGTGTGCTGGTGACTTCCAGTTCTTACTGGTTCTTGGTTGGTCAGCCTGCATTCTAGCAAAGATCCATTGCATTTTTAACATATTTAACTGTTCCTGTGGGTTCATAACCCACAACAGTTCACTGACATAATTCTATTTATTTGTCCTCCACAAGCACTAGTTACACAATTCTATAGGACATGCTATTGTTTAAAACATTTAAAGTTTTGTAGTTGTGCATAAAAAATTACACAACAGTCATAAATATTGCACTGATTGTTGACGTGGACTGCCATGACAGCTGCTGACTTGTAACTGCTGCATTTGTGTGTTCACTATAGTGTTCAGGAAAGCTAGTGTGCTTCAGGCCACAAAGAATTTTCACCAGGGAGTGATCGCCCTCATGACATCATCATACTTCCAGTTCAGCACAGGTAAGTGAATTTCACTGCACTCCCTCTTATGTTCAGAAAGTCTTGTATTGTTCAGTTTGCCTTTAAAAGTCACTCTTCTGAGTGTCCTATATTGCAAGCTTTAGTGAATATCCATATATTTAGCAACACTAAGTTCAATGAAGCAGTTCAAGCACATTTATCAATGGAAACTTACTTTCACATTTTAACAGTGATTCCCACATAGGAATACATTTATTTCACTTTTATCTCCATGGATCATAGGCTCCTCTTAACAAGTAGTTTCGTCTATTTACAATATGTACCCCATGTACTAACTCATGCATATTTTCATTTCTTTTTTAATTTATTCATTTGTATGGCTGTGCTGGATTAGTTACACTGAGAAGCCAAAACATTATGACCACAGCGAGTTTGGATGTCGCCTGGTGGCACTGCAGGAACGTTACACGGTAAGGAAAGTAAATAAATGGATCAATGATTTATGGCGAATCCTTTTAGCCACGACGCTGTCCGAAAATGGGGAAATCTACTGACATAAGCGACTTTGACAGAAGTGATAATATTGTTACACAGAACCTGTGAATAAGTATCTCGAAACCGACCTAGTTGATCAAACGTTCACGTGCTACTGTAGTGAACATCTATGGAAAGTGGTAGAATGACAGTGAAAGTGTCCGCCCCCAATAGCTGACTGGTCAGCGCGACAGAATGTCAATCCTAAGGGCCCGAATTCGATTCCCCACTGGGTAGGAGATTTTCTCCCTCAGAGAGTGGGTGTTGTGTTGTCCTAATCATCATCATTTCATCCCCATCGACGCGCAAGTCGCCCAAGTGACGTCAAATCGAAAGACTTGCACCCAGCGGACGGTCTACGCGACGGGAGGTCCTAGTCACACGACATTTATTTACAGTGATACTACCTCTGGGTGATAAGTGATTAAATGTCCATAACTCTTCACATGATGTGGGATTTGGAGGCTTGTCTGCTCTGTATAGCAGGATAGGTGGCGACCTGTGTCTGCCAAAAGGGCACAAAGCTGATGCACACATAATTGTATTGGAGCACATCATTCATTGTACATTGTTAAACAAGGGGATCTGCAGCAGACGACTTATAAGTGTTCACATGTTGTCCCAACAATATGGTCAATTACAATTGCAGTGGGCAAGGAATCGTCAAGATTGGATTGTGGATCAGTGGAAAAGTGTTGCCTCATCAGAGTAATCACGTTTTTGCTATACCAGGTTGATGGTCGTCTCCACAAACTCCGTCATCCACGTGAACGGCGGTTCGAAATGTGCGCTGCAAGAATGTTGCGGGCTAATGGGAGCAGTATTATACACACATCAAATCAAGTTTTACGTCACCTCGGTTCCGAGAGTTCCGAAACCTTTACGGAAAATTGGAATAGAGATCAACATATGCATCCTTTTGGCCCTTTTTATTGCTCATGAAAACCACACATTGCATGTTGTACCACCATACTGTGATACCTTCAGAGATGGCAGTCCAGATTGCTGTACACACCGGTACCCCTAATACCCAGTAGCACGTCCTCTTGCATTGCCACATGCCTGTAATCGTCGTGGCATACTATCCACAAGTTCATCAAGACACTGTTAGTCCAGATTGTCCCACTCCTCAACGACGATTCGGCGTAGATCCCTCAGAGTGGTTGGTGGGTCACGTCGTCCATAAACAGCCCTTTTCAATCTATCCCAGGCGTGTTCGATAGGGCTCATGTCTGGAGAACATGCTGTCCACTCTAGACAAGCGATGTCGTTATCCTGAAGGGAGTCATTCACAAGATGTGTACGATGGGGGCGCGAATTTCCGTCCATGAAGACGAATGCTTCGCCAGTATGCTGCCGATATGGTTGCACTATCGGTTGGCATTAATGTATCGTACAGCCGCTACAGCGCCTTCCATGTCCACCAGAGGTGTATGTCGGTCCCACATAATGCCGCCTGAAAACAGCAGGGTACCTCCACCTTGCTGCACTCGCCTCCAAATACGTCTCCAACGATTGTCTGGTAGAAGGCATATGCGACACTCATCAGTGAAGAGAACGCGATGCCAGTCCTGATTGGTTCATTTGGCATGTTGTTGGGCCCATCTGCACCGCACTGCATGGTGTTGTGGTTGCAAAGATGGACCTCATCATTGATGTTGGAGTGAAGTTGCGCATCATGAAGCCTACTGCGCACAGTTTGAGTCGTAAGACGACGTCCTGTGGCTGCACGAAAAGCATTATTCAACATGGTGGCGTTCCTGTCAGGATTCCTCCGAGCCATAATCCATAGGTAGCGGTCACCCACTGCAGTAGTAGCCCTTGGGCGGCCTGAGCGAGGCATGTCATCGACAGTTCCTGTCTCCTTGCATCTCCTCCATGTCTGAACAACATCGCTTTAGTTCACTCCGAGATGCCTGGACACTTCCCTTGTTGTAAGCCCTATCTGACACAAAGTAACAATGCATACGCGATCGATCCGTGGTATTGACCGTCTAGGCACGATTCAACTACAGACAACATGAGCCGTGTACCTCCTTCCTCACGGAATGACTGGAACTGATCAGCTGTTGGACCCCCTCCGTCTAATTGGCGCTTCTCATGCATGGTTGCTTACATCTTTGGGCGGATTTAGTGACATCTCTGAACAGTCAAAGTAGCTGTGTCTGTGATACAATATTCACAGTCAATGACTATCTTCATGAGTTCTGGGGACTCGGATGATGCAAAACTCTTTATGGTGTGTGTACTATAGGAGACATCCTGCTGCTCTTGGGGCCTGTGGTAGTAATGGAAGATATACTGACAGCTGTGGACCATCTGAGCCCCTTCATGCTTGATGTCTTCGCCGCCAGCAATGTCATATGTCAGGAAGATAACTGTCCATTTCTCAGAGCCAGAACAGTGTTACAGTGGTTTGAGGAGCATAATAGTGTACTTAAGTTGCTGTCTTGCCCATAAAATTCGCTTGATGTGGGTACAGTGGAACCCATTTTGGTCGTTATCAGGTGCCACACCGCTTACAAATATGAGCAGTCCGCTATTTAAAGAAATTACATGACTTGGTTGTGAACATCTGGTGCAAGAAACGTGTACAAACCTACCAACAAAATGTCACATCCATGTTACACAGAAACGGTGGCGTATTGCATTCCAAAGACAATATGGCCGCCGGATTGGTTGTAACTTGACATCGGCTCCGTGTTTAAATGGTGTCTTTCTGTAGTAAGTGCCGCTTTTTGCAAGTGGTTCCTGCACTCACAAGCAGTGGAAGTGTCAATTATTCAAGAACACGTTTTCTCGAAGAGACGTTAAGTGTAAACAGGGCAGGGCAAGTGAATTTAAGTTATGAGAGGGATAGGTCACTGACAGCATGGAGGGATCGTCGCTGTCTTCTGTTGGTGCAGAGTGCACGTCTGTGCTTGCACTGCATCAGCTGACGAGAGGAAGGCGGATCCCAGCGCAGCATCAGCCGCCTGCTGCCAGCTGCGCTGTCATCCCTACGAGCAGTGACCGGTGTGAGGAGAGGCGAGCCATACCTGTCATGTACGGCACTTCTTAAGGTAACTTTCCAGTGAACAGCTGGAAAAACAGTGAGAATTTTCATAAAGTTTATGAGAGTCTAACTGCATAATGTGAACTCTGAATACAAAGAAATTTTAGGACGATGAAAGTGTTATAAGGATGAAGATTTTGGTAAAAGAATAATCAGAATAGCTTTGATATAAACTTTATTATATAAATATTTATGTCGGTCAATAATTTAAAATTTTTCCTGCCACTCTATGTTTGAAGTCTATAGACTTATTAACTACTTTTCTTAGATGCCTTAAACTTTGTGCACAAATTTATGATATTGTTATCGAAAAAGAAGACTACAATCAAATGATTTAAATAAATAGTTTTATGCTATAAATACATAAATTAGACAATCAAGATTAAGATAATTTTTTATAATTAATAAGGGTATATTTTTCCTCCTGGTGGCAGTAAGCTGGTGTCTGTAGTCTACTTTTCTCCAAATGGTAGCCTGAATATCACAAAAAATTTCGGACCTCTAGCTCAAATAGTTTTTTGTATAAAATAAACATGTCAGAAAATTTTGTTCTTGGGAAATTCAGTTTAAAGGTACATTTCATCTGTCACTCACCTCTGTTGTTCTTAAAAACCTCCAGTTGCATAATATTCTTGGTTTGTGTGTTTCTCATCTTCTGTATTTCTTTTCTTGCTCCTCTTTGCTATTCTGGCCTCTTTAGTTGCCTCAAGAACCCACTTTTTCCCTCAAGTAATCAATTGCCATCAGTGCTTGTCTCATATTGAAACGAGGAGTTAGTCCCAACAACTCTAAAACATCACATCTGCTAACTTCCCCATCATTAAAGCAAATAACTGCATCTAATACACCTAATCTCATGGTATTGAAACCAACAAATACAGTTTTAGGCAGGCATTTTCATATCACATGATTGAAACATTCATTAACATTTTGTGTCTTTCCATGTAAGCACCATGACAATAGTTTAGTGTTACTTAGGTCCCTGTATATGGGCTTAATTGCTTCCACTACCTCAAATAGCAGGGAGTGAAGGTGTGCCTAAGTCTCAATTGCTGTTTTGTATCCACACCATGTGTTTACATCAGTGTCGCAGAGAGCATGCTGTGGAGGGTCATCTGTAGAAGCTTTATGGAAAAAGGTAGACGATACTTCTTTCTTCATGGCCTCAATATTGTCTCGATTCCTTCTTATGGCTAAATCATAAGAGAGCTGCAGTTTGTCCATCTCTTCCTTAGTAAGATGACCACGACCATCAATCGGTTTGCCTCACTGAGCTTTCTCCCCCTTTATATCTTTTTTTAGCTTATGTAAATGGGTGGCCATCCTCTTTTGGACATGGCCAACACACTCTAACTTTTCAATGTTTAGAGTTCTTCCATAAGGCATATTTTCCAACACATTTGCAAACCCTTTGGAATGTCCATCTCCAAGGTACTTCACATACCGTACACCATAATTCTCTTCTGACCTTTGAAATATTTGAAGAACTCCCTCTGATTCCATTCCACCACTTTACCCAGAAAACTTCTGAACACAAACATGATCCTGGTTATTTTCTTTGCAACCATGGCAGTGCTTTGTCATATGTTCTATCATCTTTCCATTTTCTAGGGATGTTGCGGTGACAACACCATTCAATGATAGGTGACCATGCTTCTGCTATGTCCCATCAAAGACTGCAGCTATATCAGTGTCACCGTCATTGCATAACACAGTTTCTTCTACTGCTTTCTTCATTGACACACCACTCACTTGACCAAGACTTTCAAGAAGTAACTGTGTATACTTCTCAAATCTTGTAGGTAGGGACAAATTCATGATAGCACAAAATGTTTGAGCTGCCATTCTACCCTTCCCAATACACCTCATTCCATATGCAAGTCTGATATTTGTGTTATAAATTCTTCCTTTGCACAATCCAGAAGAATACCCAGTTTTACTTACCACACAGAAATTACAAAACATTTGTAACTTACTAGCCACACCTTTCCTGCCTTCAAAATCTTTGACAATTTTAAAACCACCTTTTTCACAAAGCGCACACACAGCAGCATTCTTTAGAAGCGAACATAAAGCACTCAATTCAGCAATTATGGAAACACATTCCGTTACAGTTTTCCCAATGTCCGAATCGATTCATTTAACTACCATTTTGTTCAAAAAACTCTAAATATTGATTTAAGACGGAAAAAATTCGGTTTTTTGAAGCAGATTCACTAGCAAGTGAGCTTAACGTGGAGAGGTCGTGCACTGCAGCGAGTTCCACATCAAATGAACAAAGAGATGTCGTCAGGACGACTACCCAGAATGGAACAGTAGCAATTGATACAGCTAATTTAAATGATAATGCTGAAGGGAAAACTGTAATAATTAGAGAAGCAGTGATTATACAACAGTGATACGAAGACTTGATGAGATTTCTTTAAAATTAATTTTCTGGGCGAAAGATGACACAGGAAAGAGCAAGCGAATTGAAAGTGGAATTAAAGGAGAAAACATTACAATGAGCGATAGAGCAGGCGTTATTAATTGGCAGGTTGGAACAATTACAAAAATAAAACGAAAGCTCTAGGGAAAATTCACAAAAACCAGCGAAAACATATGCAAGTGCGGCGCTAACGACGCCACCTAGCAGGTATGTAACCGAAACTGCTCCCGCAGCTAAACTCGCAACAGCGCAAACAGCGCAACAGAATATATTGTTCATAAAGTCAAGAACATATAAGGGACAAAAATAATGCAAAAAAACTATCGACCTTAATAAACCCTATTAAAGAAAACATTTGTATAAGGAAGATCAAGCAAACCAATAATGTAGTCATCGTGGAAAGTGCTACACAAAGTAACACGCCAAAGATGACGCACAACAAAAAGGTGCAATAGACAATGATTTGTGAACAGTCTACAGAAAAGAGACTTTTAATTATATTGTACGATACCCAGACGACACAGATGCAAAGACACAATATACAGGGTGTTTCAAAAATGACCGGTATATTTGAAACGGCAATAAAAACTAAACAAGCAGCGATAGAAATACACCGTTTGTTGCAATATGCTTGGGACAACAGTACATTTTCAGGCGGACAAACTTTCGAAATGACAGTAGTTACAATTATCAACAACAGATGGCGCTGCAAGTGATGTGAAAAATATAGAAGACAACGCAGTCTGTGGGTGCGCCATTCTGTACGTCGTCTTTCTGCTGTAAGCGTGTGCTGTTCACAACGTGCAAGTGTGCTGTGCACAACATGGTTTATTCCTTAGAACAGAGGATTTTTCTGGTGTTGGAATTCCACCGCCTAGAACACAGTGTTGTTGCAACAAGACGAAGTTTTCAACGGAGGTTTAATGTAACCAAAGGACCGAAAAGCGATACAATAAAGGATCTGTTTGAAAAATTTCAACGGACTGGGAACGTGACGGATGAATGTGCTGGAAAGGTAGGGCGACCGCGTACGGCAACCACAGAGGGCAACGCGCAGCTAGTGCAGCAGGTGATCCAACAGTGGCCTCAGGTTTCCGTTCACCGTGTTGCAGCTGCGGTCCAAATGATGCCAACGTCCACGTATCGTCTCATGCGCCAGAGTTTACACCTCTATCCATACAAAATTCAAACGCGGCAACCCCTCAGCGCCGCTACCATTGCTGCACGAGAGACATTCGCTAACGATATAGTGCACAGGATTGATGACGGCGATATGCATGTGGGCAGCATTTGGTTTACTGACGAAGCTTATTTTTACCTGGACGGCTTCGTCAATAAACAGAACTGGCGCATATGGGAAACCGAAAAGTCCCATGTTGCAGTCCCATCGTCCCTGCATCCTCAAAAAGTACTGGTCTGGGCCGCCATTTCTTCCAAAGGAATCATTGGCCCATTTTTCAGATCCGAAACGATTACTGCATCACGCTATCTGGACATTCTTCGTGAATTTGTGGCGGTACAAACTGCCTTAGACGACACTGCGAACACCTCGTGGTTTATGCAAGATGGTGCTCGGCCACATCGCACGGCCGACGTCTTTAATTTCCTGAATGAACATTTCGATGATCGTGTGATTGCTTTGGGCTATCCGAAACATACAGGAGGCGGCGTGGATTGGCCTCCCTATTCGCCAGAAATGAACCCCTGTGACTTCTTTCTGTGGGGACACTTGAAAGACCAGGTGTACCGCCAGAATCCAGAAACAATTGAACAGCTGAAGCAGTACATCTCATCTGCATGTGAAGCCATTCCGCCAGACACGTTGTCAAAGGTTTCGGGTAATTTCATTCAGAGACTACGCCATATTATTGCTACGCATGGTGGATATGTGGAAAATATCGTACTATAGAGTTTCCCAGACCGCAGCGCCATCTGTTGTTGACAATTGTAACTACTGTAATTTCGAAAGTTTGTCTGCCTGAAAATGTACTGTGGTCCCAAGCATATTGCAACAAACGGTGTATTTCTATCGCTGCTCGTTTAGTTTTTATTGCCGTTTCAAATATACCAGTCATTTTTGAAACACCCTGTACATGAGGAACCTTGAATATGAACTGTCTAAGGAAAGCTTCGAAAGCGGCTTTGTAGTAAGATTTAGGATAGGACCAAGGGGAAGAAAAGTGGTTCATCAAATTTTTGAAGGGAGCCTTGAGGTTAAAACAGCTCTCATGAAACAATAAATAGCTTATCTTGGGTTTCGTTCGGTTTTAGTGTAAGAATATCTAGTACTGAGTAATGCCAAGATCTTAGTCATTTGGCAAGACATTGCGATAAACAAGTACTAATTTGTGGACAATGTGGGGGAGAAGACAATATCAGAAAAGACTGCAATAAAACCAAACAAGTGGCAGAGTGTGCGCGCCATGTAAATATTAGGGGTAAAAGATACAGGGGGACAGATTTTACGAACTGATTATGAGTAAGCGTCTCATAACACTAGCAAGCAATGAGGGCTCTAGTAACACCATCAAGTACCGTTTATATAAGAAACATTAAACACCATCGAGGAGGAGGGGGGACGCTGAAAGAGCGAGAAATTTTTGGCAAAAAGTGAGCAGCAAGTACCATAGAACAGAGGATGTGGCACAGACCAAAGTAGAGCATCACGCACCTACGAAACAGCAGGAAAGAAGGGTAGGGCAAGAATTCAGAAGCAAGATCAGAAACGGATGTAGGAGTGACATATGGTGTAGGCCATCAGGCGTTGGTGACACAACCTGGGCAGTTGTACGTAGAATGCGACAGCACACATTCTGAGGAATACACTACACTGCATACAGAAATAAAAGAAGATTCGCCAATGCAGTATGCGAATCTACAACGAAAACAGAGACTGAGAGTTGGTTCATACAGTTATCAAACACCCACTACAAAGAAGTAAATAATAAAACATAGACCGGAACAGATCCGTGACAGGTTCATGAAAGCATAGAAAACGTTATGCAACTTAATAGACTGGAAGAGCCGATGATGCTTACCTCAGCGTTAAGACATCTAGTAACATATAAACATCCAGAAGGGAGTAAAAGACTTTTCCCAGAGTGTATACGACCCGGGACAACCAGGAGATCCGGGAAAAAACCGGGAGTTTTTTCATGTGGGAGAAAACAGTGAAAAACACGGGATTTTTTTTAGAATTCAGGGAATTTTTAATTGTTTTAGTTTTCAGTTAAATTTTTGTAATTTTGACTGGTAAGAACCAATACTCTAACAAAGGATATTACTGTATCCCGCTAGTGCAGAATAATACTGCAGCAATAAAACATGAATGAGAGGAAAAACAAATATAAAACTTACATTGCAACGGAAATGCGCATATACAACAAAACAGTACTCATACAAGCGTCTGCCAACAGCAAAACGTGTCGAAGGCGTTAGAAAGATTATGCAATGCTTCGTAACAACAAACTGCCTCCGATGAGCGTGACGTCACAACTGTTTACATTAGATTCGTTTGAGCAGCTGCAAACGGACTCATGCGCATGCACTGTTGAGTCGTGTATGAGTAGTACCTTCTCCCGCTTCTGGATACAGAAGTGTGGCAGTTAGCTGTATAAGCAGTAGCAGCAAACAGCCAGATGCTACCTGGAAAAATTTTACTAGCGCGCCCAAGCTGCCAGATGCACCCATGCGCAGCAGGCGTGGACCTAGGTGGCGGGAGGGGGGCAATTGCTATTGGTACTTCGTGAATCATATTCTGTCGTGTTATAAAAATGACCATTTGTGCCAAAACAGTCTCGTTAATATGATGTATGTTACAATAGCTGCAATGTTAGAAAGGCCTGTTTCGTTTTATTTAGCAGACAGTGACAAAATAGCCAGTTAGAAGAATTTCGAGCCCAGAAGATCAGACATTTATGTCGTTATTAAAAATTTTACTGGAACATTTGTGTAATGTATCTTAAAGCGTAACACGAACGAAAAATATCAACATTATATGTGAAAGCTTAGCTCCTCTTGCAGCTTGTTAATCTTCGAGACCAATATTATATGTTAAAGCTTTGTTGTTCTTGTAGCAACACTATGTATATTAATTTAAACCATAACTTTCCTATTTGTGTGTTCGCGCTACTTGACAGTGATGTTGCTATTGGCTGACTACATCGCGTGTCCTATGCTCTGAATATCCTTTATCATCGGCTGGCGAGATCATGTGAGATGAGCTATGACTGGCTTACAAAGGTGCATCACACTCTCAATTTCGATGCTTCGGAAAGTGACATGTGGTGTTGAGTGGAATTCGAATTTAAATAATACGAAAATATGCAGTGTACATGTTACTGCACATCAAAGATCTTTCCAAAACATGTATTTTCCCGTGAGTTTCGTTTTCCAAAGTGCTGGGAAATTCTACACCACTGTATAAAAGCGTAACCATTCATAGGACTGATAAGTTTTAGTTCCAACGAAAAGTACACTGTCACATAACACGGAAAAAGTGTGTTTTCACCCAGGAAATCCGGGAAAAATCCATGAATTTTTTTTCCTTGTCTGCGTATACACCCTGTTTTTGGTACCTCACTTAGTAGATAGAATCCATTAGAATCCATCTCAGAGTGAACAACATGCCGACAGAAGTGGAAAAACTGGAGAAGTTGTTCAAACAGATCTCTGCCAGAAGAAATGAGTCATTCTCCTTAGACACGTCATAAAAGCACTTTGGGTGACGCATGGTCGATAGCATTCAATTGCAGGGGAGGAGGGCAAGACTGTCGAACATACACTCGTCACCCCTAATGGAGATAAAGATAGGACAGATTAATGCCATGAGAAATGTCAGCTTATTGCATGAGGCTAGAAGAGTGGGAGAAGAGATGCAGCTAGACGTATTGTGCCTCCAAGAACAGTATACGAAGGCAGGAGAGATCCCCAGTAGCAGCAGTAAAAGTACTTAAGAAGGCCATAACAATGACAAAAACATCACAATACTGTTCGGAACACGTAATCTGTGTGGAAATGTTAACTGGAAGGGAGAGTTGCATCCTGGTTTCCGTGTACTTTCAATGTAGTGATGAGATCGACGAGTATTTACTGGGACTAAAGGACATTAGCCACCTAGGACAAACTGAGCCTCTTGTGTACTCCATTGATGCAAATGCGAAGTCAGTCTTGTGGCATAGCCGCCTGACTGATGACTGTGGAAGACAGCTAGGAGAAGCCATTGTGGAACTCAACCTACAAGTACTGAATGCAACTTACAATCCGCCAACCTATGATCGGAGGGTCGGAGCAACGCCTCATATTGACGTCGCTTTAGCAAATAAGGCAGCGGCGCGCCGTGTGAAAGGTTGGAAGACTGCGACTGGAATAACATCGAGTGACCACAGTATCGTACACTTGCCATCATTAAAAGGGAAATCCAAGACGCCGCATAAAACTTGCGCATAAGGCCGAAATCTATTAAGAACGCTAACTGGGAAGAACTAAGAAGAGTGTCCAGGAAGTCCATCGCTGGGTGATACAATAGATGTTAAAGCGCAAGATGTGACAGTGGCTGCACATAGAGCAATGGAGACACCGGTACCTGTCAGCAGAGGTCATTCTAAAGGAGTACCTTGCATCTGGACCGAGACGCAGCGGAAATTAAAATGCGAAACAAGAAGTACCAGGAAGCTACACCAGAGCACCATGACCCAAGAAGAAAGAGTCCGTAGACTGCATACACACAGCGTGTTAAACAACGTTTTAAGGCAGAGTTGTGGAAAACAAAAATGGAACGATGGAAACAATTCGTGGAGGCCAACTTAGAAACCGATCCCTGGGGTGTATCATATAAAACAGTCTGCGAGGAACACCAACAGTCTTATCCACGCTCAAAATGAATAGTGGGATGGAAACAGAAAGTTGGGATCAGTCAGCTGCCCTGCTAATGGAAACACTACTTTCTGACGACGGAGAAGAAGGCAAGACATATAATCAGCGTAGGCTATTGGAAATGGTAACGTAATAATATAGACACAATACATTTGTGTACCCCTTTGCACAAGAACAAATACGGCAAATAATTTTAAGACTGCAAAAGCAAAATCTCCAGGACTGGAAGTGATCCCTGACGAAGTAATACAAGCTTTAAGTTGCCAATTAGATAGTTAGTTGTGCGATCTGTACAATGAGTATCTCTTGCAAGGAAGGGTCCCTGCACTGTGGAAGAACGCTGAAGTGGTAACGATTAGGAAAGGGCAAAGAAGGATCCAATGATATACAAATCCTACTGAGCAGTTTGTCTTTTGAACGTTCTTTACAAGCTATTTAAAAACTATTATGAAGAATATTACGAGATCACAAACTGCTACACGGAATGAGCCCTCACCAGTACGGGTTTAGAAGAGGCAAGTCAACTGAAGACCCAACTAACAGGGCGATCTCGCTAGCGACAGGTACCATTTCTATGCGTTCACTAGCAATGATGATCGATATTGCTGGCACTTTCGATAACCTATGGTGGCCGTCTTTCTTTGATTGCCTTAAGGATTTGGAGTGTTCAGAAGCACTGTATAATTGCCTGAGAGGTTGCCAAGGGCGACATGCTTCTTTAACGTGCCCAGGAAAGAAAATAACGAAGGGGAGCCCATATGCAGGAATTACATGACAGCGTTAACACAAGCGGATTGGTGGCATTTGCAGATGACGTGCTGTTCGTTGTAGGTGGTGGCTCCAGAAGAACTACAGAAGACAAATGTAATGCGACCCTCCACGAACTTGAGGACTGGTGTTGAAGTGCTAAACTGACACTGGCATCTCGCCAAACAATGTACCTCCTGCTGAAAGGGAACCTAATAAGAAACAATAAAATAAAATTAAATTAAATGTAACGGTTAGGAGAAGTGCAGTAACGAGATATCTAGGGGTATTTCTGGATGAACGTCATAACTTTGCGCATCATGTAGAGAAAGAAGGCAGAAAAGGTACAAACGTGATAAATAAAATTATAACCATTGCAAATAAGCAATTCGGCTTCCCTTGAAGACAATCACAGTATACCACCAATTTATATTAGCATCAGTCGTAGGATATGGTGCTATCATTTGGGCTCATAGACTGCAGTTAGTTAAGTCAGCCTCAGTGATGAGGAGAATTCAACAAGGCGAACAACTAAGACTAACGGGTGATTATTGCATTACCCCGAGTGATGCTTTTCAGTAATTCTAGCAGTATGTCCACTGGACTTGGAAATTAGGAAAAGGGGTGACTTTTACTGGCTAAAGAAAGGAAATCAAATGGAAAGTACGAAGAGTGCTTGGGACTGAGGCCATCTCGAAAAAGGCAATACAAGATCGCATATTACAAGTGTGGGAAAATGGTTCAAATGGCTTAACATCTGAGGTCATCAGTCCCCTAGAACTTAGAACTAATTAAACCTAACTAACCTAAGGACATCACACACATCCATGCCCGAGGCAGGATTCGAATCTGCGACCGTAGCGGTCGTGCGGTTCCAGACTGAAGTGCCTAGCACCGCTCGGCCACATCTGACGGCGTGGGAAAATGAGTGTGCCGCTTCAGGCACAGGCAGGAAAACATACAAATTTCTCCCTAACATCATGGACAGATTAAATTTGAGATTTCTTAACCCATCAAGTGGACTGATACGTTACCTGACTGTCCATACCCTTATGTCGCGTATCTGTACAAAGTCAGAAGACAATGAATGATAGTTGCATCTATGGCAGTGTGGGCACACCAGGTCACCCACTGTGGGACTGCACGCTCTATGAAGATGCAGCTGCTAATGGACATTAGATATTAAGGATACTGAATCCCAAAGCACCACTAAGGAGTGAGTCGACCTGACGCATCTTGGGCGATACTGCAGCCGCAGTATCCAGGAAGGCCAAGGAACACTTCATGAGGCATTCAATCATAAGTCATCATGCCGCTATCCATGCCATCCAGGCTGGACAACATACTCTGCAGATGGAGAGAAGATAACTGAGGTCAGCGACCACCAAGTGAAATACTGTCCTAAGAATCTACATTGCAATGGTGCAAGTGATCATGGAAGTGTGGACTTCACGAAGTAACAGGGATGGATGGAATTACTCGCAATAGTGGAAGCGCTGCTGAAGTGCTGCCCGACACCCAAAGAAATCCGGCAGACAATAGTTGTTCACGGGGGTAGTATGGGGGTGGATCCAGCAGTGAAGACAACTATCTACAAGTTAAATGAACGAAAATAAATGAACAAATAGAAAAGAGCTTCTGTAGTGTCTGTACTAAATTAGTAGCTGTATAATTGGATAGAGGTTTAAAGTAGTTTTGTAGCAGGTAGTCATAACGTTTTGGCTCACTGATGTATGTAACACATTGGCCTGACATTTACTCACAAAAGTATTATTCCATTCTCAATAATTAGACATGTAGAAACTGCGGACGTCATTGTCTCACCTTCAGAATAACGAATCCAAAACTGCCATACACTTTGGAAGAATAACACAAAAAAATAAAACCTGCATACGTGAAAAACAAAACACAATGCACCAAAAGGAGCAAGGAGAAACTGCCTGACGTAATTAGATAGCCACACATTAAACAACCCATGGCCCATACTGTCATCGTACTGTACCAAGCTATTTACTTGTCTTAACAAGTAAAGCAATTTTGAATACTAATTCTGTATCGTATATGATGAAAATCGGTCATCTTTATGTGTATAGAGCATAAAAGTATTTGCTTATACCCTCTAAACAGTCAGAAAAATGAGTTGAATCTGTAGTTATTCTTAAACCCAAAATGATTAATTCTACAGTCTTTCTTGGACTAAAGATGCCATAGACACAGAAAATTATTTATTTCAGCTCCTTTTTCTTATAACTATGCAGTCAAACCAGTGTTTCGACTGAAGGCCACAACAACAACAACAACAACAACAACAACATGCAGTATCCACACTGTTGGTTACGCACTGCGTATTACATTTTTTATTATTATTCTTCATCACTCATTGTTCTGCAACTCTATCTACACATAGTCTTCATTTAAAGCGTCCACATTCATTTAAAGCGTCCACATTTAAAGCGTCACACTGTTGGTTATGCACTGCGTATTACATTTTTTATTATTATTCTTCATCACTCATTGTTCTGCAACTCTATCTACACATAGTCTTCATTTAAAGCGTCCACATTCACAGTCTGCATGGCAAAACAGTGTCGTAAAACTCAGTAAAATCGTTTTATTTACCACTTAACAATATAAGCATTTAGCGGAAAATGGTCTATTTCAAATATGAGTGGTATAAGATTTTTGTGTAACGAGCATGTTTAACCTGACCAAATGCCCACTAACAATCTGCAGACCAGAACCACGCGATGTGTTTACATAGTAAAATTATTAGTGCATCAAAGTTCGACGGCTGATAAGACACAAAACGCTTAAAAAAATTAAGCACCTCCAAAAATGCTTTTAATTGTCTCATAGTGGTAGGAGAAGGAAAGTTCTTAATTGCCTTCATCTTCTCTGGATCAGATAAAATACCCTTTCGTGAAATGATGTGACCTAAAACGTTGATTCTTTACCAAACTGACTTTTCAAGATTTGCTGTTACATCTGAGCCTGAAAACTTTCTCAGTACTTTCTCCAGCAATTCTGAATGGTCTTCCCAAATGGGAGTGGCAGTCAGTAAGTCATCTACTTATAATCTCACCAGGCTGAATTGCTCAGGGCCGAATACAGTATGCAGAGCTATTATAAAGACCCCAGAAGCCTGAAGGGCAGCACTTTAAATTGGTAAGTCATGCTGCTTATTTATGGGAGTTTTCAGTGAATGCTACTTGCCGAAACAAATGTCGGAAATCAATACTTGTCAAGTATTGAACACCATAAAATTTTTGTAATTGTTCCTCAAGCACCTCAGGCATAGTCCTAAATGGGCCAATTATTTTGTTTGAGGCTCTAGCATTGAGCACTAAACGTACATTTCCTGCAGCTTTTGGCACCTAGGTGAGCTGTTATACAGTGACAGAGACGCTTCTGCAATTCCTCCATGTAATATTCTTTTGCTTTCATGTTTTATTGCTTCCCTCTTTGCCTGCAGGGTGGAGTATGTCAAATAACGCTATGTTTTTAAAGGTGCTGCTTCCATGTTCGGTTGACAACCTTTAATAATGCCTCGCTATCAGAGAAAAAGAAAGAGCTGGCTAGTTCAGGGTGCCGCATGTCATTTACACACTCCCACTCTTCAAGTTTTTCGGGAAACATAGACAAGATGACGCCAAATTGGTGTGAGATGTTCTCTTGCGGGGAATGAGTCGTGATACTATCAGTATATGGCACCTGGATCCTTAATATTTGAATCTTTACTGGCAAAATCTACAGTTCCAACGCCATCAATCATCAAATAACATTTTGCATTAGGGAGATGAATTCTTGCACCTGTTCCTTACAAGAAATCCATTTCAAGTACAAAATTTACAGACAAGACTTATGCAATAAGAAATGTGCAGTCTGTGGCTCTTCTTCAGAAATTTACCTTAATGTGTGCCTGTATTTTTATACATTGTGATTTATCACCAATAGCACCAGAAATCTCACAGTTTTTTTACCAGGAAGGTAGGCACATTAATCGTCCCAATTATCCTCTTGAAAAAATTGCATCCTAAGACATTCACCATTGCTCCAATGTCAATATATTGGGTATTGACTCTATTATTGCATTTACAGTTGCTTGAAGGATCTCTTCTCTCTGTTCCTTGCACGACTCAAGGTCGTAGCAGAGGTCATCTCGTACGTCAACACCTTTATTATACCTTAACACATTTATCTGCTCATCTAGCAAGGTAGAACTCCCACTCCATCCCATGACCTGTATTAGGGAGCGTAATGCGGTCACTTTAGTTTGGTGCACCGGTGGTAGTGGAGGAATTTTGCTCCCTCACCTATACAATACGTGCGGCACAGTTTTGTTGTTGTTGTTGCCAACCAGGAGGTAATCTGAAGTTACAATTCCGTCTACTGTTTGGGTTTGTGTAATTAATGTTTGGTGACTGATGATTCATAAGAATTTGCTGCCACTCATTTGCAGTTTAGCTTGCGAGTTGCTCTGACGATGGTCATCATGATTCAGTTATAGCCCAGATCTAACCTAACTTTGTTGTTACTTTGTTGTCTTGGAAAATGTGAAGAACTTTGGGTGTCATGTTCACTGTTTTGGTGTACAGATGAAGCTGGCGCCGCTGTTACCACAAAGTTCGTCTTACCACCTCTGATTACTGCTGGGTCCACTGGAACACAGAGGTTACGTGTTGCCGTTGCCACATTTACTCTTAACGTCCTCCTGGATAAGATCTATGGCGACCAACATTGAACAAAAATTTTCTAAATTGCGTGACATAAACCAATTTTTTGCGACTATTGAGTGGTAATTTCGCTTTTAGTATTCTCAAGACGTGCCTATGCGAAATCAGTTCATCGCAATATTGCATTCTGTTTGTTTAGCGTTGGAAATATTTCTGCAAGCTATCCTACTTGTTATTGTACTTGCTTACGAAAATCTTCGTGAACAGAATGTGAATAGAACTTTGCCAAAAAAACCTGTCCAAACAGCTCATACGTGACACATTTCTCAGCAGCTTCCCTTGCCTAGGGGATGCCTTCACCCAGAATATAGACTATGGTAAATTGGATTTTTTGATATTTAGTCCAAAGCTTTGGTAAACTGCCTTTTAAACGCTTTATGAGTACAACCAGTCGTGTATTTGTCTTGTCTGGACAGTAAAACCAAAATTGTCTATTAATACTGAAGACAATGAAGGTGCTGCCCCCATAGCACAAACTGGATGTTTTGGAGATGGACTAAACTGTTGTGCATTATGTCTATACACTCCATCACATGGACTTATGGCGCTGTACATGTCACCTACCATATTAACTGAAGACTATGTTGTATGTACACTACTCTTGACTGTTGTCAGCTCTTTACATATACCATTCTTTTGCTCATTACTTCAGCACACCATTCAGGAAGTTGGAAGATCCTATGTTACAATTTATCTTAGTAAATCACGATTAAATTAATCTCTAGTTGTATCCTACTCACACAATACACTCACGCTAGTCATTGCACTCTCACTATTAATACAGTGTATAATCTTACTGTAATCTCTTCATCTTTCTGGTTAACCCACTTCGTACAACTGCCACAAAAAAATTAAGTCCTGGACATTAAAACGTTCCTGTAACTCCTATTAGATTACCTATTTTCATCCTTAATTCCTGCACATCCAGTTGAGTTTTAGACTGTGTCATCTTAAGCAAGTGGGTATCACACGATAATTTCTTAATTACTTTTGGAGTATTTTTGTATGCTACTTTTAACTTCCTACCCCCCATGAACCATGGACCTTGCTGTTGGTGGGGAGGCTTGCATGCCTCAGCGATACAGATGGCCGTACCATAGGTGCAACCACAACGAAGGGGTATCTGTTGAGAGGCCAGACAAACGTGTGGTTCCTGAAGAGGGGCAGCAGCCTTTTCAGTAGTTGCAGGGGCAACAGTCTGGATGATTGACTGATCTGGCCTTGTAACACTAACCAAAACGGCCTTGCTGTGCTGGTACTGCTAACAGCTGAAAGCAAGGGGAAACTACAGCCATAATTTTTCCTGAGGGCATGCAGCTTTACTGTATGGTTAAATGATGGTGGTGTCCTCTTGGGTAAAATATTCCGGAGGTAAAATAGTCCCCCATTCTGATCTCCGGGCGGGGACTACTTAAGAGGACGTCGTTATCAGGAGAAAGAAAACTGGCGCTCTATGGATCGGAGTGTGGAATGTCAGATCCCTTAATCGGGCAGGTAGGTTAGAAAATTTAAAAAGGGAAATGGATAGGTTAAAGTTAGATATACTGGGAAATAGTGAAGTTTGGTGGCAGGAGGGACAAGACTTTTGGTCAGGTGAATACAGGGTTATAAAAACAAAATTGAATAGGGGTAATGCAGGAGTAGGTTTAATAATGAATAAAAAATAGGAGTACGGGTAAGCTACTACAAACAGCATAGTGAACGCATTATTGTGGCCAAGATAGACACGAAGCCCATGCCTACTACAGTAGTACAAATTTATATGCCAACTGGGTCTGCAGATGACGAAGAAATTGATGAAATGTATGATGAGATAAAAGAAATTATTCAGGTAGTCAAGGGAGACGAAAATTTAATAGTCATGGGTGACTGGAATTCGAGAGTAGGAAAAGGGAGAGAAGGAAACATAGTAGGTGAATATGGATTGATGGAGAGAAATGAAAGAGGAAGCCGTCTAGTAGAATTTTGCACAGAGCATAACTTAATCATAGCTAACACTTGGTTCAAGAATCATAAAAGAGAGATGAATACACTAAGCAGATTGAGAAGGATGTAGGTTGCAGTAAGTACTGGGAGATGAAGAAGCTTGCACAGGATAGAGTAGCATGGAGAGCTGCATCAAACCAGTCTCAGGACTGAAGGCAACAACAACAACTTTTAACTTTGGCAGAAATTTTTGCAAGAGTACCATTTATTTGCTTGGTTAATCCCTTATACCGTTCTTATATTTGACGTGACATTCCTCAGATTTTGCTTCTGTTTGTGCGGATTGTTCTTGTACTAAAAGTTTAAAATTAGTATAGACTTTTGTGAACTGTTCTGCTAATAATTTAAAATTAATCTCCATTATATCCATAAATATGTCAAATATATCAGCCATTGGATTTGATGCTGTACCCATTAGAGAAGTACTACCAGATTTTTTCCATTGAAGTTGGAGTTCAATTTCAACAGAATCGATGCCCACATCTTTCATTGTTGGATTAACCATATTGATATCATCGACACGAAATTAGTCTTCACTATTATTTGCAGGTGATATTTTTGTAACCTTCCCAAATTTAACCATAACACATAGAAATAATAATTATGTTTAGTTTATGAACTCTCACACTTCAACTATTTATCTACCATACACATATATTAAAATGTAAATTTAAAATGTAGTGCATTTAAAATTAGTTGCAACTTTTGACGTTTTGCAGACCAGAGGGATATGTGATGCCATTGCCCATGTAAAATCAATGATGAGCCGGCTTTCCCTGCTGCGTCACCAGCTGTTCAGTTAGTACAGTGCCCTTGTTGCCACGTCATGAGTAAACAGTACCATGCAGCATATTGAATTAGAAGCTCAACTTTCGCCAACTCTCGCTGTAAACTCGTATTTGGTGGCTCTGAAATGATCTGTAGCCATCAGGTATTGTGAAGAAGTGTTTTGTGTTTGCATCATATTAATAACAACAGTGCAATACATCTGAATAGTAGTAGGGCAAACCATGTTTCAGCACAGTTTGTTAATGCGGGTTGCCTACATTCACGGGCAAACCTATTGTTAGCTTTTCATTGATAGGTCTGGTTCTCTTGTTCTGCTAAGAAGATTATGACCCCTTGGAGATAATCCATCCTTTTGACTGACAGATCCTTAACCAATTATTTGGTTAAGTGTTTTTCCATGTCTCATCCCCCTTCCCCTCCTCTTCCACTCCCCCTTTCTCCTCCTCCCCTCCTTCTCTTCCTGCTCCTACTCCTCCCTTGCCACCACTCAGGAACTACCCATGCTGGTACAAACACACTCCTGATATCAATTTGATTGACTAATTAAATAAATCTATCAATCGATTAATGCCTCCCCCTCTGGGAAACCCCCAACCCTCCCCTTCCCCGCCCCACCTGGAAATTAGTGGGAAAAGAGTTAGTTGATCGACCATTTGGGGGAAAATCGGTTGCAGCGTATGGAATATTGTTTAAACAATTTCGACAATATAGTTTATTTATTTATTTAAAGAATTTGGTGGGAAATAGATGCCATGTATGGAATGTGTGGAATATTGTTTATTTAAAACAATTATGGGATATAAGACTGTGTATTGATACATATATTTTATTTAATCAGTTTGCCACGAATAGGGTTCCCCCACTTCATGACAGACATCATGACTGCAACCATCCCCCCTCCACCCTTGCTCTCCATGCCATAATAACTGTAATCACCAAGGAATGCAATGAAGTGCGATATAGTAGACACCATTTGGGGTCTTCCGTGTTGTATCTATCATCAGGGTCCCACCACGAAGGTCAAAAAAGCCCAGTGTCCTAATTACAGATCATGTTACTAAAGACCATCGACCATGGACCAGATATCGGCCTCCTTTGATCTGGCTGTCCCCAAACAAAGCATCAAGTGGCTGCATTCTGTTGGTCAGCAAATTCCAGACTCGCTTCCTGTCTCTGTCGCTCTCAAGAGGCCACTCCTGTCTTGTCTGTATAAAGTTCTTTAAAACATTTCCTTTGTTATTGTTGCAAGTGCATTAGTAATACGATGTCGCGACATAATAATATTGTCCACTTTGGTCGCATATAAGTGGCCCTTCATGAATCCCCACATGAAGAAATCAAGTGGCGTAATGTTAGGTGAATGTGGCGCCAGGCAATGGGGCCTTCGCATCTGATCCAACGGTTGGGAAATTTCCTATCCAGGAACTTGCGAACAGCCGTTAACCAATGTGGCGAAGCTCCATCTTGTTGAAAAATGATGTTGGGTTGCAAGCATTTTGCCTGAGGGTACACAAACTGCTGCAACATGTCCAGATACACTGACCCATTCACTGTTTGTTCAACAAAGAAGAACGGTCCTACAATCCTGTCGTGCATTAGCCCTCACCAGATTTTTAGTTTAGGGTTATCACGAACATGGTCAATGAAAACGTACAGATTTTGCAAACCCCAAATCCGAACATTATGCCAATTAACCCTTCCTGATAGATGGAAGATCGCCTCATCCGAGAATAAACATCTTTCCAGGAAGCTGGCATCCATATCAATATGCTGCAGCCCATCTGCAGCAAATTGTTATCGGCGTGGTTTGTCGTTTGGCGTCAGATGTTGCAGAATTTGCGCTTTGTAAGCACACATACGAAGACGCTGGTGAACTACTCGCTGCAATGTTGATCGAGGTACATCAAGTTGCCTAGATGCTTACGAATTGACTTAAGTGGGCTTCTGAGGCACGTTTGTCTGATGTCCTCCGCTGTCTTTTCTGAAACTCCGTAACGTGTACCACTAGAATGTTTCAGAACACTTCCTGTTGCCAGAAACTTTCTACACCATTCCTTAATTGTTTTCACATCAGGTGGATCACATTCATACACAAACGATAATTTCTTTGCACAGTAATCGGGTTTTTTTTCTGCAAACCACCCTACTGCTTGTGGACACTGCTGTGGAGTCGCCATTTTCACTTCATGCGACCATGCTGCACTCTGGCGATGGTACTTGGCACTTCTGACGCGGGAATATCAATTCTTTGAGATGCTCTACAATGTGGTACAGTTTTCACTGTCGTATCTACTGTGGGTTTTCTCTCCTGGGTCCTTGATATCTGGACGTTTGAGTGGGGCAACCTGTACTGTATTCAAATTGGCTAATGCTGGAGACAAAGGGTAAAATGATGCAGTTTCGACATCAAAATTAGAGTGAAATAATCCATTGCACTACCCTGTCAAATTAATTGTTTAACAATTTGCAGGAGTCCAATAGATCGCTTAAAACCCTTACTTCCACCTTGTGATGATCCTTCATCATAGTAAAACATATTTTCAATGTTTAAATATCACACACAGACATTATGCAAAACAATTAATGAAATCTTCATCACAGATGGATCGTAGTGATAAATATATCAGAGGTCTTGTACACACTGATGTTTGAGAGCATAAACACCCTCCTCCACCATAACATTTCCACTAAACATATCTGGGGAAAACGAAAAAGTTGCTAATGATCACACAAACCCGCGATCATGAAGCCCACCGTCCACTGACTGCAGAGTAGCCCTGTCCGCGCCAACTGGAGGAGAGATACCCACACCAGCACCCGCTCTGTTGGTTGGTACAAAACAACGATGATGGACAGTGTGTTTGGGTGCCAGACTTGAATGCACCCTGAGGGACGCAGATCTCCTTTGGACTGCAGTACCTATATGTAGTTTGGAGACGTGTTGCAATGCTATAGCAAAATCCTCGTCCTTTTTCCAGTTCCAGAATTCTCTATTTCTACTACTACCTCGTGTTGAAGGAGAAAGCTTCGATTGGCAATGACCTTACACATCGTACATTGTTGGTGGAGCTACAGAAACATGTTCCCATTTCCACCGAATGGTCAAGACGCGGTCCTGTCGCATTTATTCAGCTTAACCTGTCTCTACACAGGATGCAGAAGGTGGTAAATTAGTGCTCTCTGACTTCTGCTCATTTCCGACTTAAATTGGAACGATCACAGGCACAAAGCTGCAGGGCGAGTAGGGCGCAGAATGAGGAGCAATTATAAGATGCATAGGGGCTGCCTAAAGGACCACGTTGGAATTTTACTGTAGCAGAGAGGTTCAAGAAAAGGTGACTCATTTCGAGATTTGAGAGTGGTACGAATATGATTCACTAGTCACTGTAATCATCAAAAGGCATCTCCATAGGATCCAATGTAGGTATGTGATTGAATGGAGAGACTTGATTCCAAATCGCAGACAGCACTTCTACCAGAAGTCGTAACGCTAGCAGCAACTCTTGTGTGTGCCTGTAGAACCAAGATTGCTTTTTATCCACAGTAACAGTAACATAGTCGTTTTGATCTTGTTTTAAATAGCGCGGTCCGTACGAAATGTATGTTACCAGTGGTAGAATACTTCTGTAGTCAGTTTCAAATGTCAGTTCTCAATAGTGTTCCTCAAAAAGAACATCGTCTTCCCTCCAGAGATTCCCATTTCAAGTACCTTGTGAGTGTAAACCAATTACTAAAAAAGAAAAATTTCTCACCATGGTAAGTGACTCTCATGATTAATTAATGAGCCTATCAATTTGATACCAGTGGCATAACACCTGGCAGGTGGATGTGGTGGCTAGGGCGCCACAGATAGGATTCTTGACTTGGCGTTTTCTTCGTTGGGACGATATCTTTTAATGATATTTGAATGTCTCGCCTATACAGGGAGAGATGACCATTGTCATAAAATCAGATGTATTACCGAATTTAAAAAGTATTACATAGTATAAACCTTATACTTACAACTTTTCTGTGCTATTACCTTAAAAGAGAGTCTGAAAATGAGGAGCTTCCTTTGACAGGGGTAGATCTTAACACTCCATCATAAGCCAAAAATGAGTTTAATTTTCTAGTCCTGTGATGCAGGACATGACAGACAGAAAAAGATATTTTTCTATATGATGAGAGAATACTTAGACGGAATATAGCCCATGCCATAGTCCTGTACATGTTTTTCACAACAAGTAACGATACTTTAGCCACGTGAAAACGCGAGTACGGTCCGATCTCCTCTATCTTCAAAAATAACTCATATAAAATAGAGAATATATATTGTGTGTGAGAAATTCGACGTGTATGGTCAGTAACATCGCTCCCTCAGATTGGGTGAAGTAGATTGTTTAAACTGGTGCTCGTATGTTGGGCTGGATTTGTTTAGAACTACTGTGTACATTCAAGCTGCAGCTGCTTGTTCTGCAGTACACCGCGGCTGGCGGCAGCGGTGAGTCACTAGGAGTCGGGAACTGGAAGTAATGAATTAGCTGAGCCTGGAGCAGGTACAGAGAATGCACTGACCTTTCTGATCTTGCCCACTGCAGCAAGGGCTAGTGAAGTGACCAGTGTGCTGGTTGAGTGCAACAGAGAGCGACATGTGTGTGTTGTGTGAGAGTAGATACAAAATGATGGAGGCTTTCGCTGAATGTGTTGATAACATCCATTCAATCATCCTCGGCCGGAGTCGTGCACTCTGGGACACACATGCGTCCACTACCGCGGCTGTGGCCGCAGCTGTGGTTTCCTTCGGTCTCTGAACTTCAGTGCTGCCAGTGTACGAATGGATGTGCGCGCTGTGTATGGATTTTAGGGAGGTGAGTCTGCGGGAAGTGCGAGTGTTTCAGCGATCTCTGACGTCTAACCACGGCAGTGCTACGGACTGGGTAGTGCTTTAAGTGTGTCGTATAGATACACTAAAAATTAAGCAAATTATTGAAAGTTAGTTGCTAAATCAAGTCGATGAAACCAAAAAATATATGAATAACAAAAAAACTTGCCTTGTTATATCTTCTGCTGTTCATCGATATAATGAACTGACCTGATATGCCCTTTTGTTACCTGAAAAGACGTACCTATTACATACAACTTAATTTTTACGTAATTTACGTAACTATAAAATACTTTTTGATTACCGGTCGTGGACGCTGAATAGCCAGAGGCAAGTGCAAGAACAGTTTGGAACGTATGTAAAATGGGCGAGCGCAGTGAACGAAACGAACAACTGGATACTGAACTAACTAGGAGCAGTCGGAAGTGGAACTGAGACAGGTGGTCATGCGAAGAACGACGAGTGCGGCCGAGGGAGACCGAGACTGAGACGAGCACGCGACCGAGGCTGGAACGAGAACTGCCGAAGTGACCGCCGCGACCGAAGTGAACTACGAACCGATCGTTCCTCGTTCCTGGGAACTATAAGTAGACTGCCGCGACCGAAGTGAACTATGAACCGATCGTTCCTCGTTCCCGGAAACTATAAGTAGACCGACACGACCGAAGTGAACTACGAACCGATCGTTCCTTGGAATTCGTTCCTCGGTTCTTTCGTTCATCTTGGTGAACCGTTCCTTTGCACCCGTTCGTTCGCGAACTACCTATCTCTAATTCTATCACGCAGTAGGACCTTCCTTCCTCCTTCCAAATGCAGCGGAGAGAATCAATTTAGGAAGTGTACAGTATTATAAAAAACGCAGTCGCGAAATCAAATTCCAGATAAATCAAATTATCGTTTCCGACAGTTGTACTGCATGCACATCAGTTTGGTATAGGTGGGCAAGGCCGGGGTGGGTTTGGGCCACTCTCTCCCAGCTGGCAGAGACAGGGCTACCCTGCAGTTGGCAGACAGTGCGCTTCGTAATTGTGGGTTTGGGTGATCGTCAGAATTTATTTCACCAGAAATGTTTAGTGGAAATATTGTGTGGAGGGGGGCGTTTATGTTCTCAAATGTCGATGCATACAAGAACTCTCATATATATTAATCACAAAGATCGGCCATCTAGTATGACTTACTGCTCACACAGTTAAGTGAGCCTGCAATTTTCCACGCCAAGAAGGCCTGGAATTAACCATGGTCACCTGCTACAGCTACTCTTCCCTCCATTGGCTCTGTACTGAACTGTCAAAAGCCGCAACTTGTTTTAAATGCGCTATAAGATGGAGTCCACACATTTATAAAAACAAAACAAAATCGTCAGTCCATTTTCAGTTTGTACCAACTGAAGCGCAGTCTTATGAAAAGCCGCAACTTATTTTAAATGCACTATAAGATGGAGTCCACACATTTATAAAAGCAAAACAAAATCGTCAGTCCATTTTCAGTTTGTACCAACTGAAGCGCAGTCTTATGAAGTTTTGAGTACAATGCAGTCTAGAAACGAACAATTTTAAAATATACAAATCAGTAAAAAACGTAGTATAAGTTATTAGTTATCCACGTGTAAGGTTCATAAAAACATAATATAAGTGGCTCAACCAAAATGCCTTAACCGCAAATTCTTATGATGTAAATCCCCTCTTGCCTTTTAAGATTTGCGTTACAATTTTTGAATATTTTCTTCATTAGGTTTCCAGTTATTGTTGTTTTTCAATTACGTTTGTCCAATTAAAGTTTGTTACATGCTTGTTATGGGCTGATGTACACAGAACAAAAAGAATGAAATTCTAATGACATAAAATAAATGTTTTACAACAAAGGTCCTGGAAAAAAGATTGTCAGTGGAAATGTGCCTTCAAGAGGAAGTAAAGTACATGAAAGGAAAGGTCCTCCACTTATGCAACATTTAAAGATGTGATATTTAAAGATGTGAGTAATTAAAAAGTTTTGTATACACATTTCGCCAAGTCATGAAATCTTATTCCAACAGTGATGGTCTTAATTTTCATTATCTGCATAGTTGCCAATAAAATAAAATTTAATTATTAGAATCTTAAATAACTTCATTCCTCTTTTCTCAATACAGGGTTTTCAGGCCAATGTTTGTGGATGGTTTCCACCATTGTTCATTGACTAACCTTGAAATTTCGATACAATTCCCAAACCGTGACAGTGTAGGAAAAGAAAGAAAATGAAATTAGTGGACTTTGTCCCAACTAGAAATCTACTCTGTAGGCATCAGCATGGGTTTCGAAAAAGACGATCGTGTGAAACCCAGCTCGCGCTATTCGTCCACGAGACTCAGAGGGCCGTAGACACAGGTTTCCAGGTAGATGCCATGTTTCTTGACTTCCGCAAGGCGTTCGATACAGTTCCCCACAGTCGTTTAATGAACAAAGTAAGAGCATATTGACTATCAGACCAATTGTGTGACAGGATTGAAGAGTTCCTAGATAACAGAACGCAGCATGTCATTCTCAATGGAGAGAAGTCTTCCAAAGTAAGAGTGATTTCAGGTGTGCTGCAGGGGAGTGCCATAGGACCGTTGCTATTCACAATATACATAAATGACCTTGTGGATGACATTGGAAGTTCACTGAGGCTTTTTGCGGATGATGTTGTGGTATATCGAGAGGTTGTAACAATGGAAAATTGTACTGAAATGCAGGAGGATCTGCAACGAATTGACGCATGATGCAGGGAATGGCAATTGAATCTCAATGTAGACAAGTGTAATGTGCTGCGAATACATAGAAAGAAAGATCTCTTATCATTTAGCTACAATATAGCAGGTCAGCAAATGGAAGCATTTAATTCCATAAATTGTCTGGGAGTACGCATTAGGAGTGATTTAAAATGCAATGACCATATAAAGTTGATCATCGGTAAAGCAGATTGGAAGAATCTTAAAAAAATGCAATCCGAAAACAAAGGAAGTAGATTACAGTACACTTGTTTGCCCACTGCTTGAATATTGCTCAGCAGTGTGGGATTCGTACCAGATAGGGTTGATAGAAGAGATAGAGAAGATCCAACGGAGAGCAGCGCGCTTCATTACAGGATCATTTAGTAATCGCGAAAGCGTTACGGAGATGACAGATAAACTCCAGTGGGAGACTCTGCAGGAGAGACGCTCAGTAGCTCAGTACAGGCTTTTGTTGAAGTTTCGAGAATGTACCTTCACCGAGGAGTCAAACAGTATATTGCTCTCTCCTACGTATATCTCGCGAAGATACCATGAGGATAAAATCAGAGAGATTAGAGCCCACACAGAGGCATACCGACACTCGTTCTTTCCACGAACAATACGAGACTGGAATAGAAGGGAGAACCGATAGAGGTACTCAAGGTACCCTCCGCCACACACCGTCAGGTGGCTTGCGGAGTATGGATATAGATGTAGATGTAGAAAGGTAAGTGCTTTCTTTGATGCAAAACGTTCAAGACCCAACATGAAGCTCAAATTGTTTCATCATTGAACAATGGCGATTGTAGCCTGTTGATGCAAAACGTTCAACACCCAACATGAAGCTCAAATTGTTTCATCATGGAACAATGATGATCGAAATCCTGTTGAAATTGGCCTCCAGTGAAATAATGACTTACACTTTTGATTAGTTGAGGATACAGGAAAATGAGTTTCAGATATGTGTACTAAATAAAACAGCTCTACACAATTAAGTAATTACTCAAAAATGGCTTATACACGAGCAACACTTACAATATATTACCAACCAAGATGGAGACAGAGAATCAATTGACACAAATCTTGTTGTGACAAAACAACAACAGTAATATTTTATTGTTTTCAACATTAAATGATAAAGACCTGCAAACATCACCTTAGAATATGCAAATTAATCTCTTTACATTGTGTAATTTAGTCTTATAGTATCTATAGATATCCCTCTGATGTGGTTGAACTTACAGTATGGCCATCTAAGCCATTCCACGTCAGCCACATCCAAGGTTCATGGTCGTGGGGAAAGGAGGAGGGATGCATAGACCAAAAAATTAGGACGCTCATACAACAGGCACTTACATACACAACATCCAGAATAAAATTTATGGAAGAATCTCAGATCCATTCAGGGTAGATACAGGGGTCAGACAAGGAGATGGTTTCTCATTGTTTGTATTCAATATTGTCTTGGATAAAATTATCAAACAATGGGAAGAAAAAGTAAAAGGAATTCAGCTGGGAAGAACGTGTGCCAAACAAGACAATCATAAAATGGCTCGCATTGTATTTGCAGATGGCCTGGCAACATTCAGCAATAATAGACAAGAAGCAGTGGAATACTTACATGAAGTCTCTGTGAAAACAGGTCTACAGATATTGTACCAGAAAACGCAACATATGCAAAGAAAGAACAATAACCATGGCATGTACACAAAATATGGAAAAGTTAACAGAGTGGAAAAATTCAAATATCTTGGGGAATACAAACAAATAGGAGGAGCAAACAAGGCATTCAACATACAAAGAACAGAAAAACTTCAGAAAGCATACAAACATGGGTGCACTACAATAAAAAAAAAAGATTTCAAGACAGGCTAAACTCAGGCACTACAGTTCAGTTGTACTACCAGAAGCTCTCTCCATATCAGAAATGGACACAGTCAGAGCATAATGCATCACAGAGACATAAAAAGCGGAATGTAAAATCCCCAGGAAATTTTTGAACACTAACTGGAGATGGTATATAGATGAAGAGACCTACCAAAGAATTATATAAACTCACAGGCATGATCAGAAAATGCTAACTAATATTCTGTGGTCACATACATAGACTGAACAACAGACTCACAAAGAGGACATTCGATATACTAAACAGTTCAGTTAAAAAACCAACTGGTTTCAAGAAATAGAAGGAGACCTAAACCAAGTAGGGATCACTATTGAAATTATAAATGAAAGAGAAAAATTCAGAAACAAAACTATGAACACGTAAAATATATAGAAGAAAGGATGAAAACAGGCAAAATAGGAACAGAGTAGAGGAAACAGGAATGCAGCTAAAGAATGAAGAGATTTTGAGAAGACAAAAAGAAGGAAACAAGGAAACAAATGCATAATCATGTAACACTGAAGTTAAACACTATTATGGAGCTAAAAATGTAGAACTACCAAAGATATAAAAATATATATGGTAATTTCAATTTCTTGATGGGAAGGGGGGAGGAGAAAGGGGGTGGTCACGACTCCCATGGAACTCTTTTGTATCTGGTGCCAGATAATGGGGCCCCGACACTTGATCAATATTCTAAGACAGGACACATGAATGATTTGTAAATAACATCTGTGGTAAACTACTTGTATTTTTCCAGTCTTGTGCTAATGAACTGAAGTTGCCACCTGCCTTACTTTCAACTGAACTTGTGTGGGTATAAATCGCCTGCACATGTTGACCGATGGTGAATTATTAATAGAGGTAGTTGCATGTTCACATCTCAATACATACTCCGTTTTCCAATGAAAAAAAGTAGGCGCAGGCAAAGGAAAAGTAAACTTTGCAGAAAACAAAATGAAAAAACTATCAGAGAATAAATCTACATTAGATGGAAATATCTCTTAAATGGAGTTCGATATACTTGCCATGGGACTAACAGATCCTTAAGAGACTATTGTCTAACATAACAAAGTCTTCATCAGGACAGAAACACAGATAGACTTCGTGACTTACATGGCTCCTATTGTTCAGTGGCATATGATTGTATTCAGTACTATCGAAGAATAATTTCAGTTTCTTGTCAAGGCCATAATTTAATTCGTTTCTACAGGAGATTAATTATGAAAATACCAAAGCATCCGTGCATAGGGTTACAATAAGCGCTAAAGGAATGACATTGATGGTCACAGGGCTAAAGGTAGGATTTATTACTGAGGAAGTTCTCCTCACCAGTAGCATTTACAAATACAAATGTTTTATTCTACTGATGAGCATTTTTACATGCAGTTGATGTTGTCAGTATTAACACAATAATAATAACAACAATAATGATATAAACTTCGAAATGACGAATCTTATTAACTACAATATAATAATCCAAGATGGATACAATACATATTTGTGAAAATGTCAATAATAACAAGAAGTTTCCTAACAGATCACTTACAAGATAAATGAACTACATAGTTCAGTGAATAACAAATATATAATCAAACAGATAATTAACAATAAGTACATGGAACAGTAATAAAATAGTTGCACAGTGTGGCATATGTATAGTTTCAAGTTAATTTATAGTTAATTCTCATAAGGAAAGTAGATCATGTGTCACATACACAAGGAACTCTTGAGCAGAATAAATAACTTTCTTTTCATCCACCTTGAAAAACTAGTTTTAAATTTATACCGGCACTGTGTAGGCATTTTCAGGTAATTTGTAGAAGTAGACAAGACCAATATATTTGTAACTGTTATGTGTCTTTGCAAGCCTAACATATGGCATATTAATTGCATGTCCACTTCTTATGTTATGATCATGAACTGTTCTCCTTAAGTCAAATTTACTCAGATTCTCTTAAACGAAGACAAGGCAGTTGTAAATATACAGGCTTGGCCCTGTCATTATATTTAGTTTCTTAAAATAATCTCGACATTATTCATAAGGGCTAAGTCCTGCTATGCACCTTATGGCTTTCTTTTGCTGTTTAAACACTAATTTTGAGCCTACAGAATTGCCCCATAATAGTATTCCATAGCTCAGGTGCGAATGGAAGAATGTAAAATATTTACTGACACTGCTCCTCAGCTTGTATAGCAGACTTTAGACAGATGCCAATTTGTCACATACTGTCCCTGTGTGGGCATTCGAGCTGAGCTTTTGATCTATATAAAATCCTAATAATTTTACTGTTATCATGACTGGGAACATCCAGATTGAATACAACAGCTTCAATTTTACTATCATTCTTCTTTAGCACATTTGCCTCAAACCAAATAGTGCACCTCTCCATTGCCACTACCATTCTGTGTGGCACATTTTCAAGATTGGTATCACATGTGATGCGTGTTGTGTCATCAGCAATAGCACTGCATCACATGATACCACTGGGGGTAAATCATTTATATAAATGAAATGAAATGTCGTGTGACGAGGGCCTCCTGTCGGGTAGACAATTCGCCTGGTGCAAGTCTTCCGATTTGACGCCACTTCGGCGACTTGCGCGTCGATGGGGATGAAATGATGATGATTAGGACAACACAACACCCAGTCCCTGAGCGGAAAAAATCTCCAACCCAGCCAGGAATCGAACCCGGGTCCTTTGGATTGACAATCTGTCACACTGACCACTCAGCTACCGGGGGTGGACATTTATATAAATAATGGAAACGAAAGGTCCAAGAACAGATCCTTGAGGTACAACCTTTACAACTGGTAGACAATTTGACATTTTGTTATTTACCTTAACTAACTGTTTTCCATTGTCCAAGTATGACTGCATTAGGCATAGAGCATTCTCTCTCACGCTGTAGTTGTAGAGCTATTTTATGAAACTACTGTGGGAGGCCATATTAAGGTCAAACAGTGTTGTACAGATAATATATTTATTTTAAAAACAGTTGTATATTTTTGCTACCATACTCTCAACTGCTTTGTCTGTAAAAAGGCTGGATCTGAAACCACACTGTGTGGAGGTGAGTATATCATCATGTTCAAAATATTTACTCATATGTTTATACATGCAGTATTCTATCATTTTTGATATTGTGGGTGTAAGTGATATTGGTCGATAGTTACCTGGAAATGCTATATCTCCTTTCTTATGCACTGGTTTAACTACAAATATTTGAAACACTTTGGGTAATTACCTTCATTTAAAATTTTGATGATTATTTTAATCAGTGGGGTGACAATTTGATTTCTGATATATTTAATAACATAATTTGAGAGACCATAGTAATTCTCTGCTCTAGAATTACTGAGCTTAGCTACTGATTCATTGACCATCTTCTCAGTTACACAAGTCCAGTGAAAGCTGTCTGTCTGCTTACAGTTCATTTTTGGCAGAAGTGCCTCTGCTTCACTCAAATTCTCCATTATGCTGTTATCTGATTGAGGACTGACAAAATGTGCATTTAGAATATCAGGTGGAGTTGGTGTCTGGTATACTTTATCATCACAGTTAGTTTCTGTTTTAATAATTTCCCATTTTCCAACATGTTACAAGTAGTTTCTGTCAGAATATATACATCACTAAAATAATGATATGGCCATTTATACCTGACATTTCATTGCACTATAGGCTTGACTGAGGTTCTCTGGGAACCTCCTCAGACAACTTCCCCTTGCATTACTCTTCTCTGGCGATTTTAACACACACATGCTATTTACCTCCATCATCAGAGTTGAGTTGAGAAAGCCTCAAGTGCAAAACAGACATCTGCTTACTGAACAGTGCACAAGGATTTTGACATTGCAGTGGGGTAGGTATCACCAGTTGATATCTTTCTCCTTGCCTGCTCTTGTGGCTACAGACAAGTGGATTTACATTTACATTTTAAGGACGACTTACCAATATGGATTCCATTCCTGAAAGATCAGTGCCTGACTATGCCTTTATCAATGCTTGGTAGGTTGAACTTCACATTGTGCAGCCTCTCAGCTGTCTATCAACAATGAGACAGCATGCAAGACTTGGTCACATTACCAGAGCAATTTATGAATTTGCTGAAGCATTCATCCCAAGATCATCCAGTCACCATAGAAGACCATCTTTCTTGTGGAGGCACTTGGCTATTAGAGGCAGGCCAGACTCACTGTGGAAGTTCAGATCCATCCCACCAGCATAACTACCCTCAGTCGTCTGAACTGCAAGAGCCAAGTTCTGGAATGTCTTAAGAGTTAGAAAAGATACTTAAAAGAACTACTTAATTCCATTTTTCATTCTACACCCCTGCACAGATTTGAGATTCAACAAACAAGGATATCAAGCCACAGTAGTACACTTCCTCTCTTAGGGAATGGTATCTTGCTGAGTATGCCGAGATATGGGTCATGCATTGGCAAAAAAAAATTAATATACCTGCCTCAGCCAGATATCATCACTGTTCCACTCATTGTTGTATCATAGAAGTGAGAACGGTTTTCTCCAGTAACAAGAAAACATATAACCACTCATTCTTCCACATAGGAACTGAAATCTGTTACTTTTCATATTATGAGAAATAGCCAGAGAACCGGAATAAATTCACTTTTTCACATTGAGTCATCTGTGCTTGGGCGCTAAAGATTTATTTCGCCATTGGTTATCAATTACATAGGCAACAAGGTGCACAATAATGAAGTCTATGTTGGCTAGCAGCTAAAAAAGCCAGACACTCTAATCAATGGAGCAGAAAAAGCATTAGAATGCCATAGAGAGCGATTCTTCTGGAAAACCTAATAGATGGCCTTATTTTTATTTATTTTTGCATCTCCTTTTTATTTTATTTTTAATGCCAACCTGGAATACTACACTCCTGGAAATGGAAAAAAGAACACATTGACACCGGTGTGTCAGACCCACCATACTTGCTCCGGACACTGCGAGAGGGCTGTACAAGCAATGATCACACGCACGGCACAGCGGACACACCAGGAACTGCGGTGTTGGCCGTCGAATGCCGCTAGCTGCGCAGCATTTGTGCACCGCCGCCGTCAGTGTCAGCCAGTTTGCCGTGGCATACGGAGCTCCATCGCAGTCTTTAACACTGGTAGCATGCCGCGACAGCGTGGACGTGAACCGTATGTGCAGTTGACGGACTTTGAGCGAGGGCGTATAGTGGGCATGCGGGAGGCCGGGTGGACGTACCGCCGAATTGCTCAACATGTGGGGCGTGAGGTCTCCACAGTACATCGATGTTGTCGCCAGTGGTCGGCGGAAGGTGCACGTGCCCGTCGATCTGGGACCGGACCGCAGCGACGCACGGATGCACGCCAAGACCGTAGGATCCTACGCAGTGCCGTAGGGGACCGCACCGCCACTTCCCAGCAAATTAGGGACACTGTTGCTCCTGGGGTATCGGCGAGGACCATTCGCAACCGTCTCCATGAAGCTGGGCTACGGTCCCGCACACCGTTAGGCCGTCTTCCGCTCACGCCCCAACATCGTGCAGCCCGCCTCCAGTGGTGTCGCGACAGGCGTGAATGGAGGGACAAATGGAGACGTGTCGTCTTCAGCGATGAGAGTCGCTTCTGCCTTGGTGCCAATGATGGTCGTATGCGTGTTTGGCGCCGTGCAGGTGAGCGCCACAATCAGGACTGCATACGACCGAGGCACACAGGGCCAACACCCGGCATCATTGTGTGGGGAGCGATCTCCTACACTGGCCGTACACCACTGGTGATCCTCGAGGGGACACTGAATAGTGCACGGTACATCCAAACCGTCATCGAACCCATCGTTCTACCATTCCTAGACCGGCAAGGGAACTTGCTGTTCCAACAGGACAATGCACGTCCGCATGTATCCCGTGCCACCCAACGTGCTCTAGAAGGTGTAAGTCAACTACCCTGGCTAGCAAGATCTCCGGATCTGTCCCCCATTGAGCATGTTTGGGACTGGATGAAGCGTCGTCTCACGCGGTCTGCACGTCCAGCACGAACGCTGGTCCAACTGAGGCGCCAGGTGGAAATGGCATGGCAAGCCGTTCCACAGGACTACATCCAGCATCTCTACGATCGTCTCCATGGGAGAATAGCAGCCTGCATTGCTGCGAAAGGTGGATATACACTGTACTAGTGCCGACATTGTGCATGCTCTGTTGCCTGTGTCTATGTGCCTGTGGTTCTGTCAGTGTGATCATGTGATGTATCTGACCCCAGGAATGTGTCAATAAAGTTTCCCCTTCCTGGGACAATGAATTCACGGTGTTCTTATTTCAATTTCCAGGAGTGTAGTATTGTCTTGTTGCATATAAAATGATCATTTAAGCGGATAACCCATGTGTTGTTGAAATTCCTTGTTACAGATGTTATACCCCACTGAATAATATGTGCACTAGTGACTGTAATAATAATTTAAAATTATGACTGAAATGTACATTCCTTGTTGTGCAAAATTGTCAAACAAAATCGATAGTGTGTAATAATGTCATAAAGGAAAATGTGTGAGAAAGAAGAATATAGGCTTTCCTTGGTATTAAGTATAAGCTTTTGATTTTAGTGGTAATGTTAATTCGTTTTAAGTTCAATCAATAATCGTCTTATAGTATTGTCATATTCCTCTGGCTAAAAAGCATAATTTCAGAGCTTATTTTCTGAAAATCACGTCTATTTTGAATTAAAACAATCGACTTTTTTGCTGTGGTGTATTCAATACTTAACAAAAGAAATTTCGCATTGAGAAATTACATTCTCAACTGCCTAACTGTGAGTATTCTTCGATGTAAGTATGTTGTATATCAGTGCACACTCAGATGCAAATGTTAATCCAGTGACTGTAAGTGGAGAGGGCGAGTTTCACACAAGGTTTTAAGGAAGAAATCCCTGTTTTGGCCTCAACAAGATAGCAGGCTGTCCTGCCCCCTAGCTTCAGCCAATGCCTGTTCTCATTATAGGTAACACAATCTCTCTTAACTCTAACTTGCTTGGTTGGAACAGCACCAAGTAGCGCCACTGCCACATCAGCTGTCCACATGATACCTTTTTTTGTTGTTCAACTTTGCACATGTGCTTACATTGCCAACAACACAACTACACATATGATTTTGAGCATGTGTAATTTACCCAAAATGGAGGCCTTGTGTACAAGTGCATTGCTTCCTGGATTCAGTTCACAAGTGCATTGCTTCCTGGATTCAGTTCCGGTCTTTTGGGCTCTTTGGCAGATGACAAGCAGCTGAGGCCACACCTCTTTCATAATGTATTGTGGTGTAGGTGTGCTGTAAGGGTATTTACGTGCAATATTGTCTGCTTATTCCAAAGAAAGCATGATGAAATTTATAGATGATTACAGTTAGAGAGAGGTCATATGGAATGCCACTTTTAAAGATTATTTGAATAACAATGTGAGATGTGATTCCATGAGCGTCAAACATTACATAAAACGTCACCGATCATATTACTGCAATGAATCAGTATGGGGGTGTAGTAAGGGGAGTATTCATGACATGAGTCATGCACCTGTGATACTAGTACAAAAGGTACTTCAAGTACTATCCTCTCCTGCAGATCCTGCCTCCTTTGCACAGAGTACAAGATCTGTCCTTACCCAACCATTTGACTGTGAGTGGCATGCCAATGGTAGATCTTGGCATCCTCTACTGGGTGGACAGGGACCAGGGAGGACTCAGGATGTTGTATCAACCTCCCTAACCAAAACGTTTCAAGTGCTGTCTTTCACTGAAATTGAGCCAGTGGGACTCACCCCATCTGTTTTGGTGAAACCTGTTTTGTCTGGTGTCAAGAGGAGACAAACGCAAAAGGATAGGGGTCAACTAATCGTCGACAGTGCAAACGCACAGTGAATGATGATAACCCTTACAGAAATGGCAGCAAGTGACAAGAAAGGACACCAGGTGCAGTCAGTACGTATGCCTGTGGGCCTAATTCAACATATTTAAGAGGCTTTTCTTACAGCCATTGAGGGAACAAGATGCATGCAGTTGCAGATTCTGGTACGCGTTGAGACAAATGATGCCTGTCTTCTGGGCTCCGAGGTCATACTTGGGTCATTCCAGTGACTGCCAGCGAATGTTGAGAAGACCAGCCCTCTGCATGGACTTTCAACGAAGCTCACAATTTGCAGAATTTCCCCCAGAAATGAGCATGATTCTTTGCTTCCGAGTTGCGTGGAAAGGCTGAACCAGAGACTTCAAAGGTTCTGGGACAAGCTAGACTGTGACCTCCTGGACTTGAGCCACAGGATTAAGAACTGTAGGGTCCCCCTGAATGGGTCAACTGTGCACTACACATCAGAGGCTGCTACTCAGGTAGCTGACTGTGTGTGGCATGCACACAAGTGTTTTTTAGATTATGTGAACCTCCATCCAATCCTGATAATGATAGCTGTAGGAAACGCAGAAGTGCCAGTGTAAGATCAAAAGAAATGCCTCCCACAAGTGAAAGTAAAGTTCTGATTGTGGAAGAACAATACACAGTGATAGAAGTGCATGGTACAAGTCTTGGCAGCTGAAAACTGAAGTTGCAGGTGACGGCCCACGACAGTGCCTTTCGAATGGCGTGCTACAGTCGATATTCGCTAACATCTATACTAAAGAAGCAATAGCAAAAGTTAAAATCGTCAGTATAAAGGTAAGGGTGATACTGAAGACCCCACAGCTGCCCCTAGACCATTGAGGGCCACTAGAAAGAGAGGGACACTTAATACAGAGCCCTGTAGGACCCTATTCCCTTGAATATCAGGGTACTATGGGAAGTACCAAAATGAACCCAGAAAGTTTGGTGTAACAAGAAATTTGGGATGAAAATCAGAAGTGGGCTCCTGAGACCCCACTCATGTAAGGTAGCAAGGATATGGTGTCGCCAAGTGATGTTATAAGCCTTTTGGGGGTCAAAGTAGACAGCAATGAGATGTTGACGTCGGTCAAAGACTGTCTGGATGGCAGATTCTAGGCAAACCAAATTATCATCAATGGAACGGCCATGGTGAAAACTACTGTGTGATGAAGCCAGAAGGCCCCAAGACTCAAAGAGTCAATGCAGCTGCTTGCTGACTGTGCATTCGAGCAACTTACAGAGAACATTGGTGAGAGTAACTGGGTGTTAGCTGTCCATATCTAGGAGATGCTTACCCAATTTCAGTACCAGGACGATGGTGCTCTCTCGTCATTGAGTTCGGAGCTCTCTCTTGCTCCAGATATGGTTGAAAGTGGCAAGGAGGTGACACTGATGATCCACTGATAGGTGTTTGAGCATTTGGATGTGGATGTTGTCTGGCCCTGTAGCTGTATCAGGGTACGCCTAGGACACTGAAGAATTCCCACTCACTAAATGGGGCATTATAGGACTCCAGGTGGTGTGTATTGAAGGATAGCTTCAATCACTAAATCCACTCTTTAAGGACAGAAAAGGCAGGATGATAGTACTCAGATGCAGAGAATCAAGTATAATGTAGAGGAAAAGTTTGGCTACAACGTCTGGGTCAGTGGAAACAGCATCATTCAAGGAAATACCAAGTACACCTGGAGGGGATTGGTATACACCAGACGTCTGATCTTTGACCAGAGCTGTGAAGGAGGCATATGTGGCCCAATGGTTGAAATATACCATTCCAGCATTATTGCTTCTGTCGTTTTATTAGGTGGCGGACCTAGACATGAGATGTTTTAAGGGAATAGGATGTCAAATTGGCTGACTTGAAGCAGGAGAGGCACCACAGGACATTTTAATTTCCACTGCCTATACTTTTACAAATAAATTCAGAAAACTTTGTCAGCATGACCAAGAAGGATTCAGGATTCACACTCATAGCAGTGGGTGTTCAAAACATAACAAATTTTTTTTTACACAAGAAATTTCATTTTTTTCACTTACTATTGGCTGCATTTGTTGCTATATTCACACTTTTCTTCATAAGGAAGAGAGATTCTTTGATGAATTTTGCACAGCATACTAACCATACTTACAAGTGCACAAAACTCTAGAACTTATTTAATATGAAAGAATGAATGAGCTGTTACATTTCAAATTTCATATTTAGAAAAATTTATAGTTAATTATCTCAATTTTTACCACAGTTTTTAATAAACTTGGAAAATTCTAGAGTTTTGCATCAAGGAGTGTTTAATAAGCATACGAAGTCTGAATGTAATAGGATGTTTATTTTGGATGTTACATGTTCCAAGTACAGAAATTTGTGTTTTGTAGAAAATGGCTGTTAAAGTTTTTGCTTGTATTTGGCATTCTTTTAGAACTGTCCAGCATCATAAGCAGGTTCTTTTTAATTTTCTAAATCAGCTTTATTCTTTTCCACATTCCTATGATGCACTCTTCTTGATTTTGTCATCTCCAGAAATGATTTATCTGCTTTCACTACATGCTCTCTATCTATCGCATACAAATCTATGCTGTAGTTCACTTTGGGCTTAATTCCCATTTTCTCTAAAACATATTTCCTGCTTTGCTCACCATCATTAAAACATGAAACTGCATCATAAACACCAATAGCAAGTGCAATTCTTCTCACAATAATGGTTTTTGGCAATCTTTTCCATACACATTGGTTAAAACTTTCGTTTGCTTTTTGGGTATCACCATGAAGACATTTCATCAATAAGTTTTCATTTTCAAGGTTCCTGAATATAGGTTTGATGGCTTCCATTACAGCAGTTGGTAGAGAATTCCTGTTATGATATTCTTCACCTCTAGCAATTGACCTTCAGTAGCCACTCTGTGATTCACTTCCTCTTGGGCACAAATTGTGGATAGAGTTATTGTCTGTGGACATTTTATGGAAGTATAAGGCCCAAACTGCTTGCTTCATATTTTCAAGTGTGGTGTATTCTTTCTTGTTGCCAAGCCATAACATGTCTGTAGCTTGTCAGTTTCTGCATCTGTCAGTCGCCTCTCCCTTTTATTCCCTTCTTATCAGGTAACATTTTTCCTGAGAAATTTTGTCTCAGCCTTCTAAGTCTAGTGCCACGTCTTTTCTGTACATGTCCCACACATTCTAACATCTGCACAATAGTCTCAGCTCTATATGGAGACATTTTTGAAACTCAAGGAAAGCTTTACTATCACCATCACCAAGGTACTTCACATATTGCAGGCCATGGAAGGCAAAAGATCTCGTAAACAAGCTGACAACTCCATACATGTCCATACCTCCACTTGAGCCCTTATAGTTCATATTACACTCATGATCTGGAATCCCTTTCACACAACTATAACAAAATTTGCTCAACACTTCAACATGTAGTCCTTTCCCAGAGTGCACAGATGTTGTTGTAACATAATTCAATGAAGTGTGCCCTCTTTTTTGCCAGGTACCATCAAAAGTGGTCACTATGTCCCTGTCACTATCATTTTCGATAATAGATTCTTCTGCTGCACTTTTCATTGATTATTCTGCAACTTCTTTTACGGACCCAATCACTAAGACATAATATCTCTCAAATTTTGCTAGAGGAGGTGGAAGATTCTTCACTGCACAAAGTGTTCTTGCTGCCTTCTGTCCCCTACCAATACAGTGCATGCCATATGCTACCCTCAAATACACATCATAACCTTTGTTTACGATTTTAGATGTCATGCAAAGCCACACCAATGTTGCATTTACTGCATATCCCAAAAGTTTGTAGCAAGGCCTTTCCTGGCACTCTCATCTTCAACCACAGAAACACACTACATATCAAAGCAATGCTTGCACATAACATTGTCCAATATTAACGGTGACAGTATGTTAACATCGGCAATAATATTACATGAACCTTCAGATATGATGTAATGGATAGGAAGAAATTACAGTGATATGGGCATGTATGACGAATGGAGCAAGCTAGAATACCAAAATTGATACTGGAGTGGAAACCGGAGGGGAGGAGAAGAAGAGGACGACCTCTGACCACCTGGCTCCAAAATGTACAGCACACAATCAGGAGAATGCGCGCAGAGGAAGAGGACACACAAGATCGAAACACCTGGAGCAATATTTTGAAAGAATAGTTTAAGAACGTTTATTCTTTGTACAGTAATTTCCGAGTAAATTATTATTATGTTGGAGATACGCCTCTGTAATGAGAGAAAGCTCAAAATAAAAAAAAAAACCTTCAGATTCACAGCCTCCATTTTCATTGGCACCAAAAACAAGTTTCCTTCTAAAAGCACTCGGCAATGGTTTGTTTACCGGCTCTGAGAGGTTGCATTCTTGAGCTACTGGTGTAACATTTATTGTTGCACCCTTTGCTGGGTATCTGTTGCCCTGGTGACGTTGTTTACGGTTGAAGCAACGAATTCTAGACATCTTGTGCAATCATATGCCACGAACGAACACAAAACAACACAGCCAAATGAAAAACAACACCATACTGCAGGCATTTTAAACAGAGAACAAACAAAATGAGAGATCAAAACAATGCATGTCGATATCAGCAGAGAAAGTATCGATATCAATAGTCCTTTGTTTCAAATATGACAATCTCTGGCGCAAATATAAACATTCGAATTCTACAGAGCGAAGTACACTTACATATGTCACAAGAATGCTGTCCAAAGGGGGTGTGGCACTGCATCTTGGTACACTTAAGATCAAATAATGTGCCTTATAATGTCTCAAGTATATATATTTTAAACATCAAACTATTCAGGGGGATGTGAGCTACAAAATAGGTATATTTTTGAAAAATCTAATTTTTTTAAATTTTTGATGTCCTACACCACCCCCCTCCCCCCCCCCCCCATTCCCAAAAGGTAATGAGGTGCTCATTCGATGGCACTAGAGAGCCAGCCTGTGATCTCTAATGGCCTAGTCAATTTTCTGGGTCCACCGAGGTACTGTCTTCCAATTGGAGGATCCGAAGAAATAACAGATTTCTAAGTCACCTGCTGATAGAATGGGTGCTGTTACACCCTGGACTGCCATGTCAATGCTTTCATGTAGTGAGGTGCTCAGAATGACAGTGGAGGTGAAAATATACCAGTCAGCATCTGGGTGGGTGCCCAAAGGAGTGACACAGAGGGAGTGACTGGAAGATTAGGGAGTGGTCGCTAACACACAGGTCATTTTAAAGAGACAGAGATCGAGATCTGCCATAAGTTTTTGATGTCTTTATCACGACCAGTGGTCGTTATTCCACCCCACAGAGAGTTACGGACACTGAAGTCACCCAAGATTAAGAAAGGTGGGGGAGCTGAGATATTAATTCAGACTATATGTTCTGAGGCATTCTACCATCAGGAGGGAGAAAAACATAACACATGGTAAAATCTTGAAATTCTCTTACTCGGGTAGTCACAGCCTCCAAAGTCGTATTAAGAGATGCAAGTTTATTGTATACAGAATCGAGAATATATGTGGAAGCTCCATCCAACATTGTATCATAATCGGCATGATTCTTAAAATAAACCTAGTAGTCACGAACGGCAGGGGTCTGCATTGGTGGAAATCAAGTTTCTGGGGGGCAATGCAGAAAGCAGGACATGAACTGAAGAGATGTTACAGCTCAGCCAGATGGTGGAAAAAACCATTACAATTCCACTGGAGACTCGTGCTGTCAGTGTACTGTGAGGGCATGAAAGGAGCAAGGAGGCAGGTAATGTCCTAGGGTCACCTGGTGCCACCAGTTGAGAGGTGGTGTTATCAACATACATAGGATCTGAGAAATGTTGTGTGGACCGATCTGTAGCCTCAGGGGCACTGGGCTGCTACAGCCACAGAGGCAGAAAGTATGGTTCTGGTGGTGAGGGTGCCACTGGAATTTCCTTCATCTTAGAGGACTTCTTTTTGTCTTTCTTTTCCTTAGGGATTTTGGTGACTGGAAGGGATTCGCTGAATTAGTTGCAGGGACTGAAGAAGAATATGAAGCCCTACAACCAGAGGACTGTGACTCCTTCCATCAATGGCTGGTATCCAGTTGCAGACTGACAGAATCCTTGGATGGTAGTAGCCCTAGGGACCCCTTCCTGGTGTGAGGAGCTGGAAGAGAGTGAAGCGTTTCCAATGAGAGTGAAACAGGATTGGGGACTAGCCATTGTTCCCAAAGTGGGTGTGGGGAAGGGGGGAAGCTGCAGGAGGAGATCCCCAAACCCTCAAGTGGGCAGGCATAATCGGGCAGCTCTGAGGACTTGTTGAAGGATGAACAATGGAGGAGAGTACCATCAGCAGAGAAGGCGACATTTTCACAGCTGTAGTGTGTGATATTGTCATGCATACAGGATGTAGACACTCATACTTCTACTTGGCCTCAGTTTGTCCAGAGTCTTATATTGCTGCATTTTTTTCCCTCTGAAAGACAATACTGGCTGTTGAGTAGGGAGAATGGTGCTTTCCATAGCTGATGTGGACAGAGTGAGGAGTGCAAGTAATGTTTGTGTGTAATGATCATCCACAATCCCTACAGATTAGGCTGCCTTCACAATGTGAACATATGAGTCAGAATTTCATACATTTGAAGCACAGCATAGGGGGTGGAACCTACAGTTACGTGTCACATTGGTACGCCATCATCCTGACAAATTCAGGCAATCAATCAGCCTCAAAGGCCAAGATGAAGGCTGCAGAAGCAACCCTATTGTTATTTGGCCCCCTATGGACATGACGGACAAAGTGTACTTCTTGTTGCTCGAAGTTGGTGCATTACTCAACATCCGACTGCAAGAGGGGGTCACAATGGAAAATGATGCCTGGAACTTGTCCTCAATAGTCTCTACAAAGAATGAAGACTTTGTTGCCAAAACAGAATCCCCATCTGTCCTTGTAGAAACAAGGGAGTACTTCTCTGCTTGTTGTTTAGCCTCACATTCCTCCCACAATGTAGCCAACGAAGGAAACATTTTGCGGTCATATCTATCTGCATTGAACGAGTTCTTTCCTTCTGATGAGACTGCTAGGGCCATATGACCACCAGCAGGAGAAAGCTTCATCTGCTCATGAGCAACTCGTCATCCATGGTGCCATCTTCTCCGAACGGGGGCCCTCCCTATGGATGCTACCCAGCCTCAGCAATGGCCACCTGGCCAGTAATCTGTTGCTTTGAGCCCCTGTGATCCAGTAATGATGGGCACATGCTCCTTGGCGTACAATGGGTGGTTTCAGCTCAGTCACCAACATTGCGACCCCTGCGTGGTCAGGGGGCTACCATCATGCAGATAGTTGATATCTCTCCCGCAACAGGATGGCTGCCATGCTGGGTTTTGGGCATACCGACTAACTGGAAAGGAAGGGTGCACAGGTGGAAAGGCACAAAAGTCAAACAGGCACCACAATGGGCGACCTTCCCTGCAGAATTTTCACTTCTGAAAATTTTAGAAAAATGATGGCAGGTCAAACCAAACATTGAGAACGGTGTATTTATTAATGAAAAAGTGTAGAGAGCACCTTAAGTGGAATGGAAAACTTTGATCCTAAACCATACAACAGGTCCAAGCAGTGTCTGCACCACAAAGATCATCTGATGGGAAGGAGGAAGGGGAAAGGGATAGTGGAAGTACAGGCTTCCAGCACACAAAGAGAAATAGTGCTGCAAAGGCTGGCAGGTCGTGGTAGAAAAGTATGTATCCACAAAAAGAGTTGTGAGCCCCCTAGGGCCAAATGACTGCAATTGACCTTACATGACAGACAGTGTGAATACACCTTGACATGATGGTGCCGTGACAGCCAATGTGAACTGGCCATTATTCAAGATCCCTAGATCAACGAATACAATAAGATTCTAAAATCTTGGAGGAGTGGCTTTTCTACAGATGATATTTACATGCCAGCTGTTCGTTAGTTTGACATAGCAGACAGCATTTTCATCTTCCAGTGTTAGAGAATTTCTTTTGTAAATGTGTTTATAGTTTCTTATTTATGGCTCCATAAAATATATTCCTGGATTTAGTCTTCCTTGTATTTAACTCTTGCCATAGCTCTAATGCCATAACCTGCACTAACGTGCATGTATGGGTAGTGGTGGGGGATGCATGTGTAAAGACCTGTCCACACGCAACGATCGGTCTGCGCAGATGTATGAGCGAAAATCTGTGCATGCAATAGATCGTTGCAAATGTGGTATGTTCACATGACCCAAGTTCCAACCCACAGATCGCCTGCCATCTCTCAGGGCAGAAAAGAAATTTTAGTAGCAAGCGACCACACTCTCATATAGTGAGCTCAAAGTTTATTTCCGTTATTCAGAAATGGCAGATATTCTATTATGGTCTGTGTTCACAACTTGTGTTGTGAAAAACAACAAGCAAAAAAATTTCAAAAACAGAAAGCGAAATCACAATGTTCTACATAGTGGCCACTTAAGCAAAGATCGTTTTTACACATAATTTTACTTCACTCGACGACTGAGATTGAGGATAAAATCTCATTCAGAACTCTAGACAAGGATTCATAATATATCTGGAAAGTTTTACCTGTAGTACTTGTGATAGCGAATTCTACAGTTTACATCCAAATCACTCTTATTATTATATTAGGAAGTAAAAAAGTGTAATAATAACTGTGTTCCTTAAGGCACTGTTTCAAGATGTTCCACTGTCAGCTTAACGCAATGTCCTGACTACACTCTTATTCAGATCAAATATAGGGCCTTCTTTTTTTCTATACTGTCACAGTTCACATTAGATTATGGCATAGGACAGCACTGAGTGAAAGTATGCTAGCAGTCCCCAGGCACCAGATCAAACAGATTTCGTTACTTTGCTTAGCTGCTTGCGGTAAACAGTCTGCAACGAAAGTTTTCTTTTTTAATTTTATACCGTTCCCTGTTTGCCATAGGATCAACCGCTCGTAATTTCTCTGTTAAAGAATTACAAACAGCTGCCTTCTTATCCCTATCGCTGTATTCCCTACTTTTAATTTTCCACGTACATGTATCCCAGATAGCACAGTAAGCCGGTTTCAAACTTGTTTCCAGATGTAAAGTTCAAGTATATAAGCTTGATCAAAGCTGGAATATTCAGGCCTGTTAGTTGGATTCAAGCTTGAAACAAACATCAAAGTTGGCAGAGTTCAAGCTATATTTCAAGCTTGACTTATCAAGTTTGGCTCCAGCTGTATCTACACACGTGGAATACAGCTTGGTATTTACAGCTTGTTTTAAGCTATATAATTATTAATCTGAATTTATTGAACCTAATTAATTAAATAAATATCAGAATGGAAATGGTGTGAAAAAATTATCAAGACATTTATGTTTAAAATTTTTTATTTTCAAAGCGTTTAAAATTGTTTTATTTCAAAATTTAATTATTCTGACGCCCCTCCAGCCCTAGCACACAGACCAGAGCAGGATCAAATTTCGCTGATTTCTGCTGGTATAATGATCCTGTAACAGGTAAAAGAAAATGTTAGCCACACCTAAACATAACAAATGTAAAAAGTTGAAACTGATCAACCTAAATATGAAAAGTAATGTTACGCTTATTATGAATATGCTTAACTTTTGCCAAGCATGAGTCACAAGAAATTTTGTGTCCATCACCACAGAAAGAATTAACAGCTTCAACAAAATCTCTCAAGACTGATGGCGTAATAACAGACTGCAACTCTGATTTTACTGTTGCCCCAGCTTTAAGAGTTCTTTGACTTGAATTTTTTGAGCATGTTTACTTTGTGCAAGAGTGTCATACTAACGGCAAGAAATTTCATATTACCGCAATTGAAGAGCAGTCAAAGCTACGTAAATATAAGAGACTGACACCTATGTAGTGACTGGTTCTTGATGTACTTTTTCCCGTTCACCATGTCATTACTATTTGTATTCACAAAGAAACTTTTCGCACTTCACAATTATTCATTCATGGTGTGACACGCGTGAGTACTTACAAGTAAACAAATGTAATAGGGCGATATATATAAAAAGGCGAAATTTTAAAAATAACATTAAGTTTTAATTTATTGGTGCCATGTACTAGAGAGCTAGTTTAAAATGATCTCTTTTTGCTGAACATCTTGTAATATGTATTCTTAGCTGGTAATCCATTTCACTTTCATCCAGGCTCAATTTTTCTATGTAAAAGAATATGATATTTCTTTATGTTACGTAATAGTATTTAACATTTGTAATATTAATGTACCACTAGAGAAAAATGCACCAACATACCTGTAATACACTATATATCCTCTTCAGACCCAGTGTAGCAGTAAGGCATGAGACGCCACACACTTACCGAACTATTTTCCAGTATAAAACAAACTTCACTACAGTCAACAATCATTAACGTGTGTCACGAAGGTAAAATGGCCGTAAACCTAGCAGAGTCAGTGCAACTGCAAGGCTTATAAACGCTTGTGGCGCTTCCCGTGGACATCTATGGAAGCTATGCTGCACGCACATCTGCTGTACAGCCTTCCAGGGAAATTACAATTTATTTCAAGCTTGGGAAAATTATTTTAATTCAAGCTAAATTTTTACAGCTTGATGTAAACTGTGTAACAGGTTGATTTTTCAATCTCGAATTTTCAACTGAACCTAAACTCAATATCCACCTTGAAATAAGCTGTGTAACAGGTTGATTTTTCAATCTTGAGTTTTCAACTGAACCTAAACTCAATATCCACCTTGAAATAAGCTTGAGTGCTAGCTGGGATGACTCCTATAATTATCGACAAATTCGGCAATGAACTATCTCGAACACTAATGTGTATCTGCCTCTTTAAAATTCACTCTGCAGACATAGAAGAGAAACACCTGAGTAACAAACAGCTAACTCAAACGTGTTTTAGCGATAGATTTGCAACTGTCTCCTGTCCAGTCTCTTCAATGTCTCTATGCAGATGTGATTTGAATCCACAGATTTGAGCAATTCCCCTCAAACCTCCAATTCCAACTTCCAGATTTGCGTACATCTCGTATCTGCGCGAATTTCCTGTCCACATGCAACCACCTATATGCACAGATGTGATGTGCACAGACATTGGCGCAGACAGATCGTTGTATGCGGACGGGCATTAAAAAATTGATGTCTGTGGAAACCCCGCGAATTACTATGGAAGCATTCTGTTTCCTTGATTGAAAGAAAGAATAAAAATCTTCGGAAAAATAAATCGTTATGTCGGTGTGCTTAGCCGTGTTCATATTTAAAGGATAAATGTTTATTTTTATTCCACGCTTGTAATTACGGAAAGCTAGGAGCAACGTGAATTTCCTTGGGAAAATCTTTATAGCCATTAACTTTGATTTCGCTATTGTCAAAGAGTCAAAGACCTTAGGTTGTTGTTATCGTTGCCAGGATTAGGAAAGTAGTTGTATGTTGTTGTTGCAGTGATTGGCGTAATTGTATCTGACGAATCATATTAAGAACATATTGAGTTTAAAAAATGGCGACGTTAGCATTGATGCAGCGGAGGGCAAATGTGAGTAGCAAGTGCCTTGAGAACTTGTATCAATTAGTTTTTCCATGCGTGCCTCAGCTTGAGTGTGCTGTTTTCGTGCTTAAAGTGAGTGTTACATTATGATATTTTGTTAATACATCAGCGGTTGTTATATTTTTCGTGACCGCAGTTCTGCTGCAATGGCCATATTATTGTGTTCGTCGTTTTCAGCCTTGTGAGAACTTTGTTGCTGCTGAGCTCACTTGTGACTTCGCTCGCCACATACTTAATCATAATGATGAATAAGTCTTTTTCTCATTGACTTTTAATAAACTATCGATTCCAAGTGATTTTGCAAATTACTCTCACCGTTTAATGTTTTTTTCGAGCTGATGGCCCCTACATAGAACTGATCAGCATGATGAAGACCTAGCTGAGTAAATAACGAAGTTGCACCACTCAGTGGGGTTGGAAGCAGAGATCATTTTTAGATGGTTTATTTTTCTTCTGCCGACAAGTGCCAATCATCAGTGATAAGATGGTAGACGCTTTTAACGCAGAAGGCAGTAACACACAAAGTATGAACGAAGCCTATTACAGGGCTGTGCTGTTACTTTGTTACAGAAATGTCAAACTTTGAAGAGCGCTTGTACATTTATTTAGAAAATCTGTTTGCATAATTAACAAAGTTATTATTCCAGGTATCATTTGTTTTAGACCTTAAACAATTAGAAAACTGACTTGATGGTCAGCGTTCTTTCTGTTTCTTTTTGACCCTGTCACTCTGAATTTGCATGTCATATTTCATCTCACAATCAAAGCACTGCCATGTGCTTATACGTCCATTTACATAGTTGACAAAGTGACTATCAAAAGTATATCAGATGCTAAGCTTGTCTCAGATGACTAGTATTGTTTACTTTTGCCACACCTCCAGCATGAAACACAGAAATGGGCTAAAGTAATGCATTGGACTAACCCCCTCCCCTTGAATCTTGGATGAGGTGACGGACTGGTCTGTAGCACAGCTCGAGATTTAGGTTAGGCAGGAAAGTGACAGTTTCATTGTGAGTTGGCAAAGCCAACAAATGCGAAAGCAGAAAATGTTTGTGGTAACAAATTGACCAGTGGTGAAGCGCAATGTTTATAACTGCACCATATTGAAAAATGTAAGGTAGTCTTGTATGTAACATTTCACACATAAATGTGGGGAAGCAATTAACATAGTATTTGATGTTAACAAATTTCTCTTCTTCAGAAATGGTTTTCTTGCCGTTGCCAATCTTTATTTTATATCCTCTCTACTTCGGCCATCATCAGTTATTTTGCCACCCAAATAATAAAGCTAGTCTTCTTCTTTAGGAGGATTGGTCCTAGAACTTCGGACTGCTCTTTAGTGCAGTGTGGTGCACATATACATGTATTAACAGCTACATGTGCTTTTAATTGGCTTCTGATATCATGATTTTGTTACATTATTGTTATTAGCCTTAAGTTATCACTGCCAGATAAATATAGGCATCTTCCAGAGTTCTTCATATATTAAGGTCTTCAACATTTTGCAACAAATTTGTCTTGCTTTTTTCCCCTGCATGTCAGTCTGTTTTCCATTTAGTTGTCCTCTAAAATTTTTCCTTATCGAAAAGACACCAACACAGAAGCTCCTTAGTCCTTATCCCATCCTGTAATATTGCTGTATTGGCAGCTCACTCCCATTTCAGTTTGTTTAAATAGTCACTGCCACATACTCAATTTCTGTATTGTCTCCTATCGTTTCTGTGTAGTTTTTGTCCCTTCTTGTTACGCTCAACCTGCTTATATTATTTCCATTGCTCAGTGGGCAGCCCTCAATTTTTGCAATGTTTGAGCACATTTGCTTCAGTTTATAAGTTGATACTGTCAGTATACACTGGTTGTAGGCTTCCTTACATTCAAAATTTGCCCGTGCTTTTGAATACTACGCAGAATTTCCCAAATAAACTTCAAACCATTTTTATTCACATATTTGTGTGTGTGCGTGCTTGCATGTGTACGTGTGTGTGTGTGTGTGTGTGTGTGTGTGTGTGTGTGTGTGTGTGTGTGTGCTTTCAACTGCCTTAAGTGCAGTATACAGATTTGTCAACTTTTTCGATAACTACGTGATTAACCGTTGCTATTCTGCTATTGGCATACAGTTTGTTTAATATTTTTGTCATCCTGTAGTTGATATTAAGGCCTGATGCCATATTTGCTTTCTTCAGTTCTTCCATCCTTTACTGAATGTCTTCTGGATCTGAAAGGAAAAAAGAAAACAAAAAAAAGTCATCTGCAAATTGAAGATGGTTCGTATAAGATCCATGTATGTGAATTCCTACCACATCCCATTTCACTGATTGAAAATGTCTTCCAAAGCTGCAGAAAATAGTTTTGGTGAAATGGAGTTCCCTTGTGTAACTCCTTTCTTAGGTTGGCTGGTTGATTTGGGGGAGGGGACTTAACAGCGAGGGTCATCAGTCGGTAGGAAAAGGGAGGGAACCATCTTGGCATATGCCTGAAGCGATATAGGGAAATCATGAAAAAGATAAATCAGGATGGCCAGACGCAGGTTCGAACCATTTCTTCCCGAATGCGAGTCCAGTGTGCGCGCCACCTTGTTCAGTCTCCTTTCTTAATTCTGACACTTTCATCCCCTTCACATAATCAGATGCCAGCTTTAGCTTTGTTGTATAACATTCTGTTGCTTGGTTCTCTTTCATATATGCTGGTATACATCTTTTTGCATTTGTCCCTGCGCATGCTCTTTGCGATTGCAGTGAGATGGCATTCGGTTTAAGACGTAAGGACATTGCCTGCAGTGAATTCAAATTTATGAACCGTGCCTTTAGACGAGAGTTTCAGAATCTAATACTGAGTTTTGTCCAGTGATACTGAGTTTGATATAGCACTCGTTTATAAACATTTGGCTTCTGAAGAAACTTAAAATTGCTTGCAAATAACGTCTTCTTGCCCCATCTGCCTCCTAGACATCACAACATAGTTGACAGGGGTACCAATGCAGATATTGGAGAACTCTTGGTTTCTGCCTAACTGAATGATGCTATGCTGCATCTGTTTATACATATGGCTTGAAAACCACTAAAAGGATAATTTACACGTATTTTTCAATGAAAGAACTAAATTGTTTGAATAGGTTAGACTCCCTGAAGAACATCAACAAGAACTGAGCACACTGCAATCTTAGAAAGTCTGGTACATGTAATGTTCGAAGAAACAAAACAATCCTTTGTCATGTTGTACATTATTAACTATAGGCTAAATGGCATTTTCATCTTAAAAGAAAAATTTCTTAGTAGAAGCTGTAAAATAGTGAGATAGATTTGCTTCGTAGTTCTCAGCACAATTAGTTCCTTCCTTGGGGAGGAGAAAGGGTTAGGTTGTGGAAGGTTAAATAGTAAGAGCAGGATACTCACACCCTATGACGAGAGGGACCCGCTTGTTCTGAGAATGAGCGGCAATGAAGCTCTTTATTAGGTCAGGTTAGTGTCAGTTACTTTCATGTGTTACAATGGCACTAAATATTTTGCCTCTTGAAGGTATGTATTGGCAAACAGTTTTATTTCAAAAATAAAACTGATAACCATTTGATTTATGAAATATTGGAAGTGCTATAGGTTAGGTTAACCAGTGTGAAATTTGAAACAAAAAGGACTATCCTGCCTTTGATTAAAAACCCAGTGTGGAATCACCGGCAGTTAAAAGGTGGGTGCTGTCGTGATTGGTGAGGCAAAATATGATAAAATTCTGACAACAGACTTCCTTTACAGCAATAATATGTCTTGTGGAACAAAGCCAGTACACAAAGCAGTGCACAATATTCAGGACACACATTTTCTCTCAGAATGACAAGCAGAGATAGTGTCATTGTGTTACATCAATGGAAAAAAAAAACCACACAGAACCAAGCAGAATGAAGTTTTACTCTGCAGCAGATTGGAAACTTCATTCTGGAAACATCCCCCAGGCTGTAGCAACAGGAGTGCTAGTTCTGCAAGTTTCGCGGAAAAGCTTCTGTGAAATTTGGAAGGTAGGAGACAAGATACTGGTGGAAGTAAGGCTGTGAGGGCGGGTTGTGAGTCGTGCTTGGGTAGCTCAGTTGGTAGAGCACTTGCCCACAAAAAGCAGAGGTCCCGAGTTTGAGTCTCGGTGCGGCACATGGTTGTGATCTTCCAGGAAGTTTCATAATAGAACCAAGCAGTTTAATAAATGTAGACTGTTGCAAAGTTTATAATGAGTCAGGTGGTTTTATGCAGTTCAACATATTCCTATTTAAATTTATCCCAATTTTTGAAATGGTTACCCCAGACAAATTATTAAAATTGTTAAAATATCAAATCATTTCATTCTTAAAAGGGTCGGTCCATGTGAAATCAACCAGGGGTCTGGTTCTTGGTATCTCCGAGTTGGATAACTTTTTGTACATTTATAGTAGTTGTAATTTGCAGGAAAAATCCCAAATTATTTTTTTTATCTTTCTTATTTGAGCTGTTGATTTTTAAAACCTCCAAAATATTTAAACTTTAAAATCACCATATCTCAAAATCTATTTGGCTTGCAGCCCTAAAATTTGTACCATTTTATTACAGTTTCTTATAAGCTTTAGATGTATTTGCTAATTTGTAGTATTCATAACAAGCTGAATTTTTCCAGATTAAATTATTTTTAATATTTCAAAAATGGAATTAATTTTTTGTTTAAAAATGTGCATTAGTGTATTTGTTAATGTGTGTGCCAAATTTCATGGTGTTGTTCCAATGGGAACTTATTAAAATATATTTTATTTTACTGGTAAGTGCAGCACCTAGTGCATAGTCTGTAGGGCATTGGACTTGCTACTGGGTCATTCCATATCAAATCACCCAATAAAAAATAAATTTTACACCCACCTCCTTAGATTTTCATGAAATTTGGCTCAAATGGTTCTAACACCATCCTGACAACACCTGCAAATTTTTTTTGCTGTATCTCTTATAGTCTTTTTAATAAATTTTTAAAGTTTTTATGTTTTGCATTTTCCGAACCTTCGTAAATGGTAAATTTAATTTGTATTCAAAACTTTAAAATTGCTTATCTTAAAAACTCTTTTAGATAACATCATTAATTTTTGCAGCAAGTTTATTTATTATACATATTTGAAGATAAAAATGATACTATTAAAATATATTAATATTTTCCATGAGAAAAATGTGTTTTTTTCTTTTCTTTTTTTTACGGATGTTTTGTTTTATAAGAATTGCAATATCTAGAGTCTCAGACCTGATAGAATGCTCAAATTTGTTTTAATTTACTCTTAAACATATAGGCTACTTGATAAAACAAAAATAATGATGGCTTTTTAACATGTTTATTAATTATAGTAGATTACATTAGAATTATGTACAAAGATAGTGTACTTACGACACTTGTGTATAACCCAACTGATTGCTTGAAACATTGAATTTTTTGAGTAATTTTGTCTTTTTAATAAACATTAATGCTGATTCAAACTGTTTTTCCACTTCACCCAAGAGCTTTCAGTTCTTTTGATACAGTCTTTTTTGAATTAATACATTCTTCCAGTGCCGCTTGATTGAGGTGTGTCTACTACACAAACTATGTGCTCCAAAGGCACTACGCAATAATCTTCTCTTTCAGGCCATTAAAATGATGCAGCTGGTCCTGAAGGATGTAGAAATAGAATTTGTGCATCTTCTTCATCATTGAATATTGTTTCTACCAGTCCAAAGTACCAGTTACCATCATAATTTGCAGCCACATAGCTATTTATGGATGGTTCAACACGAACCCAATCAGAAGAAGAATGGAAAGAAAAGACTAAGGAGTCCTTCTAATTTCAAGGTTGTTTGTTGGAAGTGGTTTGAAGTTATGAAAACTTCTTGTTCCAGGAATGGTTCGGGTTGCTGAAAAACGTTTTTCTAGTTTTAACCGTAGCAAATCAGCTTCTTTTTCGTCAATAAAGTGAAAATGAATGTTTTCAATATTTTTTTCACAAAACTTGTACACTTCGATTGCTGTCATTATTTGTTCTTCTTCTGAAAGCTGTAGACTGGCTTTCCTTAAAATTATTTTAATAGTTCCTCCTAGGCCATCACAAATTGACTTCCCATGACTTGTTGCAAAAAAGGAGTGTTGGGCCTTCAAATTAAAGTCTCTCAAGTGTTCAGTCAAATTTTTAAAACTGTTTCTATTTTTGTACTGCCCAGCACAACCATCTGTAAAGTAGTGAACTGAGTCAATGTCAGTATGATGTAATGACAGCCACTTTGTAATTTCTTTTTGTACAAAGTTAACAAAACCAGTGTCATGTTCTTGGTCATCACTAATAAAACAGTGGTTGGAAACAAAAACATTGTTTTCCTCATTTCTTAGAAAAACTCCAACTGGGTGAAGAGTAGAACCACCTCTATTCCAGTGGTAACTTTGGATCTCATTTTGTATAACAAAGGAATAATTTTCACTGAAATCCATCACAATAATTGCTGCTTTGTGTGGTGGGTCTTCTTTCAATCTTTTAAAGGCTGCTGATTGGGATTTTGCTATAAACGAGTGCGGGGTGAGCTTTTCAAATGACCTAACCAATAAAGAAATGTAGTCTTCAACACTGATAGACTGTTTGATCATTTCTGCCCTGTCTGTGTTAACCCACTGACTGATTACAATTTCTTCTTCTAAATCATAATCTTCACTTAGTTTTTCAGTTAAGTACTCAGTTAGTGCAGTATTTGCAGGACAGCTGTCGCAATGATGTAGCATGCAGTTTTGGTTTTCCGTGTTGCACACAAGCATCTTAATTAGGTCTTTATAAGATTCTTCAATTTTCACAACATCCAGTAATAGTTTAACATTCTGGTGGATACTGCATACTCATACAGTGTGTGTGCCTGCAGCACCAGCAAGGATACACCATTTAGGTCTCAAGAAACAAAATTTTGAAAATCCTACTTCTACCTCGGGATTCTCCTATTTGAAAGAATAATAGAGTTCTCTCAAGTTACACAAAATGAGTCTTTTTTGCATGTACACATTTTTTTGAACACTTACTTTGTCTTTTGTTCCAGGTACCACTCTGGAACGTTCATCCTTTTCATAAAAATCTGTTACAAGTCTTACTGTATTTTCAGAAAGAGTTTTACCTTTTTTTGGACCAGGAGTTTCCAAAATACCCTTTTCAGATTTTAGCTTTCTAGCTTGTCGCACCATGTACTCACTTGCATTAAATTCTTTCATCACTTTATTTCGACTCCAGGAATCTGTAGCCAAGGTCAGAATCTGGATTTTTTCTAGACCTCCCAACAGATGAAATCTTCTCTTTCGTAAGAGAAACCATTACATCAAAATCCTTTGCTTTCTCAACCACACTTGTATCTTCTTTGTCATCATCAGAACTTGGTGCATCATATTTTAATGCTTTTGAAACCACCTTTTTTGCAGTCTTTTCAATACTGCTAACCTTCCTTTTAAAATAAGACCCTTTACTTTGTTCTGACAAGCCATGAAGCTTTATCGGTGTTAAACCTAAATTATCAAGAGCAATGTTTGTTTGTACGAGGGATTCATTTCTGGATTCCAATTATTCTAATTCAACCATGACTTCATCATCTGTTTCACTTTCATTGACTTCAACTCTTAATTTTTCCTCACAAAAGTTACGGCATGTTGAGCAAAGCTTTTGTCCAGGTTTTATGCTAATATTCTTTGTCAGTAATTGTTTAGAAAGATCCAAGCCTACACTTCTCAACAATTTTTTGATGGGCTTTTTGTGTTTTTTTAGTGTGTCTACACATGTTGTTTGATACTTTTCAAAAACATTTAAAAAGTAGTAGCTGTGGTGTGAACATATATTCTTAAATTCACACAGATTAATTCCAGATCGTAAGTGGATCAAATCTTTTTCTTCCTCACTCAATTCAGATACCGGTTGTAACTTTTTTGAAGGTGTGTAGGTTGTTTGGAAACAGTCAGATTTTTAAATAACCCTACGCTACAGGTTTGAATATCTGACATACTGATTTCACTTTTGGTCTGATTACTGTTCTGGTTACTTTTATAGGATATTGGAAAAGAATCTCTGTAAACTAAGTAACAGTACTTACTGAGAGTTCGAATAAACTTAATAAAATACTATCCAAGCACTATTTAACACTGTAATAATTTTTTACTTCAAAACACAGGAGTAACATAACAAAATCCAAGCGTACATTGTTACTCCAAGAAGACAAAAACTTATTTTCGGTGTCTAAGTCACTTGGTAATTTTTATTTTTAAAATATAATTAATATTATTTTAAAAATTAGGTAACTATTAAACAGGTTAAAAAGCCAACATAATTTTTCTTTTATCTAATAGCCTATAAAATTAAGAGTATTTTAAAACAAATTTGAGCTTTCTATCAGGCCTGAGACTCTAGATATTGCAGTTTTTGTGAAACTAAACATCCGTTAGCTTTTTTTTTTTTTTTAAAAAAAACCTTGTAAATTTTTTTTCATTTGGAAGATTTTAATATATCTTTATGGTAATTTGTTTTTTAACATTTAGATATAATACACAAACTTATTCCAAAATTTCATACTGATATCTTGAGTATTCTTTAATTTTTTTAGTTGTGAGGACACGTTTAAGTTAAGATTTCCGACTGCTGAAACAACGCCAAATCTAAAAACTTTAAAATTTATATAAAAAAAAAACTATAAGAGATAGAGCAAAAAAATTTTACAAGTGCTTTCAGGATGATAAAAGAAGTAATTGTACCAAGTTTCATCAAAATCTGACATGGTTGGTGTCAAGGCCTGGGTGACTTGACATGGAATGACCCCCTAAGACGTGGTAAGTCAAAAACCTCGTAAGGCAGCAAATCATTATCTTTTGTTTAGTGACAGTCAGTTTAATACAGTATTAGAGTTATTCAGTTATATTTAATTTCACATTTGGCTTTCCCACATTAACTGTGAAAATATTTTAACATACACAATAATAATACATGCCCAAAAGACATTTCACTAATTGACTTAATTATACCTTAATTTTACAAATACATTAATATCAGTATTATTAATTAAATGATTATGTAGCTGTTATTATTTAACTGTGTGATAATTGAGTGCCTTGAGAAGCGAATTTTTTTTACTCATCTTTGACAAGAAAGATATTATGGTGACCCACCAGCAATCTTATTAGACTCTAAGATTATGTATTACATTTTTCTTTCAAATGACATAACCTTATTCTCTCGAGCAGTAGTGTCAGATTATTGATGTAACAACACCTCTCCCCCCGCCCTCCCGTCACTGCCCCCTCCCCCGGGGGCTCACTGGTCTTTGGCAGGTTTGTGCTTGGCTACCAGGGGCCCTCAGCCTTTGCAGCATTTTTTTCCCTTCCATGCGACATGTCTGTCTTCTTGCTATTCTTTTTCCTCTCCCTTGGGCAATGTGTGTGGGGTGTTTCTGGAAATTTGTTCTGCATTTTCAGTAGCCTCTATCAGAAAAGTCTCTCCACTATTTCTCGTTCCTTTTTTTTCTTTATTTGTTCCCATTCTCCTGTCCTCCTCTGCTTCAGCATTTGAGGTTCCTCTTTTTCGTCTTCCTCCCTGTGTGCTTCTGAAGGCCGACCCACGCATCGGACATGGAACAGGTATCTGAGTAATGCGTAACTCCTAGCTCTGAGTCGACAGTTAGGGCTCGCATCTACCCCCTGGTACAGGCTTGACCCAGGGAGGGGTGATTGCCTGAGCTACTACCTTCCCAAATTGTCGATTGGTTCCTCTGACAGGTGTTTGGAAGTGTGACCTGGGGTGTGTGCACCACCTACTGAGCGGGGGAGGGGGTCCCCAGTTGGAAGGAGCATGCCATCGGAGGTGCTGGCAATCATGGGGGATTTTCTCGCAATGAACCAATCACCAACAGAGTCAGTGTCTACTAAACATAAGTGGAATGAGGCTAACGATTCAGAGACCCTTCCAGTTGAACATGGTTGCTTGTGGTTTCACATACAAGGCAGTCAGTCCTTTGCTACAGTAAATCCATTTATTATTCAGAAAGGTGTTGATGCAGTTGCTGGCCCTGTGAAATCCTGCTGCCGTTAATACGATGGTACGTTGCTTTTGGAGACTACTTCTGATTCTCAAACAGAACTGCTGGCAGCTTCGCTCCTCCAAGGCTATCCTGTTTATGTTGAGGCCCATCAAATGCTGAATTCTTCCTATGGTGTTATTTACACTAGGATACTTGATGGTCTGAGCGAGGCAGAAATCCAAACGTACCTCTCTGATCAGGGTGCCATTGCAGTCCATCAGGTGATGAGAAAGGTAGATGCATCCTTAGTAAACACACACACACACACACACACACACACACACACACACACACACACACACACACACACACACACACTTTTTCTCACTTTTGATAGAATGGTACTTCCATTAGAGATCAAAGCAGGTCGTTACAGCCACACTGAAACATCCTGTCGACCCCCCCCCCCCCAAATCAAAGGCACCAAATGCATCCTGTGGTAGACATGCTCAGGAGGGCAATTGTCTGCCTGCTCCTCCCTCCTGTATCAATTGCAGTGGCGACCGAGGCACCTCCTCTAGAGATTGTCCTGCGTATCTTGATGAGTGAGGCGTCCAAGAGATACAGGTGAAGGAAAAAGTGCCTTACCCAGTTGTTCGCAAGTTGTCGGCTAGTCAGAAACCCTGTGGTCTACCATCTGGCACTTACAGTACTGTGCTTGCTACATCCCACTCCACAAATGACATGGCCACGCAGACATGCGACCTCAAACACAGCACTGTGGTTATAAAATCACCCAGTGTCATGGTAACATCCCCATCTCCTCTTCTAGCTTTGCAACAAGTCACCAAACTTTCGCCTCAAGGGGCAAAGTCACCTGCTACTCAACTGGCAGGCTGGAAAGGAGAAAAGGTGTACTCCCACAAAGACTTCTTATGTCCCTACAACCGAGCGAGGTGGCGCAGTGGTTAGCACACTGCACTCGCATTCGGGAGGACGACGGTTCAATCCCGTCTCCGGCCATCGTGATTTAGGTTTTCCATGATTTCCCTAAATCGTTTCAGGCAAATGCCGGGATGGTTCCTTTGAAAGGGCACGGCCGATTTCCTTCCCAATCCTTCCCTAACCCGAGCTTGCGCTCCGTCTCTAATGACCTCATTGTCGACGGGACGTTAAACACTAACCACCACCACCTACGTCCCTACAGCCAACAAAGATCTGAATCTGAATCTGCTTCTGCCAAATGGGAAGGCTCCAAGAAATCAAGAAAAGGTGAACGGTCTTCTCCTTCGCCGACTTGGAGATCCTCTTCAATGGTGTCACCATGTGATACCTTTTCCCGGCTGACCACCATGTCGCCAGTGCGCACAACTAGCCGTTTTTCTGCCCTGGACTCCATAGATCGACAGAAGGAGAATCCCAATGCCTCTGTAGATTGCATGGAGCAGGATCCTCCAGCCTCTGTACCCTGCAGCAGTGAGTTTTTGAAGGCTGGCACTTGGCAGCCGCTGAGGTGGCACGCCTTCACTTTTTCACTGTTCCCCTTTCCTCAACATGACTCTCCTCCAATGGAATGTTCATGGCCTTCAATCCAACAAAGATGACTTACAGCCACTCTTGGAGTAGCAGCAACCACTTGTTCTCTGGCTCCAGGAAACAAAATTGCATCCTCAAGACTGCTTTGAGCTCTCGCATTTCCTCCCGATCTGCTTTGACCTTCTGCCCACTCCCTCTGAGAACAGCATTCTATCTCATGGGGGAGTTGTGCTGCTTATTCAGGATGATGATCATAGTCAACCCATCTCCCTGACTACCAAGCTTCAAGCTCTTGCAGCTGCATTTTGCTTCCCCCACCTGACCTTTTCCCTTTGTACTGTTTACATCCCTCCATAATTCAGTGTCACCAGGGCAGACTACCTCCAGCTTATTGGGCAGCTCCCTCACCCCGTTTTGCTATTCAGTGACTAATGTGCACCATCCTCTTTGTGGTTCTCCCAGAACCTGTCCATGAGGTGCCCTCTTGGCTGACCCCAATTGATTTAACCGCATCTGCCTTAACACGGGAGCACTCACTTTCCTTTCAGACTCCCAAGCACACCTATTCCCTTTGGACTTCTCCTTCTGCACTGCCCTGCTTGCCAATCATCTCGAGTGACCATTTCCTGTGTGCTATCCATTTGCTGACTCCTATCCACTTACATGCACACCCAAATGACAGCTCTCTAAAGCTGACTGGAGGCTTCACTCCTCCCTGGTGACCTTCGATGAACAACATTTCTCCAGTTGTGATGACCAGGCAGAATATCGTACAAACATTATCCTAACTGCTGCAGAACATTCCAGTCCTCACACTTTCTCTTCACTGTGCTGTGTCCTGCTCCCTTAGTGGCCTGACGCGTGCTGCGATGCAATTTGCACACGGTGATGAGTTCTCCATGTTTTTATCCGTAATCCTACAGTGGCAAGCTGCATTCATTCTTAGGGTTAGCAGATCACTAACTGCATTTCCTTCACTAGTTCTTTTAACAGTTTCACTCCCTCGTCCGTCAAGTGGGCTAACCTCTGACAGCTGTCTGGGACCAAGATCCATTCCCCAGTTTCTGGCTTGACAGTAACAGATGGTGTCTTAGTGGACTCTGTTGCTGTCTCCAACACCTTGGGCCACTGTTTTGCAGAGATTTTGAGCTCCACCCACTATTATCCTGCCTTTCTCCATCGGAAACGAGTGGAGGTGGCTCGAGCAATACCCTTCTCTTCTCAGAATTGTGAGTGCTACAATGTCGCGTTTACTCTGAGGGAGCTTCATCCTGATTCTCTGCCTCAGGGCTGGATGATGTTCACATTCAGATGTTGCAGAACCTATTTCTTGTGGACAAGCACTTTCTCCTTCGTATGTAAAATTGCATCTGGGCAGAAAGCACGTTTCCCAGACACCGGCATGAAGCCACTTTCATACCCATACCTAAGCCTGGTAAGTACAAACACCTTCATTTTAGTCACCACCCCATTTCTCTCACTAGCTGTGTTTGCAAGGTGATGGAACGTATGATTCATGCCCGGCTGGTATGGTGGCTCGAGTCTTACAATTTACTAACCACTGTACGGTATGGATTTTGAGCATGCCGTCCTGCAGTTGACCATCTACTCACTTTGTCAACTTATGTCATGAATGGATTTCTGTGGAACTTTGGCCATATTTTTTGATTTGGAGAAAGCCTATTACTCCTGCTTGAAGACTGATATCCTTCATACACTCTACACTTGGGGCTGCCGTGGCCGTATGTCCCATTCCCTTTAGGAATTATTTAAAAGACTGAGTTTTCAAGGTATGTGTAGGTTCTGCCTTGTCGGACACCTTTATCCAGGAAAATGGTGTGCCTCAGGGTTCTGTCCTGTGTGTTGTCCTCTTTGCTATCACCATTACCCCTATAATGGCCTGTCTGCTGCCGGTCATCTCCGGCTCCCTTTTTGTTGACGATTTTCCGGTCTATTGCAGTTCACCACGAACTTGTCTTCTTGAGCAGCATCTCCAGCAGTATCTGTCGCCTTTACTCAAAGAGCATTGACAATGGCTTCCATTTTTCCACTGAAAGAATTGTTTCTATCAATTTCTGGTGGAGCAATTGGTTTCTTCCACCATCTTTACATCTTGGGTCTGTTGCTTTTCTGTTAAGTGAAACTATGAATTTCCTGGGACTCATGCTCCATAAGAAATGTTCTTGGTCCTCCCACATGTCTTACCTGGCTGCCTGCTGTATGCGGTCCCTCAATGTCCTCCGTGTCCTCAGCAGTACTTCCTGGGGAGCGGATCAGACCATCCTCCTCTGTTTGTATAGGTCCCTTGTCCATTTGAAACTAGACTACATGGGTTTTTCGTTTATGCCTCTACATCCTTCTTACTCCATCTCAATACTATTCACCATTGTGACATCCATTTAGCCACTGGAGCCTTTTACACTAGCCTGGTTAAGAGTCTGTATGCAGAAGTTTGAACTACTGCTATCATACTGCCATGGCTTTCTCCTCCAGCAGATACGCATTCCGTTTATCTGCCATGCCTGGCCACCCATTCTTCTTCGATGTTTCCTCTGATCCCCAGTATGGGGCACATTTCTGTTCTCCGTTACCTCTTGGAGTTTGCTTTTGGCTCTTGCTTTGGCAGCTTAACTTCATACTACCTGCCAGTTTGCCGATGGGTGTGAATCCTTCACCACCTTGGCTTCGTGTTGCAGTCTGTGTTCACTTGATCTTCATTCACTTTCTAAGGACACTACTCCTGTCTCGCTCTATCACCGTAAGTTTCACAACCTTCACATGGAACTTTTTGATAGTAACTTTGGGTACACTGATAACTCTGAGACTGATTGTGGTGTCAGGTGTGCCTTCATCATTGGCACCGATGATTTTTGGTATCTGATTCTGAAACACTGCTCAGTATTCACAGCAGGCCATGCAGTACATGTGGTGACACAGGCTTTTCATCTGCTCTGACTCTCTCATTGCCTTTCAGAGCCTCTGTGTGTTGTACACCGTCTATCCCTTAGAGCAACGGGTCCAGGAAGGCTGTCACTTGCTCACTCTTGATGTAGCCACTGTGATGTTTATGTGGGTTCCCGGTCATGTCGGTGTGACAGGAAACGAGGCTGCTGATGCTGCTGCCAAGGCTGCAGTCCTCGTACCTTGGCCATCTACTACTTCCACTCCTTCCAATGATCTCTGTGTTGCCATTTGTCTGTAGGCGGTGTTACTTTGACATCACCACTTGTCCTTCCTTCATGGGAACAAGCTCTGGGGAATCAAGCTTCTCCCAGAAGCTTGGACGACCTTCTCTCAGCCCTCTCACCGTGAAGAGAGCATTTTACCTAGGTTGGTCTTTTTAGCCATCGCCATTTGTTAAGTGGTGACCTCCCACCGCTTTGTGCTCGTTGTCCATAACCTTTGACGGTTCACCATTTGCCCATTCTTTAACCACTTACATTCTCTTTTATGTTTTCTGCCTGAGTTAATGGCCGTTTTCTAACGATGCTTGGGCTGTTGATCGCCTTTTAATTTTTATCTGTCATAGCAATATAGCGAAGGAAATTTAATCTTTAGTTCAGGACCTGTGTTTCTCTATGGTGTATTTTATGGGCCTTTCTCCAAGTTCCTGTTTTTAGTTGTCTTTCCTTCTGTCAGTTGGGCTTAATGTGTAGTCATTTTTTAACTCAATTTTTGTCTTCGCGTTCTATGATCCTGACATGGGCGCCTATGACCCTAGTTATTTTTTGCCCCCCAAAAAAAAAAAAAAAAAAAAAAAAAAAAAAAAAAAAAAAAAAAAAACATTCATTTCCAATTAGAATCTGAGGCTTTTCACAGCTCTTCATCTGATAGTTCTTTACTGCATTAAATTTATCTGGTCTTTTACACCTACATCTGTACTTTGCAAACCACCGCAAAGTGCATAACAGAGGGAATTTCCCATTTTACCAGTTATTATGGTTTCTTCCTGCTCTATTCATGTATAGAATGCCTCTGTGCATACTGTAGTTATTCTAATCTTGTCCTATTGATCCCTGTGTGAACAGTACACAGAGGGTTGTGCTATATTCTGAGGGTCATCATTTAAAGCTGATTCTTGAAACTTTGTTAGTAGACTTTCTTGGGTTAGTTCATGCCCATCTTCAAGAATCTGTCAGTTCAGTTTCTTCAGCATCACTGTAACACTGTCCCAGGGGTCAGACGAACCTGTGACTACTCGTGCTGTCCTTCTCTACATACGTTAAATATCCCCTGTTAGTCCTATTTGATATGGGCTTCACACACTTGAGCAATATTCTAGAATAGGTTGCATGAGTGATTTATAACCAATGTCCTTTGTAGACTGATTGCATTTTCCCAATATGCTACCAATAAATCGAAGTACACCACCTGCTTTACCCTCGACTAAGCCTATATGATCATTCCATTTCATATCCCTACAGAGTGTTATCCCTAGGTGTTTGCATGATTTGACCAATTCCAACAGTGTCTCACTGATATTGTCATAAGATACTGTTTTTTTTTTTTTTTTTTTTTTTTTTTTTTTTTTTTTTTTTTTTTTTTCCTTTGGTGAAGTGCACAGTTTTACATTTTTGAACAATTAACGCAAGTTGCCAGTTGTTGCACCACTTCGAAACTTATCAAGATCTGACTGAATATTTATGCATCTTCTGTCAGAAAGTACTTCATTATAGATAGCTGCGTCATCTACATCTGTGTCGTCTGTATGTTGAATTGGCAACTATGAAGGTCACAAGATACATTCTTCTGTAATTTCAAAAATGTTGTATGAAGTAAAAGTGAAGATACCTGTTAGAAGTAATTATCACAGTACTTGTTACACCTTTATAGAAAATGTTGTGTTATTGTGGTATGGGCCTAGAAGGTTCGAATAGTATGCACTGAAGACAGTCACACAGTGACCGAAATCAATATTTAAAATACAGGATTTCAATCTTTAAGACTGATGCTGACATTTAACCAAAATATATCTGCAAAAAAGTTTGTGGTTACTATTAGTATTACCTGCAAGCGTTCATCATGAACAGAAAGGGTCCCAACACACTTCCCTGGGGCACACCTGAAGTTACTGCTACATCTGTCAATGACTCTCCACCCAAGATAACATGCTGTATCCTCTCTACCAAAAAGCCCTCAATCCAGTCACAAGTTTCACTTGATACCCCATATGATCAAACTTCTGACAATAAGCGTAGGTGTGGTACTAAGTCGAATGCTCTTTGGAAAACAAGAAATACTGCATCTACCTGACTATCTTGATCCAAAGATTTCAGTATGTCATGTGAGAAAAGTGGGAGCTGGGTTTCACATGATTGACTTTTTTGAAATCCATGCTGGTTGTCATGGAGGAGGTCATTTTGTTGGAGATACTTCATTATGTTTGAGGTCAGAATATAGTCTAAAATTGTACAACAAATTGATGTCAAGGATATTGGACAGTAGTTTTGTGCATACTTCTACCACTGTTCTTGTAGACATATTTGATCTGTGATTTTTCCCAAGAACTGGACACACTTTTTTGTTTGAAGGCTCTTCGATAGAGTGTAGTTAGAAGAGGGACTAACTCAGCCATAAATTCTGTATAAAATCGTACACGGTTTCCATCGGGCCCTGGAGCTTTGTTCAGTTTTAACGATTTCAGTTGTTTTTCAATACCACTGGCTCTACAACACTCATCTTTGCAGTGGTAGAAGGATTCAATTGGGGCAATTTTCATGGGTTTTCCTCTGTAAAGAAACATTTGAAAACTGAGTTAAGCACTTCAGCTTTTGCTTTGCTAAAGTCTCGACACTAACTTTGGTGCCACTAACAGCCTTTACATGTGACTAGAATTTCTGTGGCTTTTGTGAAAGATCATACAAAAATATTCTGCTATGGTAGTCATTGAAGGCTTCACACATTGATCTCTTGACAGCCAACGTGCTTTATTCAGCAGCTTTCTATCTGTAGCCCTAAGCGTTGTTGTGTACCTTTCATGTATTAGCCTGTTTCCTTAGAAGTGACTGTATACCATGGAGAGTCCTTCCCATTGTCAACTGTTCTGCTGTGTATGTATCTCTACTGAACTTTTATCTAGTTCACTGAATATTTATATTTCTGCTAGTTTCAGTTGTCCTTTGTTCTTTGGTAATCGTTACTGCTACAGTCACGTTATGGTCGTTGACACCAATTTTGATGTGGACATCCTCAAAGAGATCAGGTCTATTTGTTGCCATTACATCCAATAACTATCTGTCCTAGCTAGTTTTCAGAGAAGGTATTTAGTAATGTTTCACAGGATATCTTATGACTCCCACAACTAGCAAAACTGTAACTTTTTCAATTGGTTGTTTGATGATTAAAGTCTCCACTGATGATTACAGTATGACTAGGGAACGTATGCACATGTGAACTGAGGTATTATCTAACATTTTGAGTTACATCCAGAGATGAGCCTGGTGGGCGATAGAAGGATCCTGTTACCATTTTATGCCCACCCCTGATACGAGACTTGCCCAAACAGTCTCACATGCAGCTTCAATTTATGTCACAGTGGAATTGAATTTATTGCCTATTGCTATAAATACACCACTTCCATTTCCCATTTGCCCATCCTTCGATATACACTTAAATTTTCCCCAAAAATCTCATTGCTATCAATTTCAGTACTCTACTAGCTTTCTGTGTGTAATATTATGTGTACTTCATTGTGAATGCTTCAGCAGTTAACCATTACAATTTTAATGCTCTCATGCTTGGGAGGCATTTCTTTCGATCTTACACTGATACTTCTGGGCTTCCTACAGCTATGTTATCTGAATTGGATGGAGAATCACCTAACTGTAAAATTCCTTGTATGCACCCCACACACATTGTAGCAGTCTCTGATGTGTAGTGCACACCTGACCCATTTAGAGGGACCTATGGTGCAAGTCCAGGAAGTCGCAGCCTAGCTTATCACAGAACGTCAAAGTCTGTCCTTCCACTTGACTCAGAACCAAGAGGCCAGGATTAGTTCTGGGGACAATGCTTCAAATTGTGAGCTTTGTTGAAGCTCCATGCGCAAGGTGGGTCATCTCAACCTTCTCTGCCAATTGCTGGGATGACCCAAGTGTGACCACAGGGTCTAAATGACAGGCATCATTTGTTCCGGCCTCTGCCACAATTTGCAGTTGTTTGCACCATATTGTCTCAGTGGCTGCTGGAATTGCCTCTTCATGTTGAATGAGCCCCCCAGGCACATACACTGAGTGTACCTGGTGTCCTTTCCTGTTCTATGCTGGCATTTCCCTAAGGGATAGAATCATTTGCTGTCTATTTGAACTGCCAACAATTAATACACTCTCTACCCTTTTGTGTCTGTGTCCTCTTGACACCGGACAAAACAGGTTTCCCCAGAACAGGTGAAGCAAATCCCACTGGCTCAATTCCACTTTCACTGAAAGACAGCACCTCAAACTTGTCGTTAGGGGGATTGATACAACAGCCTGAGTCCTCCCTTGTTCCCTTCCACCCTATGCAGAGGAGACAGGATCCCCAGCAGAGTACAGTACTTGACGTACCTTTGGTAACCTTACCACAGGTACATGACTCAAGCTCTTCCAAGACAACAACTCGTAGCACCTGCCAGTCAAGAACAGCATTCACAGTGGGCTGCATTTTATCTGGTGCAATGTATTATATGACAGTGAACATATAAGTTTAAATTAAGCCTGCAGATTATCTTTTAATTTGTTGAGCTAAAAGAGCTGCTAATACCCTATAAGAATTGAAGGAAATACACAAAATGAGATTTCTACCAAAGCAATAGAAAAACCTGAGGTAGAAATTACTAGTTTCCTAAAACTTTTTGAGGTTGATTATAATTGTTAGCAGACTCAAAAACAAAGTTAATTAAGATAAATGTAGATAATATATAGGGCTACTCCTCTTTAAGGAAAAACTAGATGTAACACAATATGTTAGAATATCTGCTACTGTAACTAAATCACAAATGCAGATTTACTACAAATTAGATTATGCACAGGACAATGGTAGCTTCTGAAAATTCTCAAAAATGCACATTTATTTGCATTGATATACAGTGAAATTCAGGGTTGATCTCTTCTTAGGCTGTAACTGTGAAGGAAAATCGCTGATTTGATATGAAATAAGCTATGTATCTAAAACATTCGTACCATTAACTTACAAAATTACAATTTTGTAAGCTCCATAAAATTCTCAAAAAATAAGTATTTCTCATGTAATTCTATGATGAAATTAGAGAATGATTATTTTGAACGAGTATAGGCCTACTATTCTCTAAAATTTTAAAAGAACACAAATTAGTTTACGCCTGCAATTGACAATAACAGTAAGAGTTCGTTGGGGTACATGCGAAAGTTCAAAATTTAACAGTGTATCACAGTACAGACAATACAGTTAGTGAAAGGTTATGCAAAAGTGGCACAAACAGTAAAATATGCGAATCTAGAATTTCAAATTGACACACTAATCTTGTACACGCAGTGTCACAAAAAAAAATTCAAAAGTCAGCTTTTATAAATAAGTAAATATACAAATCGCAAGGCTTTTTCTCTTAGCTGTGTCTGTGCCAGTGTCTACATTGGCATGTTGAATAACACTGCAGCATGAGTTTAAACAGTCAAAAATCACTAAAGTGTGCAGCACCAACAAAGCAAGTCTTGTGTGCGGCTAACAATGCAACTGGTTCTTGGTTAAGTAAAAGAAAGAGCTGGTCACAAGGATGTATAAATAGAAAGTTTAATTATCTTTTTTCGGCTCTTGATAGCACAGAAGCCATCCACCATTTGTTGACATAGGCACGAGCAGCTAGTCCTGTAATCTGTTCAAAAGCTGCAGCATCTACACACGCTTTAATTTTATAAACGTCAACATCCGTAAAATCAGAAACAGTTTTTGCTTTATCTTTGGCTTTACTCATAAGTATAAATGCATGATACTTTTCTGTCCTTGTGACTGCTGTGGCTTTAGATAATGTTTTAGCCAAGCTCCTTCTTTTATGCTGCATACTCATCACTTGTCACAGAGAAAAAGTGACTGATGGCATGTATGCTTATCACACTCAATTGGAAGGCAGGTAATATTTGATCATGTTGTACTTCCTCAGGTGATGAAGTGGCACAAATGTGCCGGTGTCATGAAATAAAATGCCTAATTTCCCAACAGAATTTTGAACTGCGCATGTTGGAGTATGACAAGTACACTGTTCCAATCTGTTAGTTGTGCTTGGTACTTGTCGTATTCTAACGTGTGCCTTTCAATGTTTTATGGGTGATTAAGCATATTAAACTGAGACCCCTGCACTTTTCTTGTCCCCCGATCACATGTTCTTAATGTGTTATACATGCACACTGCAACCTGGTCCTCTTTCCCACGTTGCCAATTTTATCTCTGCAGTTCACCCCTACTGAAATGGTCTGCAGCTCATGGTCTCGCGGCCGCATTCTCACTTCCCGAGCACGGGGTTCCGTGTTCGATTCCTGGTGGGGTCAGGGATTTTCACCTGCCTCGAGATGACTGGGTGTTTGTGTTGTCCTCATCATTTCATCATCATTCATGAAAGTGGCGAGACTGGACTGAGCAAACGTTGGGAATTTGTATGGGCACTGATAACCCCACAGTTGAGTGCCCCACAAACCAAACATCATTATCACCTACTGAAATGAATTCCTCTCAATAGAAGTGATTATTTTGTTTGTTGTGCCTATCTGCGATCCAGCATCTCTAATATATATTTTCTGTGTTTGTTACAGTAGATGTATGCATTTGTTTCACAATGTTTGTACTGTACAGTTGTGTATTTTTTAAACATGTCAGGGCTGAAATGTAAACATACTTTTTCATTAAATGAAAAGTTAACACTGCAACAAAGACTGGAGGAAGGGGATAGCAGTGCAACAAAGATTGGAGGAAGGGGAAGCACTCCGAAAAACTACCAGGGAAATTAGTGTAGGCATTTCAACATTGAAAGTTGGAGAAAAAATCGAAAAAATGTTGAATCATGTACAGTGACAATAGATGATGGAAATACTCTTAAAGAGGCACAAAACATTGAAAAACCGTAAACTTGCACTGCTTGACAACACATTGTGGATGTGGTTCCACCAAGAAAGAAGGAAAGGAACCCCGATATCTGGGCTCCATATCAAAGAAAAGGCAATGGCTTTGCACAAAAAAATAGAAGCCGGAAGTGAGTTTGCAACTAGTGAAGACTGAAGGCTGGATTCCTCACTGGAAAACCCGTCATGGTGTTCAGTTCATTTAAATTTCTGATGAAAAACTATCTGCTGATGCTGAGGTGGCTAATGAGTTTCAAGACACTGTCAAAGAACATGACCTGTTACCTTACCAAGTCCATAAAGTAGATGACACAGGCCAGAACTATAAATGCTACCAAAGAAAATGCTCACCTAATGCTTGGACTGTCCCACACTAACTGACTAGCAAATCACAGTGCAGTCAAGGAACACATAAGCACACTCTAAGCAAACATAACAATATTATATGTAGCAACTACGCGAGTTGAATGTCACAAACAAGTATCAGTGGAAACTTTCCATAATATATCATCTCGTAAACGACTTGAACTAGAATCCTGCAACAAACACCACCGACATTCTACTTTACCCTACTTGTAGTTTGTTAATGTCAGTAGACATTGTTCCATTTAAAAAAGTGTGTGGTTTGCACAAAAAAATACATTTTCTAATTGTTATTACAATCTGTTTATTGGCTAACAAGGGAGCCCTTAACTTCCGGTCCATGCTGTGAAAACCGAACATCAGTAGCGCTTTCAATCTCCTCAATATCTGCGGTGTAAGCTTTAGGTGATTTGCCATGTGTATTGTGTAACATGAAGGCTACACAGATCTGTTCAAAACAAATTTAGAGGAATGTTGTTGCATGGGCTGGCAGTGTCCAGTTGATTTCTGCTGCACAGCTTAACTTTTTCAGAGATTCCTAATGAATGTGATAATCACCCTTCATACAGTATGGATTTAGCACCATGTGAGTGCCATCTTTTATAGGCAGAATGACACGGCACAGTGATTAAGACTCCGAAATCACATGTAGGTGGAATAGTGTTAAAATCTTCATGCACCCTTTTAGATTCATGGTTCCTTTTGTTTCCTAAATTAAATAATATGTAAAATTAATTGAATTTTCCATTAGTGCTTGCTAAAAAAGTGATTATAATATTGAGAAAGAAACAGTTCCTAATGCCCCACAAATTTTGCAAATCATTGGAAAGTGTTTTCTTTTTAATATTACAGAATTTACTTTGAAGACAAGGATTTTTTGAATCAAAGTATTTAAATCGCATATGACTGATTCATCGATGCTTCTTGGTTAATGAGTGATTGACAGTGCAGTCATTAGTAAACAGATGCCTAGCATTATGGTTAAATATTACTCAGTTAAAAGTCTGATTAGGTAAATAGCAAACAAACAGCCACATACTGTGTAATCAAAATTTGTAAGTAACTTACATGTACACAGTTTACATTATAATGGCTGTTGTGAAAAAGAGGTATTGATAATACAAATAACTAATTCTCTGTCATTAATGCTTTTCCAACAGGTTCGCCTTCCACCAGAAGTAAATAGAATCCTATACATAAGAAATTTGCCTTACAAAATTACAGCTGAAGAGATGTATGATATATTTGGCAAGTATGGAGCAATAAGGCAAATACGTGTGTAAGTAATCTATACATTAGAGAAAGTAGATACAGGCAAGAATAATAGTAACAGTAGCAGTGATGTAATGTGGCCACTTGAATGCGAAATAGTGTTATGTTGTTTCTTCTGTATTTTCACAAAAAATTTAATTAAAATAGGGTATAGGAAATATTTTTGTGTATCACATGCTAAAAATGATGGTATTATATAAATAAGCACTAAATAAAGGTTAGTTTTTGGGGACCAGAGGTGCTTATCTTTGGCAAAGTGGGTGAAGGGATTAGATGAAATGAGACTAATCATGGATAAATTTAATTGGGAAATGTCTCAGATTTGTGGGTTACTAGAGAGCATACAACAGGAAAACGTACAGTAAAATATGAGAGAGAGAGAGAGAGAGAGAGAGAGAGAGAGAGAGAGAGATATATATATATATTTGAAAACATGAAGTTCAAAGTGTAAGCTGAAGTAGCTGTTTTTTTAAAAGTAGCTTAGAAAAACAGGATAAAAGGTTGAATTATATGGAACTGAGCAGTTATAGAGAACAGCAAAACATGAAACAGTTATGGAGAAGAAACAAGCAGTGACAGGAACTTGTGAATTGCAGAATAGAGAGATGTAAAAGGAAAGGGAGACAGCGACAGGATGCATAAACTTAAGTTGAATTGCCAAGAACTATGCACATGTTGTAGAGTGAGTTAATATGTGAAGCTTTGGTGCACTAGTATTGGTAAGAGAAACAAAATTGCAAACCTTGTGAGACAGACGCAGAAGTCACAGAGGATGCTCTGGACATATATTTTGTTTGTTACTGATGGAAAAAAGTAATATGATATGATTGGCTGGGAGGCCCATGAGGGACTTACAGCTGCTTGGTGCATGTCTTTCAAGGACTGAAGAGCAGTATGTTATATATTCTACTTACTTATGTGTTTGTATTTTATGCTGCCTTTTGATAGGAACTTCTGTTGTTTTTCCATTAACTTATGTAGCTACGTTTTTGTTTTTATATATTTATGAGTGTTGCCCAGAAAGTAATGCACTGCGTTTTTTTGTTTTAGCTGAAAACAATGCTACGAATGCAAAACTTTACATTTGTATTATCTGAAGTCTCCTGAGCGAGTGCGCATGCCAAGTTTCTGTCACTTCCAACAGATATTTTAGCTGCAGGAAAGTTTCAAAATGGCGTCTGTAGGTGATGTACATTACAAGCAACGTGCCACCACTGAATTTCTCACTGCAGAGAAAGAAACTGTGGGGAATATTCACAAATGCTTGTGCAAAGTCTATAGAGCATCTGCTGTCAACAGAAGTAGTTAGTTGCTGGGCATGGAGGGTGAGATCATCAGAAGGCAGTTTGTGGTGGAAGTCCACAATTTGCAGCGATCGTGGAGACCATCCATGGCTGTCTCAGCTGACATGTTGCAGCGAGCTGCTGATGCCAGTCACTAGAACAGACACATTGTGACACGGCAGTTGGTGCTTCATCTGTCAAGCACCAAAGGAAGTGAAGATGCACAAGTCTGTAGACAGCTGAACACATCGCAAAACAGAGTTGAACAGTGTTACCCCATCCACCCTACAGCCCTGACCTATCCCCCTCTGACTTCCATTTGTTTGGGCCATTAAAGGATGCCATTCGTGAAAGACACTTTGAGTACACTGAGGAGGTGATTCACACAGTGAAGCACTGGCTCCGCCACCAGGACAAGGATTGCTACAGACAGGCCATACACGCCCTTGTTTTGTGCTGGAGAAAGGCCATAGAACAGGATGGAGATTATGTGGAAAAACAGGATGTGTAGATAAAACACCGTTCTTTTGTGTGTGTAATTCTCATTATGTTCAGTAAAGAATTGTTGAAGAAAAAAAATTAGGTGCATTACTTTCTGGGCAACCCTCTTAAAGTATTAGTAAAGTATTGTGTCATAAATTACAGTTGAATTCATGCCATTTGTTGATGCTAATGGTGGTGATGATGTTGATTATGGATTTTATATGACTGCCTCAGCTGACTCTTAAGAGATTCATTCTGTAAAAGCGCTGTGATTTAATCTTTGCTAACCATAAGAGAATATGTAATATGTTTGTAATTTTTCTCACTTTGCTACAGAGGAAACACACCTGAAACGAGAGGAACAGCATTTGTGGTTTATGAAGATATTTTTGATGCAAAAAATGCATGTGACCACTTATCAGGATTCAATGTCTGTAACAGATACCTTGTTGTATTATATTATCAGGTAAAGTTTTATTTAGCTACTATACCCAAACAGTTAACTTTTCATTTTATGGAAAAGCTGATATTTTCAAATTTGCCTCTCTGTTATATCATGATTTAAAATTAGTTTTTCCCAGACAAAGAATGAAAATGGTTCAATTTTAAGTTCAGTGTAGGGCAAAAATAGTATGGATGTAACAATAGAAGAATGTCCAAAGCTCTCTTAACCTGAATTGAACCAAAACTAGATCCTCAGCTTGGAAAATACCAGGGTAGCTTTAGAAAAGGTGATCGTATATGGTACAAAGTCTTAACCTGTGAAATTCAGTGTAATATAGTTGAAACACAGTGAACTAAAGAAAAGTCACATTCTTTGATCAGAAAGTGAATAAGACATGACTGCCTGTCAATCTAAAATTTGTGGAACAGTTGAGCAAAGAATTTAAAATAGACATAAGGGAACTATGAAGTGTTTGCCTATCACCATTACAATCCAATTGAGCTCTTGAATAAAATGTGAGTAATGGATGAGTGCAGGAGAACTAAGTCACCAACTAGAACTCAAATATGTGAAAGTGGATTGTCTAATATTTGAGGATTATGGCTCTGATTATTGAAGACATTGTTGAAGCAAAAAAAGAAACAATTTAAAAATTTTCAAAAACTAACCGGGAAAATTGAACTACGAGTTTGACATGAAACAAACTTTTATAACAGATTTCAAACCAGCTCTGGTTGTGACATAAAAATGGACAGTAAGAAAATATTGAAATCTTCAGAAAATACATTTCAGTGGCAAAAAATATTTGTAACAAGGCTACAGTAATGATGAACTTGGCACATGCTACACATCAGCACATGTAACTATCCAACACAAGAGATCAGATCAGTAGAATACAAAATTAATTTAAAAATATTGGGACAAAGATAGTGTGACAAGTAACTCAAAACTCAGTAAATAAATCTGAAGAAGGCAGATCCATAAAATCTTAGTTATAGTGTGTATGTAAAGAATACAGTTAATGAAATCCATTGAAGGAGTGGACACAAGCAGGCTAACGCACCAGATTCATTCATTCTTGAGAAATACCATTACAAGAACCAACTGGTACAACAAACAGAGAAAGACCTTAAGGAATTAAATTTGCCAAATCTACAAGACTGGGATAACAGTTAGCAGTGTTACAAAGAAGGGGTTTGGTGGGGAAAATAGGATGACTAAAAAACATAATCCACAGTTGTAGCCATGGAAACATATTCAGCTGATGTGCATGAAAAAATCTGAGATAAATACACTCCTGGAAATTGAAATAAGAACACCGTGAATTCATTGTCCCAGGAAGGAGAAACTTTATTGACACATTCCTGGGGTCAGATACATCACATGATCACACTGACAGAACCACAGGCACATAGACACAGGCAACAGAGCATGCACAATGTCGGCATTAGTACAGTGTATATCCACCTTTCGCAGCAATGCAGGCTGCTATTCTCCCATGGAGACGATCGTAGAGATGCTGGATGTAGTCCTGTGGAACGGCTTGCCATGCCATTTCCACCTGGCGCCTCAGTTGGACCAGCGTTCGTGCTGGACGTGCAGACCGCGTGAGACGACGCTTCATCCAGTCCCAAACATGCTCAATGGGGGACAGATCCGGAGATCTTGCTGGCCAGGGTAGTTGACTTACACCTTCTAGAGCACATTGGGTGGCACGGGATACATGCGGACGTGCATTGTCCTGTTGGAACAGCAAGTTCCCTTGCCGGTCTAGGAATGGTAGAACGATGGGTTCGATGACGGTTTGGATGTACCGTGCACTATTCAGTGTCCCCTCGACGATCACCAGTGGTGTACGGCCAGTGTAGGAGATCGCTCCCCACACCATGATGCCGGGTGTTGGCCCTGTGTGCCTCGGTCGTATGCAGTCCTGATTGTGGCGCTCACCTGCACGGCGCCACACACGCATACGACCATCATTGGCACCAAGGCAGAAGCGACTCTCATCGCTGAAGACGAGACGTCTCCATTTGTCCCTCCATTCACGCCTGTTGCGACACCACTGGAGGCGGGCTGCACGATGTTGGGGCGTGAGCGGAAGACGGCCTAACGGTGTGCGGGACCGTAGCCCAGCTTCATGGAGACGGTTGCGAATGGTCCTCGCCGATACCCCAGGAGCAACAGTGTCCCTAATTTGCTGGGAAGTGGCGGTGCGGTCCCCTACGGCACTGCGTAGGATCCTACGGTCTTGGCGTGCATCCGTGCGTCGCTGCGGTCCGGTCCCAGGTCGACGGGCACGTGCACCTTCCGCCGACCACTGGCGACAACATCGATGTACTGTGGAGACCTCACGCCCCACGTGTTGAGCAATTCGGCGGTATGTCCACCAGGCCTCCCGCATGCCCACTATACGCCCTCGCTCAAAGTCCGTCAACTGCACATACGGTTCACGTCCACGCTGTCGCGGCATGCTACCAGTGTTAAAGACTGCGATGGAGCTCCGTATGCCACGGCAAACTGGCTGACACTGACGGCGGCGGTGCACAAATGCTGCGCAGCTAGCGCCATTCGACGGCCAACACCGCGGCTCCTGGTGTGTCCGCTGTGCCGTGCGTGTGATCATTGCTTGTACAGCCCTCTCGCAGTGTCCGGAGCATGTATGGTGGGTCTGACACACCGGTGTCAGTGTGTTCTTTTTTCCATTTCCAGGAGTGTAGAAGACCAACAGGGCTGAGTTTTCAAGGGGATAAGCAACCAATTTGTAAAATGAGGAGGAGAAGAATAGTAAAAATTCAGGGCAAATAATTTTTTATACTTGGTAACTTTGTTATGGTTCAGTGGTTGTGTGCCTGACTATGGATTTGGTACCGAGTTAAGTCCTACGGTTTTTATCTGCCACTTTATCATTTCTTTCACCTTTGACAATGTTTGTTAACATAAAAAAATGCTGAGTTGCAATGTGTTTTGGAGTCCATGCTAAACTGCATAGCCCCATATGATTGGCTGGGTAACTCAGTTCAAAGGTTGGAGAAATGCAACACTATACCAAAAATCAATAGACCATTCCTAGTAAAGCACTATGGTGATCAAACTAACTTTCAGTTTGATGACTGCTTTACCTTTCTCTTTGTTGCGTTTGTTAGTAACCACATTGAATATCAGCATTTCATTGGAAATTGTTTGCAGCCTTCACAACTTCTATAAAATGCGTGAAATTGTGCTGAATTTAGGTTTTAACTTCTTGCATACAATTCGAATTTGCCAAACATTTCTCCATACCAAAAAGTTTTTGAATGTTGGATCATGGGAACTACAGTCATAAGCTGCAGGAAATTCGTATAGATGATTTTGAAATACTGTGTCTCGACATATCATAAATTTCTTTTTGTTTTTGTAATGATAAAATATTGTATTTAATTTTTTGAGAAAGGGCTGATTATTTCATGCCATTTATTCTGCTTTATTTGTCTTAAATGTAACACAATACAAATTATAACATTTATCTTCTAAACCTCCATTTGTAAATGGTGAGATTTTCATTTTACTTGCTTCATATACCTTATTTCCACATTAGGTCACACTTGGTTCATTCTTTACCTCCTCCTCTGTATTATAATTTTCTTGTCACTAGACTTTCTTCACTATGGCAGCACTTTATGAATTTGAAGGATGCCTATTGGTGTCATGACATGTTTTCACTGTAGGCCATAGGTACTGATATTAGTGATACAGTGAGATTTTTCTGATGAGAGACCAGTATTTTAATAATTCCATCTTTGGGCTGATGACTTGTTTAATGTTGCAATGAAGATCTCTACAACATCTATAATTACACTACAATGGAAATACCATTTTACATTTTTCGTGATTCTATGCCATAAATTCATACCCCCTGAGAAGAACCCACAAGATCAGTGCAAAAAATTCCCCAATCTTACATTTCTTCCTAATAAGGTTTACCTTGATTTTATGTTCTTACTTGACATCTTGCTTGACCATCCCATTTTCTTTCTATTGACATTTGACGTGAGTGAATGAGTTACAAGTGGAACAAAAGACACATGGTTCACACGGTGCTGAGAATGTTATAGGCCATTATGGAGAGGTGATACGTGAGAGAGATAATCCTGACATACCCACAATCGGCTTGGCCAACATAACTTGTAATGTTTAGCTTCACTGCGCAATTATGACACAACTACTACTAGTTTTCAGCAGCAATGGAGAAACAGGATGTGAAGTGTTATGAACCAAGCCAATAAGTGATGAAGGGGCCCAGCCGCCGCCTTTCCTTTTGCCACTTAGAACTCAGTCTCATCTTTTTGCACATATTTCTGATGTACTGTATTCAGGAACAGTATTGATCGTCAACCGTTTAAATTCAAATATTGAATTGTGAAGAGTATGCTTGGTCAGAATCAAGAAAACATTGGCAATTTCTGGCTAGTGATCTCTTATTGGCTGGCAACCGTTAAATCACCCAACAGCCAGCAGAGCCACCACACCACACTAACCCACATGAAATGAGTTTATGAGCTGGATGTGTGGAGAGGGGGCGTGGTCCTTCAATGATGGGAGTGCAAGTAAGAGTGAAAGCATTTTGTGAAGTGCTGGAAATATGCTTTTCGTGGAGATCATGTGCTATGGCAGAGATGTCACATGGAAATAGAACAAGGGTTTTGCAAAAGCACAATTTAAATACTTTCATGTTCAAATCTGACATGATACAGTTGCAACAGCTACATACACTACTCCATACATACTTCACACACACACACACACACACACACACACACACACACACACACACACACACAGGATCATTAACATTGGTGGAAGGCATGAAGACAAACTGAACGCAGGCAATACACCAGAGGTCACTGTGTTCGCATAACCAGGGTATGTTGCACTGTCATTGGCTACAGAAGAGAAATGCACACACCCACATGTTAGATTCTGACACTTTCCACCATACTGAATAGTTTTCATTTTAGTTCACCATGTTGATCAATTTTTGCTATCTTCCTCCATGCACAAAGGAAAAATCTCTCAAAAATGCATGTTTCGACATATAATTTTTTGATCACAGCATATCAGAAAATAGCTCTATTATCTTGTACCTTGATAAAAATTTCAATTTTTGCTGAGTTTTTACTTGCTGTTATACATTTGTGATTTTTTAAGAACAGATGAAATTCATTAAGACAAATTATTGTATAAACATTGTATTGTACATTTAATTTCCTTCACTTATACAGATATTATACACTGTATTGGAGAGAATTACGATTTTTAATCATATATGCCACTTATTTATGTTTCTGCTTATATTTTGGGTGTTTTCACGTTTTCCTCAATTCTGAATTTTCCTCAGTTTTGCATTTTTTTTAAAAGTCTTGGCAGCATGAAAACATAAAATAGAGGTTTCACTGTATTTATTTTCTCTCACAAATTGAACAATTATTGTTATACCCCATTGTTTATACTTCTGTGTTCATTCTAAACCACTCAAGTCTTGTTTAATGTGATTGTTTTTTCACTTGAAAACATAGCCGTGCTTTGCAGTGACAGGTGGAAACAAAAACTATTTCCAGTCATACGAATCATTGGTCGCAACAGTCAGTATTTTGTCTGTTGCTGTGTTTCCTACTGTAAGATTATACTTGTTAAAGTAGAATATAATTTTGAAACACTTGATTATAAGATCTGGTATCATAGTGATGGATATAAAAAATACTGGTTATAATGTTATTTTGTAAATTTCAGTCCAACAAAGCATTCAAGCGCCTGGATATTGATAAGAAGAAAGAAGAGTTGGATAAGATGAAAATGAAGTATGGAATTAATACAGAAGAGAAGAAGTAATCCTACTTCATAAGTCAGTGAAACATGCACCGAAACATTTGTGGAAAAGACTCTGTAAACCCACTGTGGGGATACATAACTGAAGAGCTATGTAAATAATTATATATACTTATATTTGTACATATCAGAGAGAGGAGAGAGAGAGAGAGAGAGAGAGAGAGAGAGAGAGAGAGAGAGAGAGAGAGAGAGATGACATAATATTAATGACTGCTAACCAAGTTGAATTCATTTTCAGTAGTCATTTGATGGCAGAATAAGAATACTTTTGTGTATGAGTAAATTACTTCGATGTGCATTTTTGGAATACAATGAGACAATTATTAAATGTACTTCTTTAAGTGTAAAATCTGTAACTTTCATGTAATCTTGCTGATATTTGTAAAATATAATATTTAAAATCATGTTTCTGAGTTTGAAGTATTGATTCCTACCTTAAGTGGTACTTAATATGATTTTTCAATGTAATTTGGCAGATTTGAAGCTACATGACTTCACTTCATAAATTATTCCTTGTTTCATTGGTGGTTTGTGATTTATTTCAGTACATAATCCTTTCGTCACAGCTGCACTGTAGTTTGTATAACTTGTTACTGACACTTTGCACCCCACAGCACTAAGCATTTATCCTTTCATTAAAATGGCCAAGCAGTTGTTGACAAGCTGGCTGTCATGAAATTCAGTTTCAAGAATGGACTCATTCAAATCAGTGTCTGAGTAATATGATTCATCGTGATTCATATTTGTGTGACGAAGATGCAAGGGACTAATTCTTAAGGCTTAGCACATGGCAAGATGTTATTGCAGGATTTTTTTGATGTGCTGACAGAGGAACTGGATTTTAACTCTTCGGTATATAATCTACCTTTTATCATTAGGGTGAAGGTAACAAGTCTTCAGATGAGGTGTGCAGTTTTTTATTGAATTACATACAGACTGAAATATCCAGTAGAGTAAAGAGACTCACTCTTTTTAGTGATGGTCCATCCGGATAGAACAAGAACCACACAGTTGTTAGGTTTATGATGAATCTCTGTGACAAAGGGTGATCTGACAGTATCACCCACAACTTCCCTGTTTGTGGTCACTCATATTCAGCGTGTGACAGAGACTTTGGGGCTATAATGCGTATCGTGAAAAAAGGGGATCGATTTTATACACCAGAGCAATACATGGAGCTTATACAGAAAGCCAGTAAAACAAATAGTTTTCTGTACACAAAGTTTCCTTCAAAGATGTCAGAAGTTTCAAAACATGGTGGCATCATGAATGCAAAAAGCTTACAAACTCAGACGAAACTTCTGGTAGACCAAAAGGAGAATTTCAAGATATCCACATACAAACAATTTTGTCACAATAGCATTATTTTTTAAAGAATATGGTTGCTTCATTGGAGACTAAGCAGATTTAACTGTTCTGTTGCTTCAAAAGGAAGCAAAATCGACTTGTTGAAGGATTGCATTGTATAGCTTGCAAGAAGGGGAAGGCTTATGAAAATGCAAGCACTTAACGGAAGGGATGAGAAGAAAAGACTGATTGTTGGGGCTGCACTGGATGAGATTTGGAAACCCGAGGGCTTAAAGGTAGAAGACAGGGTAATATACAAGACAGAGATTATTGTTAAAACTTCGTGCATGACTTAATAAAACTGAAATGCTAAGTGCAGTGTATGTGAAGAGGTGGAGGGGGGGGGGGGCACACAGCAAGAAATAGGTCAGAAAGTGAAAGACGTAGAAAACTAAAATGGAGTGAAGAAAGTACTAGTTGCTGTGAAGAATGCTGAGATTGAAGAAAATTGAGTCCAGGTGGGCGGCAAGAACCAAGGACATGTTGTAGCGCTAGTTCCCCCCTTTGGAGTTCAGAGTAACTGGTATGAGGGGGGAGAGACCAGATGGCACGTGTGGTGAAACAGGCACAGAGGTCACAACTTTAGTGTTGTAGAGCATGCTCTGTGACAGGATACTGTGTGTTGCTGGTATATGAGGTCTGTTCAAAAAATTATGGAACATTCATAACTTCATGACAATGATGTGTTGGAGCGAAATGCGGTTGGCATCCCTGCACACACTTGTGTTTAATGTATAACTGCCAGAAGTTTCATTGTTGTATATCTGTTAGTGTCTTGTTCAGTGCTGATTGAGTATAACGTTTTGTAGCACATTTTGAGATGGCAGAGTTGGAGGAGCAACACACCTGCATTAAATGTTGCATGAGACACGCCAAATGATGCCGGAAGCATGTGGTGATGAATACTTTAGCCATACTTGGTGGTATGAATAGTTCAAATGGTTTCAAAATGGCCAGACAGAAGTTAAAGATGACCTTTCTTCAGGACATCCTTTGACATCTAGCGACGACACTCATGTCAGGAACGTCAAGGAAATTGTGCTTGCCAATCAAAGACTGACTGCTGAGAGATTTGCTGAAGAATGTAACATTTCAGATGAATAATGTCCTGAAATTCTGACACAACATTGTAGAATGCATCATGTTGCTGCCAAGTTCATCCCACAGCTCATGAGTCAAGACCAGAAAGACCTTCACCTCACAACCTGTGAAGAGCTTTTGGATCGCGCGGATGAGAACGAGATGTTCCTCAAGAGACTCGTAATTGGTGATGAGAACATGGGTTTACAGTTATGCTGTTGAGACCAAGGTTCCATCTCCACAATGGGCCAGGAAAAAAAAGCTCGCCAGGTCAGGTCAAAACAAATGGTTTATTTCAGAAACCAAGTGCCAAAATCAGAAAAAATGAGATGAAAAATGTAATAATGAGTTAATGGTGCCATATTTGACTTTGAGGGTAATTGCACATTTCAGTGCAGAAAGCAGTCAAATATCTCCAACTGTTGTTGTTTGGCTTGACATTTAATTTCGTGTTTACATCAGAAACCAGTCAAACGACTCCATTCAGCACCTTTAGGGATACTTTGTTGTGAGTTGGTACTCGTGTTCTGAATCAACAGTAGTCGGATATTTAAATGTTTTCATTGTCATCACTGATCAGTTAGCTTGAGCTTTTCAAATAAGTCAGTTCTGTTTCCAGTGTTCATATGTTTGTGATAACAGTAAGCCTATATCAAAGTGAGATTTCTGCAAGTTCAGAAGACGAACCTCAACACAAAAGGAAATGAGGAGTAGTAAACGATGACTCGTACAAATATAATTGTATTCTGAATGCAAGGGTGAAAGGAGAAGGTTAGGTTTCTTACTCTGCCAAGGAAGTACCTACGGAAAAGAATCCCAGCAGTATCATTTGTAAGTGAAATGCAAATTGTTATTTAAACATTAACCAGGATGTTATTAATGAAACATGGAGATATTTTCTTTCTCTTCAAAATAAAAACTGTCAAGATATCTATATTCAGACTTAGATTGAGGTTAATGAAGTTAAGGGTAGACAGGGAAAACGATGTCCAGACAAAAGGTTGGGTAAAGAAAGTGGTAGGCATACTGAAGGCAGTTTTAAAAGAAATCACTCTTACAGTTATAATGTAAAGATTGGCGGTGTACTAAAACATGTTTGCAAGAAGGTGTTTACGGAAATCCATGGTATATCACATAACAGATTAGAGAGAATTTGCCAATTATAACTTCAAATTACTACCCCTAAAGACATGAGGGACCAGAGCAGGAGTGGCAATGCTCTTCCTGGCAACATTTGTGTACGTATCTACCACCATTATAAATTTGAAGTTAGAGACCCATTATGGTGGGCAATACAAAAAGTATTTAGATGCTCATTTAAATGTCACAAAACTTAATGAGATGTTTATTAATGGCAACCCTGACTTAAAAGATACTGTCAAGTATCATTTTTCCCATTCTTATTTTCATGAAAACTTTGGGTACTCATTCGGTCGACCACAGGTTGATGTGTGTAGTCAATGTGAAAGCCTAAATGCAAAATTAAAGGATAAATCATTGAATGACAATACTAAATATATGGCAACTGCAGGGCTCATTGTACACAAGAGGGGGCCAAAAAGTTTTATATTAGTGTGAAAGAAGCATCTCAAAATGATGATGATGAAACCACCACTCTGTGTTTTGATTATATGCAAAACTTGCCGCTCCGGAATATTCCTGTTCAGGAAATTTTTTACTTGTCAGTTATGGGTTAACATTTTTAGTATCCATGATTTGAAAAGCTTCTCTTCTTCTTCTTTGGCTCTACAGCTCATGATGAACCTTGGCCTCTTCTGCATTTCCCTTCCATTTCTCTTGGTCCTTTGCCAATACTCACCAGTTTCTATATACCATTTTCCTAAGATCTTTGATTACTCCATCTTCCCATCTGCCTCTTGATTGACCACGTCCTCTGTGCCCTCCTGGCTTTCCTTGTAATATTCTTTTTGGTACTTCTGTATCATTCATGCGAGCCACATGTCCCGCCCACCTCAGTCTGGATGATTTCACTATCCTTCTGATAGGTTGGTCTTTGTATATGACATACAACTCATGGTTGTATCTCCTCCTCCATCTTCCTCTTTCACAGATTGGGCCGATAATTCGTCTAAGTACCTTTCTTTCAAATGCATCCGGTGTTTCAATACCTTTAGTTGTTAATGTCCAGGCTTCAAAGGCATGTGCAAGCACTGGTCATACAAGTGATTTATAGATAGTTAATTTAGTGGTATAAGTCAGGAGCCTTGAGGATAGAAGTTTTGTTAGGGCAAAATAGGCTCTGTCGGCTAGTATTAATCCTTGCTTAATTTCATGGAAGGTATCATTTAGATGCGTAATTGTTGAGTCCAGGTACTTGAAATGTTCAACTCTCTCAATTGTATAATTGCCCATTGTTATTGCATTTGGCATAATTTCTCTATGTGCTTTTCCAGCTGCCATATATTTTGTTTTTTTCATTAATAATTAACCCCATCTTCCTACTAGCCTGTTCAAGAGCTATAAATGTCTCTTCCCTTGCTTTTTGGGTTCTTACTATTATATCTGTGTCATCCGTGTAGGCCAGTATGTGCACTGATTTATAGAATATCATTCATCTATTCAGAAGGTTTGCGTTTCTCATGACCTTATCCAAGGTGGCATTAAAGAGAAGACATGCCAATGCATCCCCTTGTCGCACTCTGTTTTTAATACTCGATGTATTGGACATCATTCCTCCTATTCTTACACTACCTTGTGTTTCGCTCATTGCCATTCTCACTAGCCTTACCAACTTTCTCGAGATTCTCAGTTCATCTAGAGCTTGATATAACTGCTTTCTATTTATGCTATCATAAGCTGCTTTGAAATCTATAAAGAGGTGATGCGTGCCAACTCCGTATTCGTTTGTTTTTTCCAGGATTTGTCTTAAGGTGATTATCTGATCTATAGTTGACTTCCTGGGAAGGAATCCGCATTGGTACGGCCCCTTCTTCCTCTGTATGATTGGGAGAATTCTGTCAAATAATACATTAGAGAATATTTTGTATCCCTCTGTAATTGCCACACTCCATATTATCTCCTTTCTTATATATGGGACACACGATACCCTCTTTCCATTGTTGGGGCATTTTCTCCTCTTCCCATATTCTGGGGACCATTTTCAGAAGGCTTCGTTCCAGCTCTCTGCCTATTTGCTTAAACAGTTCAGCTGTAAACGATCTGTCGCTGCCGCCTTGTTGTTTTTCAAGTTTTTCATGGCAGTTTTCACTTCTTCTATTTTTGGTGGAGTAGTGTTGTTGTCTGGGTCCTCTTCCCTATTCGTTTCTGTTGGATTCCGTGGTATAGTTATTCTAGGGTTGAGGATACTATCAAACTACCTGCGCCATCTTTCGCATATTCCCTTCTCTTCACTTATGATATTCCCTGTCTCATCTTTTTTAAGCCTGTTTTACAACCAAAAGGCTTCTGTGCCGCATTCACCTCTCTATAGAATTTTCTTATTTCATTTTTGCATCTCATGAGCTCCATTTCTTTGACACATGCTTTCATCCGTTCCCTCTTTTTTCTTTGGTGAGTCCTCTTTTCAATCCTCTGTTTTCCTTTGTATTCTTCTACTATCCTCCTTGTACAGAGTGATTGCAGTGTCCTTCTATATGCTTTGTTCTTTTCTTCAGTTACTATTTCACATTCAGTATCAAAACATAATCGTCTTACTTGTCTTGTCCCAATTCCAAGTATCTCTCTTGCCGATGTCTCCACCGTCTTTTTTATCGCTTCCCACTGATCTTCCATATTCTTATATTCTCTAGCATTTTCCAGAATCCGAGTTATCTTCGCCTGATACTGTTCTCTAACTTCCACTGATTCTAAAGTTGTTATATTTCTGTGACCTGGGTCGGACTCCTTTCACTGTGTTAGATATCCTTGCCCCCACCCGTGCCCATACCAGAAAATGATCTGTAACTATGGTTGGGCCTCCGAGACTCTCACGTCCAATAGGTCTGATTCGTGTCTCAAATCTATCAACACATGGTCGATCTGGTTTACTGTCTTTCCATCCGGTGAGTTCCATGTTCCCTTATGTATTTCTTTATGTGGGAACAGTTTCGATCCTATTACCATATTTCTAGATGTTGTGAACAGTATAAGCTTTGTTCCGTTCTCATTACTTGTTGCATGTTTGCTTGGGGGCCACTTATCAGTCTATAAATCTGTTCTTTCCCCACCTGAGCGTTTAGGTCTCCGGCTATTATTTTTATATTGTGGCCTTGGCACTCGTCATATACTCTTTCCAAAGATTCATAGAATACTTCTTTCTCTTCTTCTTCGGATTCTTCTGTTGGTTCGTGGACATTAATTATGGAATAGTTAAAGAATTTCCCCTTTATCCTGAGTGTTGATAATCTTGTACTAATGGGTGTGAACCCTATTACCAAATGCTTTAATTGATGGTGTACGACAAATCCCGTTCCCAGCTCATGATTTCTTTCACTGCAGCTATAGAATATATTTGCCTCTTTCTTTTTTAAAACTCCACTCCCTGTCCATCTAATTTCTTGTAGTGCTATTATACTTTGCTTCAGATTCATTATTTGATCCAGCATTACTTTCAGTGCTCCTGGTCGATATAGGGATCTCACATTCCAAGTACTAAATATGGATCTGATCTACGCGTTATATTTTTCTTCATCCTTATTTTCCCTCCTTCATTTACTTGTGTTCCATCCTCTTTGTCCTTTTCCATACCAGGTCCATCTTCCTTCATCCGTCCAACTTTATTTTGTAGAAGTTTCGCAGCAATTGTTTTTTACAGAGTGGGCTGTCAACCTTGCATCCAACCCCTACCGGGGGACGGGTGATTTTTAATCAGGATTTTCTTCCCTTAGCCTTTGGAAACCCAACTCCCAACTGCAAGGCAGCAGTTGTTGTTTTGCTAGTTTTGGTCCACCCTGGGTATTTTATTTCCCCGGTGTCCACCATATCTGGTGAACGTTCCCCAATCCACCACCTGGGGAGGCGCCCTATGGAAGACTAGCAACTCCACATGGGTGATTCGAAAAGCAACAAGTCCAAAATCTACCTTTTATCATTAGGGTGAAGGTAACAAGTCTTCAGATGAGGTGTGCAGTTTTTTATTGAATTACATACAGACTGAAATATCCAGTAGAGTAAAGAGACTCACTCTTTTTAGTGATGGTCCATCCGGGTAGAATAAGAACCACACAGTTGTTAGGTTTATGATGAATCTCTGTGACAAAGGGTGATTTGACAGTATCACCCACAACTTCCCTGTTCGTGGTCACTCATATTCACCGTGTGACAGAGACTTTGGGGCTATAATGCGTATCGTGAAAAAAGGGGATCGAATTTATACACCAGAGCAATACATGGAGCTTATACAGAAAGCCAGTAAAACAAATAGTTTTCTGTACACAAAGTTTCCTTCCAAGATGTCGGAAGTTTCAAACGATGGTGGCATCATGAATGCAAAAAGCTTACAAACTCAGACGAAACTTCTGGTAGACCAAAAGGAGAATTTCAAGATATCCACATACAAACAATTTTGTCACAATAGCAATATACCTGGAAAAGTGGCAGTAAAGTCACATAATTGATGGCATCATTCAGTCAACTTTCACACTGCTGAAAACAGAGCTTGTTACTGACTTACCCAATTTGGCCTGCCCTTCAGGAAAAGTTAGTTTATAAATAATATCATATATTAGGCAACTTACACAAAAATTTCTGTTAGGTGTAATTATTTTCTTTCTTTCAAACGTTTACCTAAAATATTGTAGTGCAGTCTGAAATAATATATTTTCTGTCCATTCTCCATTCGTGTTTAGGTCTGAGCCCTAATTCTTTCATTATTGTTGTAGGTTCCTATCAATATCCAGAAGCTGCGAGACCTACATGCCCTAAGACCTTACCTGGTGGGGTATGAAACATTTTGACAGCATTTTACAATGGCTTTTACAGAGGCAGAATGTGCTGTGGAATTTGTTTATGAGGATTGAGTAGTTCCTACCATGATGATTGAAGTACTTGATTATTTCATCTGTGTATTAGTAATGTAGTCTCAAGTTCATTAAAAATTCTGTCCTTTTCCAAATATAGGAGTTTTATTTGTAAATCCTAAAAACATGGAGAATTACACCATAAAACTATGTTTGCTCTATTCATTTACTGCAGAAACAAGTTGAGTAAAATTTTTTTTCGTTCCATTGACAGCAGTGTTAAATAATCCAGAATATTTTTTCTTTGATACAATGATCTGCAATATATACTACTTTCAGAAAAAAATACCGAAGTCACTACGAACCATGTAGTATGATAGTAGACAGTTTTTGTGTTTCCCAAAATGGACAAACTTGGTGCTTGACTGGTTTCTGAAATAAATGGTCCAATTGTCAAAGCCATACTGATATAGTTTTCTTTGACTTTGAAAGATTAGTTCATAATGGATTTGTGCCACAGGGACAAACTATTAATTGATGGTACTATCAGGATGTTTGTGATGCCTGCGAGAAAATGTGAGAAGAAAATGGCCTGAAATGTGGCGAGAGAATTCCTTGTTCTTGCCTCACAATAGTGCACCTGCACATCCATTCCCGTTGGCTCATGACAGTTGCACAAAAATCGAAATTACTGTGCTGCCTCATTGTCCATACTCTCCAGACCTGGTCCTTACTGGCTTTTTTGTATTTCCAAAATTGAAAACCTCCATTGAAATGATGAAGATTAGCAGTGATAGATTAGAAAAAAGAATATTCGCAGACGGCACTTCGCGCAATTCAGTATACTAAGACTACTACCGGAAGTGGAAATGGTGCTGGCAGTAGTGTATTAATTGTGGTGGAGACTATTTTGAAGGAGACCATGCACAATAAGTAAGCACAGAAAGTTTTTGCGGACAAAGTTCTGCAATTTTTTGAACAGACCTTGTACATCCTCTGCCTGCTTATGCCCAATAATTCGGTAGTCATGCCAATGTAAAAGGCTGAACAGTGTTTACATAACAGCTGGTATAGGACATGTCATTTCACAGGTGGCTCTCCTAGTCTAGGTGGTGGCAGGAGAGTGCATATGGCAAGTCTTGCAGCATGGATGGTCACAGGGGTAGAAGCCATAGAGTAGAGAGATGGGTGCAGAAGGAGCATGAAGTCTGACAATGATAATTCAGAGTTTGCGAGGGCGACGAAAAGCTGTTCTAGCTGTGCTGGGCAAAATCTCAGACAGAATGGGTATCATTTCATGGCAAGATTTTAGAAAGGCATGGCCTTGTTGAAGTAGCTGATTAATACATTAAAGACCAAGATAATAGTGAGTGAAAGTATTGTGTTCTGAAGTAATTTTTTTGGAGGTATAGCACTACCAAGATTGGATGTAATGGCCTGCAAAGTGTGCTTTTGAGCTATGCTGGGAGGGGAGGGGGGTAATGACATCCAGTGAAGGCTGAGGTGAGAATGGTGGTGTGTTGCTGGAAAGAGTGTGCATCTGAACAAATATGTTTACCTAGAAGCCAAGACTGTATGGGAGGGAACATTTGACATGGAAAAGATGCCAACTGTCAAAATGTAGGTATTGTTTTTTGTTAGTAGGTTTAACATCGACAGAAGTGTGTACCTGGCCTTTGATGACGATGGGATTCGCAATAGGACCATGTGAAATTTAACTAGGAAAAGATATTTAGAGATTCCAGGAATTTTAACACGTCAGTCTCACCTCGAGTCCATATGGCAAAGATGTCATCACTGTATCTAAACCAAGCCAGGGTCTGAAGGCTTATGGATCCCAGAAAAGCCCCCTCCAAGCCACCTGTGAAAAGGATGACATAGGAAGGAGCCATCATGGTTTCCATGGCCGTACACCTGGTCTGCTTGTATGTCTGCTCCACAGAAGTGAAGTAGTAGTTATAAAGTTTGCCAGCAAGGATGTCATAGGTTTGTAATCAGGTGGACATTGACTGAGGAAATGTTCAGCAGCAGACAGACAGACCATGTGTATGGGGAATGTTGGTATAGAGGGAGGTGGCATCACTGGTGGCAAAGATTATGGGAAGAGTGGGATGGTCACGGGTTTCAGACGATCTAGGAAATCATTGGTGTCTTCAATACAGGAGGGAAGTCTTTGTACTGTGGGTTGCAGGGTGCTGATCAACTCAGGCATATATGTTCGGTGGATGCTTTGAAGCCAGCAACTATAGGGTGGCCAGGTTAATAAGGTTTGTGGATCTTAGGAAGAAGTAAAAGGTGGGGGTGAGTGGTTTGGGTGGGGTGAGAAGGTCTATGGATTGAGGCATTAGTCATTGTGAGGGGCCTGAGGTTTTGAGGAGGGACTGCAGGTCAGTCTGAATCACACGGATGGGATCTTGATGGCAGATGCTGTATGTAGAGGTGTCAGACAGCTGGCAAGTCACCTTCACTAACATACTCCTGTCACTCAAGTAGTGCAATGGTAGGTCCTTTGTCTGCTGGAAGGATAATAATGGAGCCATCATCTTTTAGGGAACGCAGAGCCTGGAGTTCTGGAGAGGACAGGTTAGGATCATGTTGTAGGGTTGTGAAGCAATGCCGGATGTGAGGAATTCTGGGAAGGCTTGCACTGGATAATTTTGAAGTAGTGGTGGTGGATAAAGTTGGGATCGTGGTTGAAATTGTTCAAGGCAGTGTTCAATGTCAGGTTTGCTATTTGAAAGGTTTTGGGATTGGGTTGCAAAGTGGTATTTCCAGTTGACATTGCATGTGAAGGAAAGCAGGTCCTTCACCAAAGCAGCATGATTAAATGCAGGTTTAGGGCTGAAAGTGGGGCCCATGGATAATACAGGTAATTCAGAAGGGGAGAATGCTTTAGACAAGAGGTTGAGAACATTGTACTTTTGTGACTGGTTCTTGTGATTATGAGTTGTTATGGGACTGGGAGGGGGAGGGGGTGGCAGTGGTAAAGGCTGTGGGATGTTGAGGAGGTTGGCCAAGCTCGCTTTATAGGAGAGGATGGTGGTTGATGGTGTGGCTGTTTAGGGAGCAGCAGGAGGACAGGAAGGGAAACACCATTGTTGAGGTAATTTAGGAGAAGGTGGGATAATTTTTTAAGGTGAAGTCTGTCATGTTGTTGCAGCTTGAAGTTGGCATGACGGACAATACCATACAAGGAAACGTAGATAACAGCAGGCTATTGTAGAAGGAAAGAAGTCTGGTGGAGTGGAAATTGGCATATATGGTATATAGGTCACAGATTAGCCGGGTATGTGCAAGAGATTGCTGTATTTGAATCTGTAAAAGAGGCAGGTGTAGAGTAAGATTAAATTCAGAAACAGGGAGTTTCAGTGTTAGACCTTTGGAAGAAACTTCAAGCTACAAGCAAGTTTCAAGAAACAGAATGTGGGATCTCAGTTTTGATAGTGCAAAAGCATGTTTTCGAAAATAACCGATTCACATGTGCAATGGGATTCATCATGGCAAGTGAGGACAGTTTGTAGTGTTAGGAATGGTGGAGAAGCAAAGAAACGAAGCAGAGGGTGGAAAAAGATAGAAAAATTGTAGAAAAGCGAGGAAAAAATTTGGAAAAATCAGAAAAATTGGTACAAAATCATAACAGACAATGAGAATTTCTCACTAGAAAACTGGCCTAAATGATATGAAAAAATGATTGGAAAAGAAAAATCAATAGGGAAAGTCGTGAAAAGAGACATAATTTTAAAAACTGGGCAGACAGAAAGAAAAACTCATAGATGAAAATGTAAACTACTTTGTTTGGCAAATGAAGTAATGTAAGGGAGAGCAGAAAAAGTCTATCAGACTGGTTTGGCGAAAAACAAAAGCACAACAAAGTGAAAGAATTATGTATAAACAAGATAAGTGGAGAGTGGGAAAGAAAATAGCTGTCAAATTTGCAAATAAATTGGTGAAGATGATCGGCAGAAGGCCTTGCAGTGCAGTGAACCTTAAACAAATTGTTATATGCAAATTTGTAAATAACAATGGATCCATCTACATGCATGGAAATCAGTACTAGAAAAGATGCAGGGGCAAAGTGTTGGTTAATCTGGGTGGTAAAGATAGATAAACGAATGGACTACCACATGAGGTAGAAAGCAGATGACAGTTTGAACAAGGCGGGCAACAACAAAGACTGACAAGAGGGTTACATAAAAAGGAATGATGGCTGCATGGGCTATTGTAACAATGAAAATAACTAGTGTTTGACAATGTAATGCAACTGGATAGATAAAAATTCTACTCACCAAGAGGTGGCAGGAGAACACATAAATAAAAAATAAAAGGGTTGCACTTAGCTTTTCACTCTTATTAACTTGTACATGAAGATTTAGCAGTAATCTCTGTCTCGCATATTACCCTGTCTTTCACTTTAAACTCTCAGATTTTCAAATCTTGTCTGGTGCAGTCCTCAACAATCAGTCTTTTCTTTTCACCCCATCTGGTAAGTCTCCCCTGACCCAGGGTTCTGAGTGATTTTTCAGAACACTATCCCTTTTTTCTAAACCTGTGTGTGTGTGTGTGTGTGTGTGTGTGTGTGTGTGTGTGTTTTCTCCTGCTGTCAATTGGCAAGTAGTTTTTTACGTGTACAAGTACATTATATTGTCAAAAATTGATCGTCTTCATTATTATAGACAAACATGTTTGTAACGATTCATGAAATCGTTGAACCAACTCCATCGTGGAACTTTGTCAGTGAATGGATATGGAATAAATGGAAAGGTGCATGTTGTAACCAAGTAATTTTGATAACATTGTAGTTAAATATTTAATATGTTTCTTATGGACAATGGGCTTCCTCTCAATTTTTCTACTAACTGCTTCTTCCAAGGACAAGGCAACAAAGCCCAGAGGTCATTGTAGGTACAGAAAACTATTTTGCTATTTTTTTTTTACATCTTAATCTACGTGATTACTCTGCAATTCACAATTAAGTGCTGGGCAGAGGGTTCATTAAACCACCTTCAAGCCATTTCTCTAGTATAATGATGGAAGCTGAAGAAATGGATTAAAATTTGTGCTGTGACTGGGACTTGAAAATGTGGGTTATTTGTTGTGCTATCTGTCTGACAGAGGGAAGCAAATCATTGTTTGTGGGATTTTCAGTGTAGAGTTTCTGAGAGAGAAAGCCTGACATATTACTTGGCTCTTTCAATTTATTGTCAGTTATTGATTTTCCTACTCTGGTGGTACAGGAATTCAGTGCACTGATAGATAATGTTTTTACAGACCAAGATAAATTTAATCAAATACAAACTTTTCCTGTTAAGAATTGTCTCTCTGATCATGATTCACAGCTAGTCAAATATATGACATAGCTCTATACTGTATTGCAAAACAATCCTCCAAAATAGAGTGTTCAATTAATGATTTAATAATTGCAATTTTTAGGAGAGCTTGCAACTTTTAGACTGAGATAAGGCGTACAGGGGACCTGATGCTAATTTAAAATTTAACCTATTTCATAATACCAGCACTTCGTGAGTATATTTGAAAACAGTTTCCCTAAGAAAACAGGGAAATATAATTGTAAGAAACCATCTAAAAAGCCATGGCTTACTAAAGGGATAAAAAAATCTTGTAAACAGAAAAGGTATATGTATCTAATAGCTAAAGCAAGTAATGATCCAGAAACAGTGATATATAGACTATGATGCTGTATTAAGAAAAGTTATTAAAAGTTCAGAAGTACATGCATTATGTCTGAGATAAGCACCTCTGATAATAAAATTAAAGCAATTTGGAATATTCTTAAAAGGGAAACGGAGCAACCGAGAGCACAGGAAGACTGTATTTCTATCAAACTCATTGAAAAGTTTGTTAAAAAAAGTCAGAAGTAGAAAAATTTTTAATGATCATATTTTTAGTGTTGTAAAGAAAACAGGATCCAGCTATTCATTAGAAAATGCAAGGCAGTACATGGAAGAGACAATACCTAAGCAACTGATGAAACTGAAATTCAACCCACCTCTCCTACTGAAATTAGGAAAATAATAAATTCACTTGAAAGTAAAAGCTTGCACAGCATTTCCAGCAGAGTGCTAAAAAGCTTGTTCGCAGCAGATAAGTAGGATTCTTAGCCACATATGTAGGGCATTTTTCCAAATAGACTGAAATATGCTGTTATTAAATCATCACATAAAAAAGGGGATAGGTCTAAGTTAACAACTATTGTCCAATCACACTTCTGACAGCTTTATCCAAAACTCTTGAAAAAGTAATGTATTCAAGAGTAGCATCACATATTTGAAAAAATGAAGTACTAACAAAATGTCAGTTTGGTTTACAGAAAGGCTTTTCAACAGACAATCCTATATATGCTTTCTCTAATCAAATATGAAATGCTCTGAATAACCAAACATCACTCAATGGGATATTTTGTGATCTGTCAAAGGCTTTTGATTGTGTGAATCAAGAACTTCTTCTAGATACGCTTAAGTATTGTGGTATGAGTGGGACAGTGCACAAATGGTTTAATTCAAAGTTATATGGAAGATTGTAGAAGGTTGAAATTAACAGTACGGATAGTCTGCAAAAATCACCAGAGTCTTCCAACTGGGTAGGCATCGAGAATGGTGTCTCACAGGGTTCAGTCTTGGGTCTCTTATTGTTCTTAATATATGTTAATGACTTGCCACTCTATATTAATGAATATGTAAATCTTGTTCTTTTTGCTGATGATACAAGTATAGTAATCACACCCAACAAACAAGAATCAGCTGAGGAAATTGTAAATAATGTCTTCCAGAAAATTATTAAGTGGTTCTCTACAAATGGACTCTCACTAAATTTTGAGAAAACACAGTACATACAATTCTGTTCAGTAAATAACATATCACCATTGATAAATATAGACTGAACAGAAGTTTGTTGCTGAGGCAGAGTAGTACAGATTTCTGTGTGTGAGCATTGATAGGAAATTGAATTGGAAGAACACATGGATTATCTGCAGGAACAGGTAGGTTCAACTACTTATGGTATTAGGGTTATTGCAAATTTTGGTGATAAACATGTCAGTAAATCAGCATATTGTGCCCATTTTCATTCACTGCTTTCATATGGCATCATATTTTGGGGTAATTCATCAATGTTTGGTCATTTTCCAAATTGCATTAAAAGTGTGACAGATAGCCAACCAACATTTAAAAAATAAATTAAAAGAGTTTCTGAATGACAACTCCTACTCAATAGATGAATTTTTAGACATGAAGTAGTAACTGTAAAAAAATTATATTGTGTAAAGAAAATATGCTGAACTGGCTCGTTCTACATATTACAAAATGTAATATCAATGATCCATGGAACAAGTATTAATGTAATGGACATTTTCTCTCTACAGACTCTGGATGCACTAAAAGGCCATCTGGTGGTTGTAGACACCAAAGAAACCACTACAGCCCATCTAGAACTTCATTTTGTACCTATAGAGGCTGGTAAAAGGATGATATTCTGCTGGGTACCAAGGCACTTGAGAATGGACTACACAATTCAGCAACAATGGGAGCCTACAACATCTCTAGAGTTACACACACCAGTGCCCCTTACATGTAGAGTTGTTATCTTGCATCATTAAAGGTTTTTTTTCCTTTAATGACTTTTGGATTGATACACAGCCATTTGTTTTTGAACTTCTCAGCACAATGTTCCACTAATTTTCCAAAAGTTAGCAGATGATAACAGTTCCGATCAGTGTCTTTCTGTACTGCAAATTATACATTTAGGTGATGGATACATACCAATTCAGTGCAAGTGTTCAGCAAGGTAATCTTGACATTTATTTGGCTGTAGTGTTGCTGCTGTTTTATTCCATGAGTATTGTGGAATAATTTTTCCGTAGTGCAACATGTAACAGGACTTTGCACTTGTTATTTTCACGCCATGGTGTATGATGTTGCCAAACACTGTGCTGCATGCAGTGTGCCGTAGCAGTTAACATTGCTAGCTGGCCTGCCATGTGTCACCATTTCAAACCTGACAACTAACAATTATTTGTTATATAGTAGTCTTCATTTCTGGAAGGTTCTTGAAATTTCTTATGTTTGCATATTCTGGCATATTCATTATTTGTATAAATAGCAGCTTTCTCCAACCAGGAGTTCAATTCTGTTAATGTGAGATTATCGGATTCTACCATATCCTTTGTTGCTTCTCAGAACATAACACATGTAAGCAAGGATTATGATCTTTCATCAAATGTAGAGAAAAAAATAGTCCATGTGCTCCATATGGAACCCTACTGAAGTTCTGAGGCGCAGGTCAATGATGGGGAACTTCTCATTAGAGCACCCAACAGTTGTGAAGCTTCAGCAGAAGAGGGCTACCTTTGATGCTCATGATTATGAAGAGGATGTGAGAACATGATTAGAATTTAAAGATCTGACAGTGCTGCCATACTGAGGACCACTGGCAAGATTTAGGGTGCTCTAATTGGCTCTAATCAAAACATAATTCTGTGAGCTGTGCTGCATATATTGTTGCATAGCAGTTAGTGTTGCTGTCTGGCTTGCTGTGGCTCTCCAGTTCAAACCGAATTGCCAGTAGTAATTTCTCATTTAATGTTTACTATTACTGGAAGGTTCTTAAAATTTGTTATGTCTGTATGTTCTGGAACCCTCAATGTGTGTAAATAGCAGCACTCTCCATCCATGAGTTCAGTTCCATTCTGACTGTACAACTGTGTTAATAATAAATATGCTCTCAATGCCAAATGTTGTATTTCAGTGACAACTCTTCTTTCAGGTTTGGACTTGATTGTGGTTATTACATGACAACATTATCTCCCCAAAAATTTCGATTTATTAGTATTTTAACAGAGTCCTAGACCATTATTGGATGTTTTGTTTGTTGCACTGAAGTACCTTCCTTGTCTTTCCACCATGAATTGTATAAAGTATGAGTTGTATAAAGTCCCCCTTAGATATTTTTATGATAGTCTTGTACTCTAGTTTATAAACTAATTTTGCAATATATGTTTTATTGTTCTAGGAAAAACGGTATTTAAGTGTTTTAATCTCATGTTTTGCATTGTAAGTTTAAATTCAGGCAGTCTGTAGTGCAGTTTCCATTTCTTCTTAACAGCCAGATAGTGTACCCAACATGGTGGATCTGCCCTCACAGCAGGGTGAGAGCAGGTGTTAATGTGTTCGTGTCATTTGAGGCAAAGGGCCAATGTAGGGCTGCCTGGCCTTACCTGTTTGCCCTGTGGGTGAACAGGTAGTCACTCTTTCAGCAGGATCCGAGCAGGCACACATGGGCAGGGGTTTGCTGATTATCAGGAGTTCCAATGTTAGGTGCTTTATGGACCCCCTTAGAGAGATAGCATTCAGGGCAGAAAGAAAGCCAGTGCACTCAATACGTCTGCCAGGGGGGCCTCATCTGAGATGTGGAGGCGGCTTTGCGTGCAACTATCAAATGTGCAGTGTGCTGTCATCTACAAGTTGTGGATTACCTCTGGCCCAAGTGACACATGTTGCATGGATTTTGAAGCCATTCTCAGCCCATACAGGCGGCTGGTGGAAGTGGTGAAGGTGGCTGGCCTCAAATGCAGGGTGCAAGAAGAGCTCTTAATTTGCAGTATTGTTCTGAGAGCGGATTGGGACCTTTGGTTGGAGCAAAGTGGAGGGTCTCAACCAAAGGTGTCGTCAACCATGTGATAGTCTTGGATGCAGACCTGTATTATCAGATAGGGAAGTGTAAGACTCTCCTTGACAGGTCAGGGGTGCACTTCACTAAGAAAGCAATCATTCGGGTAGGAGAGTACTTGTGGAGTGCACCACATTAGGCTTTTTTTAGGCTAGGCAGTAGTTTGAGGTACTCTGATGAATTCTTGCCACACTGTGTTCATATTAAAGACACTTTGACTTTCAAAATTTCATCAGTAAATTGTTGAAGTACTCATAACAAAGTTCCCGAATTTACTGCTCTCTAGGAAAGTTCTCACACTCAAATTCTTCTTGGAATGCTTGTCGTTCCATTTCAGGTGGCAGAGACAGACACATTCTTGTGATCTACTTTTGAACGTAGTTTCCCAAAAACTGTTTGGGCAGGGGGGTAGTTCAGCAGACCACACCCAATGGAAATATCTTAGACCTTGTAGCTACAAACAGGCTGGACCATATCCACAGCATCAGTATAGGGATGCAGGTTAGTGATCATGATGTCATCATAGCAAGTATGGCTACGAAAGTTAATAAATCAGTCAAGAAGGCTAGGAGAGTGTTTCTGCTAGAAAGAGCAGATAAGCAGTTGTTAGCATCTCACTTAGAGAATGAACTGATGTTTCTTATTTCCAGTAAGATGGACACAGAGGAATTATGGGCAAATTTTAAACAGACTGTAAATTATAATCTAGAGAACTATGTCCATAGTAAGCAGATTAATGACAGGAAAGACCTACCATGTTTTAACAGTGAACTTGGGAAAATGCTGAGGAAGCAAAGGCTGTTGCATTCTTGGCTCAAAAGAGAAGCTGCAAATGGTGACAGGCAAATGTTTGTAAATATTCATGTGACTGTGAAAAGATCTGTGCATGAAGCATTCAATTACCACAGTCATACCTTAGGTAAAGGTCTGGCTGAGAATTCAAGAAAATTTTGGTCTTATGTAAAATTGCTAAGCTGGTCTAAGGCTTCCATCCAGTCACTCATTGACCAGCGTGGAGTGGAAGTTGAAGGCAGCAAAATGAAAGCCAAAGTTTTAAAGTTTGTGATTAAAAAATAGTTCACAAGGAGAATCGTAAAAACATACCTACATTTGACCATCGAACAGATTCTCGTATGGATGACACAGTAATAAGTATCTTTGGTGTAGATAAACAACTGAAAAAGTTGAAAACAGTTCAGTTGCCAGGTCCAGATGGAATTCCAATTTGGTTTCACAAAGGCAGCTCTACAGCAATGGCCCCTTACTGAGCTTGCACTTATCGCGAATCTCTTGCCCAGTGCAAAGTCTCAAGTGATTGGAAAAAAAGTGCAGATGACTACTGTATGAAAGAAGGGTAAAAGAATGGACCTGCAAAATTACAGACCTATAACCTTGGTTTGCTGCAGAATTGTTACACATATTCTCAGTTCAAATATAATAAACATCTTTGAGATCAAGAAGCCTATGTCCCCTAATCCACACAGGTTTAGAAAACTGCTTGTGTGAAGCTCAGCTTGCTCTTTCCTCACATGATACACTGTGAACTACGGATGAAGGGCAACAGGCAGATTCCGTTTTTCTGGATTTCAGAAAAACATTTGACATTGTACCCCACTGCGGACTGATAATGAAGGAAGGAATAGGTCCCCAGATATGTGCGTGGCTCAAACACATCTTAAGTAAGAGAACCCAACATGTTGTCCTTGATTACAAAGGTTCATCAGAGACAACGGTATCACAGGAGTGCCCCAGTGAAGTGTGATAGGACTCCTATTATTATTTATACACATAAATGGTCTGGTGGACAGGGTGGGCAGCAATCTGGAGTTGTTTGCTGATGATGTTGTGGGGTTCGGGAAGATGTTGAAGCTGAGTTAGTGTAGAAGGATACAAGATGAATTAGACAAAATTTCTAGTTGGTGTGATGAATGGCTGCTAGCTCTGAATGTATAAAAATGTGAAGTAATTTGGATGAGTAGCAAAAACAAACCTATAATGGTCAGATACAGTGTTAGTAGTGTCCTGCATGACACAGTCATGTTATTTAAATGTCTGAGCATAATGTTGCAAAGTAATATGAAATGGGATGAGCTTGTGAGAATTGTGATAGGGAAGGTGAATGGTTGACTTTGGTTTATTGGGAGAATTTTGGGAAAGTGTGTTTCATCTGTAAAGGATATCACACATAGAATAGCCATTGTGACCTATCCTTGGTTACTGCTTTATTGTTTGGGATCCCCACCAGGTTGGATTAAAAGAAGACATTGAAGCAATTCTGAGGTGGGCTGCCAGATTTGTTACTGGTTGGTTTGAACAACATGCAATTATTTTGGAGTACTTTGGGATCTCCAATGGGAATCCATTGAGGAAAGACAATGTTCTTGTTGAGGAACACTATTGAGAAAATTTAGTGAAACAGCAATTGTAACCAACTGCAGGACAATTCTACTGCTGCCTACATACATTACACATAAGAACCACAAAGATAAGATACCAAAAATTAGGGCTCATATGGTGGCATATGGACAATCCTTTTTTCCCCTCACTCTATTTGCAAGCAGAACAGGAAAGGAAATGACTGGCAGTGGTACAGGTACCCTCCACCACACTCTGTATAGTAACTTTCAGAGTACGTATGAGTGTAAAAAATGTTGTATACATTGCATAGACCTAAGGATGTGGAAAGAAGATGAATCAATAGCCTTTTGAGACAAAATAAAGGTGGAGGGGGGGGGGGGGGGGAGATGTGCAGCAGAGACATATTAGAAGTCTCTGGGTAACACCTGAGATAAATTAATTTAATTGACAAAAGAAGAAAGTATAAAAATGAAGCATATGAATGGGAATACACCATCTAAAAAATGAGATTGTCAGAAGGTGCAAAATAGGTAAGCAGGTAAGGATAAAACGAAGATAGACGTTGCCTACAGGGACCTTAAAGAGACCTTTACAGAAAAGAGAAACATCTGTACGAATATTAAGAGCTCAGATGGCAAGCCAGTACCAAGCAAAGAAAGAAATGAAATGTGGAAAGAATATACAGAGGGCCCACATAAGAGATTCAAACTTGAGAATATTACAGAAAGAGAAGCGGAAACAAGTGAAAACAAAGTGGGAGATACAATATTATGAGAAGAGTTTGACAGAGCACTAAAAGACTGAAGTTGAAACAAGGTTCCTGGAGTAGCTGACATTTCCTTGGAATTATTTGGTTCCTTGCAGATACAAGTTATGACAAAATCGCTGTTTGAGATATGAGACAGGTGAAATACTCTCAGAATTAAGGAAGAATGTAATAACTCTAATTCCAAAGGAGGAGGTGCTGACTGGTGTGAATACCAGCAAACTGTCAGTTGCAAGCTATTGACCCAAATTATTTACAGAAGAATGGGAAAACTTTTCAGTGCTGACCTTGGGGAAGATCAGTTTGAGTCCAGGGAAATGCAGAAACACAGGAGATGATATTGATCCTGTGACTTATGCAAGAAGACAGGGTGAAGAAGGGCAAACCAGCATTTGACATGTTGACTGGAGTACACCCTTGGAAAATTTTGAAGATAGCAGAGGTAAAATAGAGAAAGTGAACAGTTATTTAGAACTTGTACAGAAACCAGACAGCAGTTACAAGAATTGAAGGACATCAAAGAGAAACTGCAGTTGAGAAAGGAGTGAAACAAGGTTGTAGCCTATTCCTGGTAATACTCAATCTGCAAATCGAGCAAGCAAAGAGAAAATTGGGAGGCAGTTAAAGTTCAGGGAGAATTGAGCAGCAAAATAATTGATGATCGTCAAAGTAGAGAGACTATAAAATGCAAACTGGAAATAGCAAGAAAAAAATTCTGAAAAAGAGGGATTTGTTGACATTCAATATCAGTCTAAGTGTTAGGAAGAATTTTATGAAATTATTTATCTGAAGAGTAACACTGGAAATGAAATGTGGACGATAAGCCGTTCAGAAAATACGAGAATTGAAGCTTTTAAATGTGCTGCTTGAAATGCACCAACTGTGTAGTCAACACAGTTTCAATACTCGTCTTTTAAATCCTTAGTTTGTCAAATGGCCATTATCGCATTACTGTAAAGTGACGAGTTTTTCAGAAATTCTTTATAAGGACTTTCTGAACAACTTTGTACTGCAATAATCACTAAATGATCAAATCCACACTGTAACTTTTACTTAAGCTGATTATTACGTTTTGTCCATAGACACACAGACTGACTCCCAACTGCTTTTAACTAACCCTTACTCAAGTGGCTTTGACCACGTCTATTCTATAAAGGGCTCTGATAGAAAGTGCAGAACCAGCCATGGTTTATATGACGTTAATTATGTTTGAAAAATTCCAATGTGATAAATAACATTAGGCTAGAATAATAGAAGAATACAGTGTGGCAGAACTGCCAGAAAATATTAATATCGTTGCTTTTTTGTACTTCGTTTTACTTACTTTGGTTGTTGACTAGTTGGTGTGACTGTTACCGTGATTGTCGAAAACGTATTTCTTTGTGTTTGCCAATCTTGTGCCAATAAAAATATTACATAGTGAAAGTAAATGGTGTATTCTGTGTTATAACACTCGCCATACTGGTGACCTCCGACGCGCAACATACGTCCGATTCGACAATGTGACCGTTTACTTCGACATCTCCACATCCTCACCTTCCGCTCCTTTCGGACTACAACATGATACTAATGGTGCCTCTACACAGCCTTTCCACGGTTTCCTACGCACAACGCCACCAACAACTGGGATAAAATTGGAAGATAAGTACAACGCCGTGGAGTTTTCTCCGTCGTCAACAATGCCGTTATGGACTCTTTCAACATTGTCAGTGATGTCACCTGCTATGAAATCTTTTTCTACGTTCGTCTATAACAAACCAATCGTGAGTGCTGTGCCTAAATTTGTGACTCACAGTGCGTCGTAAGTACAAACTCCTGTGACATGTACGAGGTGCATTCAAGTTCTAAGGCCTCCGATTTTTTTTCTAATTAACTACTCACCCGAAATCGATGAAACTGGCGTTACTTCTCGACGTAATCGCCCTGCAGACGTACACATTTTTCACAACGCTGACGCCATGATTCCATGGCAGCGGCGAAGGCTTCTTTAGGAGTCTGTTTTGACCACTGGCAAATCGCTGAGGCAATAGCAGCACGGCTGGTGAATGTGCGGCCACGGAGAGTGTCTTTCATTGTTGGAAAAAGCCAAAAGTCACTAGGAGCCAGGTCAGGTGAGTAGGGAGCGTGAGGAATCACTTCAAAGTTGTTATCACGAAGAAACAGTTGCGTAACGTTAGCTCGATGTGCGGGTGCATTGTCTTGGTGAAACAGCATACGCACAGCCCTTCCCAGACGTTTTTGTTGCAGTACAGTAAGGAATTTGTTCTTCAAAACATTTTCGTAGGATGCACCAGTTACCGTAGTGCCCTTTGGAACGCAATGGGTAAGGATTACGCCCTCGCTGTCCCAGAACATGGACACCATCATTTTTGCAGCACTGGCGGTTACCTGAAATTTTTTTGGTGGCGGTGAATCTGTGCGCTTCCATTGAGCTGACTGGCGCTCTGTTTCTGGATTGAAAAATGGCATCCACGTCTCATCCATTGTCACAACCGACGAAAAGGAAGTCCCGTTCATGCTGTCATTGCGCGTCAACATTGTTTGGCAACATGCCACAAGGGCAGCCATGGGGTCGTCCGTCAGCATTCGTGGCACCCACCTGGATGAGACATTTCTCATTTTCAGGTCGTCATGCAGGATTGTGTGCACAGAACCCACAGAAATGCCAACTCTGGAGGCGATCTATTCAACAGTCATTCGGCGATCCCCCAAAACAATTCTCTCCACATTCTCGATCATGTTGTCAGACCGGCTTGTGTGAGCCCGAGGTTGTTTCAGTTTGTGTCACACGATGTTCTGCCTTCATTAAACTGTCGCTCCCACGAACGCACTTTCGACACATCCATAACTCCATCACCACATGTCTCCTTCAACTGTCGATGAATTTCAATTGGTTTCACACCACGCAAATTCAGGAAACGAATGATTGCACGCTGTTCAAGTAAGGAAAACGTCGCAATTTTAAGTATTTAAAACAGTTCTCATTCTCGTCGCTGGTGGTAAAATTCCATCTGCCGTACGGTGCTGCCATCTCTGGGATGTATTGACAATGAATGCGGCCTCATTTTAAAACAATGCGCATGTTTCTATCTCTTTCCAGTCCGGAGAAAAAAAATCGGAGGCCTTAGAACTTGAATGCACCTCGTAGTGTGCAACAGTGCCCCAACACTATGAACGTCATAGACTTTTCGAGCCCACAGATCATTTGGAGCTCCCAATATATTGCTGATAAATCGGTTTTGGACACATTCTCTCCCCACCCACTACAAAAACGGATGGGTACAAATTTCAGTGACAACAATTACTGGTTGGACAGTCGTCCCGCCCCGATTGTTTGCACAGCCCCGGCTGCACCTCCCGCGCCAGCCGTGTTTAAACCAGCCGCCGTGAGTGACAACTTCATAAACACTCCGCCACTCCCGTCCGCTGTGCTATCAGATCTGTTACATCCACAACACAAGAGTGAGAAAATTCCTAAACTACCAAGGTTCACGATGGACAATCCACATATGTGGTTTATTTTGGCAGAGATTATATTCACCGCCCTAAACATCGATTCAGACAGTGCGAAATTTATTGCGCTTATTAATGCCCTAGAGGACCATGCTGAGTGGGTACATGACTTAGTGCTGTCGGTGGCCCCCACAAATCGTTACGCACTGGCAAAACAACAGATCTGCGAACGTCTAGCTAAGACTATGCAAGAGTCTGTTTTATACATTCTGGAAGATGTACATCTCAAAGACTCGACTCCTTCACAACTGTGGCGACGTATCAGAGCAGCCTTCGATAGCAAAACTATGCCAGATGAAGCTTTATTTTTTTTCTGGGTTGCAAAGCTGCCACAAGCTATCCAACTGCAGCTCCTATCACACGACCAGGAACCTCTACAAGCGAAATTATTGCTGGCTGATGCCGCATATAAGATAATCAACAGAAGAAAGATATCTACGTGTGGCCCCCTCGATATTACGCCTCCCCCGCGTGGCAGAGGCCGATCTTTCCAAAACAACAGACAGAGTACACTGGCTGAGCACCAGATTCCACACCGTCCTTCACCATCCCATACCACGGCTTCAAGTGATGTCCTTCACCCGGTAACAACACAGGATCAGCAAGTTTATCCTCTCTGCTGGTATCACTCCGTTTATGGTAATACAGCCAGGAATTGCCGCTCACCCTGTGCAATGCGCCCAAACACGCATGGCGGGCCGCTATAGGCGCACCGGTCTGCACTGTGACGTCAAATCGCCTAACAGATCACAAGCTAGTACTTCCGAATTATTCTTTCGGACGTTTGTATATCCAGGATATAGCTTCTCAGAAATGGTTTTTAGTGGACACTGGTGCCGATGTGAGCGTCAGTCCACATTCAATGGTCACTTCTACAATCAAGCATTCGTCTCACCAAATCAGAGCAGCCAACAACTCCTCATTAAAGGTTTATGGTGTAACGCAACTTCGCATTTACTTCGATGATACACATAATTATGAATGGACATTTTCGGTAGTAGAAATCGACGAGCCAGTACTCGGATTGGACTTCTTAACTGCTCATAACTTTTCTTTGGACTTAATTACACCTGCCCTGTGCTCAGTGGATTTTAAACAAAAATTTTCGGCGAGATTTTCCCCATCCACGCCGACAGAATGCAGCTCGAATACGTCATGTCAACAACTCAAAGAGACAGTTTCTATTCTATCTGAGGAGGTCAAAGCTACCGTAGTGAACTTCGTTACACAACGCCTTGAAATCGACCAACTGTCCGAAGACAATGCAAAGCTACTTCAACGTTGTGATGCCCTGACTGATGAATTGCGCAGGTTTAGAGAGGAGATCAAGATTAAAAGTAATAACATGCATGTAACTACACGGGACCTGCACACTGCACCGCTGTTTATACGCAGCCACAGCAGCGCCTGCCACGACCCGGACAGCGAAGATGGCAACCCGCCCAGCAACCCCCCACCCTACGCTTCACCGTCCGCCTTTCATCAAAACACAGAGGCGACAGCTGTTAGGCGGTCCGCAAAATGAGGCGCAGGCACGTGAGGTGGCGCAGGGGAGCTCACGCGAAATTCCTCACGGCAGCGTGAGTCACGGCGACAATCATCGGAAGTTGGATCGAAGTTTCAATACGCAGTTTCAATACTATCTCATCAAGAATGAAATTGACAGACAGGGATGCAACGCTACAAGGCCGATTGGAACCAAGGAGAAACTAGCTGTGTTTTTAAGGTAAGCTATTATGATTAACATATATCTCTATACATAAAAATGTTCTGTTGGTTTGTGTATAGCCACTAACCTCCGAAAGCTCTGGACCGATTGCTTTGAAATTTTGACACAACGTTGCATTCTATTGCAGGATGGCTTTTAGGTACCTATTTCTTTATTATATATAACCTATATACATGTAATTTTTCACGATTTTTCGTAACAATGTTTCCGCGTTATACAATTTGTATAAATTCATATATTACAGCAATATATACAGGGCGTTACAAAAAGGTACGGCCAAACTTTCAGGAAACATTCCTCACACACTAATAAAGAAAAGATGTTATGTGGACATGTCTTCGGAAACGCTTAATTTCCATGTTATAGCTCATTTTAGTTTCGTCAGTATGTACTGTACTTCCTCGATTCACCGCCAGTTGGCCCAATTGAAGGAAGGTAATGTTAACTTCGGTGCTTGTGTTGACATGCGACTCATTGCTCTACAGTACTAGCATCAAGCACATCAGTACGTAGCATCAACAGGTTAGTGTTCATCATGAACGTAGTTTTGCAGTCAGTGCAATGTTTACAAATGCGGAGTTGGCAGATGCCCATTGATGTATGGATTAGCACAGGGCAATAGCCATGGCGCGGTACGTTTGTATCGAGACAGATTTCCAGAACGAAGGTGTCCCGACAGGAAGACGTTCGAAGCAATTGCTCGGCGTCTTAGGGAACACGGAACATTCCAGCCTATGACTCGTGACTGGGGAAGACCTAGAATGACGAGGACACCTGCAATGGACGAGGCAATTCTTCGTGCAGTTGACGATAACCCTAATGTCAGCGTCAGAGAAGTTGCTGCTGTACAAGGTAACGTTGACCACGTCACTGTAAGGAGAGTGCTACGGGAGAACCAGTTGTTTCCATACCATGTACAGCGTGTGCAGGCACTATTAGCAGCTGATTGGCCTCCACGGCTACACTTCTGCGAATGGTTCATCCAACAATGTGTCAATCCTCATTTCAGTGCAAATGTTCTCTCTACAGATGAGGCTTCATTCCAACGTGATCAAATTGTAAATTTTCACAATCAACATGTGTGGGCTTACGAGAATATGCACGCAATTGTGCAATCACGTCATCAACACAGATTTTCTGTGAACGTTTCGGCAGGCATTGTTGGTGATGTCTTGATTGGGCCCCATGTTCTTCCACCTACGCTCAATGGAGCACGTTATCATGATTTCATACGGGATACTCTACCTGTGCTGCTAGAAGATGTGCCTTTACAAGTACGACACAACATGTGGTTCATGCATTATGGAGCTCCTGCACATTTCAGTCGAAGTGTTCGTACGCTTCTCAACAACAGATTCAGTGACCGATGGATTGTTAGAGGCCGACCAATTCCATGGCCTCCACGCTCTCCTGACCTTAACCCTCTTGACTTTCATTTATGGGGGCTTTCGAAAGCTCTTGTCTACGCAACCCTGGTACCAAATGTAGAGACTCTTCGTGCTCGTATTGTGGACAGCTGTGATACAATACGCCATTCTCCAGGGCTGCATCAGCGCATCAGGGATTCCATGCGATGGAGGGTGGATGCATGTATCCTCGCTAACGGAGGACATTTTGAACATTTCCTGTAACGAAGTGTTTGATGTCACGCTGGTACATTCTGTTGCTGTGTGTTTCCATTCCATGATTAATGTGATTAGAAGAGAAGTAATAAAATGAGCTCTAACATGGAAAGTAAGCATTTCCGGACACATGTCCAGATAACATATTTTCTTTCTTTGTGTGTGAGGAATGTTTCCTGAAAGTTTGGCCGTACCTTTTTGTAACACCCTTTATATATATGCGCGCATATTCTAGTAGAACGTTGTGTCAAAATTTACATGCACATAGTCCAGTGCAACATTGTGTCCTAATTTCAAAGCCTTGGAACTAGGGTTACCATATATCCAAATGAAGTAACCGAGGGTATTACAGTCTTTATGTGAACACAATGGCTTAATCTTTTAATATATAAGTATAAAAGCATATTTCTCGCTTCCTCGAACTTTCTTAAGTAACTATTCCTTGGATTGATTGTTTTCATAGATTTGAGAACATGTGAGGTCTTTATATGATATAAAAGGTTCTGTTCTGATTGACTGAGTGATTGACTCATAACGCCCAGTTGACTATCCAACAACAAATCAATTTAAACACTGCTCATAGAACCTTGTGTCATATATATTCGTCGTTCGAATATATACACTCCTGGAAATTGAAATAAGAACACCGTGAATTCATTGTCCCAGGAAGGGGAAACTTTATTGACAATTCCTGGGGTCAGATACATCACATGATCACACTGACAGAACCACAGGCACATAGACACAGGCAACAGAGCATGCACAATGTCGGCACTAGTACAGTGTATATCCACCTTTCGCAGCAATGCAGGCTGCTATTCTCCCATGGAGACGATCGTAGAGATGCTGGATGTAGTCCTGTGGAACGGCTTGCCATGCCATTTCCACCTGGCGCCTCAGTTGGACCAGCGTTCGTGCTGGACGTGCAGACCACGTGAGACGACGCTTCATCCAGTCCCAAACATGCTCAATGGGGGACAGATCCGGAGATCTTGCTGGCCAGGGTAGTTGACTTACACCTTCTAGAGCACGTTGGGTGGCACGGGATACATGCGGACGTGCATTGTCCTGTTGGAACAGCAAGTTCCCTTGCCGGTCTAGGAATGGTAGAACGATGGGTTCGATGACGGTTTGGATGTACCGTGCACTATTCAGTGTCCCCTCGACGATCACCAGTGGTGTACGGCCAGTGTAGGAGATCGCTCCCCACACCATGATGCCGGGTGTTGGCCCTGTGTGCCTCGGTCGTATGCAGTCCTGATTGTGGCGCTCACCTGCACGGCGCCAAACACGCATACGACCATCATTGGCACCAAGGCAGAAGCGACTCTCATCGCTGAAGACGACACGTCTCCATTCGTCCCTCCATTCACGCCTGTCGCGACACCACTGGAGGCGGGCTGCACGATGTTGGGGCGTGAGCGGAAGACGGCCTAACGGTGTGCGGGACCGTAGCCCAGCTTCATGGAGACGGTTGCGAATGGTCCTCGCCGATACCCCAGGAGCAACAGTGTCCCTAATTTGCTGGGAAGTGGCGGTGCGGTCCCCTACGGCACTGCGTAGGATCCTACGGTCTTGGCATGCATCCGTGCGTCGCTGCAGTCCGGTCCCAGGTCGACGGGCACGTGCACCTTCCGCCGACCACTGGCGACAACATCGATGTACTGTGGAGACCTCACGCACCACGTGTTGAACAATTCGGCGGTACGTCCACCCGGCCTCCCGCATGCCCACTATACGCCCTCGCTCAAAGTCCGTCAACTGCACATACGGTTCACGTCCACGCTGTCGCGGCATGCTACCAGTGTTAAAGACTGCGATGGAGCTCCGTATGCCACGGCAAACTGGCTGACACTGACAGCGGCGGTGCACAAATGCTGCGCAGCTAGCGCCATTCGACGGCCAACACCGCGGTTCCTGGTGTGTCCGCTGTGCCGTGTGTGTGATCATTGCTTGTACAGCCCTCTCGCAGTGTCCGGAGCCAGTATGGTGGGTCTGACACACCGGTGTCAATGTGTTCTTTTTTCCATTTCCAGGAGTGTATATATATATATATATATATATATATATATATATATATATATATATATATATTCGAACGACGAATTACAATGCAACTTACCATTTCGTATGTCTGTTTCCTTGGCCACTTCCTCCCACTTCTCAGTTTTCAGCTTCGTTTTTAAGTAATCTTAATGGCTTGTATCACACAGAACTTTGCGAACACGTACGGCTTCAATTAGCTTTTCTTCCATTTCGAGCTACCAACAGCCAGAACCACCGTGAGCCTCGCAGTAAACTGCGTACAGGGAACTGCGGTCCGCAGGGTCACCAAGCGCAGGAACTGCGTCACATCACACTGCACTCTAACGTGCGCAGGACCATTCATTTGTGTGGTTCGCAAAAAGTCACCGTGAATCACCCTGCGTCACCTCACGGACCTGCGTCTCATCTTGCGGCCATCCTTACAAGCGACGCCATGCATGCGCGCGCAACGATTCCTTCGTGGAGTAACACCATAGTCAATGGAACACCGTCGGCTGTCGCACAGCGCAGCTCCATGGACAACACTGCAGCTTTCACTGAACTACCGTTCAATGATAACCTGTTCCAGGTTAGTTCCCTTTCATACTCACAGCGCACCAATGATAACGTCGCTCCTTCCTGCGTCCCTCCACGTATTTCGGCCACACCTATTCACAAAATCAAGGCCATTATTACGGGCGTCTGTCACAGGCTTAACACAACTGAGGGACTGCCTGTCCGTTCTCGCCCCCGACGCCTCAATGCAAAAAAACTTACCGCTGCCAAAGAATGTATTAATGAACTTTTACGCTTGGGTATAGTCCGCCCCTCGGACAGTGCGTGGTCTTCCCCAATACATGTCGTTCCCAAAGAGGACAATTCCTTTCGACACTGTGGAGACTATAGGCGTTTGAACGCCAGAAAAATACTTGATAACTACCCTGTCCCACACCTCCACGATTTTTCACAATCCATGTTCGGTGCCAAATTTTTCTCTGCGTTAGACTGCAAAAAGGCATACCCTCAGATTCCAATGCACCCAGAATATATCCCCAAAACCACTATCATCACCCCGTTTGGACTATATGAATATTTGTTTATGCCTTATGAATTGAAGAATACCGCTCAGACCTGGCAAAGATTCATTGACACCATTCTACGTGGCCTTAATTTTTGCTATGCCTACCTAGACGACATTATTATTTTCTCCACAACTGCAGAGGAACACAAACAACACCTCCAGCAGGTTTTTGATAGATTGACACGACATGGAGTTGAGATTAATCATGACAAATCCCAACTGGAGAAGCCAGAGGTTATTTTCCTGGGACATTTGGTCAATAATGAGGGCATTCGTCCCACCTCAGATAGTGTACAACAAATACTTGACCTTCCCCTCCCTCAAACCTATAAAGAGTTACGTAGATACCTCAGAATGGTAACTTTTTTTAGACTCCACATTCCACATGCGGCATCTCTTCAAGTCGCTCTCACTGAGGCCTTAAAGGGAAAGAATACCGCAGGTGACAGACACATAGAATGGGATCAGACCATGTAGCGAGCCTTCGACTCGCTTAAGTACGCCTTGGTGAACGCTATTACCCTGTCTCACCCTCACCCTGACGCCTCCCTGACAATAACCACAGACGCTAGCGATAATGCCATTAGCGTAGTTTTGCAACAGACCCTACCAACAGGTACTACACCCCTATGTTTCTTTTCAAAAAAGCTCACCGAAACGCAAAGAAAGGGGTCGCATTTGTTCGTGAACTTTACGCCATTTTTGAGGCCGTAAAGTACTTTCGTACAGATATTGAAGCCCGACTTGTGACAGTTTACACAGATCACAAGCCCCTTGTCGAGGCTCTCCGCAAACCAGCATTAGATGTACTACCCAGAAGGTTCCGCCATATGGATTTGGTATTACAACATGTTTCAGACTTTCAATATATCAGGGGTAATGACAATGTTGCAGCAGACTACCTGTCACGTCTGTCCCCCCTAAGACAGCTATTGATCCTCACCGCTTACACGAGCTCCAGCTATCCGACCCAGAGATACAGCACCTTCTCTCTGACTCTGATACTTCCTTACAAATTGCTCTACTTCCCTTCCCTAATGATGATTGTTCTTTGTATTGTGACATTAAAACAGGTCATCCTCGTCCTATAGTCCCTAAAGCTCTTAGGAAAGACGTTTTCGACACAGTCCACAATCTCGCTCACCCGAGCATTTGCACGACTACGCGCCTCAGTACAGAGAGATATGTTTGACCTAATGTAAGAAGCGATTGTAATCTGTGGGCGAGAGCATGCATACCTTGCCAGAGTGCCAAAATACACAAACATACTAAGCCCCCATTAGGCATATTTACTGTGCCCTCAGGTAGATTCCGTCATGTCCATTTGGACATCGTAGGTCCGTTACCGATATCTAACAATTTCCGTTACTTACTGACCATGATAGATCGTACCACACATTGGGCCGAGGCTATCCCCATCGTGGACATTACGGCCGACACTGTAGCTAACGCTTTTGTCCACCATTGGCTTTCTCGTTTTGGTTGCCCTACTTCACTTACCAGAGACCAGGGGACACAGTTTGAATCTAATATGTTTAATCGCCTCTGTCAACTGTGTGGTATCAACAAATTCAGAACTACAGCCTGTCACCCGCAATCTAACGGCCTAATAGAACGATGGCACCGTACCCTGAGGGTCGCTCTCATGTGTCATTCTTCCTCTTGGACTGAGGCACTCCCCTGGGTCCTTTTAGGTTTGAGAACGGTTTTCAAAGAAGACCTTAAAGCGTCAGCTGCTGAGATGGTATATGGAGAAAACCTCGCACTTCCGGCGGATTTTCTTGATGATCATCCTCTACTTCCTGAGGATCAACTTCCTGAGTTGGTACGACAGGTTCGACAGCATATCACCAAGTTACGTTTTCCGCAACCTCGATCGCATGCTACCCCTCCGGTTTTCATTCACCCACACCTCAGTTCTTGTAACTATGTGATGCTTAGAGAAGACGCCGTGCGTCCAACCCTTGCTCCACCCTACACTGCCCCATACCGGGTCCTGTCACACTCTGAAAATACTTATGTGATCCTCTTTAAGAACAAACCATCTGTCGTGTCCACTGAGCGCTTGAAGCCAGCATGGATCCTTAACGACACCGACATACACGCTAATGAATTTGTTTTGCAAGAAACTTCAGAGGCCTGTACTAACCCTTCTCCACAAGCTAATCAAAGCTAATCAAACACTCTCTGCAAGTCAAGGCCCCCCTCTTCTGTACTTCACGCCTCCGAGTGCCAGCAGTAATGAACTAGTGTTTCAAGTGAACTTGAGTGACTATGATGTGGACTCTATAAAAATACAACTTGTGGACACTTTTCTTTTTTTATTTGAAATTCAAAACAATTCTGTGCCATCTGACCAGAAAGACATTAAGCTATTACAGTGCTTCAATGTGGCTCCTGGTACTTCACAAAATGACATTTCAGCCTATGTAGACTCCAATAATGTTTTATTTATAAGAGTAACCCCCCCTTCTCTTTCGTCTTCCCCGAATCCTCCTACCCCTATTGCCATCACCCGTGCTGGCCGCACCATACGGCTACCTTCCAGACTTCAAGATTACGTCATGCCTTAAATGTTTACCTTCCTTTTATCACTTACTCCTCATCACTTCACCCTTCACCTATGCGCTCCGCGCTCCTCGCGGGGGGGGGGGGGGGGGGGGTCTGTGGCAGAACTGCCAGAAAATATTAATATCTTTGCTTTTTTGTACTTCGTTTTACTTCCTTTGGTTGTTGTCTAGTTGGTGTGAGACGTTCGTCATGACTGTTACCGTGATTGTCGAAAACGTATTTCTTTGTGTTTTGATTTATCTTGTGCCAATAAAAATATTGCATAGTGAAGTAAATGGTGTTTTCTGTGTTATAAGTATAACACTCGCCATAACAGCATGAGATAAACAACAAATTTTTGGTAGTATTGGTACTGAGAAGGTGAAGGTTTTTTTAAAATAGTAACTCTTATAATTTTCTAAGTTTTTATTTAGTGAGTGCATTGATATTTTACTGTGTTAACTCAGTGTACAATTTTATTTTCTTACAGGTACTTCTCTTTTGTTATACATTGGACCAGTTCTACACATCCATCAATTTATCAGCAGTTTCATGGCATCCTACATACATGGTGATTTGACTGCTGTCAGAGTTTAAAGCACCCCCTGTTGGTGTGATTTTGTAGACTGCAGTCACAGTGCCACCGATATCAGTGGACTCCTCCTAGGACCGACATTGGCTGAAGAAGGCCGATCGTTTCTATTCAGTATGCCATTACATGCATGGTCACAATGTAGCCAGCCTCATCGTCCAAACGTAAGCATTTTGGATGACAACCGGTGAAATTCATATCAGTTTGTTTTCTTCAAAATCAAAATGTAGTCAAAGGCAGAGTCTGTTGCATCCTGAGCATAAAAAATATCATAACCAGATACAATTAGGAATCTATGGATTGAAATCGCAGGTTTATTGGGAACCACAAGTGAGCAAAATCTTTATCAGGAATTTTAGGTGTGCATTATAATCTGAATAAATAATTTGTTCATGTGACAAGGATGGCTTATCTTCTGCTTAATGTTACAGTAGTGGATCTTTTTGCGTTGTCTACAGATTATTATTACTGCTCACTGGTGTTGCTTTTGCAGCAATAAGATGGTGATTCTGTTACATGAAGTGGTTTGCAAATGTGGCGTATATACGTGTTTCCACTTTTCATTGGTTTAGGTGTTCAAAGTATCTTACATTAAACTTTATGTTTGTTTTCCACACGTATACTTAATGACAATCATTGAAGGTTAATCGACATTTACCTGCACAACATTAAATAAATGCAGCAGATTTTGAGTCAGATTTTGAGTAGGCCGCTACTTGTAGAGGTGTGATTCAAGGTCTTTTAAAAAATCCAATTCTCATATTAAAAATGCAGTTTTGATTCAGAAGTGACAATTTGATATTTGGCATCCATTAATTACATATTTCTAATAATTAGGCCTAGAGCCACACCATGTTCTGAAGAGTTTAGTTTTGAAGTTTTGTGTGATATGTTGAATGTCATTTAAGATGCTCTAAATAATAATTTAAAATCTAATATTTTCACATTTGCAACTCAAATACCTGTGCTATGAAATTTTTAATTTATTCTACACTGAATTTTGCAGCTGTGCAAGTACATTACAAGAAACTGTAATATTATTTATTTTCTTTATTGAAAGCAACCTGAAGTAATACTGACCCCAGGAATAGTGTTACTTCCTTTCTAAAATCCACTGGGTAAGTGTTTAGAGAGCAGTGAAATGTACTAGAAGCTGATTATCTGAATATCCTGCCAGTACTGCACGAATTTTCACCATTTTTAGAAAAAAGCGAGTTGCTGTGAAATAAAAAAATCTGCCATTCAGTAATTAGATAATATTTGCTTACTTACACACGCATTTTATCCATGCATCATATAACAAAAACATGTGCTTTCACCCTGTAAGTTAAGCATTATGTACTCATAACCTCATTGGCAAAAACTTTACACTCTGAAGTCACACATCCTGCCACTGTAGCATAATAAACCACATTCTGAATGACATGTTTTGGAGAGATTGTTAGTGCAGCATGTCACTGAAATTACTAATTTTTGTAATACATGCATATAAATATGAAAAACACCAACTATGGCCCATTAATTTTTAAGGTGGTGGTACCTTCAGACACTTATATTGGTGAGAGAAGGAAAATGGCATCACAAAGTTCGAGCATTTTTAGCTTTTGAGGCATGGTGTTTTTCCCTTCATCTCGTTTGTTTGTAAAACTTGTTTGGTAATTCCAGTAACTGAGGCCAGAGTGTACAGTACTTGCCGTATTCTTTTTGAGTCAGATGTAGCTTATTTACTTGCATTTGGCATCTTCTTAGCAGCACACATCTCCAAGCAAAGAGGCATCGTTATATCCATTCCATCCTTGGATGTTAAAATCTAACCTACATCACAGATAGAATAGATTCTAACCTAACCTAGCCTCTGTGATCCCATCAAAAACTGATGAATGAGATAGGACGCACAGTGACCAAGCCATCAGCCGATGTTGCTGGACAACTGGTGATGGCCTCTGACAACAATTGTCAGTGCCGCTGTGAATTCAGCCTTCTCTCTCTCATCTGGTACTTTCCTCTCTTTGGGGAAGTGTATGGCGGAGTGTGTATCCTTTTGGCTTTTACTCCACATGTTTACTTGTGTGTGTGATTTTTTTCTACGATTTTTGGATGTCGTGTCTATTGTGATGAATGTTCTGTGTGTGTCTAGTACTTGCTTGAGGTTTGCGAGGTGATTGATTTCTAGGGGGTGAAGAAATAGAATTAGGATCTGGCGACTGTGATTTTCCCTTCGACTTAGCTGTTGAAGATCATCGGACATTTGTGCTTCTTGCAGGACATGTCATACCGCTCTAGGGAGTGGATGAGGTTATTTGCATATCTGGAAGAGTTCTCATAGAAAGTCCTTGCCAGATCTTGGAAACACTCTTTAAGGAAGGGGATTCCAGTAGCGGCATGCAGATCGTTTGTTGGAAACCCAATAGGTTGATGCAGGGAGCGCCTGAGGGCAGAGTTCTGCAGCCTCTGTAGTTTGTCCAGTTGCTGCTTGGCCTCGTATCCCCAAGCAATGCATGCATATTCCATAACCGGCCTTATAAATGCCTGGTACACATTTACTCCTGTATCACAGGGAAGGGAGTTGGTTGAGTTCAGAATAGGGTAGAGGATGAACATTCTAGCACAGATCTCCCTGTGGACCTTGTCTATGTGGGGCTGCTATGTAAAATGAGAGTCCAAGGATACACCAAGGCAGTTCTGCACCAGAGGAGTTGAGTTCCGTGTAGGTGTAGGTGAAAGGGGGGCGGGGGGGGGGGGAAGCGGCATTGAGGGGGTCTGTCTGCGTCTCCCAAACCTCCAGGTGATCAGCATAGCCTGTGTTTTCTCAAAACTGATGATGATATGCCAGTGACGGGCCCAAGTTTCTGTGTCATCTAAAACCTTCTGTAGCCTATGGATGACCAGGTCAGGTCCTTATTCTCATTGCATGTGTAGAAGGCTTGTCATCAGCATATTGTGCGGTGTGCACCTGGTAGGCTGTGGTGGTGTCCACAGTGTACAAACTGTACAATACAGGTCTCAGAAACGATCCCTGTGGCACCCTAGCATGGCTACGCCTTTTGGTGGAGGTGGCTGTTTGTACTTTGACAAAGAAAGTTTTATTCATGAGTTAGCTTTGTATTAACATGACTATGCTCCCGGGGAACCCTTGCGTGTATAGTACTCTCTATTCCATACTGAGTGAAAGGCTTTGGCTACATGTAGTAGCACTGTCCTGCATTAGCATCTGTCGTTGAGGCTCTCTGTGGCATCTTCAACCACTCTAATGGTCTGTTGGGGGGAAATGGTTCTGCCAGAATCCGAATCGGAAATCCGGCAGAAATTGCTCGTTGGTAATATGCTCTTATATGGGTATTAGCAGGAGGTGCTCATAGACCTTGCTGAGAGTTGGCAGGAGATTAATCAGCCTGTAATGCTGTGGGAATAAAGGGTGTTTACCTGGTTTGTGTACCACGACCACTTCTGTGGGTTTCCATCAAGCTGGGAACTCGCAGGAACGAGTAATTTTGTTGAAAACATTTACGAGGTGTGTGATCGCTGAGGGCGGGAAGTTTTTAAGTAACCGACTGATTACACTGTCATGTCCTGGCGCCTTTTTTGTTGCAAGGGACCTAATTAGTTTTGCCATGTCTCTGGGGGGAAAAGTGGACATTCGTCTTCTGCGTCTTCATCAACATTGAGGGAGACAGCCAGTTGACAGTGAATTACATCCTCATACTCTCCATCCTGAAATTCTGCCGCCTGGAACTGGCTCTCAAAAGCATCAGCGAGGGCGTTGTCCTTGGCAGCATGGCTGTAGACCATCCCCCACTCGCTGTGCAGTGGCGGCATCCAAGCGCATCTTTTGATGAATTGTCTAGTAGCTTTCCAAAGTGTGTGATCGTCCATTTTGAGGACCGAGAGGCGGTTTCGCCACTGCTGGTTTCTGTACTCATTGAGCGCTGCCTTGAGCTCGTTGTAGACGACTGAGCAGCCTTCTGGTGGCCTGATCTCTGGTGATCTTCCATTCCTTTGCTACTTTATTTTTGTGCCGAATTTGAGCTAAGGGGCATTGTATTTGTGGGGGCAAGAACACAGCCATAGGTTCATTCAGTTTATGTTCTACAACAGGGTTCGGCTCACGAATCGTACCTGGGCATGGGTGCCAAACCACTCAGCCTTGCAGCACATTTCCCGCACTGCCACACTGTCTGAAGAAGAGCAGAAAACTGCGTTCACGCCGCATTTAAATGGCAGTGCAGTCGCACTGCATACTACTTAGTTTTATACAACTATTTTTGGCGTGCTGAAGGCGTAATATAATTTTTATTTGATACAAACTGTCGGCATACGGACAGACAATTTCACAGAGTTTCGCAGTCAAGTTGCCACGCAAACGTGACTTAGTTTCAAGATCGAAAAAATACTTTTACAAAAATATGTCGATCGGAATATTATAGCACTTTTGCAACCCCATTATGCTAACTTGGAAACTCTACCAGAGGAAAGCAATGTAGACGTCCTGTACAGTTTTGATGTAAAAATATTTATCATTAAAACTGGAATTAACTTGCAGGTCAATCAGTTGCATCTGTATATGCACAGAGCGCTTTCAAATGAAACAGCAAACGGTGTTGAAAACGGGTCAGAAGCAGATGTACGATTGATAGTAATTCTTCCAAGGCCAATGAATTCTTCAGACCTCGCGTTTACTTCAGTACCAGTGAGCTTGGTGAACTGGACTGTCTTTGTAGAATGTGTCCCTTCTACAAAGTGATTTTCTTTTTAAGTTGATCCCCATCAAATCAGAGAGAAGTTGCAATGTTTTACTGTGGGCAGCGTGCAATCAAGCCCACTTAAAATGCGAAGTTTGCACTCCAATCCGGATCGTCTGAGTTTCGTTCCTGTACTCCTTTTTCCTTCATAAATTCAACAATAGCGAATTTTAAATTGAAAAATAGTTCCAGGCATGCCATGTCCCTTGACTTCCAATGTACTTTGCAGTAACATTGGAAGTCCTTGCATTCATCGTTCAGTTTCAGTGAACATTGTTGCAACTGACAATGGAATAACGCGTGCGAGTTCAGAATTTTACTGTTTGTATCACGAATTTCTTCACGTGCTCCAGGCCTGCAAGTTTAGCGCAAGGTGCTTTTTGATGTACCGTACAGAACAATGAATCTCATCTGTCGATCATTGTCATTTTTTGCTCTTTCATTGACAACTAAATCCTTGCTGCGTGGTACTGTAATGTCGTTTCGCAGAAAATATGCAGAACCTGTCGCTTATGCGAATTGAGAATTCTCTTCCCTCTCTTGTCATTCCCATTCATTTTCAAGGATAGCAACGATAGATCGCTAGTTTTTGTGCAAACAGCCACTGGACGTTTGAACTCCTTTCATACCCCGACCAAGTAGCGAAGGTTACACAGCGTTGACAACACAATTCTGATGAACTCAGAGAGTTGTGCCGACCGAAAACTGCCGCATCACAATATTATACGAGATGTCGCGCTGTTCGGTGTACTTCCGAGAGTTCGGTACGCCGTGGCCGGCCGTGTGCTACGAGATCCCGCTTGGTATTACACGGAAACAAAAATGTGGGCTTGCCTTGGCTGTTATATAGGTCACAAAAAAGTCGAAAGAAAGCCTTGGGAAAATAAGTGGCTAATGCAAGGAAAGAAAATCACTCGCCTTCCTTTTCGCATTTCGGAGCTGCTGAACATCATCAAACCATTCTTAACGATATAGTGTACAGTCATGAGAGAAGCTGTTAGCTATATCACAATTTCTAGCTACCGGCAGAAGTTAAAGAGGACCTCAGATTCGGTGCTGTTGTATCCCCTCAGTTATGGACTAAAATGATTCCTACATCCTGCAGCGTGATTTATAGTTGACTGGGGAAATACTCCATGGTAAATAAAATTAACAAAAAAAGACTTTCATGCAAACGTTGTTAATTTATTTATGTATGTAGCATAAAGGATCATCGAAGAAGAAAGAGTACACATGTGATGGCGCACATCATGTAACAAATGCAACACATACATAAGAAAGGAAACACTTAGCAACTGTTAGAGCTGTAAAAAAAGTTCTACACTTTGCTCGTGATAGCAGATGGCTTAAATATAGGCTGGACTTTTTTAATACTTGTGACAATGAAGCAGGTAAATTTTACGTTTTAACACCCATTGACTGTCATTATTTCAGTTTTTACATTTCACTTCCAAAAGTATCTGAAGTAAAACCTAAAAATAGAAATACAGAACGTCGACAGGCTTACATTGTCTCTATGTTCCCCGAGAAACCGTTATGGTTTCGTAAAAAAAAAAAAAACTTCATTTCTTGCATCTATATCGCTATACGCCTCGCACTTGTCCCACAGACATCTACAGCCCTTAAATTTCTCCAAAAACCTTGTCTTTAAAAATTCGTCCGCGTTGCACCCTGTCATGTATATTAAAACAGCAGGGATGACTCGTTTTTAAGGGCCAGAGGGACTCTACTCCATCAGAAATTTTATTACTACATCAAACAGTTTGAGTACGATATGACATTGATGTAGCGAGTAACATAGACCAGAGGTAATCAGACCCAGTTTGTAGTGCTCTATTGCAGACATACGATGTTACTCTGAGCTGTCTGCAGTCGGGCCTTTCGACCAGTACCAGGGACCAGCATCAGGTAGCCCGTAGTCCCACCACAAACAGCTTCCTTTTCCGCTTCGCACCTCGTCCTAGCGCGGATTCGGACCAGTTCGGGCATGTCTCCTGGCTGGACCAGCTCATGCGTAGCCCCCTTTCCCCGCCCGCAGCGAACACTGCTACCCCACTCCTCTCCTTGCCCTCGTAACAAAATGTAGGTCTCATTGTTTATGGTTGCAACTGTACATTGATTTTATCATCCTATATAATAAAGAACAGATTTTGTTTGCTGCTATTAAATTATAAACAGTGTGCGTATCATTAATAGGAAACAAAGGAAAAAGAGCTGTAATTATCTGATGAGAACACATTTATTTCCAAGAATTGTACTGTTATTATAACTTTCCTTTGCATTACATTCGTTTGGGCGCAGCAAACTCATTGATAATACCATTGGAGTCAAACTTAGCAGCTGTGTCATATTCCGTCAGCAAGGTAGTTGAATTTGACAGTCTGCTTCACGTACACTCGACCTTAACCAGTTTTTTATGATTTCTAATTTCCTTAAACTGTCATAAAATATCCTCGCATTTGTTTCGATGTTTGGATAAGCCTCTCGTAACCCATACATCGAAAACGAAAAATTCAAAATATCGGAATCTGTGTTAGTGCTCTTCAACATTTCTTTCTACAGGAATTTGAAACAGCTATTTCGTTAACTAGCTCTGCTGTATCTATATTTGCAACGGAAAAGGCAGCATATTTTCAAAATAAGATACAGAGCTCCCACTGAACGCTTTCCTGGCAGGATATTAAAGTGAGTTGAAATGCACGTCAGATACGTTCCCAGTTTCACTGATTATTCTATCAAGTATTTGGAAGTCTAGTTTAAGCAGTCTCACTCCAGTCCTCAGATGGCTAAAATAGGCAAAAATAGGAAGCCTATCTTTAAACAGGATGATATTGGCTTCAACATCCGGTGGCCAACCTTTGAGATGCTACAATGCTGTAGCGAAGTACCAGCAAAAACTCCATTGCTGAAATGAACTGGCCGTGTAGGCAGCAGCTGTTTGAATTAATCGCACTGTTATCACATAACCGAAGTGACGCATATTCGGCCCTGCATTCCAACTTGCTGAAAGGTGCACGTCGATCAACTGAAATATTAAACCTCGTTTACGCTGGGGCAACATCTTGTAACATTGTGGCATGCAATAGTGCCGCATGCTACATGATGCACGTTGTCGCCTGATTCATGCGGCATAGACAACACTGTGCGTCATGTCGCAAGCTGCCGCCGCAATCTCCCGAGCTGAGTAGGTTCGTGTGCGACATTTTCTATGCGGCAGCGGTAAATTCGAAAATATGGAGTGGTCGAACGAGAAATATTTAGCATTCATAGAGGACTACAGACAAGCTGAGGTTCTGTGGTACGTACGTGAAAGTAATTATAAAAATGAAGTGGTGAGAATAGACGTTACACGAAATCTCGTTTCAAGATGTGACGGAACCACTTGCAGGAAAGGACAGCTCAACTGTAGGTATATCGATTCCAATAACTATTCATATTTCTTAACTGAGTACTGTAGTATACCAATCCATGGCTGCAAAGTTATGAATAAATATATTTGAAAAATAGAAAATTTTATTCTGTTATTAGAAAGTACCATTTTTTTAAAAATTGTTGTAATGAATAGGCTGCATACAGTACTCTCTACTAAATGCTTTAGAGTAAGTATGTAATCGATACATGTAAACTGTAGTTTAAAAATACATTTTACAATGGTGCACCACACAAACAAGTTTGTAGGAAGAAAGTAACTAAAATGTTGAGTTCATCTAGATAATTCCATTTATTTACGTAAATGAATATACATTGAAGTACGAACATAATTAATATAATCTGGTGCAGGATAATGCTGTAGTAGTAGGGCCAGGCCGGCGTCACCCCACTCTCTATTACTGCCAGATGTATCCAAGATGGCGGCGATGATTTCATCCAAGATGGCGGCCTGTAGACTTGGCAACAGTGCAGACATTATCCGAAATGGCGGGTTTTGGCGGGAAGATAGGTCAATTGGTCTACCTACACTAACTTAACCCCCCTTCAAAAATGGTTCAAATGGCTCTGAGCACTATGGGACTCAACATCTGTGGTCATAAGTCCCCTAGAACTTAGAACTACTTAAACCTAACTAACCTAAGGACATCACACACATCCATGCCAGAGGCAGGATTCGAACCTGCGACCGTAGCGGTCACGCGGTTACAGACTGAAGTGCCTTTAACTGCATGGCCGCACCGTCCAACCCCCCTTCCCTTCCCCTCCCCCAGTAAATGGCGGGAAGTTCAGATCCTGTCAGGACAATGCAACACACCTCCACTAGCCTAAGAAAATGGCGGGAAGATAGGTCACTTAGACTACCTCCACTAACCTAAGTTAACCGACTGCCACCTCTTCCTAGGGATTGGCGGGAAATTTGAATTTTAGAAGGAAGATAGGTCAATTGCACTATCTCTACTAACCTAAGAAAATGGCAGGAAGGAAAAGGCACTTGGACTACCTCCACTAACCTAAGTCATCCACCCACATCGTCCTAGGAAATGGCGGGAAGAGGACTCAACCTATTCTGGACATAAATCTTTCTTTTACATGCACTATTTATTTAAACAATTAGAGGCAGTACCACCATAAAGTGTAGTCGCCATGGGGTCTGGAGGCCAACTGACTTAGTACATAGTACTGCCACCAGAGGGCACTGTCATCCGTTCTGTGATGTAATCAAAAATGGTTCCAATGGCTCTGAGCACTATGGGACTTAACATCTATGGTCATCAGTCCCCTAGAACTTAGAACTACTTAAACCTAACTAACCTAAGGACAGCACACAACACCCAGCCATCACGAGGCAGAGAAAATCCCTGACCCTGCCGGGAATCGAACCCGGGTGTTGGAAGCGAGAACGCTACCGCACGACCACGAGATGCGGGCAAGATGTAATCCAAGATGGCGGTTTCAGGTGGGGGGAAATGGTGGGAAAAAGTGTATGCACCATGGGGATTGGAGTCCAACTGACATAGTACATATTACTGCCACCAGATACTGCTGTCATCTGTTCCGTGATGTAATCCAAGATAGTGGTGGAAACTGGAGAGGAACAGCATGGTCACCAATAAGTCTGTACCTAGTTCATAGTACTATCATCAGAACATGCCGTCATCCTTCCTATTACATAATCCAAGATGGTGGGGGGAAATGGTGGGAAACAGAGTGGTCGCCATTGGGTCCAAAGTCCATCTGACCTAGTACCATCACCAGAGGGTGCTGTCATCCGTTCTGTGACGCAACCCAAGATGGCAGTCTGGAGGGAAAAGAAATGACTCAGCCTACACTGGGCTGCTGGAGAGAGGAAGGAGTGTACATTATTTAGGTTGGAACAATTTATTTAGGTATGGATGAGATAGTATATTTATCACGCTGATACAAAACAAATGCTCTGACATGCTTCGGGTCATACCACACAGTCTACCAACCTGTAAACTACTGCTATATTTCATGGTGCATTGTTCCGTGCGAGACAGTTCTACCCATGCTTAACTGCCCAGAATAACTGATACAATGCCACGAAATGCACTCACATAGCTACGAACCATCGCAAGCACATTTTACAAGGTTCTCAATCTTATACTGATATCACATGGCTATGTAAAATAAGAACCAAGTCAACCTTTGGGAAATCGTGTAGTGTCCCAGAAATAGTTAACACTCGCTTTTGTAGGAGCTTTCGTGATGTCTCAGGTTGTAGTCATGGAAATTCTTGCCCTAACAGAGCCTGTTTACCAAAATAGTGCAGAAAAATGTCGAATGCATTCTTCCTTGAAGTCCTCACATGGCACTCCGTCCATCACATGTTACCCTTCATGCTTTCAACATATGCAAACGTTCTCACCCCTATGTAGAGACTCCTATATCCCAGCAGAAAGGATGTCTTGTGAAATGAATGAAGCATTATGATTAGCTCTTATCGAATTTACCCTCTGAATCGCTGATGCCGCCAGTGTGGAAGCACAAGCCACATTGTTTTTCTTTCTGCAGACCCGACTTTCAGTGGCAAAAAATCGCCATATTGCGCCAGCAGTTAAACCTTACACACTACCCTACATATCGTCAAGTATGAAAACACTCTTACTCAGTTCTACTGCTCTCCCAATGAGGACTGGAGCTTGAATATTAGAATGTGAAATTGATCTCCGAGCCATAAATATATCATCGCGTGCATTACATATCATCAAATACAGAACTACTCCTACTCAATTCTACTGCTCTCCCACCGAGGACAGGAGCTTGAATATTAGAATGTGAAACCAATCCCCAACCCATCAATATATCACCACATACCATGTCGATCTAGTTAACATACAATTCATATCCTGCGCCATTCAAAGTCAGCCCTTTTACATCATTCATACATATACCGTGAAGACAGACAGCACCGTAGGTATACTCGCAGCACTAGATATTTACTGTGAGGTTGGGTGTTCATCCAGCCCCAACGCATGACTAGAGCATCCTCAGTGGACCGATGTCACTCTCAGAACGGTTCTACGAATTCGGCCTCATTTCCCCCTCGGCACAAATGTGTTACTGTTTCCGGTCCAGATCTGCTTTCTCATGTCTAGAGAACCAGCAAACGTGTCCTCTACATGCTAGATGTACACATCACAAACGATCTTCTCTCAACTAAATAAAGGCGCGAAATGTGCAGAATCAGTCAACCGAACAGTTTACATGGGAGGGAATAACGGTCCACCACAAACACACCTTCATATTCAATCTTCTCAAATTTCCACACAATCACAAGAGCTATACAACACATACTAAGTATTAGTTCGCTATTCGGTCGTCTAGAGGACAACACAGTTAATTCATCTACTTTCCTACACTCCAGCAGGCCTCTCCATTTGGACAGCTCCTACAGTTAATGGGAAATGTGAATCATCCCTGCAAAGGTCACCAGCGCTGCATGCCAATCACTCACAGGTAGAATCATCATCCTAAGAAATCGGTCACATATACAGGGTGGTCCATTGATCGTGACCGGGCCAAATATCTCAAGAAATAAGCGTCAAACGAAAAAACTACAAAGAACGAAACTTGTCTAGCTTGAAGGGGGAAACCAGATGGTGCTGTGGTTGGACCGCTAGATAGAGCTGCCATAGGTCAAACGGATATCAACTGCGGTTTTTTAAAATAGGAACCCCCATTTTTTATTACATATTCGTGTAGTATGTAAAGAAATAGGAATGTTTTAGATGGACCACGTTTTGCTTTGTGATAGATGGTGCTGTAATAGTCACAAACATATGGCTCACAATTTTAGACGAACAGTTGGTAACATGTAGGTTTTTTAAATTAATATACAGAACGTAGGTACGTTTGAACGTTTTATTTCGGTTGTTCCAATGTGATACATGTACCTTTGTGAACTTATCATTTCTGAGAATGCATGCTGTTACAGCGTGATTACCTGTAAATACCACATTAATGCAATAAATGCTCAAAATGATGTCCATCAACCTCAATGCGTTTGGCAATACGTGTAACGCATTCCTCTCAACAGCGAGTAGTTCGCCTTCCGTAATGTTCGCACATGCATTGACAATGCGCTGACGCATGTTGTCAGGCGTTGTCGGTGGATCACGATAGCAAACATCCTTCAACTTTCCCCACAGAAAGAAATCTGGGGACGTCAGATCCGGTGAACGTGCAGGCCATGGTATGGTGCTTTGACGACCAGTCCACCTGTCATGAAATATGCTATTCAATACCGCTTCAATCGCACGCGAGCTATGTGCCGCACTTCCATCATGTTGGAAGAACATCGCCATTCTGTCATGCAGTGAACCATCTTGTACTAACATCGGTAGAACATTACGTAGGAAATCGGCATACATTGCACCATTTAGATTGCCATCGATAAAATGGGGGCCAATTATCCTTCCTCCCATAATGCCACACCATACATTAACCCGCCAAGGTCGCTGATGCTCCACTTGTCGCAGCCATCGTGGATTTTCCATTCCCCAATAGTGCATATTATGCCGGTTGACGTTACCGCTGTCGGTGAATGACGCTTCGTCGCTAAATAGAACGCGTGCAAAAAATCTGTCATCGTCTTGTAATTTCTCTTGTGCCCAGTGGCAGAACTGTACACGATGTTCAAAGTCGTCGCCATGCAAATCCTGATACATAGAAATATGGTACAGGTGCAATCGATGTTGATGTAGCATTCTCAACACCGATGTTTTTGAGATTCCCGATTCTCGCGCAATTTGTCTGCTACTGATGTGTGGATTAGCCGCGACAGCAGATAAAGCACCTACTTAGGCATCATTATTTAATGCAGGTCGTGGTCGAAGTTTCACATGTGGCTGAACACTTCCTGTTTCCTTAAATAAAGTAACTATCTGGCGAACAGTCCAGACACTTGGATGATGTCGTCCAGGATACCGAGCAGCACACGTCCGTTGGGCATTTTGATCACAATACCCATCCATTAACACGATATCGACCTTTTCCGCAATTGGTAAACGATCCATTTTAACACAGGTAATGTATCACGAAGCAAATATAGCCCGCACTGGCGGAATGTTACATGATACCACGTACTTACACATTTGTGACTATTACAGTGCCGTCTATCACAAAGCGAAAAAAGTGGTCCAACTAAAACATTCATATTTCATTACGTATTACACGAATATGTAATAAAAAATGGGGGTTCCTAGTAAAAAGAAAAAAAAACAATTGATATCTGTTTGACCTATGGCAGCGCCATCTAGTGGGCCAACCATAGCGCCATCTGGTTTCCCCCTTCAAGCTAGACGAGTTTCGTTCGTTGTAGTTTTTTCGTTTGATGCTTATTTCGTGATATATTCGGCCCGGTCACTATCAATGGACCACCCTGTATATTTTATCACTGTACTTACAACTAAATGTTACAATCGCAATCTCAGTTGAACGACAGTCAACAATGAGCGAAGTATTGGAAATACATCCTGCTGACAGCTCTGGAAACAGAAATAGTTCTACCTTGCTAACGACTGGACATAGTCATTTCCTTTTACACACGTCGGAACACAAACACATACTTTATAATCCTGATGCTCAAGGTGATCCTATCACACATTCCCTATTACTACTACTAGTACTACTACTAGTACTACTACTAGTACTACTAAGTATAATACTTGGCCAATAAATGATTGCAGACGATACAAATAATACTGAGAGAAAATCAACGATGGGTGGACATGTGTCATACGTTTTTCTTGCAGGTGGTACCACTGTGTCTTAGAAAGAGAGGCGTAATCGGCTTACAAACCGTCAGATGTAAAAAAAAAACTTATAGCAACAACTACTGTATTCCATCCATCAGAGAAAAATTACAAACTATAAAAGCTCCACTAACTTCTAAGTGCTATTCTATTCCTCCCGATGAGTGCATTTAGGCTAGGTGTTGGCAGATGTACAATATTTACAAGCAATTTTAGAAAACAGAACGAGAGGTTATATCATGATCGCATGGATGTAACTGACATAAAATCGATAGAATTGAGAAAAATGACGGGGGGATAGGTAAAAATTGACCGAATATGCACCGATATGTGGGGAAATTTAGGAAGTATTTGCGTATCTTCTGGTTGCAGAGCAATTTGTACATGGGAGCAAGTATGCGGCACCAAGAGGAATCTGAGGAAACGTTGACATGGAAGTGAGGAAATCAGGGAAGCAGTAATTTTTTTTTCCCTGTCAAGGCAGGAGACTGTAAGTCTATTGAGGTACCAGTGATACATGCGAGTTGACTGCTGTGTTTGACGCATTTCAGGAAGACAGAGAACCATCTGCCTCTAAACTTACGTGCATCTGCGTTAAAGGATGATAGGGAGTGGACAGGGTGATCGATTGAGATGGAGCTGTAAAGATGTACGGTTTAATGGTAGACTGATGATGCATTCTAGAGAGGGGAAAGTTGCTGTAAGTCAATTTTTCCACTGTTCTGTCAGAATGCATTAGTCACGTGATATAGCCTGCATTCGACTCGTATACAGCCACGTGTTCAGTATGTGATTTAAAGCACTCTCTACTTATGATCGTTAATGGTAAACCTGTCGGTCATCAGAGGACTTCCATCTCATGTGTGACGAAACATGGCACGTTCCTCTAAACGACCTTTGATTTATGCGATGTACTCCATCCCCCTGTCGCATCTTGGGTGTAAAATCAAGATTTCAGCTTCATAACTAAGTTAGTGATAGGTGCTTGTGAGGCACTGCAAGCCCCGTGTATACATTTGCAGGACAGATGAGCTATTTACAGAGTTAGCTGCGGAATGACTTGTAATTTTCACATGTCGGACGCTGCTGCTATGCGTTTTTCTATTTCCCTGTAAGAGGTAGTCCCCGTTACTAACCATAATTTTTATATAGGGCTGATGCAGGCATAGTATAATTTTTGAAGCGCGATCAGATGTGAACAGTGGATGCTATACATATCTGGAAAGCTATATTGTGCTTGTATCACACAGAACCAATGTTTTAAGGAAGTAGTTTTCCTGTTTATCGTAGAGAAACCGAGAAGAACGATATATGTCACGTGCTTGAAATATATTTCTTATGTTGGAATATTAACAGCGCTACATTCCATACAACCAGTGTGCGATTTGCAGGGGGGGATGGTGGGGATTCCCCCCCCCCCCTCTGCATCAGACCATCCCCTTCTCCGGTTTTAGTTTATGCATCCCAACCTGGGATGTTTATTTCCCACACACTGGAGTAAAACTTTACATATAATTTAAATTTGTGGAGCCGAACACTGAAAGCTTTTAATAAGTCTTACTATTAATATGTTTCAGTTTTCTATCATCAGAATAAGTACCACTTTTCACAAATGTGCCTCTACTTTTTGAATTCCCCTCATATATCTGTACCCATATGTAGATGATTTTGTAAATAAGCTTTACCTATAACGTACTTTTAAAGACATAACAAGGGTTGGCTTTTCTGATAGTGAATACGCGTCAATAGTGAGTTTCGGCATTAACATCTATTTATAAATAGCTGTTTAACCATTCGTAACGCCACGGTCCAAGCTAGTAACATATGTAATTCTACTAACCCCCTAAGACATCCCCCCCCCCCCCCCCCCCACTGGTAAAAGCACAAATCGCACCCTGCATACAACTGATAGGTTGGAGACGCAAGTGATCTAACATTATAGCCTGTTTTAAGTGTGGAACGTTGTAGCCTTAGGAGTGCGTGTGTTTATGTTCTGTCTTACCAATACCTACCAGATACTGATCCTAGACTCTGGAATAATACTTTAAAATTGACAGCTTGGTTGATTTACATAAAAATGCTTCGAACTCCATCTGTCTGGAGCTCCATCATGCATAAAAATCACCGGTTTCTTGTTTTCTTCACTGTCTGCTATTACATCGCAACACTTTCAAATCAGTTACTACACCTCAATAAGGAGTGCTAACCTCCTCTACATGGGCGCATCTCGAGAAACCTGGTGCACTTGAATGGGCGAGGACTCGGCAAGCTCCATTCATTCACGAGATATGGAATGTAGTGGTCTACTTCTGGTCGATTGCAGATTAAATCGGTGATGGTGCTGCATGGCGGGTTGGTCAATGACAGTGTGAGGGGGGGGGGGGGGGGCGTCTTTCAGTCTCTAATTTTACCCTAAGACTGCAGGAATGCTCTGTGACTCCCTTCAGCATAGAGATAGATCATAAATTAAGGACTATGCTCGAAGTGTTAGAAATATGTAGTGCACTGTCTGATATACTTTGGTGACAGATTTGTTCGAGAATTAATAATGCATGGACGTACTGTACAGTCCCCTATCCACACTCGCAATGATACTTGATAAGTGGGGAGGGGTGGGTTTAGCTATGATACTGAAATTGGAAAACATGCTGTCACATCAGTCAGTGTTGAAATTACTGTAAAATTGGTAAAATTGTTCACACAGTCAACTGTAATGCTCATTATTTCAGTACATTGGATGTGTCTTATCCTTCCCATCAGTCCACTGGTATGCTGTTGGCTACCACATAATGATTGACTGACATTGCTTACTTCAGATGGAGAAAGAATTTTGGAGGAAGGACAACACCTTCTGGGGACAGATAGCACGAAAACAGTGATCGTGTACATGACTGCAATATGAGGAATCAGTCGAAACGGAACACAGAGCCATCAGCTATTCCATCACTGTGACAGATGAGTTTAAATGTAGAGGTCGTCAATCAGTTTCGGAAAGCAGTTTGGAAACTCTCCACAATGCCGCCAAACTCTTCCAGTTTCCTTACGTTGTAATTGCCTTTTATTTAAAATCATCCAGTGTGTGCGGCATGTTATGGTAGCCAGAGTAACAAGATGATTTACACCGCATGACATCTAGATTTTTTTGAGAAGCAATGGATCAGCAATGTCAGTTTAGAACCTGACACAGGCCTCGAAGACGTGGGAGAAAAACAAAATGTATGGCAGTGTACAAAGCGTTTTACAGCAGAAAAAAAACAATATTTCAAACAACTTTGCAGGGTCACAGGGAGCATCTCTTGCGACTTACAGTATGGCCTGCGGGGTATGGTCATCCTCCTACAGTACAGGTGATGAAACTTTAAACTGGTCTGTGCAGTGGATCAATACCTGTATATTTAATAGGAGTGTCACATGTGCTCGATGCCAGCACGCATGTGGTATTTGTTTTCTATATATGGGAGGAGAGAGATGCGGTAAAAATCTTATCAAGTTCTCTATCGGATGAAGTTAGTGGAGCTTTTAAAGTTCGTAATTTTTCTCTGGTGGGTGAATAGAATAACGATGATAGAATGCTGGGGTGATAAACATGAATAAGCCCTGAGGGATGTGGATCTATAGTACCTGCTTGTAGCTTGGAGAAGCACCACACTCCAGCAGAAAAATCCACGTCCTTCCCCCAGTTCCCGTACAGTCTTTAATACTATCTCGTGTTGCAGGTGCAGGCTTCATTTCCGTTGAATGGTCAAAATACAGTTCTGTCACAGTAACGCAGCTTTGCTTGCTTCTACACGGGTTGCAGGAGGTGGTAGATACAATTTTCCTCTGACCCCTACTTAGTTCTGACTTACATTGGAACAATCACGTGCACAAAGCTGCAGGGTTGCTAATGCAGAGTCTGAGGGGTCAGTTGCACGATGCATAGGGGCTACCTAAAATGAGGCGGGAATTTTACTGTAGCAGATAGGTTCGAGAAAGGTGACTCGTTTTGAGATATGAGAGTGCCAGAAATATGATTCACTTGTTGCTGTAATCATTAAAAGACTTCTCCATAGGATCCAACGCATGTATGTGGTTGAATGGAAAGACTTGATTCCAAATCACAGACATCATTTCTAGCGGATAGCGTAGCACTAGAGATCTGTAAAGCTAGTGTACATTTATTACGATCTCAATCAGCACACCATCTACTACTGTTGTGATCCTTTTCAATCAGTCATCGCCTATAACTCAGTGGGTATATCGCAGAACCTCTGACATGGTATCGAGGCAGAATACATTACAAATACTTGAGAAATATCTAGTGGCGTGAGGGGGTTGCAAATAGCAGCTTCGTACCATGTTCCTTAGCCGAATCACTTTCAAAATTCAGCGATTTTATGACGAAGTTGCATTGTGGACTACATGTAACCTGACTGCTGGTCTGATAATATACACTCCAGCGATCACGGGCTCGGTATTTGTCCGGAAAAACCACGTGATTCGTAGATAATGCCATACACGGATTTATAACTCTGATATAGCTTTTAACATGGGTACTTGTGTGCACATGTAGAACCAAGACCGCTACTGGCAGTAACACACAGTAGTTGTTGCATTGGGTTTTTAAGACGATTACGCCTCTCTTTGTAAGACACAGTGGTAGAATTCTCAAGCAAAACTTACGACACATGTCCACCCATCGCTGATTTTCTTTCAGTATTATTTTGTATCGTCTGCAATCATTTATTGGCCAAGTATTATACTTAGTAATAGTAGGGGGTGCGTAATAGGGTCACCTTGCGCATCAGACTTATAAAGTACGTGTTTGTATTCCGACATTTGCAAAAGAGAATGACTATGTCCAGTCGTAAGGGAGGTAGAGACATTTCTGTTTCCAGAGCCGTCAGCAGGACGTATTTCCGATACTTCGCTCATTGTTGAATGTCGTTTAACTGAGACCGCGATTGTAACATTTAGTTGTAAGTACAGGGATAAAATTCTTAGGATGATGATTCTACCTGTGCGTGCTTCGCCTGCAGTGCTGAGGACCTGGGCAGGGATGATTTATGCTTCCCATTAACTCTAGGAGCTGTCTGAATGAAGAGGTCTGCTGGAGTGTAGGAATGTAGATGAATTAACTGTGTTGTCCTCTAGACGACCGAATAGCGAACTAGTACTTAGTATGTATTGGATAGCTTTCGTGATTGTGTGGAAATTTGAGAAGACTGAATATGGAGGTGTGTTTGTTGTGGATCGTTATTCCCTCACATGTAAACTGTTCGGTTGACAGCTTCCGCACATTTCGCGCCTTTATTTAGTTGAGAGAAGATCGATTGTGGTGTGTGCATCTAGCATATGGAGGACACATTTGCCGGTTCTCTAGACATGAGAAACACCTTAGTTGAGCTTGTAAATTATAGGGATGATTTGGAATCTGCTACATCAGAGACATCAGTATTCGTGAGTGGAAATATCAGTTTTCTGTGTTTTTTATCGAGTTTCCATGTCTTCGCAGACATGTCAAGTTTCTAGTTCGTCTGTGGTTTACAGCATGCCCCACCTAGCTAATGGTTCAAATGGCTCTGAGCACTATGCGACTTAACTTCTGAGGTCATCAGTCGCCTAGAACTTAGAACTAATTAAACCTAACTAACCTAAGGACATCACACACACCCATGTCCGAGGCAAGATTCGAACCTGCTACCGTAGCGGTCGCCCGGTTCCAGACTGTAGCGCCTAGAACCGCATGGCCACTCCGGCCGGCCCTAGCTAATGTTTCAGGCTTGTAGAGAAATAATTTCCAGTCTATATCTTGGAATTATGTTGTATGAGCGATCGGTAGGATACAGCTGTGTGCTTGATATCCAGAAGTACCGCGAAAATGGTATGATGTTCTAGGAAGCCATGCAAAATTAGATATGTTCTTGTAATCCCAGGGTCTGGAGATGGGTGTAGAAAAGCGAGTAAGCAAGCGAGCAGGTCTGGACCAAAAACAGTAACACATTTGTGCCGAGGGGGGAAATGAGGCCGAATTTGTAGCACAGTTCTGAGAGCGATTTCGATCCATTGTCTAGAGCACTCTGGTCATGCGCTGGGGGTGGATGCCTGACCATCTTCACACTAAATATCTAGTGCTGCGAGTATAACTATGGATCTGTGTGTCTGCATAGTACATGTACGAATGACATAAAAGGGCTGACTTTGTATGGTGCAGGATACGAATTGTATATTTGCTAGATCGACACGGTATGCGGTGACATATTAATGGGCTGGAGAGTGGTTTCACATTCTAATATTCAAACTCCTGTCCTCAGTGAGAGAGCAGGGGAGTTGAGTAGGAGTATTTCCGTATTTGACGATATGTAGGGTACGCGGTGATATATTGATGGGTCGGATATCCATTTCACATTCTAATATTCAATCTCCTGTCCTCAGTGGGAGAGCAGTATAATTGAGTAAGAGTCCATCTGTATTAGACGATATGTAGGGTAGTTTGTAAGGTTTAATTGCCAGTGCAATATGGCGACCTGTGTAAAATAGTATTTTGCCACTGAAAGTCTCGCCTGCAGAAAGTAAAAAAAAAGTTGGTCGGTGCTTCCACACAGGCGGCATCAGTAATTCAGAGGGTAAATTCGATAAGAGCTAATCATAATGCTCCATTCATTTCACAAGACATCCTTTCTGCTGGGATATAGGAGTCTCTACCTAGCGGTGAGAACGTTTGCGTATGTTGAAAGCAGAAAGGGTACTACGTGATGGCTGCAGTTCCACGTTAGGACCTCGAGGAAGAATGCATTCGACATTATTCTCGTAAACAGTTTCTGTTAGGGCAAGAATTTCCATGCCTACAACCCGAGACATCACAAAAGCTCCTACAAAAGTGAGCGTTAACTATTTCTGGGTCACTTGGAACTTATTTTACATAGCCATATGATATCAGTATAAGATTGAGAACCTTGTAAGATGTGTTTGTGATGGTCTGTAGCTATGTGAGCGCCTTTTGTGGCTTTGTTTCAGTTATGCTGGGCAGTTAAGCACGGGTAAACGCGTCTCGCATGTTTTTTTAGGATCGTGTAGAACAATGCACAATGTGCTTTTCTGGAACGGATTTTTGCAGTGTCTGTGAGGATGTCGCTTGGCAATTAGCCCTTTGCTGGAGCGCAGGTAGAGAAAGGGATCACACCAGCAGCAGTGAATACATGTGCGCACGGCCCAGAGGATGACTTGGAGCTTATTTAGATAGACATGTGTCGTCAGTATAACACGCGAAGAACTTTTACTGCAGAGGTGAATTTGACATGCCATGGGAGCACTCCTGCGCTGGCTTGCATCCGGCTGGCCCTGCAGAGCGTGTTGGGGCATCTGATAGTTGCAGTTGAGGATAGTTTTTCTACGTGCACTGAATGTTTGTGCACTGGATTATTTTTGGCTGTTTAAGCATTGTGAGCGTTACACATGCATTATCTTTTGATGGTTTAGGAGTTGTTTTGGTGTTTGTTGCGTTATTTTGTGAACAGGTGTGCAGTGCATGATTTCGACATTTGATGATTAGCAAAACATCTTAGGGATGCCACCGCCTCATGATTGAGGGCCCGAATGGGCACCTGTGCATGGCTTGGCAGCTGACGGACGCAGGGACTGTTGGTGCATCCCAACTTCTGGGAGCATGTGCGGTAGCATCCTGTGCGCCCCAGTGGATAGGGGCAGTGGTCAGTGCCTGTGCTGTAGACACATACACAGCGTGGCTGTTGAATTACTTTGCAAGCAGGTCTGTAGGCTGTGCTATGCATCATTTGGACAGTTTATGAGTTGATTTTTATGTGCACATTAGTGTACTGCATTATTTAGGAGGAGTTTGCATGTCTGTGTGCTGTGTACTGAAATTATTTCGGTAATTTAGGAGTAATTTACAGGTCTGTAGGCTGTGTGGCCTGGCCCCAAGCATGTCAGAGAGTTTGTTTTGTATCAGTGTGATAAATATACAATCTCAAATCCATACCTAAATAAATTGTTCCAAAATAAATAATGTATATTCCTTTCTCCCTCCAGCAGCCCACTGCAGGCTGAGTCATTTCTTTCCCCTCTAGACTGCCATCTTGTGTTAGATCATGGAACAGATGACAGCACCCTCTGGTGATGATACTGTGTACTAGGTCACTTGGACACTGGACCCCATGGCGACCACACTGTTTCCCACCATTCCCCCCCCCCCCCCCCACCATCTTGGATTATGTAATGGGAGATATGACAGCATTCTCTGGTGACAGTACTATGTACTAGGTCCAGACCTCATGGTGACCACACTGCTCCCTCCATTTTCCCCCTGCCATCTTGGTTTACATCACAGAACAGACACCACCCTCTGGTGGCAGTACTATGTACTACGTCAGTCGAACCCTGGACCCCATGGCGACCACACTGTTTCATGCCATATTCCCCCACCCCAGACCACCATCTTTGATTACATCACGGAACAGAACACAGCGCCCTCTGGTGGCAGTAGTGTGTACTATCTCAGTTGGACTCCAGACCCCATGGCGACCACATTTGATGGTGGTACTGTTTCTAATTGCTTAAATAAATAGTTCATGTAAAATAAAGACTTATGTCCAGAACAGGTTGAGTCCTCTTCCTGCTTTTTCGTAGGACAATGTGGCAGGCAGATGATTTAGGTTAGTTTAGGTAGTCTGAATGCCCTTTATTTCCCGCCATTTTCTTAGGTTAGAAGAGATAGTCTAATTGACCTATCTTCCCTCCAAAATTCAAATTTCCTACCAATCCTTAGGAAGAGGTGGTGGTCGGATGACTTAGGTTAGTGGAGGAGCTCAAGTGACCTATATTACCACCATTTTCTTAGGTGAGTAGAGGTGTGTCCCGATGGAATTTGACCTTCCCGCCATTTCCTGGGGGAGGGGAGGGTGGCTGTTGCCAAGTCTACAGGCCGCCATTTTGGATGACGTCATCGCCACCATCTTGGATTTATCTGGCAACAATGGAGAGTGGGGTTGCGCTGTCCTGGCCCTACCACTTGCCATTGATATCTCTCTTGCTACTCACCTTTCCATGTGGTGTCATAAAAAAATTCTTTGAATTCCTTTTGTACTGCCGGTGCATCACAGGAAGGTCTTCGAGGTACCTTTGATAAATTCGTTAAGCCTGTACAACTGCAAGCAGCTACTCTCTACTCTCCAAGAGTAATTATACCATTATTTACATCTTCTGTATCAAAACTATTTGGAAGTGAATAAATGGTTCTGGATGTTGCATTTTGGCATAAAAATTATGGTGTTATATGTACAAGCTTTTGTAACTATTTCAGTGTTCTCAGTGTTAAGTAACAGTGCTTCCTAAACACTCTAAAAGCAGAGGACATTATTCCAAAAGCGTTTTCGACAATACTTAGGACGCGAGAATGCCGGTAATATTGTTTCCTCCGAACTTGGTAAATGGCCAGTATATGCTTTCATTATACAGGGCTATTACAAATGATTGAAGCGATTTCATAAATTCACTGTAGCTCCATTCATTGATATATGGTCACGACACACTACAGATACGTAGAAAAACTCATAAAGTTTTGTTCGGCTGAAGCCGCACTTCAGGTTTCCGCCGCCAGAGCGCTCGAGAGCGCAGTGAGACAAAATGGCGACAGGAGCTGAGAAAGTGTATGTCGTGGTTGAAATGCACTCACATCAGTCAGTCATAACAGTGCAACGACACTTCAGGACGAAGTTCAACAAAGATCCACCAACTACTAACTCCATTCGGCGATGGTATGCGCAGTTTAAAGCTTCTGGGTGCCTCTGTAAGGGGAAATCAAAGGGTTGGCCTGCAGTGAGCGAAGAAATGGTTGAACGCGTGCGGGCAAGTTTCACGCGTAGCCCGTGGAAGTCGACGAATAAAGCAAGCAGGGAGATAAACGTACCACAGCCGACGATTTGGAAAATCTTACGGAAAAGGCTAAAGCAGAAGCCTTACTGTTTACAATTTCTACAAGCCCTGACACCCAATGACAAAGTCAAACGCTTTGAATTTTCGGCGCGGTTGCAACAGCTCATGGAAGAGGATGCGTTCAGTGCGAAACTTGTTTTCAGTGATGAAGCAACATTTTTTCTTAATGGTGAAGTGAACAGACACAATGTGCGAATCTGGGCGGTAGAGAATCCTCACGCATTCATGCAGCAAATTCGCAATTCACCAATAGTTAACGTGCTTTGTGCAATCTCACGGTTTAAAGTTTACGGCCCCTTTTTCTTCTGCGAAAAAAACGTTACAGGGCACGTGTATCTGGACATGCTGGAAAACCGGCTCATGCCACAACTGGAGACCAACAGCGCCGACTTCATATTTCAACAGGATGGTGCTCCACCGCACTTCCATCATGATGTTCGGCATTTCTTAAACAGGAGATTGGAAAACCGATGGATCGGTCGTGGTGGAGATCATGATCAGCAATTTATGTCATGGCCTCCACGCTCTCCCGACTTAACCCCATGCGATCTCTTTCTGTGGGGTTATGTGAAATATTCAGTGTTTAAACCTCCTCTACCAAGAAACCTGCCAGAACTGCGAGCTCGTATCAACGATGCTTTCGAACTCATTGATGGGGACATGCTGCGCCGAGTGTGGGAGGAACTTGATTATCGGCTTGATGTCTGCCGAATCACTAAAAGGGCACATATCGAACATTTGTGAATGCCTAAAAAAACTTTTTGAGTTTTTGTATGTGTGTGCAAAGCATTGTGAAAATATCTCAAATAATAAAGTTAGTGTAGAGCTGTGAAATCGCTTCAACCATTTGTAATAACCCTGTATTTGAGGTCAATGGAAATGCTTCGTCTGCTACTAAAGCACATGGTGTCAAATTTTCTCTTCCTGGACGAGATTCTGGGGGAGGAATGTTTAATTTATTTTCCATTAACACTTTATGTAACGAAGTGTTCTTAAAAACTCCTCCATCTGATATGCAGGCTTGGCAACCATCATGTGCCTATTGAAAGCAGTAATTTGCGTCTGCCGTAAGAACGATGCTAAATTATTTTGTAGTTAATATATTCACTTCCATTACTGGCAGGGCATACAATTTGCGCGTGTTTGCCATTTGTGGCTCCTAAGTGAGGGAAGTTCCACTCTACTTTGAAATTTCTGGTGATATTCTCCCATTCTTCAGTATCCCTTGGAATCTGAAAGTGCAAGATTATCATTACTTTCACTAGTTTCTCAGAATGACGACACAGAGAACACAGAAACAAAAGATGAAGATGCAAGTCAGCCTTCTGAAGAAAATGTGCCTCAGACACCAACCATGTCTCATGAGGAGACACAGCGAAAGAGAATTAATAAACCCAAAAAAGAATAGCTCAGCAAATGGAGAGGTGCTCGAGTTGAGGAAGCTTACCAGATTTTAAAAACTTAACAGAGATAAATAGAGTACGTATGGAGAGTTCATCGCCAATGAAACCAGAAAATTTCCCCTGACAACGCAAACGTCTGTGAAGCATATCATTGGAAATGTGCTATTCTAAGCAGCGTTGGGGGGAGAATGAGAAACGAACTCCCAGCGTCACATCATTACCGGTTGTCGTATCGGAAGACCGTGCTGACGTAAGCTGTCCAGAAGCTAACTGCGAAGTTATATACGTTGACTGATACTGGTGAGGGTGGAGTATTCGTTGAAGTACCAGGTACATCAAAAGAGCTCCATTAATTTTTGTGAAAGTGAAATACTTTGTACCAATTATTTAATTTCGATTAAAATTTAGTTAAAATGAAAAAAATTATTTAAATAAAATGAGTACTGAACGTTGTGTGCTTACCTTTATGTAATTCTTCAACACTGATGAAATAGCTTCACATACTTCTATCACTATGAGGTAAATTAGCAGAATATGATACTCTGAATAAATACATTAGTGAATTGTACGAATCCCAAGTGGCTAAAAATCGTAATGCGATCGCCGGTCGAATTCTTCATGGAATACTCTCTTGGCAATCGGTACCTTTCCTTAGAATAAGAGGTGTAGTTAACTGTAGTAAATAATTGAAGTCTCTATTGGACGTTCTCGTAAAATTACTAAATAATGGACCATATCTGCTGCTAGATCTCCTAGTGTACTCGTTCAAGGGCCTTCTTTAAATATTCTTCTCTTCCATCATCGTTTCCTTCCTTTACATTGTTAGCTGCATGTGAGATGAGCAAGTAAGCAGCATCCGCAATCACTTTATCACCCATTCTCCTACAAGACCGACTCAGTGTGACCCAAATTCTGTTGCTTTAATATAAATTAACGTGCCGCATGCAACAAAAGCCGCAAGATGTTGCCTTTTGTAGCATATTACAAGAAAAATCACCACATTTCCGTAGCGTGGCCGTTGTGGCCGAGCGGTTCTAGGCGCTTTAGTTCCGAACAACGCTACTGCTACGGTCGCAGGTTCGCATCCTGCCTCGGGCATGGATGTGTGTGCTGTCCTTAGGTTAGTTAGGTTTAACTAGTTCTAAGTCTAGGGGACTGATGACCTCCGATGTTAAGTCCCATAGTGCTCAGAACCATTTGAACCATTTTAATCCATAGCATGCCACAATGTTGCAAGATGTTGCCCCAGCGTAAACGAGCCTTTACACACACACAACATAAAGAACAAAAACAAAAATTGAGTTCACATCTATATAAACTTTGTTATTAGCTATAGTATTTCTTTGATAAGACCTATATTTACAACTGTGTAGTTACCATATTAACTACCGGTATTTTTCTAATGTTTTTAAGCAATAGGACATAAACGAAGGTTATGTAACAAAAAATTCGAAGCAATCCCATTATACAGTTTACTGACTTTCTTCTCGGTGCCACCAACGAAAATTATCACCAGCCACCACTGCAGAGCAGCACTTAATCCCGCGCGCAATGACAAAAGACGAACCTTCATATGGCAGTTGGTACGACAGTGTTGCATACGGCATATTGCGAAAGGGAAGTTCGTCGGTCAGTCTGACTGACCTAGTCACTAGTCAGTCAAAAGTCAAAACGTTTACACTCGTCCGTTTTGTTGGCAGAGCGATTTGTGCTTGTGTAGGGCCCTAAAGGTTCTCGTCCTTGGTGGGTTCTATGTAATACGATGAATAATGAATGAGTGATTTAATAAAATATGTATTCTGTTACGTGATGTCCCAACTGTATTGCATGGTACCAATTATTGTTGCTTTTTCCATAGTAAACTGTACGAGACATATATTCTGAATGTTTGTGTATGATACGGATTGCTAGTTTTCAATAAGCTGACAAGATGCTGCTGTGGCTGTATTATGTTCGTACATTGGTACTTCTGCGTACGCGTAACGCAGCGTCTGCTTCTGTTCGGCAGTCATCATTTTGTGTTGGTATGTGCTTTTAGAATATTGGAATCGAGAGGTGTCATGTATCAGTTGTACGAGTGTTGTGGAGAAAGTGGACTAACTGGCGAAACATTTGCAAACATCGTGAGTTCCTTCATTCAACGATGTAAACAGCTTCTTGCAGTAGATGACCCGAGTCATTCAGTTGTTATGACGATCATGTGTGTTTCGCTTCTGACTTTTACTGTAATCATGCTCCATAAACGGCATGGTCACGATAACACCTTAAGAACTAGCACATTGCTTTTTCCACAAAACGGTGATAACGGGACCACCAGAAACGTTAAGATTTCTTAGGAAGAATGAAATGTTTGGACTACGTCTATCAAAACATAAAAATGTAAATTGTGCGAAATATTGGTGTAAACAGTGCCTTTGGAGAAGAGAGTTCCGAAAAACTTAATTACGTTGAAAGTGAGTAGGGGCAGTGTCGTCGCCCGATGTGCTGATCTTCAGTTGGTTGAATACATGGCTGTGCCCTGTGTACAGTGAATTTATTTGCAGCCAATTCTGATAACTTTGACATTCCAAGTTGATTTCTTGGTTGTAACCGTTGGTACGAAATTCCCCAATAATTCTAATTTGTATAAGTATCGTGGGAATTTAAATGTTAAATTGATGTGACTACTGTAATCATCTAAAACAATGTCTTAGTTATTACACTTGACATCAAGAAATTAAATTCGATCAATGGAGACTGATCACTGCAATCCATCATAATGTTTCAAAAGTCAATATTGCACATTAGCAGGCCTTTGTCAACCTGTTTGCAGCTGTCTCAGGAAATCTACTTCATTTCAGGGTCTCTGTTTGCCCACACAAGTGGCATAAAGGTAAAAGTAATAATTTTACTGTATAATTTTTTTTCATATGTGGGATTAGGCAAAGAGATTGCCTTAGATCATTATACTTGGCACAGTGCAGTATCAGCTGTATAAAATTAGTTCCTCATAGCAACTCTATATTTCTTAGAGTGAATCAATGATCATCCAATATCTTTGTAATTCCTTCAAACAAGATTAACATTGTGCTTGTCGAAGCCATTAAACAGCAATCCTCCCCTCACTCTCAAATGTTTAGTCACATTAGTGTTTTGAAAATGTTTTATTCGAGTCATTATTTCTTGGAAAAAATGCTACAAACGTAAGAATTTCAGAGCTCCCCTCGCTCTTCTCTGCAACATATTGTGACCATCATGTGGTCATGGCGTATACAGTGGTGTCAATTGGGTTGGAATGTGACTGTTTGTGAATTGGTGAGGCCAACAGATGCCAGTATTGGTACAAAATAATTAGTTTTGTAACCAAATAATCTGGTGCCAATGCTGAGATCTAGGTTAGTCTGCGACAATATTTGCTCCTCATTTAATATGCTTTCTTAGTAGGGGAGGGAGTAGCAGTAGTGGTGTTGGCTCTGGCCAGAATGTTCATCATGTGGTAGGCGAAGTGCAGCTCAACGTATGAGGCCATTGCGCGCGCACACACACACACACACACACACACACACACACACACACACACACACACACACACTCTTCTCACGTACTGTATGCAAACTGTAGTATTAGCAGATTATGTTAGTATGACCAGTAATTCAACAAATATTGACATCCAAAGTCAGAAGTTTCTCACTAGAGCACTGAAAAAGAAATGTTTCCTTGAACGATCAACCAAAACAGTACAAGTATGACAAGACACTGCCATGAAGAAATCTTGTGAAACAAGAAAGGGATAAAAATTTGGCTCGAGAGACATCACTTACTTTCTTGTTTGACACAGGGCTGGAGCACCTCCCTGGCCAGAAGCTGTGCTGTAACAAGCACGGCTGTCCGTGCTGGTTGTTGACATTTCTGTAACATAGAAAACATGAACTAAAGAACAAGGGTCACATAAAAATTGCATTTCAGTCCTGTAACAACCTGTTTGGTAGCATTGCCTAAAAATAAAAATATTTTTTTTTCTCCGTCTTCTGTGTGTTGTAGATGATGTAAAGTCATGAGAAGTATTAGCAGTTATGTTTTCTTCCTCCTCTATTCTCTTTGTTGTGTGATTAGAATAGCTAGTGGCTCCTGCAACCCTCTGATACAGCTTTCAATGAGATTTTTGCTTCCTTATTGTGTTGTCTTACTTTTTTTCCACCCGTTGGTCCTCTGCCTGGTTTGATGCCGTGTGCCATTAATTCCTCTCCAATGCTAACTCTTCACCTCGTAGTAGCACTTGAAACCTACGTTTTCAGTTATTTCCTGAATGTATTCCAATCTCTGTTTTCCTCTGCAGTTTTTAACTTCTACAGTTCTCTCTAGTACCATGAAAGTTATTCTGTGATGCGTTAACAGATATATTAGCATCCTGTCCCATATTTTCCCTTCCTCACTGATTCTTCGAGGAACCACCTCATTGCTTACCATGTAAGTCCACCTAATTTTCAATTCTTCTATAGCACCACATCTCAAATACTTCGATTCTCTTCTTTTCCAATTTTTCCCACAGTCTGTAATTCACTACCATACAATACTGTGCTCCAAATGTACAGTCTCAGAAATTTGTTCTTCCAACATAAGGCTTATGCTTGATAATAGGCGACTTTGCTTTGCTAGGAATGCTCATTTTACCAGCTGTAACCTGCTTTTTGTGTCATCCTTGCTCCATTTGGCATGGGTTATTTTGCTGCTGAGGTAGCGTAAGTCCTCAAATTCATCTGCTTCGTGATCACCAATCCTGATGCTAAGTTTCTCGCTAGTCTTATTTCTGCTACTTCTCGTTACTTTTTTCCTTCTTTGATTTATTCTCAATCCATATCCTGTACTCATTAGGCTGTTCATTCCATTCAGCAGATTTTACAGCATTGCATATGATCACATATGTCTCAATATTAAGAACTTTCCATGCACCTATGATGAGCAGAGACTGTAGTGCCATGCTGTGTAATGAAGAGACAGCAGTGAGAATTGTTAAAGTGTGAAGGTTGACAGATGACTGGTGGAACAACAGGATGGACTAGCCAAGCACTGAGGACGCAAATGCATTTTTGTGCAGGTGTTAACGTATTTTGTGAAAGGTCTAACTAAAATTGTAGCATGGCTGTAAGTAATTGAAGGCTGTAACGCACAGAAGAATATAGAAGTGGCCTTTATTTGGTAATGAGTGTCAAACAGCCACCGCTGTAGTTGATGCTGCTGCTGGAGATGATGATGATGGGAGTGTCCACCAACCATAAATTCCAGTATTGCACAGTAATTACCCTATGCCCAAGTTGAAAGAACTGACACATTCGAAATTGAAATCAACTGTCATTGGATTTATCAGGTAATTGTATTAGCAATCATGGAAGAGTACAGGTGAAACTCTCACATTGGAACAGTTTGATAAAACTTTTTCAAGAGTTTATATTGTTTCTAATATAACAGTGTAGGTAATTTACAACCCCTTTCTTGTTTCACAAGATTTCTTTGGTCACACTATAGAATCTGCTAATACTACAGTGGAACATATATGAAATTGTGTGAGAGATCATTACTTTTTAATCCTCTGATACCACAGCCCTAAAGTTGTGTATTCCTTAATGTATAAAATTTAATAAGTTCATTTTATTTTGCAGTAATTTACTAAATCATTTGTATTGTCTTAGAGTATCAAGAATAGCAGCTTGTCAAAAGACCCAGTAATAAATTTCAAATGATATTTTAGATCCATATGGATGCTGACACTGCCAGTGCAACTTCCTACAGCCTGTTGATATTAAAAAATGGAACTGTAAAAGTCACTATCTAATTTGTTGTGTGGAAACCTGCACCAAACAGTTCAGTGAAGTGTCTGTGTGATACAGTTACTGAAACTTGCTTTTATTCAGAAGCAGGAGTGTAGAAATGATAGTAGGAGCTACCCACACATCTACAGTGTAACATCTGTGATGATGGTGGCTGGCAGGAAAATAGGTGGATGAATGCCATTCCATCTGTGTACAGTGTTGCAAGTATGTAAAAATTTCAAGTACACTTCCCATGCTAATGAAAACAAATACTAGAGAATAGTACATGACAAAACTTACTTGGTTATTACAATAAAAAATAAAAATCAATTTGGGTTATAGTGGCAGTGAAAACATTAATTTTTACACTTCAACCAGGAGGAAACATCATAATGCTCTGTGAAATTGAGATAAAAAAGTTTGAGACATTCTGCAAGGTTCTATTTACTATCAGTAGTTGCTAAATATACAAAATATAAGAAGGAGAGAGAGAGAGAGACAAATTACTTTTGGAATCTCAAACAGCATCTTTCATGCACTGTATTAGCCATAATTAATATTTTATTTCCAGGATTTCTGCTCTCCCATGTGCTTGAACTAAGGTAGTATGTACACTCTGTTGTAAAGTATGCAAAATGTTTCCAGTCAAATCAAGCACCAGTGCTCAGTAAAAAAAAAAAAAAACAAAAAAAAAAGTAGGGTGAAAAACTGATTTGCACTTTTAGATGTGTTAGCTATGTACAAAGATCTTGCATGAATTCCTCTTTTGATTTGGTTAAAGTTTGAAACATGCCACGATCAACAGTAATCCACTGCTTGTAAGTAATGTGTTCTGTCATTTTCTCTTCATATTCAGAAATTAAGACATCTTTAAAAAAATCTTGCATCAGTGCATGTAGTATTTGGTGGACTGCATGTGATTTTGGACATCCAGTGTTTCTTGCTCCACCTATCATTATTTTCAATTTTGATGAGCTGTACAAGTACAGACAGCCCACTAGATTCAGCTGTAATGCAGTCAGACAATTCAGCAAATTTTGGGAATCCAATTTGGACCTGTGGATAGTTTGATTTGAAAACTTTGTAGTACACTTCTTAGTTTTCCTAAAATTAACCATTTTTGAACATGCGTAGGCTTGCTATCACAGTTTTTTCCCATATAAATTTAATTCTTTTTGCCAGACATTTGCTGTTAGTATCAATTCCAGGGAAGGTCTGAAAGCAATGCACTATAATTTTATTACCAGAAAGTTTAATAGGTAACAAAAGAAAGATCTTACCTCTTTTACCTACCTTTCTATATAACCACCAACATATCTACACATTTCTCTCATTGTGGTACCAGTTTCAGTATGCCCTGTACGTAGAAGTCCTAGCCATCTGCAGACTGCTGATTTCAGTTCTGCATGTGTGTCAGAGCATTGGCTGTCCGTGAATTTCTGCATGGGACCAAGCAGATGAAAGTCTGACAGTGCAAGGTGCAGACTGTATGGTGGGTGTTCGAGCACCTCTTACCCAAATTTAGCGATTTTATCATGAACAGGAGCAGCAATATGGGGGTGGGCATTGACTTGGGGAAGTTTGACGCTGGCAGCATTAATGTTGTGGCATTTGCCATGAAGGGCATGGTGCAACTTAACCAAATTTTAATGTAGGCTGCAGCATTCACAGTAGTTCTGTGTTCAGCAAAATCCTCCAGTAACACACCATGCATGACTTAGAATACTGTCACTAGCCTTTCCTAGTAGATTCACTCAGTTTGAATTATTTTCATACTGGGAAACTGGCATGTTTCCACTCCGTAGAGGCCTGTTTGGTTTCAAACGTGTAGTGGTATGCCCATGACTCATCACCAGTGACGATTCCTTTCAGAAAGTGATGCCCTTCTGTGGTGTAAGTGATCCAAGTTTGTTGTCATTCGCCGGTCCTTGTGGTTGTCTATCATGGTTGCCTATCAGGTTCTTAGGCTCCCAGTGAGCACTAACTTCATGAAATTTCAGTGTTTCGTGAACAGCATCATACACCGAACCACTGGAAATGTTGAACTGCTGTGATAAAGTTAGCAGTTGCACGTGCCCATCTTTCAAAATTGTTACCTGAATGGCTCCGATGCCCTACGGGGTTGCAGCTGTTACTGGCTGCCTGGTGTGTGGTGAATAGCTAAGACTCACATGGCCCTCTTGGAAGAATGCTCATCGCCTCAAGACATTGCTACGGTCCATATGTGCCACACATGTCCTTGTGTATTTCACTTGGTTTACGCCCTTTGGCCCACAAATATCGAACCACACTTCGCTGCTCTTTACAAGTTGACAACAGTAACATGCATGCCGTTTTTGTTTCTTAGTTCAGTCTTCTCTTGCTAGAGCTGCACATGAAAATAAAATAATGTCTGTAGCGCAAACTTCAGACTATATCATCGTGAAATTTCAACATTCCAGGTGCAATATCAGGGTAGAAAAAAAAAAAAAAATATTGTGTTTTTGCAGACAGGGACTGTCCAGGTTTAGTATGACGGTTAGAGGATACTCCTTTTCATTCCAGTAATTTATTTGTTTTTATTGCCATGCATTGCGTATTCCAAACTCTTTCTGTATGAGCACATTGCCAACTTTCGGGTAGTGATGTTTTTCCTGTCTTGCTAGAAATTTGAAATTTCCTTTTAAATTGACTGATAAATTCTGCTTGTGGATCATCACAGCCACGTATTTTGTGATTTTCACTCGTTTCTCCCTGAAAGAAAGTTTCACTCAATTTGCATCTAATTTTTTGGCTTTATCTTTGCAATGTTTCTTTGAGCTGTTAAATTTCTATTTTATTGCGGAGGATTCTCGTGTTGAAGTCAGAGATGTGTTTAACAAATGTTTCTGGTCATCCTGACTTAGGTCTTCTGTGATTTCCCTAAATCGCTTCATGCAAATGCCGTGATGATTCCTTTGAAAGGGCATGGCCGATTTCCATCCCAATCCTTCCCTATTCCGAACTTGTGCTCTGTCTCTAATGACCTCAGTATTGACAGGATGTTAAAGACTAATCTCTCCTCCTCCGAACATCCATAAACAGAGGGTTATTAGACATGCTGAAACTCGGTTGTATTTTTCCATAAGATTGTTTATTTTCAGTTATCAGCAGTACAGGTTTTCATTCTTTGGATAGTTTCAGTCTGCATGAAGTGCAGATTTTCATTCTTTCTTCAGTATCCAAGTTCAGATGAATTATCCAAGAAGTTAAGTACCTAAGACAGTCGTCCAGTGTGAGTTTCTTTTTAATGCATTACAACAAAATTTCACCACTTTTTGTCCATATTCTCTGTTCTTAAGAAATAAATGGAAGATAAACCACAAGAATTAAAAAATTTAAACCTATAAGAGAGGTAAAAGTGTAAAATTTCATTGGCTTTGTAGCACTGGCAAATATTTTTGACACTGCTATGGAAAGTAGTAGCACTGCCACAGTGGACACAAAATGGCCCCAGGCACAAAGAAAGTCATTGCAACAGCCACTAGCTTGACATTCACTGCCTCAAGGCCAGGCACACAACTGCAATAGTGGTTAACTACGAGCTGGACTCCGCAAAAGCAACCCCGTCCTACAGCCATGGGCTGCTGTCATGTCTTGAGTGCATGATGGAAAATGGCACCTTGGTGCAACAAGTGGGTTACAGTAGAGTATAAATGACCTCCCACTTTTGCAGGATCAGTCTGGGAGTACCCACCAGGATGGGAGGACTATGTCAGCATCATTTCGCAATAGAATGGCATACAGCCACCAAGAATACCAGCCACCACCAGACCATCTCAGAGTACTAAGGCCGCCTTCCTGGACTCAACACTGGTGGGCGTCCTTTGGCATCACACAGCTGCTAACAGATGCTTGCACTGGAGGGCAGCAACTCAGTCCACAGGTGCTGCATCTGCACACTTCACACCATCCATTAGGGTGCTTAGGTGCCACACGCAACCACCCACAGGGGTGAGATCCCGCACCAGAGGCTGGCATCCACTACAAGAGTTCATGTCTCCTTCTGTCCAAGCTGGTGACTCCTCATACAGACAGCTTTGAAATGGGACGTAGATCGCACATGCTATGTCTGCTGTTCCTAGAATTAGCAGTTTTGGGTGCATTGATGCGGCCAAGGGGAGGCCAACAACAGAACTGTGTACCATCCTAGCCACACTTGAAAGGAGCTTGCTCATCAAACTGTGATGCTACAATTGTAATCCCATGAGTTATAATAAAATGTTTAAATCTTTGAACGTGTTTATTTGAGACGACTATGGCTTGCTGCCTCATCATATCCACTGCCACTACCCAGTTCTGCACTAAAGCAAGCCTTGCACCCCTGGTCCTCTTCAGCTTAAATTGCATTAGTACATTAATTATGAAGAGTAATAAAAAAACACATTTTTGAAATACTATTTTACCAACCTAGTAATGCAGTGCAGTGATGTTTAGTGCTGGAGTCCTCAGACTGTTCTAAAACTGGGTAAATGTGGTGTAAAATGACACTACTATTATTTCAGAAATGCTGCTGCAGGCATGCTTGACAAGTGCATAACATGCGTTGCATGCAGCAACCTGCCCTTCCTTCTTCCATTGCTTTGCTAATTTTATTCAAACAGTTGATGTATATTGAAGTGAATGAATGTTTTTGTTTTATTGTTGTATGTTGGTAGTATCTATTTACTGTTATGGCTTAAACATAAAAAACTAAATTAAAAATTATATGAAATAAAATAGACATGTAGCCTGATTTAAACTGGTTGTCACTTGATAGGTAGTGGGCTGCAGGGCTCCTGCCACCAGCAAGCCAGTGGGAGCCTAACAGTGTCGGCTCCCACTATGTTGCCACTTCTGCTGAGGTTTGCTGCCTGAAGAACTGTGCCAGCAAGCCATTGTCATGAGAAATTTGGTGCCTTGGTGTAAGATGAAAGCAGTTAAAAGAGGGACAGGCCAAGGGCGCACACTCCTAGGAAACTTTCAAAAAGTGGCAGACATAACGTGTTTACACAGACATAACGTGTTTACACACGGTCAGTTGTGTGAATTTGTGTGTTTCACAAGGGAGCATTTTGAAAGACAGAGGGAAGGATGTAGGAGTGCCTCTACTTCCTAGTTGGTTGGCCGAGGTGGTGGAGCAAATTGCAGCTGCTCTACAAATTGGTGAATGACCAATGATAAGAATCTTGTAGGAGAAATTCATGAAAGAAGAATCAGATGAGTCCTCTAAATTGGAGACACCTAGGAAGAAGAGGCTTGTCGAAAAGGGGGTCACAAATCTTGACTCTTTGTAGGAAGATGTGATTCGTTATCAGATATTTGCATATGATTCAAGGAAGGAGTTTTCAACCCTCAAAAAGCTACAAGTTGCCGTTGTTGCAGTGGACCTGTTTCGGGATAGTAAATAGTCCCTTGTTATGAATCATGAAAACGTTAGGACTTCACTATAAATCCATTTCTGGCCACCAGTTACTACTGGAAGGCCAAGATGTTGCAGCCTTGCAGTGCTGTTTGTTTAGAGAATTAGTAGGGACAAATTTTGACGATATTGTGTGGTTTGCTGAAAGATGCGTGAGTGTGAGAGACAGTTTAAAAAAAAGGCTGGATGGATGATACAATCAGCAGTAGTATGGCAGCTTCGATTGGCAGAGGAAAACTATTATACCTCATGCCAAATATTGAGGTGGTTTCATTTGTATTTGTCTGCTGTTATTCACTTCAAACAAGACCTCCAATTACCTTGAGGAGGAGATGAAGCACAATGCTTTTGTAAAATGGTTTGAAGACACTGTACTTCAAAACTTAACGAAAACCTCAAACTCTGTAATTGTCTATATAATTCACTTATACAAGACAAGGCACCCACCATGCCAATGAAGAAAAATGACACTGTTTGCTGGCTAGAGAAATGTGAGATACAGTTTCACAGTAACTTGACAAGAGCAGAATTAGTAGAACCTGTCGCAACATAAGCCAAAGGACTTACACTCCTGGAAATTGAAATAAGAACACCGTGAATTCATTGTCCCAGGAAGGGGAAACTTTATTGACACATTCCTGGGGTCAGATACATCACATGATCACACTGACAGAACCACAGGCACATAGACACAGGCAACAGAGCATGCACAATGTCGGCACTAGTACAGTGTATATCCACCTTTCGCAGCAATGCAGGCTGCTATTCTCCCATGGAGACGATCGTAGAGATGCTGGATGTAGTCCTGTGGAACGGCTTGCCATGCCATTTCCACCTGGCGCCTCAGTTGGACCAGCGTTCGTGCTGGACGTGCAGACCGCGTGAGACGACGCTTCATCCAGTCCCAAACATGCTCAATGGGGACAGATCCGGAGATCTTGCTGGCCAGGGTAGTTGACTTACACCTTCTAGAGCACGTTGGGTGGCACGGGATACATACGGACGTGCATTGTCTTGTTGGAACAGCAAGTTCCCTTGCCGGTCTAGGAATGGTAGAACGATGGGTTCGATGACGGTTTGGATGTACCGTGCACTATTCAGTGTCCCCTCGACGATCACCAGTGGTGTACGGCCAGTGTAGGAGATCGTTCCCCACACCATGATGCCGGGTGTTGGCCCTGTGTGCCTCGGTCGTATGCAGTCCTGATTGTGGCGCTCACCTGCACGGCGCCAAACACGCATACGACCATCATTGGCACCAAGGCAGAAGCGACTCTCATCGCTGAAGACGACACGTCTCCATTCGTCCCTCCATTCACGCCTGTCGCGACACCACTGGAGGCGGGCTGCACGATGTTGGGGCGTGAGCGGAAGACGGCCTAATGGTGTGCGGGACCATAGCCCAGCTTCATGGAGACGGTTGCGAATGGTCCTCGCCGATACCCCAGGAGCAACAGTGTCCCTAATTTGCTGGGAAGTGGCGGTGCGGTCCCCTACGGCACTGCGTAGGATCCTACGGTCTTGGCGTGCATCCGTGCGTCGCTGCGGTCCGGTCCCAGGTCCACGGGCACGTGCACCTTCCGCCGACCACTGGCGACAACATTGATGTACTGTGGAGACCTCACGCCCCACGTGTTGAGCAATTCGGCGGTACGTCCACCCGGCCTCCCGCATGCCCACTATACGCCCTCGCTCAAAGTCCGTCAACTGCACATACGGTTCACGTCCACGCTGTCGCGGCATGCTACCAGTGTTAAAGACTGCGATGGAGCTCCGTATGCCACGGCAAACTGGCTGACACTGACGGCGGCGGTGCACAAATGCTGCGCAGCTAGCGCCATTCGACGGCCAACACCGCGGTTCCTGGTGTGTCCGCTGTGCCGTGCGTGTGATCATTGCTTGTACAGCCCTCTCGCAGTGTCCGGAGCAAGTATGGTGGGTCTGACACACCGGTGTCAATGTGTTCTTTTTTCCATTTCCAGGAGTGTAGCTTACATTGTGAATGAAATAGCAAAAAAATATGGGCATAACAAGTTCAGATATCCACCCAATCATTGCCACTCCAATGTAATAGTACTGATTTGGGCTCATGTTAAACATCGTATTGCTAAAAAAAAAAGAAGAAAAAAAAAGTTGACCCAAGTTCAATGGCTTTGGGACTAGGCAATTGAAAGTGACACCAGAAGATTGGTGAAAGATAGTGGGTCATGTCAAGGGATTGATACAGGAAGCACAGAACAGTGAAATGTGTTACAACAGTTCACTGAAGATTTTATAATACTTATCACTATGAGCAGCGATACTGATAGTTCCACTGACTCTGACTGTTTTATGCGGTGTCTTTGTATTGGCTGATTAGTTTGTAGTGTACAGTGTACTTTAATGAATGTCTTGCTTCCATTAAATCTTGTGTTTGTGACTTTAGTTCGATCACTTTCTCTTCCTTGTTGTGAAACTAAGGAATACTGTTCAGCCAACTCCTATAATATCCTTATGCTAAGTTAAACGGCATCTTAAATATATTTCGTTTTGTGTAGGTGCCAAGACGATATTTCATGTGTGTTATAGTTTTTGAGATACGCAATGATAAGAAGAAAACGTTTTACAAATGCAAAAATTTCTCGTGTTTCAATAAACAATGCAAAAACCTAATTAAAATTAAGAAAAGATTTTTTTACTTGCTTAGTGATATGACTGAGACTAATACTATATGTAAATTTCAGAATTATTACAGTTTTTTTTTGTAGGAGCTAGGGTTTTTAAACCTCATATGTGTTAAAAGTTAAACACCAACACAGTTGTGTGAAACCTCGGTATTCAGAAGAATATACATATAGGAACACAATGCAGTACAAAAATTTAAAAGATTTGTTGCTGAGTGAGATGTTCTATTAATAAATATAAAAAGGTATTGCTGTGAGAGACAAAGTTGAAAATTTAATGTTTAAAAAAGAAAAAAAAGTAACTCATTCCCTAATTAAAATTAAGAACAGATTTTTGAGATGCTGAAAGACACTATAGAGGTCTACATTGTATTTGAATTTGAGATATTTTATTTGATTTTTGTGGACGACATAAGCTGTAATGCAATTTTCTACCACCAAGGAGAGGGATGCGGTATGGTGACTGCCTGCAGGCTGAGCTTGATGTGACAGTGCCGCAGCTTTATAGCTCGAAGGTCAAGTGACAAACTAGTTTAAGTCGGACTGTAATTTCCCTTTCCTTAGTGACATTAATTGTTATGAAGTGCAATGGAATAATAGGCTTTGAATAGTTGAATCAAATTTTGAAGTCTTCCCCCAGGTAATGTAAGAGTTAGGTAAAGCAGGTCAGTATGCAGTAGCTGAGCAGAATGGCAACAGGGAAGGACTGTTGATGTTGCATGTAATATGGTCACAAGACGGAGTTAATTGGTACACAGCGTATCAGCTGGGTGTCCAAAGCAGCAGTGGAGCAGAATGTCATATGGAGAGAATGATACTGTTATTGTATTGATGGTGCAGAGTGGAGTTAGAAGGCCAAGTCGAGTTCAAGAATAACTATTCAGTACACTGGCTCTGCAAAATAAGCCCACATCTGGTCCTGAAACATGGGGTGGAACACGTTTCAACTGCAGCCAGGGTAACCAGAGAAGCCGACCGTAGAACAAAAGCAGGTCAGGTGATGTCATTGATGTCTCTCAGTAGCAGTGTACTTGGGCGATCCATATGTAAGTATTACTCCTGTTCTGGTGGAGAGAGTACTCAGTTTGCGGCTGTCCATCCTGGAGGTCAGACCTCTGATGGTCTATCTCCTGATTGCCTAGCCAACTACAGTCTGATGGAAGAGCAAGTCGTCCTTGTGGGGACATAGCCATCATGACCTGCACTGCCACCACCTTGACTCAAGACTAATGGGTAACTGTGGGGCCTATCATCCATCAGGCCTTCTGATTGTCTAACCAGTGGGTCCAGAGAACAGAATATAACCTGTCATTGTGGGGACATGCCACTGCTGCCACCTATCTCTGTTTCTGATGCAGTTTTCGATGCTGCTGGTCTCTCTAATGTTGGGAGCCCGCAGCGAAACTCAGCATTACACAAATACTGTGCAGAGTGCCTTCTGGGGCACTGTCTATAGTGCGATCAGGCACACTCTGGTTACCCATTTCCCTGAGCTGCTAGCAATGGTTGGTGGGGAGCACAGATGACAATATCAGTATGGTGTGGCCAGTGATCTAGTGACTTCAATGGGTGCTGATCCTGTGCCCTTGACAGAACTAGTAAGGCTGCCCCCATCCCCCTGCCAACTATCTTTCTGCAATTTTTTATACATATATTTAGGAAATTTTGTAATTTGTAAGGTAGGTGTAATTAACATGAAAACTTCTACATTAAAAAAGCTATATAGATGAAAGGATGCAGACAGCAGCCATACTGTAGGGTGTAACCACAAAGAAGGAATATGTGTGAAGAGGCCTGGTTAATCTGTGGCTCCTGAAGAGTAACAGCTTTTGTCATTGCAGAGGCAACAGTGTGCATGGTTGACTCATCTGGCCTTGTGACATTAACCAACATGACATTACTGCACTGGTACTGTGAGTGGCTGAAAGCAAGGGGAAACAATAGCAGTGACTCTTTTTCCCAAGGGCTTACTGCTCTACTGCATAGTTAAATGATGACAGCATCCTCTTGGGTAAAATACACCAAAGGTACAATACTCCCCCTCTTCAGATCTATGGACGCAGAATACTCGGGATGTAGTCACCATCAGGGGAAAACATAACTGGCATTCTACAGCTCGGAGCGTGGAATGTTAGGTCTCTTAACCCTGTAAGTATGTTAGAGAATTTAAATAGGGAAATGGGTAGGTTGAAGTTGAATATGGTGGTGATTAATGAAGTGTAGCATCAGGAAGAACTGGAGTTTTGGTCATGTCAGTACCAGGTCATCAACACAAAATCAGATAGGGGTCAAAGGAGTAGGTCCACTAATGATGATAAAACAAGAATGTTGGAAACTACTATGAGCAGCATAATGAACACACAATTTTAGCCAAAATGGACGTAAAGCCAACACCTGGCCTAGCCTGATGTTATAGGCCAAGCAGCCCCAAGGACAAAAATAGAGACTGATAGATTGTTTTATGTGAGAAATGAAATTATTCAGATAGTTAAAGGAGCTGAAAATTTGTGATGAGTGACTAGAATTCAGTAGCAGGAACAGGAAGGTAAGTAAAAATGGTTCAAGTATCATGTAGGAAGATTGTATACATGGAACAGACGTGGAAACATTGGGAGCTTTCACATTGATCATACACTGGCGGAAAGGATATCACAGCACCAAAAAATAATTAACGTAGAGTAGTGAAATTTCGGGAATACATTGTCTAGGTAACATATTTAAGTGACTAACAAGCTAAGTTCACAGGTTAATGTAAGTACGAGATAAACGATTGCAGATGTGAAATGGTGGTATGTTAATAACTGGTTTAACTGCCATGTTGTTGAATGCAAGCATGCAAATGGCATGCATCATGTTTTACAGGTGCTGGATGTTAGTTTGTGGGATGGAGTTCCATGCCTGTTGCACTTGGTCAGCCAATACAGGGACAATAATATTGGTCACAGATGATGTTGGAGTTGTCGTCTGATGGTTTCCTGTATGTACTCAATAGGAGACAGGTCTGGTGATCGAGCAGGCCAAGGCAACATGGTGTCACTTTGTAGTGTATGTGGACGAGCGTTACCCTATTGGGAAAAAACCCTGGAATGCTGTTCTTGAATGGTAGCACAACAGGTTGAATCACCAGATTGACGTAAAATTTGCATCAGGGTGCATGGGATAACCATGAGAGTGTAAGTGCTGTCATATGAAATCGCACCACAGATCGGAACTCCAGGTGTAGGTCCAATGTGTCTGGGACACAGATAGATTGGTTGCAGGCCTTAGAGTGGTGTCCTGCTAACAAATGCTTGACCGTCACAGGCAGTGAGGCAGAACCAGCTTTCATCAGAAAACACCCTCCCAGGGGGGCTCGCCACTCTTTGGTGGGTTCATGCTTGGCTACACGGGGCACAGCCTTTGCAGCATTTTTTTCCTTTGCATGCTGCATGTCTATCCTCTTGCTATTCTCTTTCCCCTCCCTTGGGGGAACATGTTTGGGATGTTATTGGGAATGTTTTGCATTGTCTGCTGCTGATGTAAAAACAGTCTCACTTTCGTTTTTCACTTCATTTTCCTTTCTTTTTTTCTCTTCTCCTCTCATTCCTCCTCTTTGGTGTTTGAGGTTTCTCTTTTTCTTCTTCCTCCCTGTGCACTCCTGAGGGCCAGCCCGTGCGTCTAACACATAACAGGTGACTGGGTAACACGTAATTCCCAGCCTGGGTTGACAGGTAGGTTTGCGTATACACCCTGATACAGGCCAGCCCCAGGGAGGTGTGACTGCCTGAGCTGCAACCTTCCCAAATTGCCGATTGGTCGGAGATGCTGGCAATCGTGGGGCATTTCCTTGCAATGAGTCAATTGTTTTCACAGTCAATGTCTACAAAACGTAAACGTAATGAGGGTAATGCTGCAGACCCTTCACACTGCACCACGGTTCCTCATGGCCTCACGTACTGAAGACCGTCAGCCCCTCACCATGGTAAATCCGTTTATTATTCAGAAAAGTGTTGACGCAATTTGCCGCCATGTGAAATCCTGTGCACTCGTTGATGGAATGGCACTTTGCTTTTGGGGACTACTACCGATTCTCAAGCACAACAACTGCTTGCTGCCTCACTTCTCCGCAGCTACCCTGTTCGTGTTGAAGCTCATAGAACTTTGAATTCTTCCTGTGGTGTAATTTACACCAGGATGCTTGACGATCTAACCGAGACTGAAATCCAGTCTTACATCTCTGATCAGGGTGCATTGTCGTCCATCGTATAATGAAAAAGTAGATTCCTTCTTAGTGCCCACATGCACTCTTTTTCTCAGCTTTGGTGGAGCTTTGCTCTCATCCAAGATCAAAGCAGGCTATGAAATTATCACAGTCCAGCCGTACATTCCGAACCTGATGCGCTGCTACCAGTGTTATCGTTTCAACCACACTAGAACGTCTTGTCGACACACAGCCAAATGTGTAACCTCTAGTGGGTATGCACACATGGGTGATTGTCCACCTCCTCCTCCCTGCTGCATCAACTGCAATGGCGGCCGTGCTGCCTCCTCTCGGGATTGTTCTGAGTATGTTGATTAGCAGGCTGTCCAAGAGATCCGGGTAAAGGAAAAAGCCTCTTACCAAGTCACTCACAAGTTACTGGCTAGTCTGGCACCTATAGTTCTGTTCTTATTACCCCTCGCTCCATGAAGGACATGACCACACAGACATGCAACCTCAATTTCAGGTTGTGAAATCACCCAGTGTCAATGTAGCATTGCCATCCCCCCGTCCAAATGTGCAACCATCCACCAAACTCTCGCCTCAAGGGGCGAAGCCACCAGCTACGCAACTGGTAGGCCGGAAAGGACAGAAGGAGTTCTCCGGTGTAGACTTCCTCTGTACCTCCAGCCAAACAACACACGAGTCTTCCTCTAACCAGAAAGGCTTGAAGAAGTCCACCAAAGGCAAACGGTGTTCCCCTTCACCTACTCATAGATCCTCTTCGATGGTGTCGCCACAGGGTACCTTAGCCCGGCCGGCCTCTGTATTGCGGGTGCCGACCACAAACTGTTTTTCAGCATTGGACTCCACAGATTGACCACACAAGCAAGCTGATGCTTCTGTGGCCCTATGGAGCAGGATCCTCCTGCATCTGTGCCCTGTAGTAGCGTATCTACACTGGCTATCACTTGGCAGCCGTCGATTTGACACCCCCAACGTCTCTTCCTCCTCATGATTGTCCTCCAATGGAACGTTCACAGCCTTCTGTCTCACAAAGAGGTTTTATGGCTGCTTTTAGCATCACAACATCCCCTTGTACCCTGCCTTCAGGAAATGAAATTGCACCCTCACGACTGCTTTGAGCTTCCACATTATTACGGATTCGTTTTGACCTTCCCCTTGAGGTCAGTGTTCCATCTCATGGGGGCGTCATGCTGCTCATAAGGGATGACATTCATAGTCAACCCATCTCCCTGACTACCCGTCTTCAAGCTGTTGCAGTTCGCCTTTTCCTTCCCCACTGATTTGTTCCCTCTGTACCATTTATGTCCCTCCATCATTGGATGTCACCAGGGCAGACTTCCTTCAGCTTATTGGGCAGCTACTGCCCCCATTTTTGCTATTTGGTGACTTTAATGCACATCATTTCCTTTGGGGGCCTGTCAGATAGGTGCCCTCTTGGCTGACCTTCTTAACCAACTTAACCTCTTCTGTCTTAACACTGGAGCACCCACTTTCCTTTCCGACTCCTCGCACACGTATTCCCATTTGGACCTATCCTTGTGCAGTGCCCGGCTTGTCCATCATCTTGAGTGATCCGTGCTTTCTGACACAAACTGGAACGACCATTTCCCATGTGCTCTCAGTTTGCTGACTCCTACCCCATCCATGTGCATGCCCAAATGGCAGCTTACTAAGGCTGACTGGCAGCTTTACTCCTCCTTGGAGACCTTTGAAGAACAAGATTTCCCCAGTTGTGATGGACAGATGGAATATCTCACCAACGTTATCCTTACTGCTGCAGAGCATTCCATTCTTCGCAATGCCCACTTTTATCTGCTCTGCGGCAGACTTTAACCTTTCCAGCACCCTGCCTTTGGTGCTGGGCAACAATGCCTCAACAGCAGATTTAGTTATATGTTCTATTTATGAGTTTTTTTTTTATTGTACCATCTAAGGGTGTGCATTTAGCCTTCTCTCTGAGGTCACCACCCTCCCTCCATTTTAACTCTGTCATACTTTCTTTGCATTTGTTTGTCTTGGGTGGTCATCTTTACCCTGCATGTGTTCGTCTCGCCTTGTCTTTTTGGGGTGGACATTTTAATGTGTTGGAGATATTGTGATCAGCCAGCCCAGACCATATACTCTATGGTTTTAATACCTTCTTCTACTTTTCCATGTGGTGTATGTTTTCCCTGTTTTTTGTTCATTCCATTTGTTTTCTTTTTAGATGTGGTATTGGGTGTTTTGAAGCTTAAGCCTTGCTTGCGTCAGGAAAAAGGACTGATGACCCTGTAGTTTGGTCCCTTTATACCCAAAACCAACCAACCAATTGAATGCAGCATTCTGCAGTTGAACATCTCGTTACTTTGTCCCTCCATATCATGAATGGTTTTCTGTGGAAATCCCATTGGAGAAGACCTATGACACCTGCTGGAGAACTGGTACCCTCCGTACTCTTTACACGTGTAGCTTCCATGGCCGTCTGCCCTGTTTCCTTCAGGCATTTTTAAAAGTTCTAATTTTCAAGATGAATGTGGGTTCTGCCTTGTCAGACATCTTTATCCAGGAAAACAGTGTGCCTCAGGGTTCCGTCCTGAGCATCGTCCTTTTGCTATCGCCATTAACCCTATCATGGCCTATCTCCTGCCAGGAGTCTCTGGCTCCCTTTTTGTTGACGATTGTGCCATCTATTGCAGTTCTCCATGGACCTGTCTCACTGAGCGGCATCTTCAGCAATCAGCGATGTCTTGATCATCTTTACTCCTGGAGCATCAACAATGGCCTTTGTTTTTCCAGTAACAAAAATGTCTGTATGAATTTCTGGTGATACAAATGGTTTCTCCCACCATCTTTACGTCTTGGGCCTGTTGCCCTTGCGTTCGTTGTAACTATGAAATTCCTAGGGCTCATGCTCAACAGGAAACACTCTTGGTCCTCCCATGTATCTTACCTGGCAGCCCACTGTATGCGGTTTCTCAGTGTCCTACGTGTCCTCAATGGTACTTCCTGGGGTGCTGATCGAACCACCCTCCTCCGTTTGTATCGGTCCCTTGTCCGTTCGAAACTTGACTATGGGCGCTTTGTTTATGCATCTACATGCCCATTCCTCTTACGCCGTCTCAACACTATCCACTATCATGGCATCTGTTTGGCCATGGGTGTCTTTTACACCAGCCTGGTTGAGAGTCTGTATGCTGAAGCTGCTGAACTACCACTGTCCTACCGCCGTGACTTTCTCCTCAGCAGGTGTGCATGCCATTTGTCTGCCATGTGTGGCCACCCATCCTATGCCTCCTTCTTTGATGAATCCTTTGATCGTGAGTATGGGGCTCATCCCTCTTCTCTGTTACCTCATGGAGTCTGCTTTGGGCACTTGCTGCGACAGCTTAACTTCACACTACCTGCAGCTTTCCTGGTGGATGTGAACCCTTCACCACCTTGGCTTCATGAAGCGGCCCCATGTTAAACCTTGGCCTTCATTCGCTTCCTAAGGACACTACTCCAGCCTTGGTCTGTTACCTTCAGTTTCATGACCTTCACATGGAACTTAACGACATTACCTTTGTGTACACTGAGGTCTCTTAGTCTGACCATGGGGTCGGGTATGCCTTTGTCATTGGCACCCGTGTCTTTAGATATTGGCTTCCGACACACTCTTCAGTATTTACAAGCGAGCTCTTCGCTTTGTGTCAGGCCACAGAGTACATCCGGCAACACAGCCCTTTCAGCCTGCTCAGATTCACTCAGTGCCCTTCAAAGTCCATGTGCGCTGTACACTGCCCATCCCTTAGTGCAGCGGGTCCAGTAAAATTGTCACTTGCTCCCTCTTGGTGGAGCCAGTGTGATGTTTCTCTGGGTTCCTGGTAATGTCGGTCTGCCAGGAAACGAGGCTGCTGACGCTGCAGCCAAGGCTGCAATCCCCGTACCTGAGCCTGCAAGTGCCTATATTCCCTCTGGTTAACTCTGTTTGCCGTCTGTCAGGAGTTGATGTCCCTTTGGCATCGCCAATGGTTGTCCCTTCACAGGAATAATCTCCTGCTTATTAAGCCTCTCCCAGTGGCTTGGATGACCTCCTCTCAGATCTCCTGCTGGGAGGAGCTTATTTTAACTCGGCTGTGTATTGGGCACTGCCTTTTTAGCCATTGTCATTTGCCAAGTGGCGCTACCCCACCACCTTGTACACATTGTGCCCAAGTTTAACTGTCTGCCATTTCCTGATGGAATGCCGTCTGATTTATCTGCCATTTTAGCAAGTGGCGCGTGGGCTGTCGACCGCGTTTTACTTTTCATCCACCAAAGCAATATGATGAAGGCTATTTAATTTTTAGTTTTGGACCCCCTTTTCTGTATGGTGTCTGTTTTACCCCTTTTTTCACGTGCCTGTTTTTAGCTGTCTTCTATTATGTTAATTGGGACTGACGTATACTCTTTTTTTAACTCTTGTCTGTCTTTGTGTTCTATAGTTTTGACTTGGGTGCATATAACTCCAGTTGTTTTTTGCACCCTAAAGCAGAACAAAACCAAACCAATCAGAAAACACAACAGACCTCCACCCTACCCTCTAATGAGCTCTCACTTGACACCACTGAAGTCTCAAATGGTGGTGGTTTGGGGTCAGTGGAAAGCATGCTATAGGATGTCTGGCTTGGAGGTGTCCTTGAAGTAACCAATATGTAACAGTTCATTATGTCACTGTGATGCCAATTGATGCTCAAATTGCTGCTGCAGATGCAGTATGGTGCGCCAGAGTCATACGCTGAACACAATGGTCTTCTCTCTCGGCAGTGCTGTGTGACCATTTAGAGCCCTATCTTCTTGTGACCATACATTCTCGTGACTGTTGCTGCCAGTGAACATGTACAGTGGCTACATTCTTGCCAAGTCTTTCTGAAATAAAGTAGAAGGAACATCCACTTTGTCATACCCCTATTACATGACCTCATTCAAATTCAGTGATGTGTTGATAATGGCATCTTTGTCACCTTGAAGGCATTCTTGACTAACATCAACTTACCACACAGAATCTCAAGGTGACGAATGCTCATGATCACATTAAAGCAAACCTGATCTGCATCCTTATAGTGGTGGTGCTAGTGTCACTCTTATGTGACTGGCAAGAAATTTGATTAGACATCTTTCAAATGTAGGAATACACCTACCAACTTCCACTTATCTCACACAACTCCTTCTTGGTATTGCAATTTTTTTCCTTCAGTGTTTAATGGTGAGGCAGAGATATTGAAAACAGATTTTGAACTGTTGGAGATTTCCAGGGAAAGATGTGGACTCTGACCAAAATCTATTGCAGGCTAAAGCTGTCAGAAGGAGCATTAGGCAACATTGCTCTGAAATGGGGGAAAGGATACAATGAAAAACAAATGAGTACCTTTGAGAAACGAAATAGTGGAGTCAGCAGAGGATCACATAGGCAAAAAGACAAAGCCTGGTAGAAATTCTTGGATAACTCAGGAGATATTGAATTTAATTGATGAAAGGAAAAAATATGAAAATGTAGCCTAATAAAGTAATTTATTTTTACAGATTTTAGCTTGAATTATAACACCTTGTGTACAAAATCATATGAAATTCTTTTAGAAAAACAGCTGAGATATTATTAACCTATTCAAAAAAGTATTTTTGGTATCAATTACTTCTGTTGATGAAAGGTAATGCTCAAGGGCATACCCAGGATCTAAACTAGGAGGGGGGGGGGGGGCGCAGGTCATACTAGTCTCAGGAAACAGGGATTCGAGATAACATACAGCACTTCTTATTAAATAAAACAGTAAACCAGTGAAAAACTGCTTTTAATGAATATTTTAAATACAAGAATGCACTTGTACAATCCGAGAAAACATGCAGCATTTCTTATTAAATAAAACAGTAAATTAGTGAAAAACTGTGAATATCTTCTGGGGGGGGGGGGGGCAGCTGCCCCCCCCCCTGCCCCTCGCTGGGTACGCCCATGGTAATGCTAGAGGAGGTGTCCCTTTATGGTATCCCCTCACAAAATTTGGAAACAATGTGTTTACAATATTTTGTGACTTACTATCAGCTTGCCAAACGGTGTACAAAATGATGCCAAAAGATGGAATACAGATGTATAGAAGTATCTGATGCATAACATATTACAGAAAACATAAGAAAAATATCTACTATAAAGTCATAATTTATACATACAGCAGTACATGGTATTCAGATTTTCAGAACTGTGGACCATTCTTTTACAAGACATTTAATACAAAGTCAAAACTACAACATTGCAGAACTAAACTATAGAAATAAAGGCAGAGACAAGGTAAATTGATAGAATTACAAATTGCAAGTTTACATCTATAAAGTCACACCTTCAAAAGAAGAGAGGAAAAAAATTCAAAGCCCAAGTGTACGACAAGTGAGCCGACTCAGAAAACTCATGACGACAGGTACAGACCAGAACAACATAATCATGAGTAGGAATATAGCACAGAATCAGTCAGTCACATAAACCAGGTTATTTAAGGATATGTTGACTCATGAAAAGACAAAAAAATGAAAAAAAGTATTAAGGCCTAAGCTACCAATGTGGGGACCGACCCATGAATCGAAACAACACCAGGTACAAACCAGGAAAAAATTTTTCAGCATAACAAAATGAATAAAGTTCATAATCATATCAACGGGTTCAATCATCTGCAAAGAGTAATTATAAGAAGCATCTAGCCTCAATCAATAGTTGCACGCTCTCTTTGAATACACACATTTAGTTGTGATGACCAGGGGTACCCAAAATAGAATTAAGCATGAGTTTGCCCACAACTCAAGTTCCAATGAGATACAATATTCTAGTACTCACGATAAATACAAGTAAGCAGAGACATAATTAGCTTTGAATGATGACATATTCCAGTAACTTGAGAGCAATGGACCAAGTGTGGAGCCCTGTGAGACAGAGAAGTGTAGAATTCTTGCTTCAGATCTTATTTTCTCTCCTGTCATTTTTGTAATTTCTGTTATTGGTTCCTGTTTTCCAGGTATGACAGGATCCAGTCTCCTCTCATCCCTCTTATCCCATATGCCCCTAATATTTCTACTGATGTTTTATAGTCTGTGCAGTCAAAAGCTTTTGTTAAATCCATAAATACTCCTACGCATTTATTACTTCTGACTAAGTTTGTTATGACATTCTCAATTAGATCTATGATTGCATCTATAGTACATTTATCTTTCTGGAAGCCAAATTGGTTTTTACTGATTACCCCATATTTCATCAGAAATGCAAATGAAATGAGACTCTGAGCATAGCCTTGTTCAAATATTTTTGATATGACTGGTAAAAGAGCTATGGGTCTGTAATTTTCTGGTTGATATTCTTTCCCCTTTTTATGTATTGGTTTTATCAATGCTGTCTTCAAACAGTTTGGAAAATTTCCTCCAATGACTTGTTGATTAGTTGTTTAAGTGGTTTTTTGAGTTCGTGCATACTATATTTAATTTCTGTGGATGATATTCCATCAGTTCCTCATGATTTTTTCTGTTTTAGACTTTTTATTATCTGCAGTGGTTCTTCTTTTGTCGCTGGAAATAGAGCATTAGTTTTTCGAATGGGATGAATATCGTATTCTGTGTGCTATTGTCTCTACAGTTTGTCTTTTCTCTTAGTTTTTAGCCTATTGTGGCAAAATGGTCATTGAAGAGAATGGCAGTGTTATTCTGTTCTTTTATAATCTTTTTGCTTATCATAAACTGTATTTTGCTGTGTTCCTGTGGGTTTGATGGTACCGGTATATGATTTGCATTTATAATAGACTGTTAAGACTTGCTTTTTTTGTCAGCATTACTTACGTAGGTTTTTGCTTCTTGTTGACTGCCTGCAGTATATTGGCGTATATTTTTTTGTATTTTCTGTAATAAATTTTAGATTTTTCATCATTGCTGGCTTTATACATCCTGGGCAATGTTTTTGTTTTGTCTCTAGAAACTAAAATACCTTTTGTTATCCAGTTTTTGTTTTTGTTGGTGGCTTTGCTACTGGCCTTTGTTATTGGGCATGTTATTTGAAGGTAATAAGAAAAGGTATTTATGAAGTATGTTACTGTCTGATCCAGTGTGAAATCTTTTTCCAACATTTCCCATCCTTCTTTTCTAAGTTTATGCCTAAGGGCCATCAAGTTATCTTCATTTAGGTTTCTACTCTCCCATTTTTTAGGTACCCGTTCTTTTTTGGTTGAATAATGTAAGCATATTTTTATTGCATCATGATCTGATAGGGCTATTTCTATAACTTCACTTCTGTATTCTCTTGTAAGTTGACTGGTCCAGCAGGGTACAACCAAACAGCGACATGAGAGTGGATCTACCCACACCTTTCAGTTTCCTCCATAAAGTTTTCATCACACGCTCCAGCAGATAGGTAACTTCCTATCTATCATTCACATCAAATCCTGAACAATTGTTTTGTGTATTAAATATGCTGTTTAATACCTTCCTCACATCACAGGGCATATACTCTCCCTATTTGTATTGCAAAAGCAAGTATAAATATGATTTATGCCAGATAGGATTCAAAGTGTTCACATATGAAACTTTAATAAAATGTAAAATTGAGCTAATAAGGTGATACACACAGATATACTAAGATAATATTCCTAATTTGTACAGTATTTAATGGCATTGTTCCATTCCAAAATTGTAAAAGGATCTACACATTTAGTATCGTGTCATATACCCGTATGTATCAAATTCTAAAACACAAATCTATTACAAAACATAATTACATAGTTGTATGAATCAGTAAATATAGCATAGATTTAAACTCAATCAATAGATAACACAGAACTTTTAGAAATCACATTATCTTACATACTACATTCCTGACACTGAAAAGAGAACAAACCAAAAAAATTTAGTTACTTACGAATCATGTCTAAAAGCTTTTCGTTCAGTGATATTGCGTAATCCAAACAGCTTCTTAGATTTAGGATACACAAGTCTGCTTGCATTAGGATGCTGATTTTCAAGAATTTCGAATGGTCGTATACAAATATTGAAAAATTTCTTTATCTCAGATGTCAACACTTTAGATTGCACTTTGGCTTTCACCAACACAAGATCTGCTACTTCAAACTTAGAAAATCTGCCTTTACCATCGTGTCTCTGCTTTCTTGTATCCCCGTGGTTTTTCATCATCTCCTTGACACACATTTTCCTTTCTAGTGGGGGCAGAATTTTACATGGTGGAAACTCAACATTCTCAGAAATAAGTTCAGCTGGTCTGTGATTAAACATAATTTCACATGGTGAAAAACCTGTTGAAGAATGTTGCAAGCTGTTCATAATATCCTCAAAATCACTGACATGATGTATCCAACTGGTATGGTTCTTACTACAATATGTTCTAAACAGTCTTCCAATCTCTTTCTCATATTTTTCTGCAGGGTTACTCGATGGATGGTACACTGAAGTTAGAATATGCCTTATTTTAGTGTGAGCAACAAAATCTTTCCAAGCTTGTGATGTAAACGGAGAACTATTGTTAGATAAAATTGTTTTAGGAATACCCACATGCTGAAAATATGTGTTTTCAAACTAAGAGATGATTTACTTATTGGTAGCTTTCTTAAGAGGAAACAGCTTTATGAAGTTCAAAAATACATCAACCACCATCAAACAATAACAAAATCCATTCTTACATTTAGGCAAAGGTCCATAAACGTCCACAGACACGAGATCTAGGTTACTATTAGGCAGTATGTTTTGCATTTGGCCTCTACTTATTTGGTTACTTACCTTCACTCTTTGACATCTGTCACAGCTGGAAATCTTCATCTTGACTCTCCTTTCTGTGTTATAAAAACAGATGTTTTCCTGAATCTTTTGTGTGCATTTGGCTTATCCACAATGATCAAAACTCTCATGTGTATAAGTAATTAAAGTATCAATACATTGTTCCAGCCAACATAGTTTCCCATCCTCCAAATCAGTCTTATGCCTTCTGAACAAAATACCCTTGTGTACCTTGTAATATTGTTCTTTCTTGATTTGATGAAACTGAAAGTGATCTCTTACATGAAGTGTCTGACAACAGAGGATATGTTTCAGATTTTGGATGTCCTTATTTTAAAATTAAGATTGATCAGTGGGAAGGTAACTGTTTGATTGATACAGGTAGCCCGATTTGTGGTATATCTGAACAATTTAGACACAAGTTCCAGTATAGTAAGAATTTTGTGGAAATGCCCCTTGTAGGTGTAAAGATAAGAGGAGCTACAGGTAAGCAAAGCGAATTGGTAAACTCTCAAATACTTTTACCTTTTAGTATAGAAGACAAGACCTTTGAACATGAATACTTTGTGATCCCTAGTTTAGTAGAAAATATAATTCTTGGTATGCATTTATTAGTGGAAGTTGAGGCTTGTTTCGCGTGGAATGCTAAAGAATTGTTTATTTTGGAACCTAAAAGTAATACTTATGTGGAAACTAATTTCTGTATTTTAAACTGTGGGAAAAGTTGTAAATATCTGCAAAACATTGTGAACAAAGGTGAGTACCAGGTGTTTGATGACAATATAGATTTTGAAGAGACTGAGGATCAGTATTTTGAAAGTGTAGTAGGTTCTAAAGTAAGGGAAGCTACAACTCTTAATGACGGACAAAAGGAACAACTTAAGAATTTGTTATTGGAGTTTAGAAATGTGTTTAGTGAAAGACCAGGTAAAGTGAAAGGCTATCAGTGCATACTTTGCCTTAGAGATAATCAACCTTTATTTCTCAAGCCATATAATATACCATTTTGAAGAAGGGAAGATGTTGAGAAAGAAATTCAGAAAATGGAAACATGGGATGTAATTGAGAGAAGTAGGAGTGCTTACAATAATCCTTTAGTTGTGGTAAGTAACTGAAATGGTGGAGTGAGAATTGTTTGGGACTCTAGACATCATAATCAGTTTCTTATCAGAGAGAATGACCATCCTGAGAACACAAGATGAGCTGTTACACAATTTTGATTATATAAAGTACATGAGTAGTTTGGACTTGACCTCTGGATTTCACCAGATCACACTTGAAATTAATTCTAGAAAGTACACAGCATTTTTGTGTGGAGGTAGGTGTTTCCAATACTGTGTGGTGCCATTTGGGCTAAATGTATCTGTAACTGAATTCATAAGAGCTCTGGATTCCGCCTTGGGAAGTGAAGTGAGTTCAAAATTAATTGTGTATGTTGATGAGATTTTGGTCACTGAAAAGACTTGTGAAAAACATTTGGATCTGTTAAGAGATATGTTTTCAAAATTGGAATTAGGAGGTATGACTCTGAAAATAGGTAAGTGTAAATTTGGTGAGGAAGAAGTTAAATTTTTAGGACATGTTATATCTGAGAAAGGAATTGCACCTGACAAATAGAAGCTTAATGCTGTTACTAATATTCCTACTCCTCGCAACAAAAAGCAGCTTAAATAACTTTTTGGGTTAACTGGATTTTATAAAAAAAAATTGTAGCAGATAAGCTTTCAATGCTTCATGCCTGTGTGAACTTTTGAAGAAGAATACCATTTGCGATTGGAATCGGGAATATCAGGATGCTTTCTATGAGATCAAAGGAGACTTGTGTCAGAGTCAGATATTGTTCAGACCAGATTTCTCTCTCTTTGTATTATGACTGTTAGTAGTGATGTTGGTTTGAGTGCTTATTTATTTCGGGCGGTTGAAGTTGATGGTGTTATTAAACATAGATCTCTTGCATTTGCTTGTAGAGTATACCAGAAACATGAAAAGACATACACTGTAACTGAGAAAGAACTTTCAGCTGTACATTGGGAGTTCTAGTTTCAAAATTATCTACTAGATCACAAAGTTATCATCTATACTGACCACAAAGCATTATGGTGTCTCTAGGTGTGTAGGCTGTACCATAAAAGAATTACTCATTGGGCCTTGTTTTTACAGCAGTTCAATTATGAAATCAGATACATTAAGGGCACAGACAATGTAGTTGCTGATGCTTTGTCTATGCTTCCTTCAGGGAGTGAATCGTTTAACAACTTTGGAGCAGGAGAGGAAAAAAGAGTTTAAAGTTGTGTACTTCAAAGGTGTGAAAGAGGAAAAAGAGATCTTGAAAATTAGCAAATGCAGGTATCAAAATCATGATCAAATTTATAAATTGGTTAAGAGCACGTTGGGTAATAGAGGGGAAGAAAGTACTGTAACTATCTTTACAAGGTTTTATCAACTTTATTGGTATCCTAGAATTACTTTGGTTACTCATGTTGTCAGGTAAAAATTGAACACAATGAATGGAGTCTATGCACAACTAACATCACTTGTTACAGAAGGAACACAAGACACATTGCTGTCAATATTACACTTGCTGCTTAGATCTTCTTTCACTTCATTTCACCAATTTGGATACAAATTATGGCTAACCACAGCTAACTTATTCCAGAATGCACATTTATCTATGTTATCATTAATCTGCTCCCAAACAAACTTCAAAATGTTTTCACCTTTATTCTCTACACTACAGATAACTCACCTTTACTGTTTGGATCATTTCTCTGCATGAAATTAATAGAAAACTGATTTGACTGGACTGATATTCCATGATTTTTCACTTACAGTATCACATACATTACTTATCTTACCTGTATTGCCAACATCATTCACAAATAACTCTGAAACTTCACTATTCTTAAACTCCACAAATACCTGATGCTCATCATCATCATCGTATCCCTCCAAAATTACTTCATCAACAACATCATTAACAACTTTAGTCTCATCGCCATCAAAGTCACTTATCTCACCTACAAACATTTGCAATAAGCCACCAGTCTCAGACTTGCCAAAGTCATTTATTTCACAGCCCTCATTCACATCTACATAAAAAATATCACTTAGTGCAGATCCAATACAGTCATAACCTGATTTACATACGTCAATTACACTGTTTACGACCCAAGAGAATAAATCATTAGTACACACTACATAAAAATTCTCACTACACTCACATTCAGGATGTGATTAGCACCTACATTAATATAACTAAACATAGTATACCTAAATTTTGGTCAGAACACAAATGAGCAATTTGATATTATTTCGGTTCAACTTCAGATACATGTCCCATATCATTAACACTGTTATTATTGTCTAATTGCAAGTGTAACTTGGGGGTCCTGTTCTTGTTGTGTTTCCTCGCCCCAAAGCTGTGGACCCTTCACTGCAGCGAACTGCTGTTTCCCAAGTAGTTACTTCTATGAGTGTTTATTCTATTAAATTGCCCATGGTTATCCCCATTATTGCTTTCCTGCTGACATTCAAAATTTCTCTCTCTCTATTAACATTTTGATCCTAGTAGAAGTTACCATTATCTTGTTTCTGTAAATATTCCCATTGTGGTTTCTGTTGTTCTGATTGTTATGACATATACTTATTTTTAATGTCCTATCCAACCTATCAAGATATTTTAAAAATTGCTCAAGACAATCGCCAGGTCCATGTACTGAATCCTATTGCAACCTTTCTGGTAATCTCCTTTCAAGTGCATCAATCCTAGGTCATTTCGTCAAATGGTTTGTCAAGGCATTTTAATTTTTGAAGTTGATTCTTGCAAAACTCTTTGAAAGTACTGTGCCTATTTCTATTATTAGGACCATTCAAAAATACACTTTTAATTCTCCCCTGTTCAGCTTTCGACTGAAATTTATTTAAAAACCTTTTTTTTTCAAAACTTTGATATGTTTCCCACTGACTTAATTTTAAATTTACCTATGATAGAGCTTCACCTTTAAGACATCTTTTAACAAATTTAATTTTTCGATTATCTTTCATGCATGGCACAAAACTATCTCTACAGTGGTGCAGAAAATCCACTGGGTGTAAATTATCTGATGGAAAACTTTTGATAAGAGTGTTGGACCATGCAATACCATTGTTTAAATACAGATTTTTGTGACTGCAATTTTCCTGAACTGCTGAAATTTTCGATCTAAAACATTTACATTTGTTTGCATATTGCTTTCAACGTTTAAACTTTTTTGATCCAAACTGGTGATATTTTGTTCCATTTTTTGTGCTTCGGCCTACTGGTCAACTCAAACATCATTAACATTGTTCGATTGTCTTGCCGATTCACTTACTAGCTCATTTTCCAAAACAATAAATTTATTTTCTAAAATACCAGTTTTTTCATTCACACTATTTAACCCCTCTGACAACCCATTTCTTAGCTCTGAAATCTGATTACTAAGTTGGTCCATTTTCTATTTCACCCTGTCATTTTACTATTGTTTTCAGTTCTTATTTCAGTTAACTGATCATTAACTGCACTAAATTTGCTATTGTTATTTGTCTTCATTTCCTCTTGTTTTGCCAAAATTAATTTACTGTTTCTTTGCTGACTACAATTTCACTCGGCTCAAACATGTCCTGACTGTACCCTACAGCTTTCACTCCTACATCACTCCTCCCCTCATCTCAATTCATTTTATTAACAAACAAATCAATGTCACAAATAACGTGTGCTTAACTTTCCTTTCTGATGTCCCTGGTTGTAGTGTAAAGTCCTCTTTCATTCCATCCAGTCTGTCATTGTTGGTAGTACATTGTGACTGTTGGTACGATTTATTTGGCAGCCTTCGGCCTTATTTCTTCGTATGATTGGAAATTCATTCATATGTAAACTGCAAATGACACAAATCACACTCCCTTCTTTTGCAACAGACAAAACTTCATTATTAGTAAATTGATCTGAGACAATGCCACCACTTGTAATCTGCCCCTCCCTCACATCATTTGTTGAGTGTCAATTTCTTTATGATTAACTCTTTTGATAAGCTTTGAGAGGTGTAAGATTTACAATAAGCTTTTTACTTATCTTCTTTTCTCATAGTTGGCTCCAGTTCTTCACGTCTAGGGGCTGATTCTTGAAACTGAAATTGTTGACTTATAGATTCTCATGGTTCCAATTGACATAATAAATTTCGAAGTAAGACTACACTGTATTTTTTATTTTACTTGAAAATTTTATTCTCTCACATTTTTCTATATCACACTGTCTTTACAATTTCCACGTCAACAAAGCCAAAAATTACGTTGTTCTTCCCAAAAATAAAAACATGTCTGATCACATCAGAGGCATTCCACTACTATTTCACTCTGTGGTACTAACTATATTCCAAAGGATTTACAGATTTTCTTCACTAATGAATTTCTATCAACTTATGTTATCATGTTATAAATGAAACCAGAAATTAACATAATAAATAGTGCCAAATTGTGTAAATAATAATAGAAATTTTAAGTGTGGCAAATATTTCATAATTTCAAATGTTTCTAAAAGAAAATAATTTCAACTGTACATTCACAGCTAGTATATATTGATTGTAATAAAGAAAATAAAGTAATTTCTTTTTACAGATTTTAGCTTGAATTATAACATATTGTATACAAAACCATATGAAATTCTTTTAGAAAAACAGTTGAGATATTATTAACCTATTCAAAACTCAAAAAAATATTTTGGTATTGATTACTTCTGTTGAGGAGCTAGAGGAGGGTGTCCCTTTACAAATAGCAATAAAAAATTTCATAAAAAGAAGAATTTATTAGCACCCGATACAAATTTAAGTGTTAGGAAGTCTTTTCTGAAGATATTTATCTTGGATGTAGCCTTGTATGGAAGTGAAACATGGATAATAAGCATTCCAAAAAAGAAGATGATGAAGCTTTTTAAATATCATGGTATAGAAGAATACTGAAGATTAGATGGGTAGATCGAATACAGATGAGGAGAATCTGAACTGAATTGGGGAAAGAAGAAATTTAGGCACAACTCAATTAAAAGAAGGGACTGGTTAACAAGATATATCTTGTGAGTCATAAGATGGCTGCTGTGCGTTAACTACAAATTTATTCTCCTGAAATAATTTGCTGTGAATCGTGGAAGCACAATTATTGGTTAGGCCTCTTAGAGGAAAAAAAAAAACAGACTTCTAGTTGATATTATTACATCATTACACAATAATCGCAGAGCAGAGGTTGCAGGGGCAGCAGATTTATCTGGCTTCACACATCACATTGCCAACATGAACTATGGGGTATATGGCAAAGGTGGGAATATTATTTCCACTGATAACAATAGTGGCAATAATCCTGTGGTAAGCGCTATGCTTTGTTTGAACAGTAAAGTAACTGATACTGTAGTAGAAGATGACTCAGTTGGAAGAAAACTGACAAGACAGTAACTAGGACATTCAAAGTTGTAACAAAATACAAGCTTTAGATTTGACACAAGAGATGGCTCCACAGGCTACTCACAGTAATTTTAATGATGAGGTGAATATATGATAGAAAATGAGATGTGTGTAGATTATTAACCATTGCCAACAGATCCAAACACAGCAGTACTACCACTAGAAAAACTTCCATGGAATTTAAAAGTCCACAGACAACAGTCCATACATAGTGTATTTACACACATAAAAAAAAAGTTTTGCATCACCTGGGTTCCGGAAGTTCGGGAACCTGTACAGAAAATTTGAAGAAATAATAATATAATCATCATTTCCATCCTTTTTATTGCTCATGTAAACCACATACTGCATGTTGTACCACCATACAGTGAGACCTTCAGAGGTGGTGGTCCAGATTGCTGTACACACGGTTACCTCTGATACCCAGTAGCATGTCCTCTTGCATTGATGCATGCCTGTATTCATTGTGGCATACTACCCACAAGTTCATCAAGGCACTGTTGGTCCAGATTGTCCCACTCCTCAATGGCGATTCAGCGTAGATCCCCCAGGATGGTTGGTGGCTCAAGTTGTCCATAAACAACCCTTTTCAGTCTGTCCCAGGCATGTTCAATAGGGCTTATGTCTGGAGAACATGCTTGCCATTCTAGTCGAGTGATGTCTTTATCCTGAAAGAAGCCATTCACAAGATGTGCACGATGGGGCGCGAATTGTCATCCATGAAGATGAATGCCTCGCCAATGTACTGCCGATATGGTTGCACTGTCAGTCAGAGGATGCCATTCACGTATTGTACAGCCGTTATGGTGCCTTCCATTACCACCAGCAGCGTACGTTGGCCCCACATAATGCCACCCTAAAACAGCAGGGAACCTCCTCCTTGTTGCACTCACTGGACAGTGAGTCTAAGGCGTTCAGCCTGACTGGATTGCCTCCAAACACGTCTCCGACAATTGTCCAGTTGAAGGCATATGCGACACTCATCGATGAAGAGAACATGATGCCACTCCTGAGCGGTCCATTCGGCATATTGCTTGGCCCATCTGTAACCGCGCTGCATGGTGTTGTGGTTGCAAAGATGGACCTCGCCATGGACGTTGGGAATGAAGCTGCGCAGCATGCAGCCTATTGCGCACGGTTTGAGTCATAACATGACGTCTGTGGCTGCATGAAAAGCATTAATCAACATGGTGACATTGCTGTCAGGGTTCCTCAGAGCCATAATCCATAGGTTGCGGTCATCCACTGCGGTAGTAGCCTTTGTGAGGTCTGAGCAAGGCATGTCATTGACAGTTTCTGTCTCTATGTGTCTCTTCCATCTCTGAACAACATCGCTTTGGTTCACTCCGAGACATATGGACACTTCCTTTGTTGAGAGCTCTTCCCGGCACACAGTAACAATGCGTACAAATGCGTACACAATCGAACCGTGGTACTGACCATCTAGGCTTGGTTGAACTGCAGACAACCCAAGCCGTGTACCTCCTTCCTGGTGGAATGACTGGAACTGATTGGCTGTCGGACCCCTTCCGTCGAATAGGTGCTGCTCATGCATGATTGTTTACATCTTTGGGTGAGTTTTGTGACATCTCTGAACAGTCAAAGGGACTGTGTCTTTGATACAATATCCACAGTCAGTGCCTGTTTTCAGGAGTTCTGGGGTGATGCAAACCTTTTTTTGATGTAGAAAGCAAAAAAGTTGATTTAGGAAGGATACATCCTATGACATTAGGAAAACTTATTCACAGTCATATCCCAAGAATCTGTGGCTACATTGTCAGTATCTCACAGGCAGGGAGAATTTGAATAAAACTGCAGTCAGAAGCCCAGCAGCAAATTACTTGCTACAGTCTGAAACAATATCTGAGTGGAATTTTGAGACATATTCCTAACCATTTTGTGTTGGAATGAGCAATTTGAGGTGTATATACAGAACTTCCTGAAGCATAAATTACAGGATTTATAACTTCTTATGTTTATGTCACTAAAGTAATGTGAAAGTCAAAACGCATCACTCAGAACAATGTATGTCATGTTATAAATTTGCAGACCTGGCTGAAAAACTCCCAACCTAATATTTAATTGGATTGACTCTCAAATCCTTCCGCAGTATGTGTATACTCATAACACGCACTGTGAACTTACTCCATATGTATGAGCACTGAAACAATGTTTCTAGGTGTTTACGTTACGGACATATAGCCAGACAGTGTCACAGTCAATATCGTTCCTGATGAGGTGGCGCTCAGCGTACTAGAGAACAGTGGCACAATGCCATAGCAGTGAGGGGCATGAAGCTATGGACAAAAAATGTAAAGTGATCCTATGTAGGAAATGAGTTAATAAAATAGCAGCTCAAAACAGCTGGAGCTGTAAAGAGGCTGAGAATTACTTATGCACTGCAACACACTCTCAGGCTGTTCAGTCTTTCCTTGTGACTGCAAATATTAATGTACCTCAAGCTCAATCATATGGACTTACAAAAATTACAAAGGAACTGGAGTCCCTCCAACCCTATGGACTTACAAAAACCACAATCGCAAAGGAATTGGGTTCTCTCCCCCAACCACTTCCTCCCCCAAGAACATTGCCGGAAAGAAAAAGGATTGTAGTGACTTCGAGTTGTACAGTATAAGATGTATGGCCCGTCAACAAACTGCTAGTCCCATCGACAGAGCAGAATGGCGGGCAGGGAACACATGTATGCCCTGCAAACAAAGGAATCACAGAGGCTATAATTATTCACACCAAGAGGAAGTTCTGGAAATGTGATCCAAGGTAACACACAATCTACAGCATTAGGACCACAGACTGAATATACTCGGTGTTTCAGTGATCTTCTGGCTTAAAAACTCCACAACTTAGTATTTAATTGGGTAGAACTAATATGAAGTGAAGTGAAGAAAACATACAGCTGTCATAAATAAATTCGTTGATTGATAATGTACTAATATCGAGTTGCAGGGTTTAACATTTTTCAGTAGAAAAGTCACTCTGTTGTTTCAAGTTAAGGATGTTTAGTCAGACAGTTACAGCAGAGCTGTGTAGCTGCCTCAGCAGTATCAGAAACATAGCTGCTGCCGAATAGATAATTTTTAGTCAAAGGCTATACTTCATATAGAGCTGACCATGATTAAGGAGGAGGAGCAGCAGCAGTTCTGGCCAGAGACAATATAATCCACCAACCAATAACCTTAAATTTTTGTAATTTGCCATTCCAAACTGTGGTTACTAGGATTGGATTAGGTAATATGTTAATATCTTTTTTGTTTCATTGTACATTCCATCAAAAACTTTGTTATACAAAGATCACTGGAAGGCTTTGTTTTAACAAATAGAACTACTGCGTGTATTATGCCTAGACCATAATGATCACAATGTCAGTAAGGGCTGCACATTTAGTGACAGAATGGGCAAATCCATCTTTGCATTGTTGAATAATATATCTTATAAATTGCTGACTCTAATGAATTACATCTCTCCAACAATGGTTATGACCTCTGAGAGAAAAAGAAATAAGTGTCAGACCTAATGCTATGTCACCTTGTATTACAGTAATGTCTATGTGGCAAGTACTCAAAGATTTTGTAGGATTGGGTCATTATCCAGCACTTACTAAGACTAGATGTGAATGTAGTTGCTATCTGTATACAAACCTCCACTGCCGTATGGAATACTGGAAAAGCAGAGTGGGTATGTTATCAAGAAATTAAGACAATTTCAATATTCCAAAGAGAATGGGAGATATGGAAAATTTGTCTCACTAATTGAACAAGAAGCTAATAGAAGAAATCCTCCCCTAAGAAGCAGCAAAAGAGACAAATAACCAGCAGTTATCTGGTGGAACATTGACTGCTCCAGAACCATAGCAAGGAGATAGCTTTATCGCTATATAGAAAGATACAAACAACAGAAAATTTTTGAGTTATGAGCCAACAGAAGTGATGATAAAAAAGTTTTGAAGGCATGCAAGAAGGATAGATGGATCCAATACTGTGAGTAGATACGAAAAGTTACCAGCATGACAGAGGGGTGACAAAAGATCAGATGTCTTAAAAATGAGAAAACTACAAAATTTGTCAAGAAACAAATGCTAGAGAACACACAGAGAACTGCATAAAGATAATGACCCAGCATTATTGATGCATTTTCATTAAGACTATAAAAAGCACAAAGTACTTTCGTAACGTATTCTGCTTAAATCAATGTGTAGGTTAATTCATCAAATATATAATTATTAATCATAAGAAGTCATACTTTCTGAGTGCAGTCGCTGAATTAAACGGTAGTAGCGATATACAGTTTAGATTACCCAGACAAGTCTCAGTTACCTCCTCTCATCGACCTATGTATGCCTTTGAATCAATAGTTTAGTGACATCTCACCAGATCAGCGGTTACCTAAAATATGTTGTATATGGTAAAAATGGATAATGATATACGGAGCAGAAACCACTAACATCAGCATTTCAAGACAATTTGGATTGTGACTCTCAGGTACAGTTTAGACTGGCAATCATACTACTTCTGCGATCTTCACATAGGTGTGCACAAAGAAGTATTTTCTATTGACAAAGAGTATAACAACAGTACAATAGCTCACTAATGCTTTCAGCTTGTGAAATATCGACACTAGCCGATAAACATAACTCTCTAAATGTAATAAGGACAAATGTGTGTCGTGTTTCAAACAGGCAAACAATTAGAATACAATATGTCTGGTGTGAGTAAGTTTATGAAGTTCAGATAATTATTCATATAGTGTATAATGCCATGAATGAATAAAGTTATGATGGCACAAAAGTAATAAAAGTTCACTGTCATCTACTATTCTTCCGCTACCCACAGGGACTCCAGTGATTGATACTTGTGTAATGATGTTGACTATATGTGAAGTTACAGGACAGCCTATCCTACTACGGGACAGCAGGCCTTCCAAGATACGCCAAAGCCACCCTTCCACCTTTCCGAGCACTCACGAATCGCACAAACACCATACATCCCGGCTTACATTCCAGAACAGATCAACAAGGACAAACCTCCTCCGCTGTCTGCCACATTCAGCTCATGCATACTGTTGGTACCACAAGATTTTCGAGGATGAGGCCAAGAAGTGCAGATTACCTTTCCAGCACCCAAACGCCGACCACAGCATCTAAAAGATGCCGAGTCCTGTGGGGAACTTCACAGGTGTCCTCAAACATTGCACTCCATCCACTCATCCTCTTGGCTGAGCGGTCATTTATACGTGACTGACATTTTGTCGTGGCTTGTTTTCCTAGGCAACACAGGCGCTGATGTGTCCATCATACCGACATCATTGGCTCCTCCTATTTTTTCATCGATGAAGTCGCTTCTAGGAGCTGTCAACGAATCAACATTACAAACTGTCGGCTCTGCTAAAGGTATGGTGAATTTATCTCCTTCTCTTCGTTTCCCGTGGTCTTTTTACATTGCTGATGTTGGCGAACCAATTCTCGGTATGGATTTCTTGTCCCATTACAAACTCTCCCCGAACATAGTTCAAGGTTCAGTGCTACACCACCCTTCTGATACTCAGATACTGTGCTCCGGCACTTAGGCTCGTCGTTCCATTTCCATTGTGACATGCGATTTGGTTCGTGAGTGTCCCACTCTCGTGGACAAAATTGTGACCTGTGTCACTAATCTACTGTCAGAATACGACACAGTGGCACAACTCCATTGACAAAACAATGAGTTGAAACAATGCATGGCTCACACTTTTGATGAGCTCACTGCGGCTCTTACCTCACATGCTGCAACTGCAATCCACTGTTCCTTCACCTGATCGACCTTCATCAACAGACACCAGCACAGACACTCATCAGGTTAGTTCGAAAGCATTCATTGCATGTGACGATTCACGTTCAGTGATCTCTGCAACTGCCACATGCTCGTTACATGCAGTGCCATGTGTTTCAAACAGTGCTTTGCGCGCATGATGCGAACACGGTCACCGCGCAGGCAGCCACCCCGCGTGTTGATAATCATTCTCCCTCTCTTGTGCACCAACCACGTGATTTGTCAGCCATCACTGTTTCCCATGCAACTCCAACGTCTCTCTTGCCTGTGCTGGTTACTCAAGGCAAAGCTAATAACAGACAGTCACTGCGTGTCCTGATCCGCTTTTGAATGTGCGGTGATTACAGACGCTTAAATGCTCGTACCATCATGGACAATTACCCAGTGCTGATCATAAACGATTTCACCCCTATGTTATTGGATGTGATTGACTGTAAACGTGCCTATCACCAGATTCCCATAGTGCTGGAAGACATTCCAAAGACTGCTATCACCACGCCACTCTGTTTGTTCCAATACAACTTCATGCCATTTGGCTTAAAGAATGCGACACAAATGTGGCAATGTTTCATTGACTCAATCTTATGACAGTTCGAGTTTCTTTTGCATACCTGGATGACATCCTCATTTTCAGCAAGTCGACTGAGGACCACGAAGATAATTTATCCCAGGTCCTCCAGACCTTGAACTCCAATGGTGTCGAGGTCAACAAAGATGAATTCCAATTGGGCCAGTCTTCTGTGACATTTTTGGGTTCCACTGTCTCCGCAGACTGAACACTGCCTCCCAAATACCACATGCAGGCTATCACGTCATTGGCATCCCTGGCTATGTACAAAGAACTCTGACATTTCCTGGGTACTATAAATTACTACCGCCGACATCTACCTTCTGCCGCCACCGTGCAGGCCCAGCTGGCAGATTCGTTGTCCAGCAAACAGACTTCGGTCCTTAAGCCGGTCCGTTGAACTGAACCTATGCTAGAGGCCTTCAGGGTTGTAAAGACAGCGTTAGTTCACGCCATCGTACTCGCCCACCTCGATCCATCTACCAAGTTGTTCATCACTACGGACGCCACGGACATTGCGGTCAGGGCAATATTACAGCAATGCAAAGGCAACATGGTTTCACCCCTTCATTTCTTCTCTAAAAAACTGTCTAAAGCACAGAAGAAATATTCTGCATTTGATAGATAACTTCTGGTGGTCTATGAAGCCATCAAACACTTTCGCCCTGACATTGAGGGCCATTCTTTCTTCATCCTTATTGATCACAAACCACTGGCGGACGCCTTCTGCAACCTCCCCGAGGACACACCCCCTCGGCATTTCCACCACTTTGACCTGGTCTTTCAATTTACTATGGACATACGCTATGTCAAAGGCACAGAAAACATTTCTGCTGATTTCTTTTCATGGATCAATACTGTCTCACGCATCGTCAATTTATCTGACCTCGCCACTCTCCAGGCCTCTGACGAGGAATCTCAAGTTCTCCTCATGGATCCTCAGACATCACTTGCTTTTACCAAACCAAAGTTCCACAGCATTTCGGACAAAGTGTGGTGCGACTCTTCTACCAGCAATCTGCGGCCGTTGCTCCCTTCCACGTTGCGCCGACAAGTCTTCGATGCCTTGCATAACCTCGCCCACCCTGGCGTCCGTGCCACCACATGCCTCATCACCAAGTGTTTTGTTTGAAAAAATGTTAAGCAGGACTGTCAAAGCTGGGCACACAGGTGCATCATTTCCTGCCAATGCAACAAAATCAGATGCCACACCACCCCCCTCCCCCACCGGCAAGGTTGACATTTCGCAAGGCTGTTTTTATCATGTACATATGACCTTATTGGATATATCCTCTCCACAATCAACCACTTGTCTCATTGGGTGGAAGCTGTTCCTTTACCAAACATCGCAGCAGAAACCATTGCCAAGGGATTCATCTCATCATGGATCGCTAGGTTCGGTTGCCAATCCACCGTCACCAAGGACCAGGGTCGACAGTTCGAGTCTGCACTTTTCGCGATTCTATGTAACTTTTGCGGCATTAAAAAAATTCATACAACAGCCTACCACCCACAAAGCAATGGTTTAGTGGAACGATGGCACCTCACCCTTAAAACAGCACTCAGATGCCATGACTGCATCTGGTCTGAGACGCTTCTTTGGGTGTTACTCGGTCTCTGTTCAAGCTTTAAACCTGACTTACAGGGAATCATCTCTGAATTCGTTTTCAGCAAGAACCCAGTTCTACCTGGGGAACTTACCATGCCTCAAGCACTTGAGGATTTCCCCACCACTGCAGACTTTATTAGTAGAATGTGCACCCACTTTAGACACGCATGACTACATCCGCTGTCAGTCATTCCCCGCCGGACACTTATGTGCCAACCACACTCAACACATGCTCCCACATTATGCTCAGGGACGATCCGTTAGACAACCCCTGCAACCCCCATACCTCAGCTCCTTTGAAGTACTCCAGTGGGCGAGGCAACATTCAACATTATGGTTAAAGATCGCCTGCAGACCATTTCGCTACACAGGCTCAAGGCTGCTTTCATGGACTACAACACCCCTCTGTCGTCCCAGTTGGACCATCCAGAAGTTTCCATTGCCAAGCCTGATAATGAGTTAGCTCATCCCATGGTAGTGTCTTCTCCTTCTGATGATTCTTCAGCGCAGTTCGTGGTTTTCCCAAGCAAGTCGTCATCAACCCCATGCGTAGGTTTTGATGACGTTTCATCTACTGGAGAGACTTGCTCCCCAACTTTCAACTCGCACTGCAATGTACCACCTAACCGCATCGATGACATGTTGATTATTGCTTTCGACAACTGTGTACTTGTGCTCCATAGAGACACTGCAGACTCGACACTCAACAAGGAACTAGATGTCAAGATACTCGTAGTGCATATCCTGTCCCTCCCCCGAGAGTGTGATCCATCAAGAGTTTGTGCGTTCACCTCCTCTGACAGCTCAATCTGCATTAGGGGCAGGCACATTTACACACCGCACCCCTCCCCACACCTCTTCTCCTGGGCCGGCCGACGTATTGTCCGTCCCTGCTGGCTCTCTCATTATGATGTGGACCTGCAGCCTGTCACTGTGCCTTTGCATGCCGCCCTGACTGAGATGGAGCTTCCAGTCGTCCACCTGCCGCTTTGCAGTACTCACTCCAATGCTGTCGCCCACACGACCTCCCCTCAGGCTACACCAGCTGGACTCCGTACTGTGGAAAGGGGGGGGGGGGGGTTCTTCTATGTGGCATTGATAGGCCACATCGACCACGTAAAGCATGATCTTTGAACTCTAACTGCTCTCTGCTCTGACGGGCTGCCATGTTAATGTTCCAGTCAGCCTTTGTACCTTGTACAGTGTACACATGTATCTTTCTTTGTTCTGAATGTGCTCCCTGCCGCCGTTGGATAAGCAGCTACCAGCACCAAGTCGTATACTCCTAGCTCACTTATTTGTTACATAGTTTAATTCTTAATTTCTTTGCGTGTTTTTGGGTACTTGCATTGTTTAATTCATTTGGGCATATTATAGTATTTGAGAGCTGTAGCATCGTGTTTTTGTACCTGAATAGTGTGAATTTGCATAGTCGTTTGTCTTCTGTTTTTGTTTTGAACAGCCAGTGTCAGTTGGTCACAGCCAGTGTGCTCCCTGCTGCCGTTGGATAAGCAGCTGCCAGCAGCAAGTCGTATACTCCTAGTTCACTTATTTGTTACATAGTTTCACATAGGAGGTGTAATTTTGAGTTTTAGTTACTGTAATCGTAAATTCAGGCAGATTGTAGCACAGTCGTTAGGCATTTCTACAGGTTAGTTCCTACATTCTTTGCGTGTTTCCCTTGCATTATCTAGGCACGTACTCGTGTTTCAGTAACTGTTGTTCAACATCGATTAGAATGGACAGGGACTGTGATTGCTGTGTTCGGATGAGGGCTGAGTTGGCGTCCCTCCGCTCACAGCTGCAGGCGGTGCTGACTTTGGTCGCGCAGCTTGAGGCTGTTGCCAATGGGCATCACTGTGGGGAGCCGGAATTGGGTATCACGGGGATGTCAACCTTGTCCCGTCTGTCCCCAGATTGGTCTGCTGCTGTGGTTGCCCCGGTTGCTGCCCGCAGTGGGGCTGAGCCCTCGCCTGTGGTTGATTGGGAGGTCATTCCAAGGCGTGGCAGGCAGCAAAAGACGTCCCTGGAGGCTAATCAGAAAGCCTCCCCGGTGTGTCTCACAAACAGGTTTCAGGTACTGTCTCTGGCTGAGCCAGATGCAGCTGCCTGCCCTGTTTCAGAGGATGATTCTCAGCCTTCAAGGTCCGGGCAATTGCAGAGGGTGGGCTTATTGGTAGTTGGGAGCTCCAATGTTAAGCGCGTTATGGGGCCCGTTAGGGATATGGCGGATAAGGAGGGGAAGAAATCCAGTGTGCACTCCGTGTGCATTCTGGGTGGAGTCGTTCCTGATGTGGAAAGGGTCCTTCCGGATGCCATGAAGAGCACAGGGTGTAGCCAGCTGCAGGTGGTGGTTCATGTTGGCACTAATGACGTGTGTTGCTTTGGATCTGAGGAAATTCTCTCTGGATTCCAGCGGCTATCTGATTTGGTGAAGGCTGCCGGTCTTGCTTACGAGATGAAGGCAGAGCTCACCATCTGCAGCATCATTGACAGAACCGACTGTGGACCTTTGGTGCAGAGCCGGGTGGAGGGTCTGAATCAGAGGCTCAGACAGTTTTGCGTCCGTGTTGGCTGCAGATTTCTTGACTTGCACCATGGGGTGGTGAGGTTTTGGGTTCCACTGAATAGGTCAGGAGTTCACTACACTCAGCTGGTGGCTACACGGGCAGCAGAGGCTGTGTGGCATGGACTGGGCAGTTTTTAGGTTAGAAGGCCTTGGGAAAGTACGGGGTTGGCTGCAATCTCAAAGGGTGCACGGCAAATACAGGACGTGCTTGGATCAAGGAACAGTCGGAATTGTAGTTGTAAATTGTTGCAGTTGTAGTGGGAAAGTCCCTGAGTTTCAAGTGCTAATAGAAAGCACAGAAGCTGAAATCGTTATAGGTACAGAAAGCTGGCTAAAGCCTGAAATAAGTTCTGCAGAAATTTTTGCGAAGTCTCAGACGGTGTTCAGGAAAGATAGATTAGGCAGAATTGGTGGTGGATTGTTTGTGTCTGTCAGTAGTGGTTTATCTTGTAGTGAAGTCGAAGTAGATACTCCGTGCAAATTGGTATGGGTGGAGGTTATACTCAACAGCCGAACTAAGTTAATAATTGGCTCCTTCTACCGACCCCCAGACTTCGATGATATAGTTGCTGAATAGTTCAGAGAAAATTTGAGTCTCATAACAAATAAATACCCCACTCATATGATTATAGTTGGTGGGGACTTCAACCTTCCCTCGATATGTTGGCAAAAATACTTGTTCAAAACTGGTGGTAGGCAGAAAACATCTTCCGAGATTGTCCTAAATGCTTTCTCCGAAAATTATTTCGAGCAGTTAGTCCACGAACCCACGTGAATTGTAAATGGTTGTGAAAACACACTTGACCTCTTAGCCACAAACAATCCAGAGCTAATAGAGAGCATCATGACATACAGGGATTAGTGAGCACAAGGTCGTTGTAGCTCGGCTCAGTACTGTTTCTTCCAAATCCACCAGAAACAAACGCAAAATAATTTTATTTAAAAAAGCGGATAAAGTGTCACTAGAAGCCTTCCTAAGAGACAATCTCCATTCCTTCCGAACTGACTATGCAAATGTAGACGAGATGTGGCTCAAATTCAAAGATATAGTAGCAACAGCAATTGAGAGATTCATACCTCATAAATTGGTAAGAGATGGAACTGATCCCCTATGGTACACAAAACAGGTCCGAACGCTGTTGCAGAGGCAACGGAAAAAGCATGCGAAGTTCAGAAGAACGCGAAATCCCGAAGATTGGCTAAAATTTACAGATGCGCAAGAGTACTGGGAGATGAAGAAGCTTGCACAGGATAGAGTAGCATGGAGAGCTGCATCAAACCAGTCTCAGGACTGAAGACAACAACAACAACAACAACAACAACAAAAGTTGCCTGAATAGGTCAGTTCCTGTAAGATCTATCTGCTTTTTAGGAGTAACACTTTGTAAGTATCCCTTACATGTTTCACAGCTGACTTTTACATGTTGGCATCTTTCACAGCTAGCTAAACACTTCCTTACTCCTTGGCAGTGTTGTAGAAATACACATTTTCATGAATATATTGAATATATTTCAAAGACCCACAATATCAGTATTTTCTCGTGTATATATTACAAGAGTGTCAACATGCTGTTCTAGTCAACAAATTTCCCAGCTGTCACTATCTGGACTATGTCTTCTAAACAAAATTAAAATTCTGTTATATACCTGGTAATACTGTTGAACTTTCTCACACTCCTCCTATTGTCCTTCACACCTTTTTCCATTGTTGCAGAAAGACTTCCCACCTTGTAACTCTACTGGATATATCTTTCATGTCTGGACATAACATAGACATATGTGATCACAATTAACAAATATTGTGTGAGCAAGTAAATAATTTTTGAGTTTCATACACCCCTATACAATATCTAGAAGTTCCTTCTCAGCAACCATGTAGTTCTTTTCAAGTTTTTGATATGTTCTGCTTGCAAAGACTATTGAATGTTGTTCTATTTTCCCCATCAACAGTCTTTTCTTGGAACAGGTGTATTCCTAATCCAGAATCACTACTGTATGATGTCAAAGAAAACAGTAATGAAAGATCAGACCTGTGTACTATTTTGCTTTTAGAAAGTTGTTCCGTTATCTAATCAAAAGCTACATGGCAGTCCTCCCTCCATTCCCATTTGGTATTTTTCTGTAAAAGGCAGTTTAAACATGGTGCATTGAAGGTCTATGTTTTTATGTACTGCATTTTCTATAAAAATTAGCTAAGAGACCTTAATTCTTTCTTTGACCATGGTTTTGGAAATTTTACTGTGGCTAAGATTTTATCAGTATCAGGCAAAATTCCCTCTTCAGTAATTCTTGGCCAAGACAATTTAGTCATTTCACAGCAAATCACAACTTTTCTAGTTTTAATGTCATTCCCCATTCTCTTAACTGCTATTAGGGTTGCAAGACAGGATGGCCTTCCTGGGTTTTCTCAGCTACCAAAATATCATCCACATAAATTAGTGGCTGTCAAACTATTTTGCTTTAGAGAGAATATTGCCATTTTAGGGCAACATATGGTGAGGGGAGGGTTTGGCAGTGGGGGGGGGGGGGGGGGGGGGTTAAAGGGGTCTCTCAAAGAGAAATTCAAGTTTCACCAGACGTGGGTTTTGGTAGAAGCTTACTACTTAAACATTTTGAATCCACAGATTGTAAGGTACCACAAAATGTTTTTAAGTGAGATTGAAAATAATATATTGGGACTGCATGCTTTGTTTTGCTGATTTCTGGACACATTTTCTAGCCGTCTTCAGGCAAACATACAACAGAATATAGAAGATATTAAATAATATAACTTAATTCAAAATTGTCACAAAGAGGTAGAAAGGTGGATGACAGCTTTATATATATTAAAAAGGTTTAGAAGAGTTTCAGCCTTTGTATTATGCATGTTTTTTGGTAGTAACTAACTGTTATTACAATGGACATGTTGGCCACTTCTCCCAATCGGACACTATGTTAACATTAGTAATCTACAGAAGAAACTATCAAACTGGAATGCACAACAAGGAACTATATTTGTAGGCCAGAAGACATGTTTAAAAATTGATATGATATGTAAAAAAATATTACTCTTCATACAAGTGAGGTAACAAAAATAATAAAATGGCTTATCTTGCGTCAGACGAATCCAAAACAGAAACGTTCATACTAAAAAAAACCAGCAGAACAAGCTTCCTGTATCAATATGATTGACAACAATGGCAATCCACACTAGAACTATAGCACGTGTAAAAAAACGTTGTGACTTTTGACAGTTCAGTACGGAGCTATTATAGTCTGACAGCTTCTTGGCAGACAGCAGTGCTGTTCGTGGCAAATAATAGGCAATGGTCACTTTTCCTGTCGTGGTAACTCTACCCCACCTTCTACAGATCTTACTATTAACTGGTAACCTCATAAATTAGTATGTTATATTAATGAGTAGCAGCAATTTTAATATGATCACAATTGTTTACTAAATGTTTTGAATAAAATTTTTCTTTTATTGATTGCATTGTATAACAACAGCCTTAATGTGGTGGCATATTATTTGCCAGAAACAAGCAGTACATTTGAAGATGGAATGTCTCTATAATGTGCATTCACAAATCCATGTTGCTTCCATTTGACATTTATACCACAGGAACTGATTGGTACTAGTTGCGCATGCTCATGAGTTGTCAGCACTGGAAGATAAACAATAAAATATTCCCTGTCTCACTTCTATAATTCTATTAATCCTGCAGTGGCAGCGCTACATACCACTCTGCCCCTGACATAAGTGTGAATTTTACTTAGCTCATGACCGAATTCACCAATGTCAATTAAAATTAAGCATGTCTTAAAATATTAGCTTATCATTTTTGTTTGTTACTGAACAAGAAGAATAAACTCTTAAGGAATTCATAACCTAGTTGACATTTTTGGATTTGGGTATTAACTACTTGATGTTCATTATTATAAAATACAACTGAGAGCTGCAGGCTGCACATACACTTGATTTGGGTTGCAGTTTGATGACCACTGACATAAATGGTCAATTCTGTCAAAAGTTTATTTCATAAAACAAAGTCTAATTGCTTGAATAAATACTGCCACAGAGACATTTAGGCCTGATAGCACTACACTGTATTGAGAATATCTCTCATTATACAACAATGGAGTGTTTTTTTCTGGAATCAAGATCTAGTGCAATTTGATGGTATCCAGAAGTCAAACCTAAGCTAGTCATATACATACTGTTTTCAAACAATGGAAAATCCATGGGGCTCTTTCACAATCTTACAATACCTCCCTGTAGCACCTTTGATTTTATTTCCAGTTGCTGGAAATTGAAAAACATTTTCTCCTCCCTTTATCCTATCCCTTAACTCTCCAGAGATTCTACTTACAGCACTTCCAGTGTCAACCATGCAATTCCCTTTCCAATTACTTGTTTGCATGCAAATGTATTGACTTCCTTGCACATGCCTTTCATCTTTATTTTCTGCTTTATCTAACAAATTACTTTCTACTTTTTTAAATTCTATATGCTCCTCTTCTTCTGTTAATTCTTCTTCTGCCAACAGTTGCAAAGCCCTGAAAGGCACATTACAGTCTATCAATTCATTATTTGTTTCAGAATTGTCTTCAGTGATGAGTCCTACTTCAAACTGAGCTCCAGTACCAACAAAGATAGGTGTGGAGATGTCCCGGACACTGATGGGACGCCAACCTGACTTTCACCACCATATGGCCCAACAGGGTGGAGTGATGGTCTGGGGTGCCTGTTCCTTTTCATACCATGAACCCTTTGGTTGTTATCTGTAGCATGCTAATGGTACAGTGGTAGGTCAGTGATATTCTATGCTCCAGTTTGTTGCCTTACATGGCAAGCCATCCTAGCTTTACATTTCAGTAAGATAATGCTTGTCCATGCACAGTGAGAGTTTATACTTCATGCTTGCCATGCTTGCCAAACCATACCTTGGCCACCAGATTACCTTATCCCTCCTCTGTTGAGAACATTTGGAGCATTAGGGGCAGTGCCGTTCAAACAGCTTGGGATTTTGACATCTAATGTGCCAGTTGGACAGATTTTGGCACAGTATCCCTCAAATGGACATCCAACAACCATCAGTCAGTGCCAAGCCTACTAACTACTTGCTTAAGAGCTGGAGGTGGACCAATTCTTTATTGACTTGCTCAATTTGTGAAGCTCTTTCTCTTGAATAAATCATCCAATTTTTTGGAAACTGTAATCATTTGTTTGTTTGTACATGTACATCATGTCTGCTGATTTCCATCTCATTCAGATAATTCCTTCATGGTGCACAAGAAGGTGCTGAAGATGAAGTGGATTGATAACTGAAGAAGTCCCTGCAGAGTTGGTATGGAAAGAAATATGTCCAAAACACTGAATAGAAAAAGAAGTAGAGTGATAGGACACGTGTAAAGACATGGGTGATTAACTCCCATGTTACTAGGGTGGGGTAAAGGATGTACTGACACTTTTAACTGGGTTACAGCATCACCCATATAATAGTTAGTAACAAACAGTCCACATCACTGCTTTTCCATATACTTTCTGACAATAGCAGTTCACTGGTGAATGCACTGAAATGCACTATGTCTCACTCATTTTCAGATGTTAACACCAGCATGTTTATTTACAGTGAAATGTATTTAGGAGGTTTTATGTATAGTTATTATTGTAATATCTTATAGAACAACTAATTAAAGTTTACATCTGAATTTCATATGTTAAAAAAATTGGTTGTCATAGCCTAGTTGTCTGCTAAAGTTGCACCATGAACCCAACTACGTTAGTGCATAGAATCCCACACACAGCTATTTACTGTGTGGATACTGTTTCAAAAAATATAGATACATATCATCAAGTGATTTTTTCATATTATTTTAAGTAACTTGAAGTTTCATTCTTTTCTGCATTGATGTTTTCTAAGAGGAGTCTACAACAGTGTAACATTTCCTCACAGAAAGGAGAGTACCTCAAGACTAATCTTGAGAAATCAGGTGATGTGAAACTGAACAAAAGAGTTGCAGTGAATATCTACATCTACAGCTACATCTACATCTAAATCTACATGATTACTCTGCAATTCACATTTAAGTGCTCAGCGGAGGGTTCATCGAACCACAATCATACTATCTCGCTACCATTCCACTCCCGAACAGGGTGCGGGAAAAACGAACACCTAAACCTTTCTGTTCAAGCTCTGATTTCTCTTATTTTATTTTTATGATCATTCCTACCTATGTAGGTTGGGCTCAACAAAATATTTTTGCATTCAGAAGAGAAAGTTGGTGACTGAAATTTTGTAAATAGATCTCGCCGCGACAAAAAAGTCTTTGTTTTAATGACTTCCATCCCAACTCGCATATCATATCTGCCACACTCTCTCCCCTATTATGTGATAATACAAAATGAGCTGCCCTTTTTTGCACCCTTTCAATGTCCTCTGTCAATCCCACCTGGTAAGGTTCCCACACCGCGCAGCAATATTCTAACAGAGGACGAACAAGTGTAGTGTAAGCTGTCTCTTTAGTGTACTTGTTGCAGCTTCTAAGTGTCCTGCCAATGAAACGCAACCTTTGGCTGGCCTTCCCCACAATATTATCTATGTGGTCTTTCCAACTGAAGTTGTTAGTAATTTTAACACCCAGGTACTTAGTTGAATTGACAGCCTTGAGAATTGTACTATTTATCGAGTAATCGAATTCCAACGGATTTCTTTTGGAACTCATGTGGATCACCTCACACTTTTTGTTATTTAGCGTCAACTGCCACTTGCCATACCATACAGCAATCTTTTCTAAATCGCTTTGCAACTGATACTGATCTTCGGATGACCTTACTAGATGGTAAATTACAGCATCATTTGCGAACGACCTAAGAGAACTGCTCAGATTGTCACCCAGGTCATTTATACAGATCTGGAACAGCAGAGGTCCAAGGACGCTTCCCTGGAGAACACCTGATATAACTGCAGTTTTACTCAATGATTTGCCATCTATTACTACGAACTTCGACCTTTCTGACAGGAAATCACGAATCCAGTCACACAACTGAGACGATACCTCATAGGCCTGCAGCTTGATTAGAAGTCGCTTGTGAGGAATGGTATCAAAAGCTTTCCGGAAATCTAGAAATACGGAATCAACTTGAGATCCCCTGTCAATAGCAGCAATTACTTTGTGCGAATAAAGAGTTAGCTGCGTTGCACAATAACGATGTTTTCTGAAACCATGCGATTATGTATCAATAGATTGTTCCCTTCAAGGTGATTCATAATGTTTGAATACAATATATGCTCCAAAACCCTACTGAAAACTGACGTCAATGATATAGGTCTGCATTTCGATGGATTACTCTGACTGCCCCTCTTAAACACTGGTGCAACCTGCGCAATTTTCCAATCTGTAGGTACAGATCTTTCGGTGAGCGAGCAGTTGTATATGATTGCTAAGTAGAGAGCTATTGTATCAGCATAATCTGAAAGGAATCTAATCGGTATACAATCTGGACCTGAAGACTTGCCCGAATCAAGCGATTTGAGTTGCTTCGCAACCCCTAAGGTATCTACTTCTAAGAAACTGAGAAGTTTGGTGTCAGATGATCAAAACCATTAAAAATGTATATTAGCCAATGTGGCATTTTAAGAGGGACAGCTAATTCATGGAGAAAAGCTTGTTATGTGAATTACTTTGATTGGAATCCAAAAAAGACAAGAATAAGAATGTAAGAGGAATGTGCAGTAAGGATGACAGGCTAGTAATTGCTAAAACAAAACCCTATTAAATGATATTTCAGTTTTGTTGATATGTTATCTATTAGACGACTTGTGTATGAACTCAGAGGTTGGCACTTTCTCTGTTGCTTCTGTACATAGTTTCTCTGACAGTCTAAAAATGGTGGTGTTTATATGTTAACTGTATGTGGGGTTTGTTATCTAGTTCAGTCAAAAAAAAGTGTGTTCCAAATACATGTTCTTATTATTTCAGGCAGTGAATTTGGTTTATTACTGCAGGAGAGAAAATATAAAAGTGGTGTCAGAAATTGTACACAGACACAACAGTACTAGTGGTTACAGACATTGTTGAAATTAGAATTGCAACAGAAGTAGATATATCATTCAAGTTCTTTCAACCATTCACTAAACTGCTCACCACTGTGCTTCAGATGTCAGTGGATAATGTTGCTATGATACTGTGGAAAATCAACCGTTTCTACATCCATACAATGAAGATTTTCAGCATTCTGTATGGCAAAATGATGCTCATTGAACCAGGCAGCATTCAAGGATTATTTCACTTTCTGTGACTGGGCAGTGCAACTAAGTTAAATTCCAAATCAATTGCATGATAATTATGCTTGTGTTCATGTCTCTGCAGAGTTCAACCACACACTAAGTAGTCCACCTCAACCAAAATCATTCATGTACAGTGAATTATGTTCTGTGCATATTAATATTGAATTTACCTTAAAATCAAATACACGCTCCATGAGACTGAATTTCACCTCATCATTCAACAGAAAAAAGAAAGTATTTTTCTTCTATACATCAACCAGGGTGAACTTGTGGATAATTGAACTATTTCTTGCAGAGTTGGAGCTCTGCATGATATGTGAAGAAATTACTGCAAAGAAACCAACATTTACAGAAGCTTATGAAAGTGCAAGCACACATCAACTGTGTTGTACAACTAGTGAAGTCAAAACAGCCCAGCAGCAAAAGTAAATGAGAACTAGGCATCAATTAGGCTCCATTACATAAAAAATGAAAGACAAAAGAAGCCTATTTCTTATAGATGATTACCGCACAAGGTGAGTCAACATGGCCCCATCACTCCAAGTAAAATGCAAGTAAACAAAAGTAACAATAATGGGTTCTGTCCATGTTACAGTTGTGGTGTGAAGGCTTCTACCACAACTGAAGCAAAAAAAGGGGCACATTGTCAATGTACATAAGTCAGAAAAAGTGGCTAGATCAATCCAAGGTGCAAATCAAGTTGGTGTACTGACACACCCAAACAAACAGAACAATACTTCACAACAACACAGCAAAATTTATAAAATCAATGCATTTAATCCACTCAGTAAAGAAATGCTTACAATCAAGACTAACTGAATGATTTGTAAATAAAATTAGAGGCATGTTCACCATGAAGCATAGTTGATGAGAAAAAAATGCTCAACTAAACATTGGATTAGAAATCACCAATCAAAAATTTTCTAGCTGTTGTAGTCACTGAAACCCAATACATTGGCTGCTTTCCAGGAAATGCCACAATTTATGTGATATAAGAGCACTCAGACTAGGAAAAATCACTAATGTGTGGCAGTGCTTGCATTGTCTGCCCACAACTCTCCATTTTGTCAGCTTGTGGGCCCTCCCACGAACAACCCCCCCCCTCCCCCTCCCTCTTCTGCATTACTAGCACTGTTTCAAATTGACACATGTGCAACAACACATTATGATGACCTTTTGTTGTCAGCAATACCTTCGTTAAGGGTCTTATTTATGGTAATAAGACAGATCTAATGATGAGAAAATGTCTGAGGAGGTAAGTTCCTCAAAACAAAAAATCTAATTAATTCTTACACTTCAATTCACGGAGGGAAGATTGCCTTTTTTTTTTTTATTGAAATGACAGTACATACTGATACATTTGTTACTTTGATACAGGCATTGAAAGAACTTTCACAATTAATTTTAATATTTTTGCAACTCCTTCTGCTGTGGATATTGAAAAGGCACCTCTTAAAATGTAGTTGGATCTCACTGAGTATTAATGGAACTATATGATGAGAGATAGAATTTGCACTGCAGAAAATATGGAAATGTACTCAACAGCTCCTGCATTTGTTTAAAATAGATGCTCAAGTTGTAGCATGTACTGAACAACACACTTGAGTCAAAGTGGGGCAATCAGCTTGATGCCTAGTAGTTTCACTCAACAGTGAGATACTAAAAAAAAAAAAAAAAAAAAAAAAAAAAACAAAAAAAAACTTCTGTCTAAGGTTAAATGAAGTGCAGTATTTCAATTTTTAATAATACAAATCAAAAGGAGTGACAGGAACAGTTACTTGCTTATACAAGAATGTTCTTTGTGATATAGGAGACAAATTACTGGGCTCTCTTGCCTCTGGAGCTGTATGTGCCCATGAAGTAAGTACCTTTAACCCTTTGAGACAATATATGCAAAGGAAACTGAAGCAAAGTAGAATTGGGATTCTATGGAAAAGTTTCAACAACACATGTTATTGTCAAGAAAAATGGTAAACGTGCAGTCCTAAAGCAGTGACTGCTCAGCAACCAGTGCAGTGCTGTGAGATGATATCAAGTAGGTGCTGACCAATGCACCAGTGGAAAGAGCAGGCAGCGATATATCTCCAGGAAGACAGAGTTCAGCAGACCGTGCCAACAATCACTTAACCAGCTGCCCATCACTGGTTTGTTCACAGACTTTGAGAGCATCAGTACTGAGTAATAGGAAGACAATACTTATCCTGTTTTCTCTGAGTAGTAATAGAGAGTGAATGTAATTGCATGTAGGAGACACAGGAAGCACAAGAAGCCACTTCATAATGAGAAGTTATGTTTCTTTCCTTTTTAGAAATAAAGTATTCGATTAATTTGCAAGTTCTTTGTACAGATCATTTTGGATTTCTGCCACTGGCCATCACAACTTCTCTCCTTCCTTGTTTGTGTTGGTGCTGGCTCTCAAAGTAGCTGACATAACAGTAAATATGTATTACTGGGAACTACAAGTTGAGTTTAAATCCATGATCATTGCTGAACATCCTGTTGCCAACCTGAGATCATATTAAATTCACTTTTTGTTCCATACATCCATAGGTGAGGATATTCTCAAGGATCTAGAACATGTCATAAGACAAGAATATATAAATTTAAAAAGCACACATGGTATGCTAATCTCCCTTCCACAGATTCCAACTGAAATTGTGCTAAGAAGTCTAAAAATCTTAAACAGATTTCCATGAAAAAGGTAATAACCATAATTTGTTCAAGTGTATAGGAAAATAATAAATATTTTACCATTTGAATATCAGAGATGCCTATATCCACCTACTGGTGAAAGAAGAAACTGGGTATGCACTAATATGGGAAACACTAATACAGATATTATTATATGTTAAACATACAGTTTATGCTGCAGCAAACATGCCCACTATTGGCATTGGCGATCATATGAAAACTTTTCTACAAGGTCATCCTCCTGTATGGAATAATGATAACTGACCATAAGCATCTTGTTCAAATTGAAGCAGATCATAATCTCTTGCACAAATTGTACATCCAGAAAAATGATTACTGTATTATGCATCAGCCACACAGCAAACTACACTGATTTTTATTCCCACTTCTGCATTAATGTCCATTACAGAGTGAAGAAGGCCATTAAAAATGCAAGCTATTGTTCTTTTGTGCCATTATCATAAACAACATAAGCAATTCACAAATAATGACTAAAGAAGAAACAGCTCAGGATTAATTTGGACAATTTATGTTGCACAAAATCAGCAGTTGCTCTTAAGAGTAGAGTATGTGGCTTGAGAGACAAGGAAAGACCAGGATTTAGAAAGAATTGTGTAACTGGTGCAGGCATGACAGGACTTATCACACACTAGATACATGCCATCAGGAATCTAGTATACATTTATACATTGGTAGCTGAATGCTTACTGCTATAGGACCAGTCATCATTCTAGCTGCACAATGGGAAACACTCAAGTAGAGGTAGTTAATGAAGGGGATTTCTCATTACTCGATTTTCTGTCCTAGTATTGGTGTACCTATTGAATAGATCACCAAGTCTTGCAATTATTGTTGTAGACATCCTCAATTTCAATACCGTCATTGGGAGTCTCATAAAGGACCATGAGAGCAGATACATACAGATTATGCAAGACCATTGGAGGCAGCATGATACTCCCTGTTGTTGATGCTTATAGAAAATGTCTGGAGGTAAGAGCAACTCACTCCACCACATCTTCCAACTACTGCATTACTGGACAATATCTTCACTTCATATGGGGAGAACAGGATTGTCATATGTAAAGGGGAAAAAACCTTGATATCAATCTTTTTTTAATGTGGCAGGCTTCCTGTCATCTCGAACCCTATGGTTTTAAAAGTAGATACTATTCAGTGTCTTTCCAGCAGTTCAGTGCAGCTACATGTTGTGCACAACAAATGCCGAAGTGTAATAAACAGCAAGTGGCATGGCCCATCTATTGGCAATTGTTGGTGAAAGAGGAGGGATCCTCTGTAAATGATCATGAAATTTACAATCCTTAGTTGTCTTTGAATGACATTGTAAATCATTGTTCATTGTTAATTTCTTGTGTTCTTGTAGTAAAAGTTTATATTCAAGGAGGGCTTGAGGTGAGCACTTCTGTACTCTGTATAATGTGTCTTATGTTAATGAATGATTTAGTTGAAGTTGAAAGTGTTATTGAACAGTGCTTTAAGTAAAAATATTTATTATGTACACATGGAGAATCATTGATGTCAGGAACTAGTGTTTGACTGGATATGAATGATTGACACAAAAGTGATGATGGAGAATTGAATACATGTTTGATGTCTTACTACTGCCCGACATCACTTGATTAGATAATTACAGTTGCTGATGCTGGCAGTAGATATTGATTGTTTTGCCATAAAAAACTGAAAAAACTGCCAATTTGGTTGTTGTGGGCTGATTCTATGTTCTGTAATTGAGAGTTGGTAGAGCGATGCTTTGATGTGTCAGAAATGTATTGATACTTCCTACCTGGGCATCATGGATTTGATGATGGATGTGAAGATTGGCAACCAGTCAGCAAGATGCCAACAGCTGAGGAAAATTCTTTATTTAATACAGGTGGATATGTGCCCCCCCCCCCTTTCCTACATGTGCAGTCATGTTCTACAGTGCAGGGTCTGAATGACAGCATCATAGTGGCTTGGTGTAGCAAATGGATACTGAGTTGGCTTCTGCCGGTCACAGCTCCCTTGACTCAAATGGGTATTTCTAGTATTGACCACATTGCAGGGCAGCAGTGTGGTTGTGGGGCAGCATGAGAGGTCCTGAACTCTGGAACTTGGCGTGACTGAAATGCTGATGATGAACAACATACATGCAGTGTACACTGAAGATTAAAACAGTATGGTGGCTGCACGTTTATAGCTTCCAGCTCCCCAATTTCTGGTGGCAGGATGGGCACATATAAATAGTACCTCAGATGGTTTGTTTGCCTGGTGCTGATGGTAGTGTGACATAATGAAGTTGACGTGAAGCTGACTTGGCACAACCCCACAGGTCCTTTTGCTGTGTGGTTCCCATGTTACACATGACAGCTGCACTGATAACATAGTCATCAATGAAGTAACACCTGCATCAGATGTTGTACTTTTTGGCACAAGATAGTATACAAAATACATTTTTTCTTACACTGTAAAAGTGTTTAAAGTAGTATTGGATGATTGAATGTAAGTGCTGCTTCAGCTAAAATGTGTCTGGCAATACTGAAATGCCTGCATGCTGTGCACTGAACACACACATGTGAATCATGAGTTTACTTACTTTTAACAATGTATAATGTTAATTTCCCTTCAAGTAGCTCTCACTCATAACGTATTCATGCAAATGTTCATAGCCAAGCCTTGCCAATGGGTGTGTGGCAATTCCTATTAACATGATGAATTGGTGGGCAGTGGAAACAACGAGCACACAATTTTGCACACACTTTATTCACATAAACGCCACACAATAATAACAGTGAATGCATACAATGGCCTTTGATACCATACAGTGTCAAAGATCATCAAACCAAACACCGCAGTAGTTCTTGTCAAAGTAGACAACCACATCTTTGATGTTGGCAGTTGTCACAGATCCCCCCCCCTCCCCACCCCTCTCATTCCCCTGGCAGTGTGGAGCATAGGGAGGAAGTGAGCTAGTGTAGTCAAGATCAACAAGGTGACGTGGCAGTTGGTCAGCATTGGGTGTCATGTGTGACCAGTTTACCTGACCAACCACATCGTGGCTGGCATATCACGGGGTGCATCTGGACCGTTTCTTGTAGTGTGGGCAGGCATGGAGCTGTGTAGGGCTGACAAAATATAGTCTTGATGCCATGCTGGAGGGTGAAGAGGGCAGCCAGTGCAGAAGATAGGGACTGACTGATCCTGGGTTGTGGTGACGGCACGCATGGCAAAATGAACATGGATGGTAAGGCGGCGGTCAAGGGTTTCTATCGAGACAGTGCTGCTGTCTTCTTCCACATTAGGAGGAAGGGTGAAGACATGCAGGAGTGTGACATGATGCATGGAGTCATCGAACATGTGGGGAGGTGAGTGGAGCATGAAGAGTGTGTTGTCACATAAGAGCATGAAGAGTGTGACTGTAATGAGACATCATCCACTGAGAAAGGAGAGACATTGACGATAAAGAGTGTGATGCAGGAGGGAGAGGGTGACTTGGGGAGCTTGAGACAAGTGGCAATGGTGACAGTGTCAGAGAGAGAAATGTCACATGCAGTACTTGTAGCATTTGGAACATGTGTATTGTCGGGACTGGGAGTCAGACAGCGAGAATTCTAAGGGAGCAGGAGCAAACTTTTTATCCAGAGAAGACATCAAGGTATCTGAAGAAGGGAAGTCATCATGAAGCATCAAAGCTAGCTTGAGTCTGTTAATGAAGGCAGTTCATGGCTTGCCTTATAAGATATCGAAGGTGTGGGCAAAGAGATGGAGCACTTTGTGGAAGCCAGAATGAGGCTGTAGAAGAGCGGGTTGTACAATGCTATCACAGACCATTACATAGTCACAGTGCTCTAAGTTTTTGTGATTAAAAACATGTAGAGCAGTCTGGGTACACCTCAGACCAGCAAGTAGAAGGACACATGAGCACTGCTTTCACCCGGCATCGCTCGTGCCTATTGTTGTCACAGGATAACTCCCGTGTTAGATTTTTCCTAACAAAGATATTTCTTTATGTTTTTGGCTGTAGGTTCTATAAAGATATACAATTAGTAAGTAAATTACTTCTTTATTATTACCAAAACATTATAATTACATATAAACATTAAATGAAACATATATCTTGCTTTAGTTTTAAAAATTCAATAAGCAGTGGTTACACACAGTTTATCATTACATCACAAAACTTCTCCTAACAGTACTTCGAAATAGTGACTGTAAATGAACATCCAAGCTATGATCACACCCATTTTACTAACATGAGTCAATTCCAGCTTCTTGTGATGAACACACATGGCAAGTAAGAACACTCATTGCTGTATGTTCTTTACAAATGGAACTGGGACAAAAATGGCAGTGATGCTGTGTATATCTGTTTTTTCTTTTAGGGCAGTAGTGACATCTTGTTTTTTTTCTCTTGATTCACTTGCTTCTTCTGCTGTAGGGAGGCTGTGGATACCTACAACAACTTTTATTTTCTCCTTCAAGTGATGTGATATGCTAGGACTTCGCGTACGTTTGATCACATGTGCTTTTTTAAGCACGTTACTCAGTTCTGTTAGGAATCTTCTCCTTGGCATTAAGTCATTCATATTCATCTTGTATGTTATTTGAGCATTTATCACTCTGATGTTCAGCAAGGTGAAAAACAGCGTAAGGGGCCAGCGGTTTCTTATTCTAGAAACAGAATATTCTGATTTCAGATGGTCAACAACATCTATGCTGCCTTTTGTAAGATTGTAGAATGTAATTACTTCAGATTTATTTGATTCACTGCTGCCCACATCTATGCTATCATCTCTGTGCATGGTAGATATCATTAGTACAATCTTTTTCTGTTTCTTGTTCGAAAAATATGAGCAAAGGAGACAATTGTTACCTGGCTTCTCTCCAAATGCAAAAATGCTGCTGTTTATTGACCTACTCTATACAGACAGTAGCTCTGGTGGAATTTCTCTCTTATTGGTCTGCAGAGTCAATGATTAGTGTACGGCTCATTAGCAACTGGTATAGATGTAAAGTAATTGTCCATCATCACGTTCCTGCCTGTGTTTTCAGTGGATCAAATTATTCATAAAACCACATTTCTCGCATCATTAAGTATTTGATGTGGACCAGCAGGCTGTTTGCTTGCATATATTTCCATATTCAGCATGTAAAAAGTTTTAGCATCACAGAGTGCATGTACTTTTACTCGGTATTTTGCTGGCTTATTGGGAATATACTGCCCGAATTTGCAACATCCATGGAAAGTTTATAGCATCTCGTCTATAGTTGTCAATGCTCCTACACTGTAACTTTTCTTGTAGACGTTCACAAACTCATCAAATATTTCTCTAATTGGTGCCAGATTATTTGTTTCCTTCCTCTGTGCCCTCGTAGACTTGTCACCAAATCGTACAGCAAGCAGATAATTCTTCAAAATCTGTCTGTGGGCAGTCTTGAGCACTCCATGAAAAACCTGCTGCCATTCTATCTAGTTCTTGGTTTGTGTATTTTACAATGCGGTCAATTACATTGTCTGTAAAATTTACTTTCCAGCAGTTGAGAGCAGTTTTCAATTTTTTTGCTTTCTCCTTTACACCTGGAAGCTGTGTCACAATATTCTGACGAGCAGTTTTTGACGGAGGGGCTTTATGTTTGAACTATTTTGTTTTCCCATCCCTACCTTGGTACATATCACAATTTGCAGGTGTTGGGGCTACTGTAGACGCAATTTCAGAATTGCTGTCAGACTGCTCGGTTGCTGTGTTTACCACTTCATGTGCGGGCTGTGCGTGGTATCTGAAGACAGGTCTTCTATATGGAGATTTCATCTGACATGAGACCTATCCTGTGTACACAGCTGCTTCATTCAATATATAAAACCAAATGAGTATACTAACTTTTTTAATAAAACACGTAATACATGCAGAATTCGTCCAGGGGAAAAAATTAACCCAATCTCACGTCACTAGTACAGAAAACATACTAAAAGAGAAGCAAGATGATGTTTCATGAATGTACTGAGCACTGTTATGCAAGAACTCCCACGTGAGAAATAATTTAACAATGCACACTAATTCAAACAAAGCTGCTAATAGCAGGCTTTACTTGTAATTAGACTATGAAAGCCATGTGGACTGAAGGTAGAAATATCAAAGAAAGAATTCCTAGTTTAACACTTCAATATCTTATAAGGTATTTTGTAATATTTCAGTAAAATGATGAATGCTAGATTTTTTCCAACACACGAGCAATCCCAGGTTAAGGGTTTCGGGTCAGTGCATGACTAACCCGTTGCTCTGGAGATGATAAGCCATACTGCAGAATTTATTGGCACTGCGTAAGTACACAGTCTGCTGAAAAGGATGAATTCGAGGGCCAACCGAAACGACATCCAAGAGGCAACAAATGCACAAGTGGCAGTGACTGCTTTAATGTACAGGAGAGGAACAACCTCAACCCACCTAGGTGACATGGTCAATAATAGACAGTATGTATTTGCAACACTCTTATGGGGGGGGGGGGGGGGGAATGGAGAGGGCACCACAGAGGTGAAGATGAACATGTCGAAACTGTCCTTCAGGGATGTCGAATTGATCCAGGGTGGACGTGGTATCTGACTTTACTGTGTTTGAATGGTAAGCATGTGCATGTTCATCAGGAACAGTGTGAGTAGTGGCTTTAATATCTAGAAAGGTGAGATTGTGGACCACTGAGGAGAATTAGTGCCGTAGGGGGACAGGGACAACAGGGTGAAGGGTACCTGCGGAGGTGTCACAGAGCACCAAGTGGGAAGACCCAGCTAGGCGTCATGGCTTGATAACCAATGAGGTAGTGTCATCTTGTAATAAATGGCCTATACCTGGATCATCTTGTAGCTGTGCCAGTTGATCCAAGTCCTAAAGTGAAGAGATGGTGTGTACGCGAGATATGTAGTCAGTGGTGACATTCTCAGCTACTCTGGTATGGTGGATGTTAGTGGTGTCCTGGCAAATGAGGTCCATGTGGCACAAGCAACAAGGTGAGAAGTCATTATTAGAATTATGGATGGCATCCATGAGTGGTTTGTGATATGTATAGATTGTTACAGACCAGCCTTCTATGTCCTCATAAAAGTGACAGACTGCCTCATATACTGCCAACAGTTTCCTACTGAAGGTGGACCACTTATGTTGTGAAGCAGTGTTCCTCAGAAAAGAAACAAAGGGGTAGTGTTGAGTCACCTTTGTGCTGTTTTAGGATAGTGTTAATCGAAGAATTGCTTGTGCCAGTAGTGAAAGAAATTGTGCAGATCAGTGATGGGGTGAGCTGGGGTTATAGTGTTGGCCTGTGCAGCTTTAAGTGCATCAAATGTATGTCACTTGTCATCATCACTGTAGCACTTTGTGAGCACCAGAAGTGTTCTTGTCTGTTGAGTCATCTGTAGAGTGACTTGGAAAAAATTAACCATTCCAAGAAAAAGACTGAGGTCACAAAACATCTTGGATAATAGTAAATGACATATAAACACGATGTGGTTGGACATGGGGTGAATATTTTTGGCAGAGAAAGTAAGGCCCCTGAAAATGACACTGGTTGCACATAACTGAGATTTATCATGTTATATGGTGTCACCATTGTTGGCAAGTACTATGAGAACTTGAGATAAATGGAGACCTTGCTCTGCAGTGAAAGGGGAGTAGATGAGAATATTCTCAAGGTAAGGAGAAGGGAGAAGGAACAAAACTGAGCCAATAAAATGTTGTTGCACAAAACCCTGAACGTGCAGAATTGGATAAGTGTCAAGTATTGTTCGAGTGTTGAGTTTGGAATAATCCCCAAAGAAGCAGAAGTCTCTTTCAGGCACAAGTTGTATAGGTGATGACCAATTACTGTCTGAAGGCTGCACAATACCAGAATCTAAGAGGTCTTGGATTGTGGTGTTAGTGTGCCACTGAGGTGGCAAACCTTGAATTGTGAATTGTGGTTTATTTGTTTCATAGTGTACATGATCTAAATCATTCGATTCAGGTACAGGAGACATGCCAAAATTGGGTAAAATTTCACTATACACACAGAACAGCTGTTGTTAACAAACATTTCATAATAATAATACAGTTTTGCTGTATATGTGTGCAATAACATGTAAAACTTAGTTACCCCTTGCTCAAATTATTATTTTATCCTCTATGAATTCTTCTACTGAATAGTAGCATTTATTTATGATCACCCCCGTACACCATGGAGTTTGTGCATGTAATTTCAACTGGTGTGTGGGTAGAGTAATATTAGTTTTATTTCTCTTGTTATATATGTGGTTAAAATTAATCTGCTCAAATAATTTTTGTCTGTTGTGTAGGAAAATTATAATCCTATAAATGTATACAGAGGGAACAGTTATGATTTGTCGTTTCCAAAATCATGGGCGACAAGACCCTGTTTGCTGTGAAGTACACATGTACGGGACAGTTTTCTTTTGCAGTTTCAGTATTCGAGTTACACTACTTGAACTTCCCCAGAAAATTATCCTTTATCTAATAACAGATTCAAAATAACTGAGGTAAAAATTTTTTTGTCTTCTTAAGTTGGTGGAATTTGCTAGTATTTGCATTGCAAATGCAAAACTGCATAGTTTATTTTATAGGAAGTCAATATGTGCATTACAGCTTAAGTTCTTGTCCACACTTAGTCCCAGGAATTTGACCCTGTCAACTTCTTTCATAAGTTGATTCTTATGTTGTATTTTAAGTTCCATACATTTTGAATGTTTGGTTTTGAAATGTACCATATGGGTTTTTGCAATGTCCAGTTTCATCCAACTTAAATGGGATCATTTTTCTAAGGTGTCCAGTGTGCTTACAATGGAGCTCAGAATTTTTTCTGCATCATCATCTTCAATTAAAACAGAAGCATTCTCTGCAAATGGAACTGATGGGGAATTTGTATTTATGGGTAAGTAATTTTCATAGAATAGGAGCAGGATGGCCCCAAAATGGAGCCTTGATGCACACCTTGTGGTACTATGCTCCTTGTAGAATAATAATTCACTGCATCTGAGGTGTCCCTTTGTTTTCTGTTGTGTAAGTATGATGTGAGCCAGTTTAGAGCATTGTCCTTAATCCTGTATTTGTCTAATTTGTAGATACGCAAGTTGTGGTTCACTGAGTCAAATACGTTTGTGACAGCACAGAAGATAACTGCAACTTGACTCCTCTGATCCAATGATTTGAATATCTTTTCAATAAAGTTATTCACTGCATCTAGAGTGTTTTTCCTGGTTGAAATCCAAATTGGTTACTTATAATAACATCATTTTTTACAATAAAATTTTTGATCTCGTTTGCAGCTACTTTCTCTAATGCTTTTGACAAGACTGAAAGAATAGGGCGATAGTTTCCCATATCTTCCCTCAACTCTTTCTTGAACAGAGGTCTGACTTTGGTGTATTTCAAAACATTGGGAAAGCACCCCTGTTCAAGAGATTGGTTGAGTATTTTAGTTAGGGGAGGTGTTATTATGTGACACTCTGTTTTAATCAATTTAGTGGGTATCCCATCACACTCAGCAGAGTTTTTATTTTTTAATGGTAATATAACATTTTCCACATATTCAGCTTCTTGGGGACCCTCAGCAGTAAGCAGCCTATGGCAGATACCGTGAGTAACAGCATCTATAAATGAGAGGGGTACATGTGTAACAATGCTGGACAGTGAAGATAAGAACACACAAAACACCGTAGGTCTGATTTTCACTAACCTGTGAAGTTTGCAGTGAAGGCAAAAGTGGATCAGGAGGAGGTGAAGCTTTGGCAAAGCTGTGTGGCTGCAACACGAAGAGGTATGAGACTGTACAGAGAGCATGCACCAGATTGGCTGATGGATTGGCAATCAACTGATGCAGGTAGTTGTTGTCAGAGCAGAGGCTGGTGATCATGTCACACTAAGTTGTAAGCTAGGCCAGAGAGTTGATGAGATCTACTGTCAGACGTGAGCACTTGGAGGTAGTGTAGATGGGCGCGTCACACTGAGTAGAAGTGGAAGGAGTTGAGGGGGTGAAGGTACCCAGAATGCATGAGCCTGATGCATGGTGAAGCAATGTGGCTGACTGGAAGTCTGGAGAGAGGCCAAAATGTTTGAGAAAATGCATCCCAGGGATGAGGCAGATGATGTCAGCAACCTGGAAGGTTAAAGAGAATTGCAGGTCCAGCATGAGCCAGAGCAGAAAGTCTGGTGAGCCATGGACAGGTATGTCTGAGTTGTTGGCTGCATGAAGATGACACAGGAAGAAGATTGGAAGGAGCACACATTGGTGGGGTAACACTGGCATTGGCACCAGTGTCAATGGGGAAGTGGAGAGTATTGGTGGGATTGAAAACGTAGAACCTTCCTGCAGGAGAACTCAGTATGTCAGACAACTGAGTAGGGGCACAGCACCCTACAGTGTCTCCATGAGTTGTGGTGCCTAGAAAGGCTCCCAGCTGGGACCTGGCTATGCACACAGTGAATCACAAGATTGTGGGGAGTTGCTGACAGTTACATGAAACCATCATAAGTGGTCTGTGGGATGTGGCATCTGCTGTGTGTCACCTGAGCTGCTTGTTGCTCTGGATGCTCACTTGGGCCCAGGAGAAGAGTGGGAGGTGGATAGGCTCTGGCAGTGCAGGTAGTGCTGGAAGTTGACCATCAGGTGACACTGGAAGTAGCTGCTGGGAGTGCATGCTGCATGCGGCCTCTACCTGCTGGGTGAGAAGACATGTGGACAATGGCAAGAAGAGTGTTGCCAACCTTTGAATCCTTGAGGGAGCCCCCAGAGGGAAGGAGCCAGTGATGCTGAATAATACTGTAGGCCTGGTCAGTGAGATGAAGTTTCTTCTATAGAACAGTAGATTTGTGAGGTAGTTGGAGATTAGATTGCACTTTAACCAGCCAAAGGGTGCAGAGTGTGATGCCAGGTAGCTCCTCAGACATGACTTGGGAGTGGAGATGGTGCCACAATTGAGATGAAGTCTCATACTGTAGCTGTACATTGTGTATAATGTAGTGGATTGCTTCAGCAGGAGGTTGTGACAGGTATTCAGTAATGCAGTACTTAGTGGTAGCACATTTATGTTAAGAGGGCAGATCCAGCAGCAGGTCACTAATGAGGTATGGCTCATTGTGTGAGTGGCTAACCAGGCATATTAAGTGTGCATCATCACTCAGAATTCCATGAATGGCTAACAGGTTATTGATCAAGGTGAACATTCTCCTTCTGCTGGTGAGGTGGTTTAGGAAAACATCTGACCGGCGTCTGTAATGGCATTGCAGGAAGAGATGAGTGGCAGTGCTGTGACGGAAGTTGTGATGTGGACCCAGGAAGTGGCATGTCACTGGAAGCCTGCATGGGGGAGGGGTAGCAGTGATATGCTGTTCACATGTGGCAAACAGCACAGTTGGTGTGGCACGTGGTTGTTGCAGATGATGCGACCGTAGTTGCAAATGGGCAAACCGGAATGTTGTCGGTACTAGGATCACACAGAAGTACATTTCCACATGTAGTGGAAGGATGGAGCGAATCTGTGTTATATATGTTTGTCTATTATGGTGGCACTGGAAAAGGTGAAGACGTCTCTTGTATGATTTGATACGGGATGAAATCGGGGTATTGTGGCACATCATGGAAATGTGGTGGTTCCTGCCAAGGTGACTGTGACCCAGAGGGCTTAGCGTTCACATTTGTAGGTGGGTGCAGGCAAGTAGGCACACACAAGTGTGGAATAAGAATAGTCTGAGTGGTAGGAATGTCACTATCAAGAAACACTGTCTGTGTGCCCATGACATAGCCCAAGTCACAAAACTGAGGCTGCCCATTGTCTAATCTTAGATATGAAGGTGTAAATGTGTCACACAAAAACATGGTTGAACAGATGATGTCAGGGGTCACCAATGTGGCAATTCTATTCCCATTATGAATAGCTGGGTGGAGGAAATCACCTTCATGCAATTGTGTGCACAAATGAAGCACTCTATTCACATAATCACTATACAATAATAGCAGCAAACTCTTACAAAGTCCGTTGAAACTAGACTGAGTCAAAAATTATGTGCTGAAGTATCTCTTGTGAAAGTCAATAACCACATGTTCAATGTTGGTGGGCATCATGGATATATTAAGGATGTCACAACCTTATTTGGTCAGGCAGCTGTGGAGATTTGCTCGTGTGATGAATCAACCAGATACATTGTACATTACATGACAGAAGTTATATTTTTGGGTGGTAAAAGCATTTGCAGAAGTGAAGACCATCCACAAGGAAGGTTGTATGTCACAACTCCATAATTTTTGAGGAACTGAAAGTTATTGTTGCTTTTCTTTCATACTATTTATTTATACATTTTATTGTGTATGATTAAGTGATATGGTAAGAATCATAGCAAAGCAGCATGTGTTTAGCATATTTTACAATATTTATAAAGTTACCTTAATTTCTGTGTAAGAACATTGCATATCCATTAAAAGTACATCATAAAATAACATAGTATAACAAAAAATATTAATTTTCTGTTACAATGGCAAATAATGGAAACTATTAACAGAATATATTTTCAGACATACTGAGTAATACAATGTATTTATTGAAACAACCTACAAACTCAAAAAAGCTGGTTGTGTATAGGGAAAAAAAATGTTTAACAGACGAAAAATAAGGTGAACTGTTTACTTGGTAAGTTCACCAAAATTTCGTATGTTGTACATCAAAGTATTTACACATATCCAACAAGTTCTTCTATTTCTCTGCCAACAATCCTCATAATTGGTATAAGGATTTTTTCTCTTGAGTTGATTTCTTCTTGTTTTTAGTGAGAAGATGAAATACCCAAAGAACTCAAGGATGAATGACATTGTGTCTAAGCTGCAGATACACTGCATTTCATCATCTGCATTGATCTTCCACCATTAACAGTTGTAATTTTCAAATTTGGGTTACACTTCATAATTTTATTCATGAACATTGACAGCAGTATAGTCATTATGGCTTATTTCCTTCATAGCAAAAGGTGTACTTAAACAAGCTTTTAGATATTACGTAGTTCCATCCATTCATAGGTAATCATGATACACATTACTCTTCTTGTTTCTCAGTTAATGCAAAAGTATAATTGCAGGACGGAAAGCTATGCCCCAAAACCATAAACATTTGTTCTGCTGTTGTAGAATAACATGTCAAGACAAGGTGGTAGTACAAAATTATCATTTTTCAGTTGTTCTTTTGCCCAACATAATGCTCAGACCAGATAGTTTATTCCAGTGTATAATGTTTAGGTTATAAAGATATACTGGTACAACATTCTTGTACATACTACTTCTGATGCTGTTGTTTTTTTTCCAGATATGTCTTTACCAGCTGTAGAAATAAATGATTCACAATTGCTTCTACTTTTATTGACATTTTGCTTCCAATTTGATGGATCTATTTCTCTACCTACACTTTTATTTAATAGTGGAGTGGCCTTGGCATGAAACTTACATCAGCCATCAGTACTAAATAAATAAATAAATAAATAAATAATGTTGTATATCAGACTTTTGGTAATGTTGAGATTTATTCTAGTGAAATCTCAACATCGCCGAAAGTCTGACACACATTGTTCTTTATTTATTTAGTACTTCGATCACACATAGTACAATGTATGGGATGATACTGGACTCACTTCTGGTCATTACAGAGAACAGTTTTCAAGGTTATATGTATTTCTACATATTATAAGTTACAAGAATATCTGATCTATACATTTATTGTCGTTAAAGTATTCACGTACTGATTAGAAGAAGTGGTACAGTGGATATTAATTGACAACTTATAGAATTGTTTAATTTCCAGATAGCATGTACCTTTCTGATACAAACTTGCTTAAGCTGGAGTAAATGTAAATCACATTTTAATCTAGTGTTGTAATAATGCAAGTCACATTGTTTTAATACTCTTGCATTTCCAGTTGCATTTTTTTAGATGTATGTTAACGTGTCAAGAATAAATGTGCATGGTGGTGGTGGTGATAGTAGTAGTAGTAGTAGTAGTAGTAGTAGTAGTAGTAGTAGTATTTTCAGTCTTTTGAATATTGGTTTACAACTAACTCTAACTCTGTTCCCTCTAATGATACTAATTGTTTCTTTTTTGGCTTCTGAAGGTCCCCAGAGTTGCCAGTGAATTTCTGTTGAATATGAGTCCACATTTTAAATTTGCATTAAAATACTTGCAATAGGCACCTTACCTTATATTTTTGCATTTTTGAGCCTGTACTCAGCTTGTAATTAATGTGGTCAATTGTTTGTCCTATTATATGTCACTTTGAATCCAAATGCTAAGAAATTTTGTTATGCCTTTATTAACAAGGAGTTGTTGGTTGGTGATGATATCTGGATAATGCAAGGAGTTGTTTTGACAATTATGGAAATTGAATGCTATGTTTTCCTGTTGTTCGTTATCAGCTGATTCACTGTTGACCATTTACTTAGTTGATTTGTAATGTGGTTTACTTCACACTGGGATATCTTCATTTTTTGATGCTTTTACTAATGTTTTTGTGTCATGAGCAAACAGATTTTTTTGTATGATTCAGCATTTAAATCCAGATCATTGATATATACCAGGAAAAGAAGACATCTCATTACTGACCCTTGAGATAACCCAAAGGTGATGGGAAGTTCTTCTGACAGGTATTCTGAGACTATCTGTGCTTTTTCATCTACATGTCTAATACACACATTTTGCCTGCAGTCACTGAGAAATGGATGAATCCATTCACTTGCTATAGTACTTGAGCTTGTTTAGAAAAGTTATATGGTGTACGATGTCCAAAGGTTTAATCAAGTCTAAAAATATAACTGCTGTTTGCTGTTTTGCATTGATGGCTTTTAAAATTGTGGTTGTGTATTCATAGACTGCTGTCTCAATTGATTTCTTATTTGAGAAACCATGCTGAGAACTGGCTAATACTCCAGTTTTGTTTATAAACTTTATTAACTTATTGTACATTGTTTTTCCAGTTCTTTTGAAAAACAGAATGTTACTGTCATGGGGCAGTAGTTTATCATTTTATCTTTGTCACCAGCTTTTAATGTATAAAGATATTTTGATATTTTCAGCTGATCAGGAAAAATGCCTGTCTCTAAAGAGCAGTTACATATATGAGTGAGGGGAGATGGCTACATTTTGGAGGGAGGGATGTAAAATTCTGCTGAGTATACCATCCATTCCTGCTGAGTAAATTGTTTTTAGATCTGTCAATGGAAAATCCAGGTTGGACTATCATTATTATTATATAATGAAGAGGATAGATTGCTACTCACCATAAAGATGACACACTGAGTTGCAGACAGACAAAGTGAAAAGATTGTTACACAGTGAGCTTTTGACAAAAGCCTTCTTCATAAAAGAAAAGTACACACACACACACATTCACAGAAGCAAGCACACCTTAGGCATACATGACTGCTCTCTCAGCTGCTGTGGCCAGAATGCAAGGATGCTATGTTGATAGGAGTGAGACGGAGAAGATGGAGGGATACATGGGTACGACTGGGGGGAGAGGATTCACCAATACCTGATGGAGCATGCAGGGATTTGATGGTGGCTAGACAAGGCTGTCTGGTGGAGCCCTGGGAAGCTGTGAGGGAGGGAGGGGGAATTGGAAACAGAAAAGGATAGCAGCAGAGAGGTAAAAGACTGGTGGCACTGGCAGAGAGCAGAACACAATTAGGGTAGGGAGCATGAACTGGGAGGAGGTGATAGGACAGAGGGGGCGGAAACTGTTAGGAGGAAGCTGCGATGGTTTCAGGAGCAGAGAATATTTTGTAAGGATTCTCCAATCTACACAGTTCCGAGAAGCTGTTGGTGGAGGGAAGGATCCAGATGGCACAGATTGTGAAGCAGCCATTGAAATCAAGCATGTTATATTCAGCTCCATGTTGTGTTACCAGGTGGTCCACTTTGCTCTTGGCCACAGTTGGTGGTGGCCAATCATCCTGGTAGACAGCTGATTGGTAGTCATGCCAATACAAAAAGTTGTGCAATGATTTCAGCAGAGCTGGTATATTACATGCCTGCTTTCACAGGTGGATCAACCTCTGATGGGGTAGGATAAGCCTGTGACAGGACTGGAATAGAAAGTACTGGGTGGGTGGATTGGGCAGGTCTTGCACATGGGTATTCTGCAGGGATATATCTCTGTGGCAAGGGGTTGGGATTTGTAGTGGCATAAGGATAGCTAGAATGTTGTGGAGGTTAGGTGGGCGATGGAACTCCACATTAAGTGCATAATTATTATATTTATATCTTCATCTTTGTTGGATAGGCCTGAACTTTTTGATGTAAGATCTCCATTACTTAATTTGTGGGAATATCTACAGTATCACTTATCTTCAGTTTAAGTGCTGCTTGTTTGGGACTGTTGTAGCTGCTGTTTCTGGCAATAAAAAATTCTTTGGATGACTCGGCTGTCTCATTTTCCTATTAACTGGGTATGCTGAACCTCCTCCTGCTGCTGGGCTGGCTGGTGCTGGTGCTAAAAGTGGTTGATCCTTGTGATTTTGTTGCAGATCCTGTTCAAGTTTCTTCTGCTGTCAGAGTGGTTAGTGCTGACACTAGAACGTTTCTTCCCCCATTGATATGCGGGTCTTGCTACAGTATAAGGTTTTTCAGTTACTAAGATAACATTTTTGAAAAATGAAACAAGTTCATAGTTGCACTGATTGACATCTTGATCTTTCTTCTTTTCTGTTACTGTGAATCAGTGGTCAGTTGTAGTTGGCACTATTCTGATTACTTTCTTTTATTTATTTATTATTGTTCTGTGGGACCAAATTAAGGAGAAGTCTCCATGGTCATGGAACGAGTCAGTACATGAATTTATAACACAATAGTAGAAACAGATAAAATGAAATATAAGTAACATATTCAGGTGACAATTCGTAAGTTTAAATAAAGAAAATCAACAATGTAACACTGGAATTTGCTAAATTTTTCAACTCTTCCAGGAGCTCCTCAACAGAATAGAAGGAGTGAGCCATCAGGAAACCCTTCAGTTTAGACTTAAAAGTGTTTGGGCTACTGCTAAGATTTTTGAGTTCTTTGGTAGCTTATTGAAAATGGATGCAGCAGAATACTGCACTCCTTTCTGAACAAGATTCAAGGAAGTGCATTCCACATGCAGATTTGATTTCTGCCTAGTATTAACTGAGTGAAAGCTGCTAACTCTTGGGAATAAGCTAATATTGCTAACAACAAATGACATTAAAGAAAATATATACTGTGAGGGCAATGTCAGAATTCCCAGACTATTGAATAGGGGTCGACAAGAGGTTCTTGAACTTACACCACACATAGCTCGAACAGCCCATTTTTGAGCCAAAAATACCCTTTTTGAATCAGAAGAATTACCCCAAATAATAATACCGTATGACATAAGCGTATGAAAATATGCGAAGTAGAATACTTTTCTTGTTGAACTGTCACTTATTTCACATACTGTTCTAATGGTAAATATAGCAGCATTTAGTTCCTGAACAAGATCCTGAACATAGGCTTTCCACAACAGCTTACTATCTATCCAAATGCCTAGGAACTTGAACTGTTCCATCTCGCTTATAATATGCCCATTCTGTCTGATCAAAATATCAGTTCTTATTGAATTGTGAGTTAGAAACTGTAAAAACTGAGTCTTACTGTGATTTAGCATCAAATTATTTTCCACAAGCCACGAACTTATTTCATGAACTACATTATTTGATACTGTTTCAATTTTACACACAAGATCCTTCACTACCAAGCTGGTGTCATCAGAAAACAGAAATATTTTTGAATCACCTGTAATACTAGAAGGCATATCATTTATATAAATAAGAAACAGCAGTGGCCCCAACACCAACCCTTGGGGAACACCCCACTTAACAGTGTCCCATTGGGACTGAACATCACTACCACTCTCAATATTGCAGAGAATTACCTTCTGCTTTCTGTTCTTAAAGTAAGAGGTGAACCAATTGTAAGCTACTCCCCTTACTCCATAATGGTCCAACTTCTGCAGTAATATTTTGTGGTCAACACAGTCAAACTGTACACTTGACAGCAAATTATGTGAATTTAAATGCTCCTGTAACCCTCTCGATAACTTTAGCAAACACCGATGGCATAGAAATAGGTCTATAATTGTCAACATTATCCCTGTCTCCCTTTTTATAAAGTGGCTTCACTACCGAGTACTTTAATCAGTCAGGAAACCGACCACTCCTAAAGGAAAAGCAACAGATATGGCTAAGTACTGGGCTAACATACATAGAACAATACTTCAGTATTCTGCTAGATACCCCGTCATATCCATGAGAGTTCTTGGTCTTTAGTGATTTAATTATTAACTCAATCTCCCTCTTGTCAGTATCATGGAGGAGCATTCAGGTAACAGTCTCGGAACACATTTTTCTAAGAGCGCTATATGATTCCCTGTTGGGACTAGGTTTCTATTTAGTTCTCCTGCTATATTCAGAATGTGGTTATTAAATACTGCACATATATGCAACTTATCAGTAACATGGACATTCCCACTATGCAATGATTCTATATCCTCGACCTGTCTCTGCACGCCAGCCATTTCCTTTACGACTGACCATATGGTTTTAATTTTATCCAGAGAGTTAGCTATTCTATCTGCATACCACATACTTTTTGCCTTCTTAATAACTTTTTTAAGCACCTTACAATACTGTTTGTAATGGGCTGCTGCATTTAGATGTTGACTATTTCTAACGTTTTGATATAATTGCCACCTTGTTCTACAGGATATTCTTATCCCTCTAGTCAGCCTGTTTGTGCTAGTACCCTGTTTTGAACGTTCTAACAGAAAGCAACTTTCAAAGAGCACGAGAAAAGTCTTGAGGGAAGCATCGTATTTATAGTGTACTGTATCAGCACTATAAACATCTTGCCACTCTTGTTCCTTGATAAGGTTCACAAAGGTCTCTACAGCAACTGCATCAGCTTTCCTAAAATGTAGATAACTATATTTAACATGTGTTGCAGCACAAAAATCTTGTAGAGTTAAAATTTGTGCATCATGATCTGAAAGGCCATTCACCTTTTTGCTAACAGAATGCCCTTCTAGTAATGAGGAATGAACAAAAATGTTGTCTATGGTTGTTCTACTGTTCCCTTGCACTCTCGTTGGAAAGAATATGGTTTGCATAAGATTATATGAATTAAGGAGGTCTACCAGCATCCTTTTCCTTGCACAATCACTTATACAATTAATATTGAAGTCACCACATATAACTAACTTTTTGTATTTCCTATAAAGTGGACCAAGAACCTCCTCTAGCTTTAGCAAAAATGTTGTGAAATCAGAGTCTGGGGATCTATAAATAACAACAGTTAGAAGTTTAGCTCCACTAAATTTAACCACACCTGCACAACATTCAAACACCTTTTCAGTGCAGCACTTTGAAACATCAATTTACTCAAATGGGATACCATTTTTCACATACATGGCTACTCCCCCACACCTCAAAGAGCTCCTAGAAAAGCTGCCAGCCAACCTGTATCCTGGTAAAGGAAGCCTCTGAATTATGTCCTTATTTAAGAAGTGTTCAGATATACATGTGTTCTGCCTTTTTTCTTAAATACACTAGTAAACATAAATTGTAGTTTGAACTGTTTAAGACATTATCTTTTCTATGCCTTCTGCTTTCCCTTTCTTACTCCCCTGTTCATAGTTTTCTGAGACTTAATACTAACACTTGGGATTTTTACTCTGTTCTTGCTAATGAGAAAAGCCAGTCTTTCACATATCTGTTCCCTTCCTTCTCTGTTTAAACAGAAGCCTTGTACAATAAATTTGCCTCAAGATAACCTACCTGTTTCAAAACAGTGATTTTCTTTTCTTTGCATTTCTTAAAAGGTTTACCATTTTTTTGTGATTTTCATTAAGGGTATACTTGGTTTGATGATTGTTTCCACCTGGTGAGATGAGTCTTAACTTCTCCTGTAGAAGTGATCCACTTTCACTTCCCAGGCTGTCTGCTAAAATAAGTAACTTGTTTTTCTCATTTCTGACAGTTTTACTTTAGGAGTAGATATCTGTAACAGACAAGCTATTGGACATTGTCACTTCACTCATTTGTGTCATTCCACTTCTCAGAGTGTATTTTATGTACATGTATTCAGGGTTTATATGTAGATTTACACACTTCATGGATTATTTCAGAAAGTTACTAAGAAACTGCTTGCTGTATTTCTTCCAAAAGCCAAGAACCTTGAAATGACAACAAGTATTTCCTCAGTGGTAACCTCTTCTCTTATGTCACAGTTCTATTACACAATCAATGGTTATTAACTGCATTAAAGTAATGAAATTTTTGTAGTCCATTTCAGATAAATTAAAAAATTGTTACAATTCAGCTCTTTAAGTAACATTTGGCTCTACAGAAGATTGAGTGCATACATATGTTCCTAATAGAAGACGAAAGTCAATTCAATAAATTAGATATTACAACATGTCATCAAGAAGCCTCATCTGACTATTGTTTGGTTGGTAGAAATAAATAAAGAAATAAAATTTTACTGTCATTCACATGTTATAGCAATAGACAGTATCAAGTTACAAATTTATATAAATACACAGTACACACACAAAAAAGGTAAGTTCATAAAAGCTAAAACTGTGATAAGTCACAATAAATTTTCAGCAAAGTATAATATTTAAGCTACAACAATTGGAACAAGGCATCTCACATTAACACCTTAAAGAAGTTATACTGCACCCTCTAAACAATTACTGCTAGGCTATCAAATTTCTACATTCACAAAATTGATTAAATGAATAAAAAGGATTAATGGATAACCAACAGTGCAACCTGTGCTTAAATACGTTGAATGGAGCTTCTACCAATTCTAGAGGCAGTCTGTTGAACATTTCCATACCCACCATTTCATAGATGTTCAATGATTTAGGTAGTCTACTGGAAGGTATAGCAATATCCCTTTTATTTCTAGCACCATGAGAGTGTAGATCCTATATAAGCTGGTATTCCAATAAGTCATTCTTTGTATACAGGAGGACAGTGTAAATGCACAAGTTTATTCAAGTTCCTATTTTTAGGTCAATAAACAATGGTTTGTGATGGACAAGTTTTTCTGTGTAATAATCTTAATACTTTCTTTTGAAGTACCAAAATGTCCTGAACATGGTTGCAAGTTCTCCCTATGTGCCACTAAGCTAACAGATATTCCGTAACTGAGCAGTGATGACTCATCACTGATGTCATTCGGTCAGATCCACACTCTTCCATTTATTCATTTTCTTACCAGTAGATTTCTGTAGACTGCAAATAAGGGTTCCTGAGTTCTATCCTACAAAAATAGTCCACAATTTATATGTGCACATAACATATTTTGAATAGGTTGACTAGTAATATCATTTATTCATTAATTGCACAGCTGCAATCAATGCTGGCCAAATAAATTCTATTAATTACAGCCAGCTGCACTTACTCACATAGTAGTTTGGTTGGATTGTGTTTGGTTCTGATTACACAAACTGATTCTAAAATACGTAGTGAGTGTGACACTGTATAAAGTGTCTTTTGTAGTCACAGACCAGAGCTTAAATTACGGTATCATACAAGTCTACACACACCAACTAGTATGGAAGAAGCCAAGATAACATTTACTCTGAAGTTGTCCTGACTCTTGAGATGTTTAAGAATCAGCAGAAACTGAAGTTCAATATTTGTTCTCCAACTGCAAATATAGTGGAGTCCAAATCATCCTTTCAGTGTGTGATATTGCTTGCAACATTAAGAGTCTGTTACCTACATTAAGTCACTGGAAATTTAGATTCCAGCATTCACATGATGAAGTCCAACACAGATGAAACTTTCTAAGATGAAATAAACAATGATCTGCTCAAAGGCAGAGTTCTTATTAAAGTAAAATCTTTACTGTCACTAACACTGAATGTGTTGCATGGAAACAATTAGGCCTCTAGGCTATAATGTACTGATTTAAATAGGCTTACTTCCTCTCCACTACGTGCTTGATACAATTTACCAATGCAGACTTCAGAAAAAGATCAATTTTTGAAAATTTAGGTTATATTTACATCAAGACTTTCACAACAGTTTTTCAACTCTGCACGCCATTCATTTGACCTTTCAGTCACTGCTACTGTTTCAGCTGTAATGCGGTGGATGGTGTGGCCATCTCTTAAGTCAGGATTCTATGTGCAGGCAATGGGATGTGCAACACTAACAACTTGTTGGTTGTGGAACCAGTCAGCACAACTGAAAAAAATAATTTCTTCATTTAATAAGATGTTTGTACAGTTGCTGAAGGCAGAGACTCAATGCCATGTGTTGACTCCTAGTCAGCAGTGTCTACCTCAGCGTAGCATAAGGTGGTGTGCTTGACCCTGGTGGTGTATGGTTGCCAAGCAGAAGAGTGGCCTCAATGAAGTAGCAGCAGCAGCGTCCAGCCTGCAGATGTGAGGCTACCATTGGTCATAAGGCATTTCTTCAGCAGCAAACACATTTGGGCTAGGCAGCCAGCATCTTTGGCAGTGGTTCAGGTGAAAGGTGCGCTGAAGTTCAAGATCTCCCTTGGAGACGCCCAGTGACCAGATGAAGTCACCCTGGAGGTGACCCCTTCTTGGTGGCTCCATTCGAGCCACTGAATCATCAGGTCCAGCAGTGGCTTGTAAACCATCAGCTAGTATATGAAGTGGCTAGACATAGACAAGGCTTTTTGGCTCCCATGTGACCATTGGCCAGCATGGAGTATGCCTCAGGATTGGTATTAGTCAAAAAAAAGACAAGATATTGCTTGGTGTAAACACTATGTACACTCCTGGAAATGGAAAAAAGAACACATTGACACCAGTGTGTCAGATCCACCATACTTGCTCCGGACACTGCGAGAGGGCTGTACAAGCAATGATCACACGCACGGCACAGCGGACACACCAGGGAACTGCGGTGTTGGCCGTCGAATGGCGCTAGCTGCGCAGCATTTGTGCACCGCCGCCGTCAGTGTCAGCCAGTTTGCCGTGGCATACGGAGCTCCATCGCAGTCTTTAACACTGGTAGCATGTCGCGACAGCGTGGACGTGAACCGTATGTGCAGTTGACGGACTTTGAGCGAGGGCGTATAGTGGGCATGCAGGAGGCCGGGTGGACGTACCGCCGAATTGCTCAACACGTGGGGCGTGAGGTCTCCACAGTACATCGATGTTGTCGCCAGTGGTCGGCGGAAGGTGCACGTGCCCGTCGACCTGGGACCGGACCGCAGCGATGCACGGATGCACGCCAAGACCGTAGGATCCTACGCAGTGCCGTAGGGGACCGCACCGCCACTTCCCAGCAAATTAGGGACACTGTTGCTCCTGGGGTATCGGCGAGGACCATTCGCAACCGTCTCCATGAAGCTGGGCTACGGTCCCGCACACCGTTAGGCCGTCTTCCGCTCACGCCCCAACATCGTGCAGCCCGCCTCCAGTGGTGTCGCGACAGGCGTGAATGGAGGGACGAATGGAGACGTGTCGTCTTCAGTGATGAGAGTTGCTTCTGCCTTGGTGCCAATGGTGGTCGTATGCGTGTTTGGCGCCGTGCAGGTGAGTGCCACAATCAGGACTGCATACGACCGAGGCACACAGGGCCAACACTCGGCATCATGGTGTGGGGAGCGATCTCCTACACTGGCCGTACACCACTGGTGATCGTCGAGGGGACACTGAATAGTGCACGGTACATCCAAACCGTCATCGAACCCATCGTTCTACCATTCCTAGACCGGCAAGGGAACATGCTGTTCCAACAGGACAATGCATGTCCACATGTATCCCGTGCCACCCAACGTGCTCTAGAAGGTGTAAGTCAACTACCCTGGCCAGCAAGATCTCCGGATCTGTCCCCCATTGAACATGTTTGGGACTGGATGAAGCGTCGTCTCACGCGGTCTGCACGTCCAGCACGAACGCTGGTCCAACTGAGGCGCCAGGTGGAAATGGCATGGCAAGCCGTTCCACAGGACTACATCCAGCATCTCTACGATCGTCTCCATGGGAGAATAGCAGCCTGCATTGCTGCGAAAGGTGGGTATACACTGTACTAGTGCCGACATTGTGCATGCTCTGTTGCCTGTGTCTATGTGCCTGTGGTTCTGTCAGTGTGATCATGTGATGTATCTGACCCCAGGAATGTGTCAATAAAGTTTCCCCTTCCTGGGACAATGAATTCACGGTGTTCTTATTTCAATTTCCAGGAGTGTATTTCTAGTGCCTCTTCTCAGTTTCGCTGATATCGGGCCCTGCCCTCACTTACATGTAGCATCGGGCCACACCATTAGGTAGTTTAGCTTGCCACTGTGGCAGATTAGGGTCCTGCACCATGCTGTCTTACCTATACTCTGGCCCCAGTAGCAGCATTTCACAGGCAACTAGCTTGCTCACCTTGCCGGAGGTTGCGAAGTCTTCAAAGAGGGGTATACTGCAACAAATCATAAAAAAGATAAATCAATCAGAAATAAATCGAACAAAATAAATCTAAATTTTGTTTTACTGACTGATATAGTATGTCTTTCTGAAGAGGAATTTTATGCACTTTTCTTTAGTGCTGAATTACAGACAATTTTAGAAATCACTGTTTCAATTAAATTCTAATTTTACCATGAACATCTTATATCTACAGTCTATCTACATTGGAAGGTAGGTAATGTATTTGTTAATAATTGATGAGTATAATGTGTGTTTAGTTATATACCATAACTTTGCCACTTTTCTTTCTACAGACTGTTGTGAAGTTGATGCAAATAAAAATATGTACTCCAATTTTTTAACATTAAATGAGGGTTCCCAAACTTTCCCATTGATGGAACACTTTGAGAAGTGCTTTCCTATCTAATCTTGCTAATGACTGCATAGTGTGGTGGTTCTTTGCTGCACATAACAACAGTTTCTTAAGTTACAGTTTTATAATAAGTTAACAGTTTCACAATAAGTTAACAGTTTCATAAGTTACTCCTGGCTATGACCCATTTGCTAATGCGTGACACATATTTTATTTTGAAGGTTAATAAAATTCTTTAAAAAATGAGAAAAATGCTGTTTTATTCAGCGATTACTTCAATTTTAAATCATAACTAATAGCATGAAAATTGTAATAAATTTTTAAAAAAAATTAATGATATGAATATAATAGAGGGAAACATTCCACGTAGGAAAAGTATATCTAAAAACAAAGATGATGAGACTTACCAAACAAAAGCGCTGGCAGGTCGATAGACACACAAACAAACACAAACATACACACAAAATTCTAGCTTTCGCAACCAACGGCTGCTTCGTCAGGAAAGAGGGAAGGAGAGGGAAAGACGAAAGGATGTGGGTTTTAAGGGAGAGGGTAAGGAGTCATTCCAATCCCGGGAGTGGAAAGACTTACCTTAGGGGGAAAAAAGGACGGGTGTGCACTCGCACACACACACACATATCCATCCACACACATACTGTGGATCTGCATTGGTGGTACCAGTCATTACATTGGTGGCTGGGGCTACATGCATGGCAGAGGTCAGAATCAAGATGGACCACAGTTGCTTGTACAATTGCCAAAAGCAAGTGAGGATGTGATATACTCCCAGCTGCTGGACAACATGCTGCATGTTGACAGGAAGGGCAGTGACCAGTGACATCATTAGCAACATATCAAGTGGTGAGAGGGAGCTCATGGTGGGGTGGCTGACAGAGTGAGGCCCAGCTGACTGTGCTGGGTAGGGATGCAGTTGGGATGTAGTAGTGGTGGTCACAGGCAGGGAGGCCAGCATCTCGTGCAACCTGTTGGCAAGGCTGGTGGTGTCAGTGAGGGGGAGGTCAGTGTGTAATGACACAGTTGTTTGTATCAGGGCTGGAAGACGAGCCAGCCAGATGCTGCACAGAAAACCTTTGGAAAATCATGTGTGGCTCCATCAGGCCTCAAAGGTGGTGCAGGAAATGTGAGGAAACTCAAGGGATCCCAAGTCTTGGCACCTAAACAGCTACAGCTCCTGGGATAAGGTGCAACCAACTACTACCCAGCCTCAGTGCCTGTTCATCTGCGACACTCACTCTGCTATGCCTCTTTCCACAGTGCCTTGCCTGGGACCCAGGCGCTACCTCAGCTATCCTTGTGACAACAGCGAGTAACTCCACTTTACCACTTACAGCATACATCATTGTGTCCTCAACTTAGCATCCAACGGGACCATCCCTGGACCTTCACAGTCTCCAGTGTCACTGATACCAGTATCAGAGTGGATTTCATTGGTCTCTACTGCCTGCACCCAGTCATTGCTGGCTGGCTTCTTGTTGATAGTGATACCAGGAGATCAATGAAGTTCATCACTCATTTCACCGTTTCTATGTGAAGCAGGTGGCATATTCTGACCCATACACTGACCTCCTGGTGCAAATTCCTGCTCTCACATGACTATCCAGCCCACCTTGGGAGGTCTGCCATTCAGTTGTTCACTATATTGCTGCCACTTCCAGACCACCTGTCTTCTGCCAACCACGACCCTTAAAACTGGACAAACTCAAAATCACCAAGGGTAAGTTTGATGAGCTGCTCGTCGCCTGTTAGCACAGATAAGTTAATTTTTGGTGCCAACAATGTGGTATCCTTAGGCTGTATCATCTCCAACATCAGCTCATGTCCCCTGCCCAGCAAGGCACAAGCCATCATTCCAGAATGAGATTTTCACTCTGCAGCAGAGTGTGCGCTGATATGAAACTTCCTAGCAGATTAAAACTGTGTGCCCGACCGAGACTCGAACTTGGGACCTTTGCCTTTCGTGGGCAAGTGCTCTACCATGTGAGCTACCGAAAGCCCGAAAGCCCGCGAAAGGCAAAGGTCCCGAGTTTGAGTCTCGGTTCGGCACACAGTTTTAATCTGCCAGGAAGATTCACAAGCCATCATTGATTTTTTGCGCCCAGAAACATTCAGGGACCTCTGTTGCTTCCTCGGCATGTTAAACTTCTTCCATCACCATCTGAGGAATGCCACTGTTATACAGAAACCACTCACTGCTGCCCCTTGTGGCATCGAAACAAAGGGGAATGAGCTGGAGCCATGGATGACTCAAATGGAGGACAGCTTCTCTGCCATCAGGTGAGACTTGGCAGATGTTACCCTGCTCGCCCACCTTCATACTGCTGCCCCACATGTTGTCAAAGCAGTGAGACAGCCATTGATGCTGTCCTGCAGCAGCATGTCAAGACAACTGGCAGCCATTAGCTTTCATCTCCAGCTAGCGTTCTGCCAATCAACAGCCCTGGAGCACATACAACAGAGAGCTATTCAACCTCTATGAGGCAATCAAATACATCTGACCACTGATGGATCACCATCACTTCAAAGTCTTTACTGACCTCAAGCCTGTAGTTTTTGTTCTCTCGAAAGACACTGACCAGAGGTACATCTGTCAATTCCAGCAGCATTAATTCATCTCCGAATTTACTACTGAATACGTCACATTGACAGTATTAACAATTTTGTCACTGATTGCCTCAGCTGCACCTGTGCTGTCATCATGACCTTGGACAATGAGGCACCTGCCTGCCACTTCCTGGGTGTGGCTTCTGGATACCCCCTGTACATTGGAACCTGGCTTACACTGGCTCCCCATGCCCATTTCTGCCTGCTGCCTTTTGCAAGACTACATTTGACTGATTATGCAACCTGGCACACCCCAGCATGTGTGCGTCCACCATCTAGTGTTGCAGCATTTTGAATGGCCAAGTATTCAGAGGGATTGCAGGACCTGGGCCTGCAGCTGTCTTCCCTGTCAGTACACCAATGTCAGCTGCCATGTATACGCTTCCATCTTACAAGACATCAGACATCACTTTGCCCATGTTCACGTGGGCATTATTGGCTGGCTACTTTCCTCCAATGGCTATTGTTACCTGCTCACCTTGGTGGACAGGTTCACTTGCTGGCCTGAGGCAACGCCAATACCCAATATCACTACCGCCACAGTAGCCATTGCCTTATCTGTACACTGATTTTCCATTTTGAATGCCCTCACCACATCACTATGAGTGTGGGCTCCAGATTACATCTGTCCTTTTATGTGCACTGATGGACTTCTGTGAGGCTCACCTGCAAGTGACATTAAGCTACAGTTGAGCCACTGACAGCATGACTGAATGTCTCCACCATTCCTTGAAGGCCACCCTCACCTGCCATAATAGTATGTTGACTGCTGCCCTGCCACTGATCCTTCTCAGCCTCCATGTCACTCAAAAGGCTAATGTTGAGATGTCAGTCACTGACTTTATTTACAGCCAGCTGCAGGCCATTCTGGATAACTTCTTAGAGCCCTCTGACTTGCCTGTGGGTGACATGATGTATGAGTTTGTCATCAGCTTGCAGGACTCAGCTGCGGCCCACCCCTCCCCAGAGCTAAGGTGAATGTGGGGCATTCATTCACAGAGACCTTGCATTATGCAGCCATGTTATGCAGCACATCGATGCACACCAGTCCCACATTTCCTGCACTTCTCTGGCCTCCACTGGGCCATGAAGTGGCACTCTAAGACATTTACCCTGCATCTTTATGGCACCCCCTACTAGTGTTTTGATCGACAGGCTGAAGTCTGCCTCTATGCTGCCCTGTCTCACACTGCCCAGCCACTACCATGTTCATCAACACCCTGCCGGCACATGCTGATGCCATCACCTCTGGTGGCACTGGTGCCACCACTGCTGACAGCAACACCCACATTGCACCAAGCACCTCCATCACTAAAGCCCTCCCAGACACCCTCCTACCACACCATGGCTGAGGACACTCTGAAAACCTACCATCCTATGCTGATGCCACAGCTGACCCACCAGTTGTTGACAACACAGGCACCAGCATCGCTGTTGCTCAACATGATCATGACACTACCCCTCTACCTCCCCCACAGCCTAAACCCATTGCAATGATTTTGCTTTGCCACTAACAACAGCCAGTTATGCCTCAGAAGTGACAATGCCACCTCCACCAGTTCCACAGCAGCATTATTTCATTTCTTTCCAGTGCTGTGTCATGGATTTTTTCTGCACCTGGCCCCACACCAGAGACACCGATGATTCATGTTCATAGAGCCTGCTGTGTACATTTTTGGCTGTCAAATGTGGCCTCTCGGCTGTCAGTCCCTCCAAGCTGTCACCTGGCCTCCATTGCCCCATGTCTGCAACCATGCTGAGTGCCTGCTCACCATTGCACATGCAGCACTGAAGACAGCCTAAGGCTGACCCATCCTGGCAGCCTCCCACCTCACCTCTCACCTGATACCAGCTTACCCATCACTCGTGCTTGCTGCCAGCACCACACCAGTACCCACTGTCATGCAGTGAACTGGCACTACTGACAACTGTGTGCCTTGTCCACCTCGCATATAGCATCTCGACATCTGGCACTTATCTCCATCGTTTCACCAGCATCCACAGTATCAACACCACCACCCATGGTCTCGCTTCTGGTAACCCTCCACCAGCACCATCCTTTGTTGTTACTATCTCCCTCATCAACTGAGCTCTGCTCTCACAGGGGAGGGGGGAACAAACTGTGTGGTGGACCTTTGCTGCAGAACAGTCTTAGTGGTTGTGTACATTCCTAGCTCACTATGGTTGTCTGTTAATTCAGTGGGCTCTTTTCTTTGCATGCCTACTTCTGGCACAGACTGTCAGTTCTGCATTGTGACCAGGTACCTGCCTACTATGGTCTCTGCCTACCTGTACAAAGAGAATAGCTCAGTTCTTAGTGACGCTTCTGCCAATCTTGCTTCACTCTCTGTCCTGGTCTTCTCCTCGTGGCTTCAGCATCAGCTTAGGCCCCATGCCCCCACCATGGAGAACACACCACATGATAATGCTCTTCTTAATGAGATGCTCATCACAAAGTTTTAAGACTCACCTATATTGAGCTGTCCCTACACCTACTATGCAACCCAGTGTGTAAATAAGTGTTTCACTGTGTAAAAAGGATTAGTACCTACATGGTTACTAAAAATTCTGAGCTCACCCATCACTGTTGGTACGCTCATTTTATAGCCTTGTGACTATCATTTGGATCTTGCTATGGCAATTTTTCCCATGAGAGATGATTACTTCCACACCGCACATTGGAAAAATTGTTGTTGTTCTGGTGGATACTGTGCGATGAGGTAGTGACTTTGTCTGGTGCCAGTCTTTTACCTAGTGCCATATGTCTGCAAGTGAATTTATCCCATAACCATTAATTCTGAGACCATTTCATGGTTTGTCTTCGTAAAATTAGTTAACATGGCCATGTTATGATGGTGCTGAAAATGGTTGTAAACAAGGCATTACATTTCATGAGGACATGCAGATTCACTGTATGGTTTAATGATGGTGGTATCCTCTTGGATAGAATATATTGGAAATAAAATGGCTCCCCATTTAGATGTCACTGGAGGAGAACTCAGGGGGATGTTGTCATTGGGAAAAACATAACTGATGTTCTACAGATTGGAGTGTGGATTCAAATATCCTTTTAGCATGTAGGTAAGTTAGAGAATTTGAAAAGAGAAATAGATATTTTGAATTTAATTATAATAGAAATTAATGGATTGTGGCAGCAGGAAGCACAGGTTAGTACAGGGTTAGCAACAGAAAATCAAATATGGTAGGATTGGAGTGGGACTAATAATGAGCAAGAAGTGGGAATGGGTGAACTACTATGAAATCTTAGTGAACATATTATTATAGTAAAGACAGACTAAAAATTTAAGAGCCATTACAGTAGTTCAAATGTATATGTCTACTAGCTTTGAAGGTGATGGAGAGATTAACAAATATATGATGAGGTAAGTAAAGTGTTCAGTTGATGGGGTACTGCAATTTGACAGTACAAAAAGGAAGAGGAGCAAAAGTAGAATATAGATTGCGAGGGAGGAATGGAAGGAGAAACTGCTTGTAGAATCTTCCACAGAGTACAATGTAATCATTGCTGTTACTTGTTTAATAATCATGATAAATAAATGGAAGAGACTTAGAGATACCAGAAAATTTCAGATTTCAAATTTTTAAATGAGATTTTAAACTTTAAAACATTTCCATGGACAGATGTGGACTCTGATCATAATTTATTGGTTAGATAAAAACTAAAGAAATTACAGTAAGATAGGAAACTGGGCTGGTTATTGAGAGTTTGTAAGGGAGCACTAGGCAAAGACTGACAGAAATAGGAGAAAAGAATATGATAGAAAATGTATGGATAGTTCTGAGAGGTGAAACAGCGAAGAAAGGAGAAATCTGAGGATAACACACAAAATATGGAATTTAACTGTCAAAAGGAGAAAACATTAATAGTCTGACATGAAACAGTCAAAAAGGAATGTAGAATCCAAAATATAAGACTGTCATTATATGCAAAATGACAAAGCAGGACTGATTATATGAGAAACATAAAACTGTAGAGAGGAGCATAACCACTGGAAAGAATGATGCCATGCTTGGGAAAATTAAAGAAATATTTGTAAAAAAAGATAAGTAGATAAGCATCTGTGTGAATATAAATATTGCATATCGCAAGCTAGTACTAAACAAAGTAGGGAAGGCTGATGCATGGAGTGAATGTACAGCATGGGAGGGCTATACAAAGAAGAGAAACTAAATGAAGATAAGATGGAAGCTGTGATATTGCAAGAAGAATTTAACAGCATTGAAAGATCTAAATCAGAAAGACACACCTTTACTAGATGATATTCTCTCAGAATTATTGAGATCATCAGGAAACGAACCATGATGAAACAATTTCACCTGGTATGCAAGATATATGGGAGAGCCAAAACATTGCCAGACTTCAGGAAGTAAGTAATACCTCTAATGCCAAAGAAGAAAAGGGCTGATGACTGTGAATTTACTGAACTATCAGTTTAATTACTCATGGTCACAAATTGATGACATGCATTATTTGAAAACAAATGGAATGAATGGCAGAAGGTGGCTTCAGTTAAGATCAGTCTGGATTCTAAGGAAATGTAGAGACATGTGAGGTAATACTAACAATACAACTTACCTCAGAAGATGTACTGAAGAGAGGTTTCCTACATTTATAACATTTGTAGATTTAAAGAAAGCTTTTGAGTATATTGACTGGAATGCACTAATGAAATTGAGGGCAACAGGAATAAAATACAAGGAGTAAGAGGTTATCTATAATTTGTTCAGGAAGTATATGGCAATTATGAGAGTCAAAGGGTGTGAAACAGAGGAAGTAGTTAAAAAAGAAGTGACTCAGGTTTGTAACCTATCCTCCAAGTTATTTAACTAGCACATTTATCAGTATAGAAAGCCAAAGAGGAAATTGGAAAAAGGAATTCAGGTACAGGGAGAAAAATAAAAGCATTAATGCTAAAAATTTTATTCTGTGAAAGACAGCGAGGGGTTTGGATGGTTAATTGAACAGAATGTATAGTATGTTGAAAATATAAGACATGAATCAACAAAAGTGAATCAAGGATAATGGAATGTAAGTGAAATGAATCAGGTGATGTAATACAATTAATAATTGAGACACTGCAAATATTAAATTAGATTTGCTATTTCAGTTAGGATAATAACTGACATTGACTGACACAGAGAGGATATAAAATGCAGACTGCCAATAGCAAGAGCTACATCTACATCTACATCTACATCTACATCTGCATCTATGCTCTGCAAACCACTGTGAGGTGCATGGCTGATGGTACATACTACTGTACCAGTAATTAGGGTTTCTTCCTTTTTAGTTCACATATGGAGCATGAGAAGAATGATTGTATGACTGTCTCTGTGCATGCAATAATTATTCTAATCTTATCTTCACAATCCCTATGTGTGCAATATGTAGGGGGTTATAATATATTTCTACAGTAATCATTTAAATCTGGTTCTTGAAACTTTGTTAATAGACTTTTTTGGGATAGTTTACGTCTGTCTCCAAGAGTCTTCCAGTTCAGTTCCTTCAGTATCTCTGTGACACTCTCCCATGCATTTAAAAAAACCTGTGACCACTTGTGCTGCCCTTCTTTGTATACATTCAGTATCTCTTGTTTGTCCTATCTGATACGGGTCCTACACACTTAAGCAAAATATTCTAGAAATGGCCACATGAGTGATTTGTAAGCAATCTCCTTTGTAGACTAATTACATTTCCCTAATAGTTTACCAATAAACTGAACATTACCACCTGCTTCACCCACAACTGAGACTGTGTGATCATTCCATTTGATTCATTCCATTTAACTGCACTTGGTACAGATCTTCGTTGTTAGTACCAGTTTAGCCTCTCAACAGGCACCAGTGAACAATGTTTATGAAATTTTCATAATTAAACTTTCAGTTTTGTTACAAACAATTTGTAATTTACTAGTGTGCCACTTCAGTTTCTATTTATCATGCACTTACAGAAAATTAGGTACAGCTGATGCAGATTAGCATTGCTGACTGGCATAGTGCAGATTGTCAGTTCAAACCCAGCCACCAGCAATTATTTATTTAGTATTTATTGTTTCTTAAAAGTTCTTGTAATGACTTGTAGCTGTAATGCTTCTTATCCTAGAATATGCAATGTAAGTATAAAAATCAGCATTCTGGAATGTTTGATGTTTGTTTAAAGAGCTGTACTCTCTGTATAGGATGTCAGTTCTGTTCTGGCTGTGCATTAATGTCAGTAATAAACATGCTTTCAGTTCTAAGTGTTGTGCTTTACCGATAACTGTGCCTTCAAATGAAGATATGAGTGTGGTTTCAACGTGACATTTGGTGGAGACGCTGGGTACTTCAAGACATCTACATCACTGTGGCTCCAATGAGGCAATGTAAAAGCCATTACCTGCGTTGACAGGAACTGGAATACAAGCAGTTCATCATTCCCATGGTCCATATATTCTGGAGATGAATGGATTCCAAGCCAGTAGTAACTCAACTGCACATCAGGCATTCATCAGTTTTTTCAGGAGATGCTGGTCAGAAACTGACTAAATGGCTCAAACACTTCAACTGAGTTGTCAAATGGCACAGAGTGATAGTGGTTCAAAAATGACCAAGAGCACCTCATTAGCAGGTATAAAGTAGTGACAGTCAACATCAAGTTTTGCAGAAGACCAATCGAGAAACAGGGCCCAACGTTATGGTGAAACAACAGAGTTATACATAAAGAATGTTTTGGCACTTTGCAGCACTGTGGATTTGCATGTGATAAAAGCAAACAAAACCTCACATCTGAGGAAAGGAGCCCACAGAAGACAGGTACAAAGTTTTCTGGTAAAGGGCATCACAACAACATCAACAAGAAATCATTAAGTGGTGCCAGAGCATTGAGAAAATGCAACATAAAAGAATCAGATGAGAGAGGTATGATGAACTCCCCAATCTGGTCCCTATGATAGTTGTGTGAGACCACCATGACCTTGCTTCTCTCGTATGCCAGATAGTAAGAGGAGAGATATGGTAATATGTGGCAGCCGGAAATGTTGAGTATACAAAAGATACATCTACCTCTAGTCACATACTCTGCAAGCCACTATGGGTGCCTTTCAATATGAGTTCTAATTTTTCTTACCTTCACAATTATTATGCAAATGGGTCACAGTAATATTCTATATGTGGTCTCACATTTCTTAGAATTCTATATGTGCTCACCTTACATACTCATTCCATGTCATATTGCTTTGCAACTCTATGCCTAGATATTTAATTGATGTAACTGTGTCAAGCAGCACACCACCATTACTGTATTCCGTTGGACTGATTTCCTACTCATCTGCACTAAATTACTACTTACTACTTTCTACATTTAGAGCAAGCTGGTACTCATCACAACAAACAGAAATTCTGTTTAAGTCATGCTGCATTCTCCCACAGTCACTCAATGACAGCATCTTCCTGTACACTACAGCATCATCAGCAAATAGTTGCAGATTGGTACTCATCCTACCTGTCAGATCATTTATGCATTTGGAGACCAAGCAGTCAGGAATAGTGGCCCCATATGTCAGAAGGCAATAGAGAACGCTGAAGAAGACGTGTCTCAATGTTCAGTACTAGTTTCCATTACCAATTGAATGCACCATGAAGAATGGATTCAGCCACCTCAGATTTATGCCACCACTGTCCAGCCAATGCAGGTACAAACAACTCTGCAGAACAGCAGACATTTAGAGGATGACTCACAAGTCTGCTTTCATTGTGGATGTGCTGCACACATTTGACAACCACACAGAGGTATGTTCAGACTGCAGATCTCCTCTTGAATCCAAAGAACTGCTTCTTTGCCATCCAGGAAACAAAAACCTCACAGCAGTCACAGATTTTGTGACTCCTCAGGACATTTGTGCTCATACTGCCAGCGATGCATAAATGCCTTATGAATTATGGGATGTCCCTGCAAGAACATTTTAGGGAGATGCCAAATTTTCCTGCAACAAGATCCAAGAATGATCTTTCCTCATCCTTAAGAAGATGCTAACATCTTCACCAGTTCTAGCATTGTATGAAGAGAATACTGAGGCAAACCGTCACACTGATGCTTGTGGCTTTGGGATAGGGGTAGTTCTGGTACAAATTCAGTAAGGTGCTGAGAAGGGGGCAGCTTAGTCTTCCATAGTATTCTACAACAAAGAAAGAATATATTGCAGTTGTTTGGGCCATCAGCAAGTTACAGTCACACACATTTCGACGTTTCACCATTGTGATGGATCTCTATGCTGGATCTCTATGCTGGCTGACTGGTTTGGAGGATTGATTGAGTCAATTCACAAGATAGGCACTGATGCTTCAGGATTATGAACTCACACTGATATATAGAAGTGGACTCAAACACAAAGGTGCCAATTGCATTTCAAGGAATCCTTTGGCAGAACACAGCAGCATGGATGAACTCAAATTCATTGCTACTTCAAATAACATTGCTGCTAAACAAAGGGGAGATCCAGCAATGCTGAAAACCATAGAAGCCTTGAAGAATGAGGACCCACGAAAGGGGGATTACAATTCATAAATGAAATGCTGTATAAGAGCAACTATGATCTGATGATGCAGGAATGGTTGTTCATCATCCCATCTCATCTACGGCCAGCAATTCTGAACTATTTCAATTGTGTTCCAACATCTGGTTACCTCGGATTCATGAAGACTTTAGACTGAATGAAATGTATGTTTCACTGGCCTGATCTCTACTGATCTGTTAGACACAATGTGAACCACAGTAAGGGATGCCAACAACGAAAGCACATGCTACAGTTATCTCTGGGTCATCTGGTACAAATCTTGCCTCCAGGAACACCATTCCATTGAGTTGGAATCGACTTCATGGGAAGATTCCTCAGTTTGACAATGAGAATTGATGGATAACGGGCTGCATTGACTAGCCCACCCACTATGGTGTCATGAAATATGAGCTGACTGTCAAAGTTTTCAAAATGGCAAAATTCCGTGTAGAAAATGTCATTTTGAAGCATGGAGCCCCCTGTGTGATGATTTCTGATTGTGGAAAAATTTTCCAGTCGAGAATAGAATCAGGGGCGATATCCCTACAGAATGACAACTGCCTGCCACCCACAGACGAATGGCATTACATAAAGAATTAATAAAACGTTAACAGATATGCCCTGAAGGTATGGTGATATTAAACGGAGAGATTAGGGCACAATATTGTCTGTCAGGACATTCATGTACAACACAGTGAAGCAAGACCCTACAGACTTCACACCTTCCTTTCTGCTCCACGGCTGCAAGGCCGAAACCACAGTGGTACACTGTTTCTGTTTCAACCAGGCAATACTCAGGATGACTACGTGAAACACCTCATCGCCAGGAAGAAAGAAGCAAGGCAGACGGCTCATATATGGACGCTGGGTGGTGAAAGACCAAGAGTGTTATTACGCCAAGCACCAGCCATGAGGTACAGCTCGGGAGACTTAGTAACTATTCTTACTTCTGTGTGGAAAAATTGCTTAAGTGCTACTTTGTGCTGTGTCATATCGTTCGTAGCTTGTCAGATGTCACGCATGAAGTCGTAGATTATAACCCATCATCAAGAAGACGAAAGTGCAGACACATTATCTACATCCTCTGTGTGAAGCCCTGCGACAGTCCTTAGTTGTTGATCGATGATGGGCAGTTCAAAAAAATGGAAGACCCATTCGACAATTCTGAAGCTTCAGGGAGAGGCCTACCTTGAATGATCATCATTAGTGAAGAGGATGGTACATGACCAGAATGCAAGGATCCATCACTGTGGATAATGACCATTTACTCTCTGTTGTTAAAAGAAGATGTGAATCAATTGTCAGCTGCTCCTTGTGTTCCATAATGGTCCAACTTCTGGAGCAATATTTTGTGCTCAACACAGTCAAACGCCTTAGTTACATCACAAAAGATGCCTAGCGTTCGAAACCTTTTGTTTGATTCATCCAGTAACTTACAGAGAAAAGAGAATATAGCATTTTCAGTCGTTAAACGACTTCTAAGGCCGAACTGTACATTTGATAGCAAATTATGTGGTATAAAATAATCAATTATCCTTACATACACAGTCTTTTCCCTAACTTTAGCAAACGTAAATGGCATAGAAATAGGTCTAAAATTGTCTGCGTTGTCCCTTTCTCGTCTTTTATAAAATGGCCTTACTACTGATTACTTTAATCGTTCAGGAAACTGACCACTCTTAAAAGAAAAATTACAAATATGGCTAAGTACAGGGCTAACATGTACAGCACAGTACTTAAATATTCTGCTAGGCACTCCAATATGTCCATGAGAGCCGGCCGGAGTGGCCGTGCGGTTCTAGGCGCTACAGTCTGGAGCCGAGCGTCCGCTACGGTCGCAGGCTCGAATCCTGCCTCGGGCATGGATGTGTGTGATGTCCTTAGGTTAGTTAGGTTTAATTAGTTCTAAGTTCTAGGCGACTGATGACCTCAGAAGTTAAGTCGCATAGTGCTCAGAGCCATTTGAACCGTTTGTCCATGAGAGTGCTTAGTCTTCAGTGATTTAATTATTGACTCAATCTCCCCTTTGTCGGTATCACAGAGGAGTATTTCAGACATCAGTCTCGGAAAGTCATTTTCCAAGAGAGTTATATGATTCCCTATAGAAACTAAGTTTTTATTTGATTCACCAGCAATGCTCAGAAAATCATTGTTAAATACTATACATATATCTGACTTACCAGTAACAGAAATATTTTTTGCTACGAACTGACTTTATATCGTCGACTTTGTGCTGCTGACCAGCCACTTCCTTCACAACTGACCATATGGTTTTAATTTTATCCTGTGAATTAGTAATTCTTTTTGCGTACCACATACTCTTTGCCTTCCTAATAACATTTATAAGCACCTTACAATACTATTTGTAATAGGCTACTGTCGCTTGATTGTGACTAGTTCTAACATTTTGGTATAATGTCCTCTTTGTTCTACATGATACTCTTATCCCACCTATCAACCACCCAGGCTTTCTTTTACTGCTAGTACCCCGTTTAGAACGTTCTAATGAAAAGCAACTCTCAAGACCATATGAAATGTGTTAAGGAAAGCATTATGTTTGTTATCTATGTTATCGATACATTGGGTCAGCTTTCCTATATAGTTTGTAATTAGGTGTTACATTTGGTTGAGTACAAAAGCCTTTTAGTGTTAAAATTCGTGCATCATGGTCTGAAAAGGCATTCACCCTTTTACTAACAGAATGCCCAACTAGTAATGAAGAATGAATAAAAACATTGTTAGTGACTGTGCTACTGTTCCGCTGCACCCTGCTTGGAAGAAACACAGTTTGCATCAGCTCATATGAATTTAGGAGATCTACCAATATCCTTTTCCTTGCACAATCAATTATAAAATTAATATTGAAGTTACCACACATAAGTAATTTCTGGTACTTCCTGTAAAGTGAACCAAGAACCCTCTCTAGCTTGAGCAAAAATGCTCTGAAGCCAAAGTTACGGGAAATATAAACAACAACAATTTGAAGTTTAGTTTTACCAAATTCATCTGCCCCTGCACAAAATTCAAATATCTGTTCAGTGCAGTGCTGTGATATGTCTGTGGACTCAAACAGAACACAGTTTTTTACGTACATGGCCACTCAGCAATGAACTCCTTGACAAACAGCCAGCTAATCTGTATCCTGGTAAAGGAAGCCTACGAACTGTTAAATTATTTAAGTGGTGCTTCGAGATATCAATAATGTCAGCGTCAACATCTATAAGCAGTTCACTAACTTTATTTATAATACCTCTTATATTTTGATGAAATATGCCAGAGAGGACTAAGTTTAGTAAAAGCATGTCTGTATTTCTCTTCAATGACCAAAAAGTCATTTGCATGATAAACTTAATTATATAACTATTGTAGACCTTAAAAAAAGTTTTCGCTAAAATTTGATATTTTGTACGGAAAGAGATACATGAGGGGCCCATTCTGAGATACAAGAACACAGAAATCTCTTACTCTGGGAACAAATTTGTTTTTACCTATCTCAAACACTTCGTACCCAGAAGTGATTAAAGCTCACAGGTATTATAAATAAGCTACCGGGCAACAAGATCACTAAATAGAGATTTGTAAATAAGTGCACAAAGAGATCAAAATAGTTCAACTTCGGAGCAATTTTGTCGCGTGAGAATGTATTGATAATGTTGAGTGACACTTGGACGAAAATAGTGAGCCGAATGACATAAAATTTACAGAATGTACACAATGCACAGTCGTAGAACATTTCAACTTAAACTTGAAGAGTGTTGTGCATATCTCTCCTGATCAAGTGCGGTATTAGGCAACCATTTCAGCTTATGAGCTGTAGAATAGGACACGCAGCTGACTAGGGTACAGGGATTCAAGTGAAATTGTTCCCTATGTGTTATCCGAAAATTTCCTTGAGTAGTTATTTGTGAGGAAACTAAAAGCTACGAACAGGCTCAAAGTTTTAGATTCGATTCGATCCAGTTGACGTACAGCAAGGAGTCAATGATTGCAAGGTCGTTATAACATCACTGACTAGGGGGGTGGGGGAGGGCATTAGGTGTGTTGAGAAAGGGAGGAAGCTATTTCTGCTTAATAAATGGGACAAGAAACATAAGCACATTGGCCAAAAAATGGATCACCCCCAGCAGACGTCACGGTAATACCTGGTAATAACACCTGTCTTGACGAAGCCTGAATTCGGCGGCGAAAGGAGTCTAAAAGTTCCTTCAGGTATGCTGTATCCAGCAGAAGTGACTTATTGATGATTAGAAACCGTATAGCTACCAAATTTTAAGGATATAGATGGGGACTCCTCATCAACAACAGATGGCGCTGCAAGTGATGTGAAACATATAGAAGACAACGCAGTCTGTGGGTGCGCCATTCTGTACGTCGTTTTTCTGCTGTAAGCGTGTGCTGTTCACAACGTGCAAGTGTGCTGTAGACAACATGGTTTATTCCTTAGAACAGAGGATTTTTCTGGTGTTGGAATTCCACCGCCTAGAACACAGTGTTGTTGCAACAAGACGAAGTTTTCAACGGAGGTTTAATGTAATCAAAGGATCGAAAAGCGATACAATAAAGGATCTGTTTGAAAAATTTCAACAGACTGGGAACGTGACGGATGAACGTGCTGGGAAGGTAGGGCGACTGCGTACGGCAACCACAGAGGGCAATGCGCAGCTAGTGCAGCAGGTGATCCAACAGCGGCCTCGGGTTTCCGTTCGCCGTGTTGCAGCTGCGGTCCAAATGACGCCAACGTCCACGTATCGTCTCATGCGCCAGCGTTTACACCTCTATCCATACAAAATTCAAACGCGGCAACCCCTCAGCGCCGCTACCATTGCTGCACGAGACACATTCGCTAACGATAAAGTGCACAGGATTCATGACGGCGATATGCATGTGGGCAGCGTTTGGTTTACTGACGAAGCTTATTTTTACCTGGACGGCTTCGGCAATAAACAGAACTGGCGCATATGGGGAACCGAAAAGCCCCATGTTGCAGTCCCATCGTCCCTGCATCCTCAAAAAGTACTGGTCTGGGCCGCCATTTCTTCCAAAGGAATCATTGGCCCATTTTTCAGATCCGAAACGATTACTGCATCACGCTATCTGGACATTCTTCGTGAATTTGTGGCGGTACAAACTGCCTTAGACGACACTGCGAACACCTCGTGGTTTATGCAAGATGGTGCCCTGCCACATCGCACGGCCGACGTCTTTAATTTCCTGAATGAATATTTCTATGATCGTGTGATTGCTTTGGGCTATCCGTAACATACAGGAGGCGGCATGGATTGTCCTCCCTATTCGCCAGACATGAACCCCTGTGACTTCTTTCTGTGGGGACACTTGAAAAACCAGGTGTACCGCCAGAATCCAGAAACAATTGAACAGCTGAAGCAGTACATCTCATCTGCATGTGAAGCCATTCCGCCAGACACGTTGTCAAAGGTTTCGGGTAATTTCATTCAGAGACTACGCCATATTAATGCTACGCATGGTGGATATGTGGAAAATACCGTACTATAGAGTTTCCCAGACCGCACCGCCATCTGTTGTTGAAAATTGTAACTACTGTAATTTCGAAAGTTTGTCTGCCTGAAAATGTACTGTTGTCCCAAGCATATTGCAACAAACGGTGTATTTCTATCGCTGCTCGTTTAGTTTTTATTGCCGTTTCAAATATACCGGTCATTTTTTAAACACCCTGTATATAGTCTTTGCTTCCTCTGTTACCAGGTTATAGAAGCTACTAAGTGGCTCGACCTGTTACTTAATTCCTTCTGTCTCAGTTAAGCGTCTTTAAATCACTTCTTCAGTCGCTCACGTAATGTTCTCGCTTCTTTCCTCCACAATTCAAAATTCAAGTTCTTATTTGTCAGCAAACTAATTTTGGAAAGCCATATCATCAAACGACTTTTTCTGCTAACCGACACAGCTGTTCAGTACATTTGCACTTTGTAAAGCAGTTGTAGCTGACAGATTCTGCTATGTGTATACACGTATTCTTCGGGATTTTAACTGTACAGTGATCGTCAGTAATTTGTTCATACTTAATTCGCCAACTACTAACACTATATTCACAAGATTTACTTCCACATAGATGAATTATTTGTCAAAGGGAGGATCATTTCTCTATGCTGAATATAAATTTTTTTTGAACTTAGTTTCTCATCAATAGATTTAACAACTAATTTCTCGAAATAAGAAGTTAAATAGTTATCCATCGTTGTTACCAAATAAATCACCCACACAATCGTAACTGCGAGTATTAGTGTTAATTGAAACGGAACAGTGACAGAATATGTTCCTGAGTTCAGGTAGTGTTTATGTTTTTGTGTAGTAAATACTCATTATTATTTGAGTTAATGTTTACTGAAATCATTTTCTAAGCTATTCGCTCATTGATGACAGCTTTATTTTGCAGTTTTACATTTCCGTTCGTTTCTCATATAAGCATACGGTGGGTGTTCTAAAACAGTTTTATTTAGACGGCAACAGGATTAACGTTCGTCCGTTCTCAGGAGAACACAAGCAGGTATACGAGGTGTGACAATAAAGTAATGAGACTGATGTGAAAAAAATGTTGCTTACCGTTTTAGTCAAGTTTAGTGTTGTCTCCTTCAGAGTAGTTCCCTTCTGATTGCACACACTTTTTCCAGCGCTTCTGTCATTGATGGTGACATTTCTGGAACTCAACTTCTGTAATATCCTCCAAGACCCTCGTCACAGCTTTTTGGACATCTTGTGTTGTTTGAAAATAGTGTCCCTTGACCGCCATTTTGACTCTTGGAAATAGAAAAAAGTCGCACGGAGCGATATCTGGTGAATAAGGTGGCTGTGGTAGCACTGAAATTTGTTTTGAGGTTAAAAATTGCTCTACTGACAGACCAGTATGGGATGGCGCATTAGCGTGATGCAGAATCCAATTATCAGCAATTCTGGCACGGACAAGAAGAACTCTTTTACGAAGTCTTTCTAAAATTTCTTTGTAATAATATTGGTTTGCTGTTTGTCCAGGAGGTACCCACTCTTTATGAACAATTCCCTTGGAATCAAAGAAACACACTGTGGTGTCACCGCCATACACCACACTTGCTAGTTGGTAGCTTTAAATCGGCCGCGGTCCATTAGTACATGTCGGACCCGCGTGTCGCCACTGTCAGTAATTGCAGACCGAGCGCCACCACACGGCAGGTCTAGAGAGACGTACTAGGACTCGTCCCAGTTGTACGGACGACTTTGCTAGCGACTACACTGACGAAGCCTTTCTCTCATTTGCCGAGAGACAGTTAGAATAGCCTTCAGCTAAGTCCATGGCTACGACCTAGCAAGGCGCCATTAACCATATCTAGAGAGAGTCTCACTTGTATCATCAAGAATGCTGTATACGAATGATGGATTAAAGTTAAGTATTACAGAAGCTACGTACTTTTCTTTATAGCATTCATTACGTATCCTGTTTCAGACCTCAGCAAGCCTGCTTGAATTTAACGCGTGCATTTCGGCTACTTCCGAGTGGCGTGGCTGTCTTGAGACGCCACAACACACACAATCATGCATTTCACTTTTGACTTTGACATGCGAGCTTCTGCGTTCACTAAACATTTTATGCCAACGAAAAACTTGACCTCTTGACATAAACTCCTCTCCAAAAGCCTTCTGAAGCTTACTGTAAGTTGTCGTCGCGTTTTCACCCAATTTAACGCAAAAAGAAATGGCATACCAAAAAAAATGTTCAAATGTGTGTGAAATCTTATGGGGCTTAACTGCTAAGGTCACCAGTCCCTAAGCTTACACACTACTTAACCTAAGTTATCCTAAGGACAAACACACACACCCATGCCCGAGGGAGGACTCGAACCTCCACCGGGACCAGCCGCACAGTCCATGACTGCAGCGCTTCAGACCGCTCGGCTAATCCCGCGTGCTGAAACGGCACGAAATGGAAATGAAGTCCCATGCTTCTTTACAGAGCGTAGGGGAACGATGCGGGAGACCCGCACCGCTTTACTAGGCAAGGTCCTAGTGGAGGTGGTTTGCCATTGCCTTCCTCCGACCGCGATGGGGATGAATTACCGTGATGAAGACGACACAACACCCAGTCATCTCGAGGCAGGAAAAATCCCTGACCCCGCCGGGAATCGAACCCGGGACCCCGTGCTCGGGAAACGAGAACGCTACCGCGAGACCACGCATACCGTTCGCAATATTATGCTGATCCATTTCCGTGACGAGAGAAACAAACACGTGTTAACTTCTTACAGCACAACTCACGACTGAGCAGTTGCATCGATGTGCCGCTTGGACTAGAAGCAGCTTATAGACCAAGGTCAAAGATATTGTGCCTACGCAACCCTGCAGGGTTGCCATACCTTGCAAAGAAAATCAGTCTCATTACTTTATTGTCGCACCTCGTAATATACTATGGGTGAATGCCTCACGTTGAGCTACTATATGCTTCTAAAAATGTTTGTCTGTCGATGTTCAAAAATGGTTCAAATGGCTCTGAGCATTATGGGACTTAACATTTGAGGTCATCAGTCCCCTAGGACTTAGAACTACTTAAACCTAACTAATCTAAGGACATCATACACATCCATGCCCGAGGCAGGTTTCGAACCTGCGACCGTAGCAGTCATGCGGTTCCAGACTGAAGCGCCTAGAACAGCTCGGCCACACCAGCTGGCCCTGTCGATGCGTTGGCCAAACATGTTATTTGGCACCTTTAATTCCAATATGGGAAAAGTGATGAATGTTATATCCGTTTATATGCCGTGCACCAATCTTCTCTAAACATTTTTATGAGTTCTGTACTGGACACCCAAAAATAGTCTGGCATAATTGCAGTTCGAGATAAGGAAGTTTCCTTTATAGAACAGAAAGACACGCTAAAGGATCCCATACGGTCACATTTCAAGATATTTGCTATCGTCAATAACATTTGAGAGCCAATTTATCGAAATGCTTAATCCGTTTAATGGCAGCGGCTATGTTGCAGTTACCATTAGTTTCGCTCGTCAGTATGTGCTTCCTCAAACCATGTAGCACGTACCCAACGGTCGTGTTACAACACGTAATGAGGAGGTTTCTGATAAGTACACAAGCGCCTATGATACGTTTTACAATAATTGGCACTCACGCCGCTTCTACATCGTAGTCAAAAGTAATTATCCACCGTCCGTTTCACAACACTTGTATTTTTAACTCAGTATCGACTTTCATTATAAGGAACATACTGCTTCGTACTTACCTCATTCGCTTCTTGATTAAACAAGTATGTCGTTCAATTACAAATGTTCCACTATTGCAAAATCCGCCGAAGAAACCGTAAGTGATCAGTGTGAATGCTGTTTCTTCTTTGCGTAACACTATGATTTCACAAGGTTCTCTGGCACAATATCAACAACTGCAGGAACTGCTATCGACTTTGTAATAAGGATGAATATAAATGTTATTGCTCATCGTTTCACTCGCAGAAATTTAAGCGTCACCTTAGGTTTCTACCTAACCACTCACTCGGAAAACGCCACATATTCGGAAAAAAACAGTGAAATATTTGTGACAAGGAAGAATGTAGATGTTATTGCTTTCCGTTTCACTCGCAGCAGTGTCAAGCTCTCCTCTTAGGTTCCAGCCTAACCACTCCTCGAAATCGTCAGGCATTCGGTAATACAGAGCCAAATATTTGTGACAATGAAGAATGCGAATTTTATTGCCGCTTTTTTCTGTCGCAGCAGTTAAAACTGTCCTCTTAGGTTTCTGCCTAACCACACACTCGGAAATGATCAGACATTTGTTTCATCCTTCGTCATCTAATCAGACGTAAACATAAATGTTGCAGAACATACTTGTGTTACATTCGTAAGAAAGTCTCAGAATATATTAACAACGTTAAGATGGAAAAATAATATTTGTTTGTACCAGAATGCGAACTTACATCCTTAGACACGTCACACTATTACTGATCAGCAGTGGATACCCTCATCATTGCAGAGCGTCGAGTTACAGTGGCAGCCGTTGCCTCCGAAGTCGCACTGGGCGTAGAAATTGCGACGGACATACAGTGATCTCGGTATACTTGTGCCATTCTTCGGTGGATTTTCATTCCCCGAGCTCCTTCCGCTGTAAGGAAACACACTACACTCCCTTGCTCTTCTTTTGAAGCCTCCATTTCACTGTTTTCAACACGACTGAGTGCAGTGGACGGTCGAGGCGCGCACGTGCTCGCTCTGTCTTCATGTGTGTGCGTGCGCCCCCATGTACCTCTAGCGGCGAGCTTGGGGCCACAGGGACCACACCTTCCATAGGCAACGGCGTTACGATACCTCCAGCGATTTTCATTTTAGAGCCTCGGCTCGTTTCTTTTTGAATATACTTTATTACACTGCTGGCCATTAAAATTGCTACACCAAGAAGAAATGCAGATGATAAACTGGTATTCATTGGGCAAATATATTATACCAGAACTGACATGTGATTACATTTTCACGCAATTTGGGTGCATAGATCCTGAGAAATCAGTACCCAGAACAACCGCCTCTGGCCGTAATAACGACCTGGATACGCCTGGGCATTGAGTCAAATAGAGCTTGGATGGAGTGCTGCCCATGCAGCTTCAACACGATACCACCGTTCATCAAGAGTAGTGACTGGCGTATTGTGACGAGCCAGTTACTCGGCCACCATTGACCAGACGTTTTCAATTGGTGAGAGATCTGGAGAATGTGCTGGCCAGGGCAGCAGTCGAACATTTTTTGTATCCAGAAAGGCCCGTACAGGACCTGAATCATGCGGTCGTGCATTATCCTGCTGAAATGTAGGGTTTCACAGGGATCGAATGAAGGGTAGAGCCACGGGTCGTAACACATCTGAAATGTAACGTCCACTGTTCAAAGTGCCGTCAATGCGAACAAGAGGTGACCGAGACGTGTAACCAATGACACCCCATACCATCACGCCGGGTGATACCCCAGTATGGCGATGACGAATACACGCTTCCAATGTGCGTTCACCGCGATGTCGCCAATCACGGATGCGACCATCATGATGCTGTTAATAGAACCTGGATTCATAAAAAAATGACTTTTTGCCATTCGTGCACCCAGGTTCGTCGTTGAGTACAGCATCGCAGGCGCTCCTGTCTTTGATGCAGCGTCAAGGGTAACCACAGCCATGGTCTCAAAAAAAAAAAAAAAAAAAAAAAAAAAAAAGGTTCAAATGGCTCTGAGCACTATGGGACTTAACGTCTATGGTCATCAGTCCCCTAGAACTTAGAACTACTTAAACCTAACTAACCTAAGGACAGCACACAACACCCAGCCATCATGAGGCAGAGAAAATCCCTGACCCCGCCGGGAATCGAACCCGGGAACCCAGGCGTGGGAAGCGAGAACGCTACCGCACGAGCCATGGTCTCCGAGCTGATAGTCCATGCTGCTGCAAACGTCGTCGAACTGTTCGTACAGATGGTTGTAATCTTGAAAACGTCCCCATTTGTTGACTCAGGGATCGAGACGTGGCTGCACGATCCGTTACAGCCATGCGGATAAGATGCCTGTCATCTCGACTGCTAGTGATACGAGGCCGTTGGGATCCAGCACGGCGTTCCGTTATTACCCTCTTGAACTCACCGATTCCATATTCTACTAACAGCCATTGCATCTCGACCAACGGGAGCAGCAATGCCGCGATTCGATAAACCGCAATCGCGATACGCTACAATTCGACCTTTATCAAAGTCGGAAACGTGATGGTACACATTTCTCCTCCCTACACGAGGCATGACAACAAAGTTTCACCAGGCAAGGCCGGTCAACTGCTGTTTGTGTATGAGAAATCGGTTGGAAACTTTCTTCATGTCAGCACGTTGTAGGTGTCGCCACCGGCGCCAACCTTGTGTGAATGCTCTGAAAAGCTAAATATTTGCATATCACAGCATCTTCTTCCTGTCGGTTAAATTTCACGTCTGTAGCACATCATCTTTGTGGTGTAGCAATTTTAATGGCCAGTAGTGTATTTGGTTGACAGAAGTGAAGCGCAAGTCATAGACACTTTGCAGAAACTGCGACGTGCCATAAAGTCAAAACGCCCAAGCGTGTTGGCGGATGGAATCATCCTGTTGCACGGTAACGCCCCACACTGCCAATCGGACGAAGCCTGCTTTAGCCATTTGGTTGAGAAACAGTACAGCATTCTCTGTAGAGCCCGCATCTTTCACTGTGTTCTTTTCACATAACTGGTGACCTGAAGAAAGACATGCGTAGACGCGTATTTCAGTCGGACGAGGAAATGCAAGAGTGGGTGCGGTTGCGGATCCCTCAGCTGCCGACCGCGTTCTAAAAAAACAGGAATTGATCTTCTCATCTCCCTGTGGGATGAACGTCTTAATGTGTCTGGTGATTAATTTTGAATGGAACCTTTCCATGGTCCCGTTGTGCCGGGTCTTCAGTAATTTTCATTTGACTGCGCCTCATAAGTGTAGAAATTTTATTGAAAAAAATTTGGAAATTTGTGGTAAGGTCTTTTGGGACCAAACTGCTGAGGTCACGCACTACTTAACCTAACTTAAACTAACTTACACTAAGGATAACACCCACATCCATGCCCGAGGGAGAACTCGAACCTCCGACGGGGTGAGCCACGAGGACTGCGACCAGGCGCCTCAGAGCGCACGGCTAACGCGCGCGGCAAATTTTATTGAACTTAAACATTAAGTTATCAGAAGGACTGTTACACTGCAAATGATAAAATCATTAGTAGTTTAATGAAAAAAAAAAACGCAACAGTAATTGATCTTCATGGAAATACACTCCTGGAAATGGAAAAAAGAACACATTGACACCGGTGTGTCAGACCCACCATACTTGCTCCGGACACTGCGAGAGGGCTGTACAAGCAATGATCACACGCACGGCACAGCGGACACACCAGGAACCGCGGTGTTGGCCGTCGAATGGCGCTAGCTGCGCAGCATTTGTGCACCGCCGCCGTCAGTGTCAGCCAGTTTGCCGTGGCATACGGAGCTCCATCGCAGTCTTTAACACTGGTAGCATGCCGCGACAGCGTGGACGTGAACCGTATGTGCAGTTGACGGACTTTGAGCGAGGGCGTATAGTGGGCATGCGGGAGGCCGGGTGGACGTACCGCCGAATTGCTCAACACGTGGGGCGTGAGGTCTCCACAGTACATCGATGTTGTCGCCAGTGGTCGGCGGAAGGTGCACGTGCCCGTCGACCTGGGACCGGACCGCAGCGACGCACGGATGCAAGCCAAGACCGTAGGATCCTACACAGTGCCGTAGGGGACCGCACCGCCACTTCCCAGCAAATTAGGAACACTGTTGCTCCTGGGGTATCGGCGAGGACCATTCGCAACCGTCTCCATGAAGCTGGGCTACGGTCCCGCACACCGTTAGGCCGTCTTCCGCTCACGCCCCAACATCGTGCAGCCCGCCTCCAGTGGTGTCGCGACAGGCGTGAATGGAGGGACGAATGGAGACGTGTCGTCTTCAGCGATGAGAGTCGCTTCTGCCTTGGTGCCAATGATGGTCGTATGCGTGTTTGGCGACGTGCAGGTGAGCGCCACAAACAGGACTGCATACGACCGAGGCACACAGTGCCAACACCCGGCATCATGGTCTGGGGAGCGATCTCCTACACTGGCCGTACACCACTGGTGATCGTCGAGGGGACACTGAATAGTGCACGGTACATCCAAACCGTCATCGAACCCATTGGTCTACCATTCCTAGACCGGCAAGGGAACTTGCTGTTCCAACAGGACAATGCACGTCCGCATATATCCCGTGCCACCCAACGTGCTCTAGAAGGTGTAAGTCAACTACCCTGGCCAGCAAGATCTCCGGATCTGTCCCCCATTGAGCATGTTTGGGACTGGATGAAGCGTCGTCTCACGCGGTCTGCACGTCCAGCACGAACGCTGGTCCAACTGAGGTGCCAGGTGGAAATGGCATGGCAAGCCGTTCCACAGGACTACATCCAGCATCTCTACGATCGTCTCCATGGGAGAATAGCAGCCTGCATTGCTGCGAAAGGTGGATATACACTGTACTAGTGCCGACATTATGCATGCTCTGTTGCCTGTGTCTATGTGCCTGTGGTTCTGTCAGTGTGATCATGTGATGTATCTGACCCCAGGAATGTGTCAATAAAGTTTCCCCTTCCTGGGACAATGAATTCACGGTGTTCTTATTTCAATTTCCAGGAGTGTATATTATCCATTAAAATTTTTGGTACTTTCCATGACGTAAAAATAAGAAAATTTAATTTTATCACATGTATTTGTTTTTATGAGTTTCCTTTAGTGAATAATCTGTTCGACTCTGTCTGATGGACACCGCATTTCATCTACACTGAAGCGCCAAAGGAAGTGGTATAGGAAAGCTTATTCAAATACAGAGGTACCTAAACAGGCTGAATACGGCGCTGCGGTCGACAACGCCTATATAAGGCAAGTGTCTGGCCCAGTTGTTATATCTGTTACTGCTGCTACAATGGCAGGTTTTCAAGATGTGAATGAGTTTGAACGTGGTGTTATAGTCGGCGCACGAGCGATTGGACACAACATTCCCGAGGTAGCGATAAAGTGGGGATTTTCCCGTACGACCATTTCACGATTGTATCACGAACATCAGGAATCCGGTAAAACATCAAATCTCCGACACCGCTGCGGCAGGAAAAAGATCCTGCAAGAAAGAGACCAAAAATGACTGAAGAGAATCGTCCAACATGACAGAAGAGCAACCCTTCCGTAAATTGGTGCAGGTTTCAATGTTGGGCCATCAACAAGTGTCAGCGTGCGAACCATTCAACGAAACATCGATATGGGCTTTCGGAGCCGAAGGCCCACTCGTGTACCCTTGATGACTGCACGACACAAAGCTTTACGCCTCGGCTGGACCCGTCAACACCGACATTGGACTGTTGATGACTGGATACATGTTGTCTGGTCGGACGACTCTCTTTTCAGATTGCATTGAGCGGATAGACGTGTAAGGGTATGGAGACAACCTCATGAATTCACGGACCCTGCATTTCAGCAGGGGACTGTTCAAGCTGGTGGAGGCTCTGTAATGCTGTGGGGCGTGTGCAGGTGAAGTGATATGGGAGCACTGATACGTCTAGATACGACTCTGACAGGTGACACGTACATAAGCATCCTGTCTGATCACCTGCATCCATTCATGTTCAAATGGCTCTGAGCACTATGCAACTTAACTTCTGAGGTCATCAGTCGCCTAGAACTTAGAACTAATTAAACCTAAATAACCCAAGGACATCACACACACCATGCCCGAGGCAGGATTCGAACCTGCGACCGTAGCGGTCATGCGGTTCCAGACTGAAGCGCCTTTAACCGCACGGCCACACCGGCCGGCTCATCCATTCATGTCCATTGTGTATTCCGACGGACTTGAGAGCAATTCCAGCGGGGCAATGCGATACCCCAGATCACCAGAATTGCTACAAAGTGGCTCCAGGAACATTATTCTGAGTTTAAATACTTCCACTGGCCACCAAACTCCCCAGACATGAACATTATTGAGCATGCCTTGCAACGTGCTGTTCAGAAGATATCTCCACTCCGTTGTACTCTTACGGATTTATGGAGAGCCCTGAAGGATTCATAGTGTCAGTTCCCTCCAGCACTACTTCAGACATTAGTCGAGTTCATTCCACATTGTGCTGCGGCACTTCTGCGTGGTCTCGGGGGCCCTACATGATATTAGGCAGGTGTACCAGTTTCTTCCGGTCTTCAGTGGATATTGTTGTGAAATCTGTGTCGGTGTTCAACATTAGCGATCGATCTTGCACCTGAAGGGGGTCTAGATATCTTTGGAAGAATAAGCTCAGTAATAAAATGTAGACAATACTTTATTGGGCTAATGTAATTCCAAATTTTTGAGCATGCGCAATCCTTACAGGGCAACTGTGTATTACTATGCCTATTCATGGCGTCGGCTGGTTGATTATAATTAGAAGACTATATATGTCAGTTCTGTTTGTTCGTTACTGACATACGGAAGCTATATTTCCAAAGTTTCCAACTGGATTACTTTGCATTGTTGTTACCTCCCTCGCATTAGGTAAGTTGCTGCTACGACCTGTTGCCCTATTGTGGTTCTCTTTGTGCGTGTTTACGTTTGCAAGCGTATTCTGTTCAGAATTAAGCTGACAATTTCTCAGACTCCTTTTAAATCAGCATACAATTTATAATTTTACATGCAAGCTGAGCATGATATATCTTTTGGAATTGATATTGTAACTGTACATATGATTCGGGTGATGTTTCCAGTTTGGTGGTCCGATCGTCTATAGAAATTCATAACATTCCATGGCTAGTTTAGAGACGATCCGAGACACTGCATCACACTAGCAAGTGGACTGTATGGACTGACTCTCTTTGGTTTTCTCCATATTTATGGGTTTAGAAGGTTTGGTACACGAAAGTCAATTTCCAAAACAGTCTAAAAAATCGTTCAAAAATGGTTCAAATGGCTCTAAACACTTTGGGACTTAACATCTGAGGTCATAATTCCCCTAGACTTAGAACTACTTAAATCTAACTAACCTAAAGACATCACACATATCCATGCCCGAGGCAGGGTTCGAACCTGCAACAGTAGCAGCAGCGCGTTTCCGGACTGAAGCGCCAGAACCGCTCGGTCGCAGCAGCCGGCTTAAAAAAATCGTGTTCGAAAACTGTTAAGTAAAATAAATATATAATTTGATGGAGCTTCCAAATGTCTGTGAGATTTCAACTCTCTCTAGATACAACATTTTTTTTTTTTTTTACTTTTATCTCCATTCTGTATTTATCATCAAGCTGAAGTACTAAGTAACTTACACTGAAATATATTTTTGTTTAAAATGTTATTTTATTTTAAATTACTAATCACTTGAAAATGTGAGCATTAAAAATGAATTAAATTTTGGCTGAAAATGCGAAACATCAAATAGAGAATAAAACACTTTTTTATTGTTACAATTCGAGAAAAGATACAAAGATAATATTAAAATCAGTGTTATTGATATACATGAGAAGAGATTTCGCATTTTTCTCAAAATTTGTCTGCGTTATGAATACTGTCATTTTGCGCAATTAGTAATTCAAATAAAAGTATTAACAAAGTAAGGAAAAGTAAAGATGACACGTTAAGTTGCAGACAAGCATAACTGAAAAACATTTACACGTTAGCTTTCGGCCACAGCCTTCGTCAGAAAAGGAAACACACACACACACACACACACACACACACACACACACATATTCATTCAGTCACACAAGCAAGTACACGTCACGCACACATGACCGCCACCTCCGGCAGCATTCCGGTCCGAGCTGCCGGAGATTGCGTTCATGTGTGCGTAACGTGTACTTGCTTGTGTGAATGAATGTGTGTGTGTGTGTGTCTCCTTTTCAACAAAGGCTGTGGCCGGAAGATAAAGTGTAAGTGTTTTTTAGTTGTCTGCAACTTAACGGGCCATCTTTACGGTAAGTAGCAACCTATCTTTTCCTTACATTACTGATATCCCAACCTGGAGTTTCCACTATTTATTTTAAAATAGGAATATTTTATTTTTTATTAAAAGCGCAGCATTTGGTAAATATTATTTTAAAATGTTGATGCATAGAGATGTGTAGAACAGTAAAACGAAATGGTTTTGTTTAGTGAGAAATGAACCAAAACCTTACAGAACGCCATGCACGCAGCAACAGGCAGCTCAGGTAAAATTTTTGAAATTTTTTCTATTTAACAGGTCTCGGGTATGTTCATAGTGGATTTTTCGAGTGTTTTGAGAAGTGCATCGTATTGTTGTAGGCACCTGATGTCCGGGCAGCGACCTTCAAATCCTATTTAAAGTATCGAGAAACTGGAAGGGGGCCAGTCGGTGAGGTCCCCTGGCAGGACCTTGGCACACCGCCCTGAAGGACGCCGCGGCCGTGGCTGGGGCGCGTGGCGGCGGCGGCGGCGGCGGCGGCGGCGCCGCGATCGATGTGGGCCGGCGTGGCGTTGGCGTGCTGTGCCGCGGTGCGTGCCGCGACGCCGCCCGACGCGACGCGCTATCGATTCGCGCCGCAGACGGCAGACGGCGGCGGCGGTAGCAGTCGGCCTGCCGCGTCCGCCTACTACCGCTGCTTCCAGCGGCATGAGGGTTGCAGGCGTCGCTTAACACCCAACTTCGGGCAGCTATCTGGAACAGGACCAACGTTCTATCTCACGCTTATAGACGTTTCTCCTTTTATACGATCAACTGTCTTGTTTCAATTCACTGCCTCGACTCAAGTGAGACTACTATAGCGCCCCTGGCGTATTTTCGTCCTGAGTCTCGTCTGACTAGAGTGGTCATTTCATTTACATGTCGGCAAAACTGCGTATGTTCTAAGAGCCGTCTGCTATGCAATTTGGCAGTAGAACGATGAAACTGAGGTTATGAGGGACTAATCTTTTTACTAAAAACCGAAATACAGTAATAAAATATAGGAACAAGCAATGATAATATTTATAGACGAACAAAGCAAAGTTCACAATGAGCGTTCTTGTTAAACGCTGTGTGGTAAATTCTCTGCCGTCCTAGGAACTGAATGAATTGGAAAAGTGCAGCCGGCCTGTGTGGCCGAGCGGTTCTAGGCGCTTCAGTCCGCAACCGCGCGACTGCTACGGTCGCAGGTTCGAATCCTGCCTCGGGCATAGATCTGTGTGACGTCCTTAGGTTAGTTAGGTTTAAGTAGTTCTAAGTTCTAGGGCACTGATGACCTCAGATGTTGAGTCCCATAGTACTCAGAGCCATCTGAACCATTTTTTTGGAAAAGTATCGTCCAGACATTTCAGAATGTACGAGGCGTGTTTTTTAAGTAAGAACCGTTTTGAAAATAAAAAAAAAGACGTGCTAAGATATCTCAATAATTTTAGTTTTACATGAAAGCCCGTACCTTAATCTACGCACTGGCGCCATTACAGTCTGATTATTCCTTGTTTACGTTATGTACTGAGTGTTTAAGATGCCTCCGATAATCGTGAGTCCCGCCGACTGTGAATTACGGGATGTTATAAGATTTCTTAGTGCTGAAGGCCTAAAAGCGATCGATAATCATCGTGAGATCTGTGCAGTTTACGAAGAAAACATTATGAGTGATGGAATGGTTAGAAAGTGGGTGAGAGCATTTGAAAATGGCGGCACAAACGTGCATGATGAACAACAGAGTGGGTGTTCGTCGGTCGTTAATGAAAGTTTGGTGCAGGAAGTGGACAATTTGGTCAGAGAAAACAGACGCTTTACGATTTCCTCCTTGCCGGATGACTTTCCTAATATTTCTCGTAGTGTTTTGTATGGCACTGTGCTGGTCCCGGCGCAGGTTCGAGTCCTCTCTCGGACATAGGTGTGTGTGTTTGTCCTTAGGATAATTTAGGTTAAGTAGGGTGTAAGCTTAGGGACTGATGACCTTAGCAGTTAAGTCCCATAAGATTTCACACACATTTCAACATTTTTTTTCTATGGCACTGTGACCGAGCACTTGAATTACCGAAAATTGTGCGCACGTTGGATACCGAAAATGGTGACGGATGTGCATAAAACCAAACGTTTAGAGAGTGCATTGACTTTCCTTGAGCGGTACCACAACGACGGTGATGATTTCGTAAGCTAAATTGTTACGGGTGATGAAACATGGGTGGCATACGTCACACCAGAATCAAAGCAACAGTCCATGGAAGTTGAGCAAGGGCATCGTTTTGCTGTAGGACAATGCCCGTCCGCATGTGGCGAATCAGACCAAAGATCTTATCACATCTTTTCGATGGGAAACTCTAGATCATCCTCCGTACAGCCCCGATCTTGTATCCAATGACTACCATCTGTTCCTGCACGTGAAGAAACACCTGGGCGATCAGCGTCTTCAAGACGATGACGAAGTCAAAACAGTGGTTAACAAGTCAGGCGGCAGACTTCTATGAGGAGGGTATTCAAAAACCGGTGCAATGTTATGACAAGTGCCTCAGTATTGACGGAAATTATGTAGAAAAGTAGATTAAGGTACAGGCTTTCATGTAGAAATAAAATTATTGGGATATCTTAGCATGTCTTTTTTTAATTTCAAAACGGTACTTACTTAAAAAACACGCCTCGTATTAATTTATATGCTCGAGAAATACACAGGATATCCCAGAAATGTTGCTACAAATTTCAAGGGTTTGTAAGGCTGTCTCGAGAAATAAATCGAGGATAGGAAACCGTGTCCAGAAACGTCATCCAACGGCGCTATGGAGCATCAAAGTTATAGACGCCTGCGCCTGCCACTAAGCGACCCCTTCGGCAGCAAAAGTGAATTTGGTTACTGATGGACTGTAGGTGGAACGTCTCGCAATGTTGGTTGTTATTCAGTGATTGCGATTGATTGTTATGATCGCTAGAGAATAAGATGGAGCTAGCTCCTGCATAGAAAGGCCTCTATGATTGTGATACTCTATTGCCTCAGTGGATGACGATACTGGACGTGGATTTCCATCTGTAGTTTATTTTTCTCCTGGAACCCTCTAAAATCTCCAACATTTTCTGGTATACAGGAGAAAGTAAACTGGATGGAAAACCATGTCCGAAACCGTCAGCCACCATGATAATAGAGCATCGCATTCATAGGAAACAAGGCCTTTCTATGCAAAAGCTAGCTCCATCTTCTCCACTGGCTATCATGGCAACCAGTAGCGATCATTGAATAATAAACAATATTGCGAGACGTCCCGCCTATGGTCACTCAGCATACAAAGTCACAGTTACTGCCGAAGGGGTGGCGTAGCGGCAGGGGCCGGCTCCTATGACTTCGACGCTCTGTAGCGCCGTCGGATGACTTGCAAATACATCAAACAGTATCTAGAACCCAGTAAATGTTGCCTTTTTACTTTATCTATTGAGCTTTGTTTTCTTGTTGTTAAGTACCAAATAACATCAAAAAGTATTTTTCTTTTCAAATAATTCTGACGTTTTCACTGCCGAAGTAAATTTTATTAAAACATATTTATCTGTTATATTCTTAGCTATGTATCCTGCAGGCTTTTCTCTGTGAAACGTAAATGCCTTATCGCTTTCAGATATTTCATCGTCTCGTGGGACAACATGAACAGAAAAAATTTTATGGTCTCTGCAACCTTTTCAGCGTGTAACGGACACAAATCAAGAAACACAGTAATGGTTAAGAAGACACGAAAGCACAAAATCCAGCTCTGCAATGGGAATGAGCTCTGAGTTCGGCCAGAATAGTTTAACTTCCGATGTTAGCAGGCGCTGCCTCAGTCCCTCATTTCTGCACGTGTGCAGTCTGCGCTATACTCGGAAATTTAGAACTCCACACTCGGCACAGTCTGTAGATCACTGATGTCTTATACACTCACGATGTGGTCATTTGCTGATTCAAACTTGGCACGAAAGCCGCACGCACTTTGAGTAGGCTATTTTCACCAGGAAGTCGGACGTGTAAAACGCCCTAAATGTTAATTTGATCCTCATGGCCAGATATACTGATGGGCGAGGAAGGAATGTGCCTAGGGCGCGTGGAAGATTGGGGACGCTGGTAGACCTCGATGCACGTATTTGTTTTCAGGGGACTTCGCCACATAAAAAAAAAAAAAAAGAACTGAAGGAAAGATATATAAGTATACAACATGCTATCGAATAGACTATTCGGCTCGCGGGCAGTTACACTCCTTCCAAACCCACTACGAGAGTTTTCTTATCTCTCACATTCCTACACTCTGCCTGCGAGAAGAAGCTTTTCGCTTGGCCTGCTACGCTCTAACTCACATCACTGTCAAAGTGTCTTTCCTGCAGCGTCATTTCATCCAAGTAGCTTCATAAAGAAACGACTACTATCGAACAGAAGTCTATGTGGCAGCAGTACGCTTGGTACAAATGGCCGCCGCCTAAGCAGCGCGATCATATTCAACAATTGACTTCGCTACGGCATTGTAGGATCTCAGAAGTTGGGGAGTTGGTGCAGAAGCAGCTAAATTATGTTAACTGTAAGTTGGCCGATTGTCAGAGGGGGTTGCGAGAACCGGAGGAAGCAAGCCCCGCCGTCACATGTATATTGTCCACAAACATTAATATGACCACCTGTCAAAAGCCGTAATAACCACCTTTTGCCTCGCAGACTTCAGCGAGAAGTGCACGAAGAGAGTCAGTGAGGTTATGGAAGGTACCGACAGGGATGTGGAGCCATGCCGGCTTCAGCGCCATGGCCAGCTGCGCTAGGTTCTTTGGTTGAGGATCCATGGCGCGAAAAGCGCGATCGAGGTAGTCCCACCTATTCTTGATTGGGTTAAAATGCGGGGACTTCAGTGGCCAGGCTAGTACGGTAAACTCATCCTGGTGCTCTTCAAACCTCGCAGGTGTACTGCAAGCTGTGTGACACGTTGCGTTGTCCTGCTGACAGATGCCATAATGCCGACTAAAAGCAAACTGCAACTAGGAATGGCCATGGTACCCAAGGATAGATGCATAACTATTCTGATCTATTGTGCCTTACAAAATGATGAGAACACTCAGGGAATGCCACGAAAACGTTCCCCAGACCATAACGCTCCCTCCTCTGGCCTGGACAGTTTCCACTGTTGTTGCAGGGTGTTTACTTTCACACATTTCACGCTGTAGATGCCAACGGCCATCTGTCCGATGGAGCATAAAACGTGATTCATTTGGAAAGGCTATCCGTCGCCACTCAGTGGACGTCCAATTGCCGTCGTCGCTGATGAACGGCAGTCAGCATGAGTACACGAACCAGGTGCCTTCTGCTGAGGGCTATACGCGGCAAAGTTCGCTGAACAGTCGTTGAGAAGACACTTTTTGTAGCCCCTTGGTTCATCTGGGGGGGGGGGGGGGGTCGTCAGTTGCCCAACAGTTGCGCGTCTGCTGACCTGAACACATCTCCACAGCTGTCGCTTACCTCTGTCATCTAGCCACTGGTGCACCTCAGTGGCCTCCGCGCCAGCTTAGGACAAAGCCATTTGCCATGCACAGGGTACTTTAACCACGGTGGCACACGAGCAGTTTACAAATTTAGCGGTTTCCGTCGGCTCAAAAGCCAATGATACGCGCGTTTGGACGTTAGAAAAATCGCACCGTTTCCGCTTTACGGCAGCGACAGAACTGTTTCCCGCTTCCCCCAAAAATGTTCAAATGTGTGTGAAATCTTATGGGATTTAACTGCTGAGGTCATCAGTCCCTGAGCTTACACACTACTTAACCTAAATTATCCTAAGGACAAACATACACACCCGTGACCAAGGGAGGACTCGAACCTCCTCCGGGGCCAGCCGCGCAGTCCATGACTGCAGCACCCCAGACCGCTCGGCTAATCCCGCGCTGACTCCCCCCCCCCCTCCCCCCGTCACACTATGTAAAGGATGAACATTAATAAATCTAAAAACTGCTGGGGAAAATTACTGACGGAAAATGGAGAAAAAAAGTTCTATGAACATGTGTCTGGAAATGCATCGATGTCTTGGTAGATGGCGCTGACGAATACAAGTTCCTCTGACCACGTGCCACGTGCTTCTTATGTGTTGCGGGCTGTGTGATTGACGCAGTGATCTGTAATTAGCGAAATGGTCCCACATTCACCTCGGGAACAAGCCGAGACGATGTTTGTGTATGGTCAAACAGATGTAAATGGTCGAGAGGTAGTGCGACTATACCAAAACAAATACCCTCATAGACACTAACGACATCACATAACATTTCAGGCCCTTTTTGGCCGTTTTTGTGATTATGTGCCTTTCAGACAGACGAATGTATTGGCAGGCTGCTTGCCTGGAGCTTGTACTAGGGTTCGTCTGAATATCCTGCAGAACCCGTTCCTCCAAATCCGGTGTGCGAAGTCCGCCGCCTCCCCGCACGTCAATCTGTCTGAAAGGACCCATGATAGCAGGAACGCACAAAAAGGGATTGAAATGTTGTGTGATGTTATTGCTGTTTGTGGCGGTAATAGTTTTGGTGTAGCCATGCTGCCTCTCGGCCGATTGTATGTGCTTGGTTAGACACAGAAACCATCTCGGCTTGTTCCCGAAGGTGAATGCCGGATCATTCTGCTGCTTACAGTACGCTACATGAATCAAACAGCCTGCGACACACAAGGAACACATGGCATGTGATCAGAGGAAATTTCGTTCGTCAGCGCCATCTACCGTGGCCAAGATGTTTTTCTGAACACATGTTAACAGGACATTTTTCCCTCCGTTTCCAGTTACAAATCCGTTTTACTAATGTCACCCTGTATACCCTCGACTGCTAGTGCTGCTGCTTGCCGTCTGTGAGTGGTTATTGCACCTTTCTTTAAAGTCAGCATCGCCATTAGACTATTGTTTATTTGCAGTGTTACATTTACACTTACACTATCATGATTTCGGCTTCAAGGTGCCATTATCAAGTGTTTTAAGTGTTATACAGTGCCTAAGATGGCATACTCCCGCATTTAAAATACACTATTAGACACATTGTCTAAGGATCGATATTTCTGGTAAAGCCTACTGCTTTGTTTCAACCAAACAAATAGAGTTTTCGAAACCAGATTTTATATTGTAAGCCATTTGCAGGTGCAGATGCAGACTAAGATAACACTAGCCAACAAAATTTTACTTTTTTCTGTAACTGGCATGAAAACAGCTAGTGTTCATACTGTCGGGCATGCTGACAACGAAAATGTTAATGAAAGTGCAAGAGCAGCTCTTGTTTTGAAGCTATGGTAGCTTTACGTTATTGCCTGTATAAACTTAGGTACGTATTTATCTTGGTATTATCCCTCAGAGGAAGTTCACTGAAGGTGCAACCACCTTGGGAGGCGTTTGTAATTTTCTGCTGGCGATTCCCCGAATGGTGTCCAGTAGTAATTGGCTAACATTGATGCACTCTACTTCCCCTCGTATTTCATTTCCACGTCCGAAATTTATTGGTGCATGCATTCTCCGTGCTCGTCGGTTACGGCACCACAGTTGTCAGGAAAGAAGTCTAAGTGGGAATATAGGAAGCGAAAATTTAAGGACATGTTGCACCCCGGTTTTCTGTAGCAGTGTAGAAGATTTGTCACAAGATCCTTATAGTTTTCTGCCCTCTTATGTCCTAGAAAGATTGTTGACACTTGAACGAAGGCATCCCAAGCTAACTTGTCATCTCCTGTCAGGATGGTGTTGAAATGCTCATCTTTGAACAGTTTGCGTATTTGGGGACCGACAAAAATCCCCTCTTTTATTTTCGCCTCACAAATACGTGGAAATTTCTCGCGCAGGTAGAGAAATGCTTCCCCAGTTTTGTCCATGGCCTTAACGAAGCTTTTCATTAGGCCCATCTTTGTATGAAGAGCAGGAAGAATTACGTTCTTGGATTCGACAAATGCTTCGTGAATTAAATTGTGAGATCCTGGTTCAAGTCTTTGACCTATAGGGCAGTCTTTCTTTTTATAATGAAGTGCTTTGGTGCGGCTATCCCACAGGCACAGGAAGCAACAGAATTTGTTGCAGCCGTATTGTAGCCCAAGTAATATGCCCATGACTTTCAGTGCTCCGGAAATCTGCCATTAAACTTGTCATAATTAAATTGCAATGACAACTGCTTCATGTTATCATATGTTTCTTTCATGTAAGGCACATACTCGGAATCGATGGTAATACGTTGCCATTACGCAGTAGCACACACTTGACTCTTACTTTGGAGGAGTCGACGAACAGGCTCCAATCATCACTTTTACAATCAATGTCCACAGCTGCCATTTGTCCCTGCAAAATACCAAGTGCTTTTCATTTTCAAAAAAATGGAAGGAATGGTGTATTGCGACTGCGGAACGCAGTCACATTTACCGTCTTATCAAGACAGTTCCACTATTGTATTCTTGACACCAACAGTTTAGCTTTATCTTCCAGATCTCTCACTAGGACATTAAGTCTACATTGTGTTATTTTGTGAATCTCTGAACACTCATCGTTACACACAAAATCAATATCTTTCGAAGAACTGGTTTTTGAAGGTGATGGTACAGCACTTGTTTCACTACCACCCTCGCCACTATCAAAATCAGATGGGACAGGAACAAGCAGTACTTTTTCTTCTTGGAAATACAGTGTTTTAATGGAGTTGTCATAAAAAAGTAACAGTCATTCACATGGTTTGATCGTTCTTGCCGGATCATGGGTATAGCGAAACCCATGGAGGATCGTTTACGATTCAGCCACTCGAGACGCAAGATATGCAGCATACATGAGGAGCTCATGGCTTGTCCTGGTCCCCGAATTCTCAAAAAAAGTACAGTCTGTACGCCATTCTAATACTGTGTATGACGTTATTGGCCTCCTTTGTGATTTCAATGTAGCCAGTCCGCAAATGAAGCAAAAACTGTCAGCACTGTTTACGCATTTGCGGGGATCACAGGAATTACAATGACCATACACACACTAACTACACTTGAGTAACACGCTTTTCCAACACACGAACAAAACACAGCTCGTAACAAACTGAAACTACACGTAAATGAAACATCCTCCGCTCGTCCCTTTCTCTCCCCGTTCCCTTTGTTGCTACGAGACAGGGCTGATAATATCGACAAAATAGACATAGCTGTTGTTGCCTGAAACTTAATCACTCTTTCTACCATCAGCGGGATTTCGAAGCCTATGTGAGAAGTGATTGACAATGAATGCTAATAAAATATAATTATAAATAAATGTACCTCCATTAACTTAGAAACAAGAGTTAATCAACGGTTTTCATTGTCGCTTTCGCTGTCAGCGTGCCCGATGTAGTTAACAAACATTTATTTCACCCCAGTTATCTTTTCACTGGTGGCTAGTGTAATTATTGGTTATGAGCTCCGTATTACAACTAAAGAGATAGCAAAAGGTAGCAAATTAAGGAGATGGCAGCTGAATAGGTTGTCAATAATTTTGTCATTAGACAACGACTGACTGCAACAGAGGAAGGGATACACTACAGGACGAATCGGTACCTTTTAGAAAAGAAGTTGTGAATGCAACAGAGGTACAGTATAATTCCTTAGATAACACATGATCTTCTCAATTTAATTCACAACAAAGGAAAATGTAAAAATGCAGGAAATCAAGTAGGCAATATGAATACGAATGTCTAGAAAATGACGTTGGCAGAAAGTGCAAAATTCAAGTCAAGACTGGCTGGGAGGAAAATTAAATAGTCTTGAATTTTCCTCCTAAACAGTCTTGCTTTGCAAATTTGGACTTGTTAAAGATAGAAGCTGCATATAGAAAAATTAAATAAAAATGTGAGGAATTTCAATTACAGTGCTCGTCTATGATATTTCACGTGCATTCCTTTTCCACGTTTTATTTTGGGACTTCCTGTTCCTGCTTTCTGCATTGCTGTGATCGTAAATACATGTATGTTTTCCGCTGGACCAACAAAAGTAAGTATTGAACTCCGAATCGTTTATCGATACAGAGACAATCCCACAGCTAAAGCAGAAACTTTCGTAAACTTCAGTATCACAGACGTGGAGCGTCGCAAAAAGTGGAGCATGTTGCATTTTTATGGCAGCGGCGTAGTATGCCATACGACACAGTTATGTTGTGTCAGTCCAGTAAGCGCTGATCGATTATGCTGTGTGTGTTCCATCTGAAATTGCAAACTAGATTCATGCCTCGTGCTACCTCACGCAACGCGCCACCTGCCACGTCACTTCGGTGGACAGTCTGCATTAGAGAAACTCCAGGGAACATTATCTATGCATACACAGCATTAAGCACTAGCAATTGACAGCTGAATGTCGGCAACTATCTATTAACACGACATAATGTACAGAGAAGATACACTTGAACAGTGCGTATGTTGCATAGATAGTATAACTGCTTTCGTTGCATGAGATATCATTATGTGACACTTTTGTTTCCGAAGGCCTATCGTCTTGTACCAATTTACGTGAAAATGTATTAAAAGTCTGTACTATCCATCTTCTTCTATCTGTCTATCTTCAGTCTTCTTCCTCTATCTATCTGTCTTCTATTTTCTGCCTTCTATCTATCTTCGTCGTCTGCTGTCTATCTTCTGTCTGTCTACCTTCTATTCATACATATATAAATTGAACTCCTCTACCGCATTTCTGTCGATATGTTCGGAGTAATCTCAGGAGCTAGTGTAGGGATTTTGATATGGTTTGCACTTATATATAAACTGATTTAGAGGAAAGCTTTCTGTATATAGTTTACAAATATTTCGTACAAATTTACTGAACTATGGTGAACTATAATTTTCTGCTTCTGTGAAGCTGATGCCTTTGCCATTTCATAGATCTACAAGTTGTTACATCATGGTATTTATATGAGTCGAACCATTCCATCTGCGACGCACTAATACTGTAGTCATAAGATACTAGAAAATTTTTCGTTTTGTGAAGATAGAATTTTTTGCATTCAGGCCAAAAGGTTAGTAGACTATAATATCTGGTATCAAAATAATCTCTTGGACTGATCCTAGATGACGAAACCTTACTCAGATAATCCTCACTACTGAACTCGGATAGTGTACGGTAATACCGAACCAGTTCCATTTTCCACTTCAGAATGTTACTGTCGAGAATGTATATATATGCTATATTTCTCTTAAAGATGGAATGTTCGCAGTCTACACATTAGACTTAATCTCTAATTAAGTTATTCAATCTTTGCTTCTATACGTACAAGAGTGCTGCACTGACATACGATGTAACTTATTCACTTGTATTCTACTCGTAATTATGCGACAGTTTCTAGCAGTAAGGTGAAACGTACTAACTCTCAGCAGTGGCGGCTAGCCGAGTTACAGGCACTTACGATCACTCTGATTCCCACCCACTTGCTTGGTCTGACGAGTCGGCGAGTTCAGCAGTGCTGCAGCCTATAAAACACATCTACTCGTACTTTGTTTTCACTGTGAATGATCTGACATTGCGCTCCTTCTGCTGACACATTCGTAGATTTTAAATGAAATGATAAGGTACGGAAGAGGTTGATTGGTCAAGAAACAAATACCAAACTCGTGTGGTAAAATGGACTATCTCGTTGAGACCCCGCGTCCTCCAGTTAGGTTGGTATAAACAAGTATAATAATCATAAAGTGGTACGTGTGCACACCAGCCTTCACAGGGGTCACTAATTCAGAGTAATCATCCTCCAACCATGTTATCTACGTACTCGTGACACCATTAGGAGATGAAACAACCATGTGAGCATTCAGAACGAGTTTTTCATTCTGCAGAGGAGTGTGCGCTAACATGAAACTTCCAGGCAGATTAAAATTGTGGACCAGATCGAGGTTCGAAGTTGGGACCTTTTCTGACCGCAGACAAGTTCTTTGCCGAGCCATTTACCCAAGGACGACTCACGACTCTTCATCACAGCTGTACTTTCGCCAGTACCTCATCTCCCACTTCTCAAACTTCACAGAAGTTCTCCTCCAAAACTTGCAGGACTAGCACTCCTAGAAAAAGGATGTTATGGAGACAGGGCTTAGCCACAGCCTCTAGGATGTTTCGCAGGAAAACTTCTGTGAAATTTGGAAGGTAGGAGATGAGTTACTGACGGAAGTAAAGCTGTACCTCGGGGTAGAGCACTTTTCCGCGAAAGGCAAAGGTCTTGAATTCGAGTTTCGGATCGACACACGGTTTCGATCTGCCAGAAAGTTTCAGGTGAGCATTACTCAACACGTTCAACGGCACGTGTACAAAAGCTTCTCTCACGCGGGAATTTAAACACCAGGATACTGAATTAATTCTTGGCACTGTTCACCAAATAATTCTCCACTCCTATCACATTTATCCAGTCACTCGCGACCGTCACGCCATTCGCAATTATCAGAAACAAACGCTGAGAATGTTTGTGGCTGGATAGTTAGCATAGCGCTGATTACCAAGCAATGCTGCAATGGATCGGTATAAGCTTTGGTCATTTGATGTAACCACATCTAAGTCTGTAATTATTGTCTCCATTCAAAATCAAACTTTTGTTCACCAGTCAAAGACACTTCCTATGTGATTGTAGTCTACACATTTCACACAGCAACATGAAATAAACTACTAATTTATCTTGCTGCTCCACTGAGATTCCACTGCCAACAGCGACATACTATGGTACTGGTCAACTCTAATCACGATCTCTTGCAAAAAAGGGACCACTACCGCTATTTGTAAATTTTTGCCCACCTGAGACGTCAGATATGTCAATTTTCATAGTAAACGTAATCCATATACAGGGCTATTACAAATGATTGAAGCGGTTTTATAAATTCACTGTAGCTCCATTCATTGACATATGGTCACGACACACTACAGATACGTAGAAAAACTCATAAAGTTTTGTTCGGCTGAAGCTGCACTTCAGGTTTCTGCGGTCAGAGCGCTCCAGAGCGCAGTGAGACAAAATGGCGACAGGAGCCGATGATGATGATGTTTGGTTTTGTGGGGCGCTCAACTGCGTGGTTATCAGCGCCCGTACAATTTCCCATTCGTTGCTCAGTCCAATTTCGCCACTTTAATGGATGATGATGAAATGATGAGGACAACACAAACACCCAGTCATCTCGAGGCAGGTGAAAATCCCTGACCCCGCCGGGAATCGAACCCGGGACCCCGTGCTCGGGAAGCGAGAACGCTACCGCGAGACCACGAGCGGCGGACACAGGAGCCGAGAAAGCGTACGTCGTGCTTGAAATGCACTCACATCAGTCAGTCATAACAGTGCAACGACACTTCAGGACGAAGTTCAACAAAGATCCACCAACTGCTAACTCCATTCGGCGATGGTATGCGCAGTTTAAAGCTTCTGGATGCCTCTGTAAGCGGAAATCAACGGGTCGGCCTGCAGTGAGCGAAGAAACGGTTGAACGCGTGCGGGCAAGTTTCACGCGTAGCCCGCGGAAAATTGGCTCATGCCACAACTGGAGACCGACAGCGCCGACTTCATCTTTCAACAGGATGGTGCTCCACCGCACTTCCATCATGATGTTCGGCATTTCTTAAACAGGAGATTGGAAAACCGATGGATCGGTCGTGGTGAAGATCATGATCAGCAATTCATATCATGGCCTCCACGCTCTCCCGACTTTACCCCATGCGATTTCTTTCTGTGGGGTTATGTGAAAGATTCAGTGTTTAAACCTCCTCTACCAAGAAACGTGCCAGAACTGCGAACTCGCATCAACGATGCTTTCGAACTCATTGATGGGGACATGCTGCGCCGAGTGTGGGAGGAACTTGATTATCGGCTTGATGTCTGCCGAATAACTAAAGGGGCACATATCGAACATTTGTGAATGCCTAAAAAAACTTTTTGAGTTTTTGTATGTGTGAGCAAAGCATTGTGAAAATATCTCAAATAATAAAGTTATTGTAGAGGTGTGAAATCGCTTTAATCATTTGTAATAACCCTGTACTTCTGTTAGCGCGAACTGTGACGAATGCTTATACCCACTTGGCTCAACTATTGAGAGAATTTTAGTGTATATATTCGTCGTCCAAACAATATTTTACTGACGGACAATTTCGTGTCTTCCTCACTTCAGGGACAGGGATGAGTCCATTTCTCTGAGCACAAGGAGTATCTCTCCACTCAACCTACAACTTACTTTTTGGTTTACCAGAAGTGTGTCCACAGACCATTTTTTCGAAATGTTAGAGAAGTCACTTCAGCCCAGTTCCATGACACCTCTTTCGCCCACATCAGCTTCTACGCTGCTCGCACGGCCGTTTCTCCTCTTCCTTTCTGAGCAATGCCAAAAATGACAAGATCGCACTACCGTGAATTCTACTGCTCCGCTGTCTTCAGAATTGCAGGTGGGGGAGCTCTTGGAACGAGTGGGAATTCGATATTCGGCGAATGGACTGATACCCCCGCCCCCCCACCCGACGTAAATCCCACAGAGCACATGTGGGATGCGATGGGGAGACGTGCTGCAGCACATACACATGCACCAACGACCATCTAGCAGTTGTCAGGCATGATGGTGGAAGAATGGAACGCCTTACCACAAAATCTTCTTAAGAGCCTTGTGGGCAGCATGGGAGCACGTTGCGGAGTCGTCCATGGTGGTCATAAAACCTATTAAGAATCATTTTCCTCCTTTTATACTGGTTCAAATGGCTCTGAGCACTATGGGACTTAACATCTGAGGTCATCAGTCCCCTAGAACTTAGAACTACTTAAACCTAACTAACCTAAGGACAGCACACATATCCATGACCGAGGCGGGATTCGAACCTGCGACCGTAGCAGCAGCGCGGTTCCGGACTGAAGTGCCTAGAACCGCTCGGCCACAACGACCGGCTTTTAGTAATGTCCAAAGGACCACCATGAATAGTGGTGACCTTAAAGTAATTATTGTCTTTGAATAAATCTTTTCCGTTCGTCTCATTACGCATTTCTTTTAGTTACCTTCTGTACTATACTGTAGCAGTTCTTCCTACGTATGGTCCAAGTTTTCATCGAGCAGTGACACTGCTTCGCAGTGACCCACCATGCGGAAATCACTTTCGCCCCTATGTTTTGCACACCAGTGTACCTAGAATTTGCTTATTACCCTCGTTTTCCGTTCTTTTGTTTCACATCCTACATTAATGGAAAACGCGCCCACAAACGATAAATTTAAAATCCACACTCACGTCAAAGTCGAGATTCGAATCCAAGAGGTTCGCTTTAGGCATTGATTCTATCCGTGGACCGCGGAGCTATTACGTTTATTATTTTTCCTCTCTATCTCTGTCTGTATACGAGGTATGGCTGTAAAATAAGGGGACTGATGCTTGCACAGAGAAAGAACGCATGGACCAAAGATGAACGACCGATAGCTGTGCAGCGTGAAGCCTTCTCAGTCGAATGCGTCATCTCTGGTGTCTGTAGACAAATCAAAGTGACCCTGGCCTTCGTTTGTGTAGGAGCCGTTATTTTGTTTTGCCGGAAAAATGGTGTGTAATAATAGAGTAACGCATTGCCTTGAAGTCTCTCATGAAATTTGGAAACACTGTTACCAAAACCTGCCTTTTACTAAAAGAAACGTATACGAAGACTGTTTATCACGTGCATGTGTTTTTGAGTAGTTCAAGCGTTTGCAAGATGGCCGAGGAGACTTGAAGATGACTCATGGCTGGGACGCTCATCAACATCAAAAACGGATGAAAATACCGAAAAAGTAGATAATCTGATTTGAACTGACCGTCGGTTGAGTATTCGATCGCTTGCTGACATTGTAGGAGTTGACAAGGAATGCGTACGGCAAATTTTACATAACCAAATTAACATCAGAAAAGTGTGTGTGAAACTGGTGCCGAAAATTCTCACGGTCTAACAAAAAGAAGCTCAGGAAAATGTTTGTACTGACACATTGTATACCATTGAAAATGATCCTAATTTCTTGGAAAGAGTGATAAAGTGTGACGAATCTTGGTTTTTCACTTAACATCCAGAAACTAAATGCCAATCCATGCACTGGAAGGACGTAACATCACCGAGAGAGAAAAAAGCTCGCATGAGCAAGTCAAGATTCAAAGCGCTAATGATGGTGTTTTCGATACTCATGGAATTCAGTATCTTCACTGGGTTTCGTTTCGGAAGATCAGGTTACTAATCAACATTTCTACCTTGAGCTTCTTGCTCAACTCTGTGAGAAAATAAGGGAAAAAAAAAGATACTGCACCGGCACACACAGCATTGTTTGTTAAGGAGTTTCTAGCAAAGTAGAGCATCACAGTGATACAGCACCCGCCTTATTCGCCTGACTTAGAACACCAGATTTCAGTCCACCAAAGCAGTCAAAGAAAAAGCGACACGCGCCATCAAGGGGTTAACAGAGGCAGGGTATTTGTGTAGGTTGGGCGAGTTTAATGGATGCACGGATAGTGTAGTGTTATTTTTGTGTTGTATGATGATGATGAGAGGAGGGAGAGGGTGAAATCCGGGCCTACTTTTCTCGAATAGCATCAAGGGAACCGCTGAGCTTAGCGTCCCCATCCGATGGACGGATCACCGTAAACAGCGTCTCATGCCCTCACTTCACGACAGACTGCGGAAAGGTTTGAAATTTGATTCAAGAGATTGGTACAAAGGACTTTACTCCACCAGCTCTCTTCTCCTTGCCCGCCAGAAACTGGCAGTGACAATTTTATCCGCCACCAAGACTCGAACCGTCTTACCTTACAGGCGTACGTTATCGGCCTCGGTACGGAGAAAAGTTACCTCAGTCAAATGAGGGGCAAAACGCGATCAGAACGTGATACAAGAACATCGAAACGTGATTATGGGTCATCACTCGATGCAGCACTGCTGCACAAAGTTTTCGCCTTAGTTACTGAATACGAATATGTTGAAATCGTTAATCAAGTATTATATGTAGCGATGAACCCTGACCATTAAAATGCTATTGCTTTTACGCTACACTGCCTGATTGCGTTGCCAAAATCGTTCCAATCCGTTGGGAAATTTTATTTATGGCTGTGTTGCGTAACCTAATTATGTTGGCTACTGGACGGGAGAAAGCAAAAATTGCGTGGAAAGTAGAGTAACATTACCTGTGTGAGAGTGTCTGAAATTGATGGTTTCACGACGTGCAGAGGGGAAACTTGACCGCCTGTGGAGTAATCTGCTTATTAACGACGGTATTTAACAATGTTGCCGCAAGAAAATAACTGGATTTTTAACATGTGTGTACAACAGCATAATGTCAGCAACGTACATTAAGTGACAATGTTGTATGGAAATTAGTAAATGTTGTGCTCGGAATCAGGACCATCGATTATTATCTGATGACTTAATAACCATAATTTCAATGCATACTGGATGCAGAGAGGGGCAAATCAGGAAAAGTGGCGAACAACCAGATAGTCGAGACCCCGGGTTGGAAAATATGAAGCACCAAAACTCCAGCAACAGTGTAGCTTTAATACACTAGTGTCCATACGACTCCTTAGCTGAGTGGTAACATATTTGCCTACCATGCAGTGGGCCTGGGTTCGATTCCCTGCCGGCTCGCGGATTTTCTCCGCCTATGGACTAGGTGTTGTGTTGTCCTCCTCATCATCATCACTCAAGTCGCCCAATGTGGCATCACCTGAAATAAAACTTGCAACCGATATGGTTGTGAAGATGTTCCAGGAAATGAACAGAAAATTAATTAACTGGCTGAAGATGCGTTTAGGAGAAGGAAGACATGCGTCCTAAGGTAAACAGGTGTTCTAGGATTTGAAAGGTTTAAACTTTTGAGGATGAAAAGACCCACGTCACGTTGCCAAAGGTTAGGATGGTTCGGATAACGCTATTGCAGGTGTAAAAGGTGGTGGATGGACCTAATCCTTATGTAAAGTCTGTTAGTAATTTTAGTATTTTTAATCCTTTATGTTCTTTTTCTCGGATGGTTAGTAAATACGGGTGGCATTTTAGTTTGAGGCTGAGACTTTGTCCAAGATATTTTAGTATGTTAGTCAGATGGGTGGGATGATTATGGATCAAAAAGTAGAGATGAGTGAGACGAAAGCGACAGGAAATATGTCTTATGACTTATTTATTTTAGACGTCTAGTTCCATAGTACTAAATTGAGCCAGCACGGGATGCCTTTCCTGTTGGGCCAGCGATCGATTTTCCTGCCCAGTCCGGACGAGTACAGAGGGTGGGTATGCTAGTCATTGCGAGCTCCAATATTAGGCAGGTGAAGGAGCCCATGAGCATTCGGTATATTTGCCGGGAGGTCTCATCCGTGATGTGGAGGAGGCTCTGCCGGCGACTATCGAATGCACTGGGTGCAACCGGCTGCATGTAGTGGCACATGTCGGCACGAATGACGTCTGGCGCTTGGGTTCTGAGGCCATCCCCGACTCCTTTCGGCGGCTGGCTGATTTGGTGAAGACAACTAGCAACGCACGCGGGGTGCAGGATAAGCTGTCTATTTGTAGCATCGTACCCAGGGTTTATCGCAGTCCTCTGGTTTTGGAGTAGAGTGGAAGGTCTAAACTAGACGCTCAGGCGACTCTGCGACGGTATCGGATGCGAATTTCTCGACCTCCGCTATCGGGTGCAGAATTGTAGGGTTCCCCTTAATAGGTCAGGCGTGCACTACACGCAGGAAGCGGCTGCTAGGATAGCAGAGTACGTGTGGCGCGCACAAGGGGCTTTTTTTTTTTTTAGGTTAGAGAACCCCTCCCTTGGGATCAAAGACGATTTTCCTGTCAAATCGGCCACAGCGACCTCAGAGAATCTTGGTCCTCGTAGATCAGAGAACGAAAAGATTAATATGATTGTAGTAAACTGCAGGAGCATCCAAGGAAAGGTCCCAGAATTAGTATCGCTTACTGAGGGTTATAATGCAGAGACAGTATTGGGAACAGAGAGCTGGTTGAAACCAGACGCCAATGACAACGAAATCCTAAGTTCAGATTGGAATGTTTATCGTAAGGATAGGTTAGTGGCTAACGGTGGCGGCGAGTTTATTGCAGAAAAAATTCGATAAAATCTAGCGAGGTTATCACGGATCTCGAATGTGAATTAATCTGGGTGAAACTGAGTATCAAAGAACGGTCAAAAATGGTGATCGGATGCTTTTATAGACCACAGAACTTGCAGCGTATCATGAGTAATTTTCCTGATCATGCCGTTGTAATCGGGGTTGACTTCAATTAGCCAAGTATAGATTGGGAGTGTTATGCCATCAAAACTAGTGCCAGAGACAGGGAATCGTGTGGCATTGTTCTGGATGTCTTGTCCGAAAATTACCCTGAGCAGATAGTTTGAGACTAATTCGTGAGGGTAACGTCTTAGACCTTCTGACGACAAACAAACCTGAACTTATCGAATCAGTTAACGTAGAGGAAGGTATCAGTGATCATACGGCTGTGACAGCATCTATGAGGACGGGTGCTACAAGGAATGTTAAGAAAGGTAGGAAGATATATTTGCTCAGCAAGGGTGACAGGATACAGATTTCAGAACATCTCTGTAGTCAGCATCAAATATTCGACGATGAGGACGAAGATGTGGAGAACAAATGGAAAAAATTCAAAGGAATCGTTCAACATTCCCTAGACAAGTATGTTCTGAGTAAGCTTTTAAGGGATGGGAAAGATCTATCATAGTTTAATAGCCCTATTAGAAAAACGCTACGTAAACAAAGAAAACTTCATCTCAGATTCAAGAGAAGTAAAAACCTAGCTGACAAACAAAAGCTGAACGAAGCGAAAATGAGCGTAAGGAGAGCAATGAAAGAAGCGTGCAATGATTTTGAAAGTAAGACGTTGTCAACCGATCTAAGTAAAAACCCTAAGAGATTTTGGTCGTATGTAAAAGCAGTAAGTGCGTCAAAATCATCTATTCATTCTCTCAGCGACCATGCCGGCACCGAAACGGAAGATAACAGAGAGAAGACCGAAATACATCACCGCAGAAGATCGTAACACTGTCCCTTCTTTCAATCATCGAAATGGCAGATATTGAGATAACCGATCGCCGAATTGAAAAGTAGCTACAATCGCTTAGTAGCGGAAAGGCTTCAAGACCAGATGAGATACCTATAAGGTTCTATAAAGATTACGCGAAAGGATTTGCTCCCCTTCTAGCAGTAATTTATCGTAGATCGCTTGAGCGACGAAAGTTACCTAACAACAGACGTTATAAGAGAGGCGCTGTGCATAGCGGAAAGATATACTATTAAAATTTCGGGACAGCACTTTTCAGGAGGAGTCGGACAACATATTACTTCCCCCTACTGACATCTCGCGTATTGAGCACGAGGAGAAAACTCGAGAAATTAGAGCCAATACAGAAGTTTACCGACAATCATTCTTCCCACGCACTATTCGCGAGTGGAACAGGGTTGGAGGGATCAGATGGTGGTACCGAAAGTATCCCCCGCCACACACCATTAGGTGGCTTGCGGAGTATGATGCAGATGTAGATGTAGATTGAGAAGCAAATCTCCAAGATCATGGAACGTGTCAGTACATGAAATTACCACATAAAAGTAATAACAGATAAAATAAAATGTGTGATGTCAGTAACTATTCTCGAAAGAACAGATACCATTGATGACCGTGCAGCTTCTATAGAATAAACGATAATTAATTGAAACCCTCAGCTGCTTTCCTTTTTAAGTGATGAATTGTCCCAGAAAATTATTGAGTGACTCCCTTCATCAATATGACCGTATGAGGTGTGGTGCCGATACTTTCGTGTTTAGTTGGGCAGTACCTTTCAATTGAGGCATTACCCATTGCGCAATCTTATTTCTATTAATTTGCATGATTTTATGGGGAGTTTCCCTTCCCTGTATGTCACTGGGAATCGGATCCGTAGCATCTTAGGGGTATGCTAAACCGCTCAACCGCCACCTCACTCTGTACACTGGTGTGCAGAAATTAAGGTCGAAAGTGATTTTTGTGTGATGCGTCACTACCAAGTAATATAGTTCGATGAAACTTGGGCCATACACAGATGAACTGCTACAGTGTATTGTAAAAAAGGTAACTGTAAGACATACCCAATGAAACAAACAGAAATAACACTTTTATTCAAAGATAATAATTACACTGACACCGCGGTTTATGATGGTCTCCTGCTCATTACAAAAGGCGGGACATGGTCTTAATAGGGTGTGTGATTACCAAGGGCGTCAATGCATGCTCTGTAACGTTCTCTCTTGTTGGCCACAAGGTTAGTGAGGTATTCTTGTGGTAAGGCGTTGTATTTCTCTACCAGCCTGGTTGTCAGTTACTGCATGTGTGGGTGCTGCAGTATCTCTCTCCAAGGCATCTCATACATGCTGGACGGGTTTTAAGTCGCGGTAACGTGCAGGCCAGTCCATTCGCCGAATATTCTCTCGTTTCAAGAACTCCTCTGCCTGACCTGTTCGATGCGGTCGCGTATTGTCATTCATAAAAATGAAATCAGTGTTCATGGGAAAGGAGTATAGTATCACAATAACGTTGGTCGGTGAGTATACCGTGCCCAAAGATTTGGAGGTCAGTGCGCCCATACAACATTATAGCCTCCCCACACCATAACACCTGGACCACAAAAATGATCATTTTCGACAGTATTCCTGGATGCATTACGTGTTCCCACTTTACGCCAAGTGAGAGTACGTCCTCTAGCTTTTTTTTTCCTTTGAGAGACTACTCAGTTATTGTTGTTTGGAGCCGCTCATGTCTGAATGGATAAACAGCAATCTGAACTCTTTCTATTAATTCCTCTTCTCTCTCACCACTTTAAGCTCGCTTTTGTATTATCACGAAATAAAGGAGATAATGTCACGCATATGCTATCGAGTTAGAGTAGGAATCATTAAAAATAAAGGCGTTTACGTTTTTTCACGAAATTTCGATCAACGTTTCCTCTTTCGAATGTGATAATACTCGTATTTGGTTGTTGGTGCCCACCTCCGTAGGGAGAAATGATCATTGTGAAAAAATAGGGTAGAGTAGTTACGTAGATGTAGATGCAGATTGTCCAGTAACATAAAATGCTTGACAGATAGCAAAGCAGGTCTTAAATCCACCTTAAAATCATTTCTCCTGGACAACTCCTTCTATTTCACAGGCGAATTTCTTCTTAAAAACTGGTAACCAGTTCAAAAGAAGCCCTTGTTTCTAAGTTTAGTTACAAGAGTAGGATTAAAACAAAAATGTTTTGATTAATGTTAACACTAATCATGTATATATATCCTGCAAACTGACTCATTCCAAATCATTTGGCTAAAAGAATCTTTCAACTGATCTATGGAACACGTAACTAACTAATTAACAAATAACGAAAGGAAACTAATGCTCACTACACCAATTTGGTTTATTGTCTTAAGACGTCAGGTGAAATAATTCACCCTTCGTCACTAGTGATCTTATCAGTCTCTTTAGTTTCCAGGATGTGCCTGTAACACAATTTGCTTAGCGGCGTGACGCATCGGCTAAGAATTGGCCTCGTTTCGATGGATGGGGGATACAAACCCCCTCCAAGACATGATAATTTAGGTGGTTCATGTGTGTGATTTAATTCGTACAAAGAACACCCTCACTGGTCAACGCGAGCTTTCGACTCGTCTCTCCCTATGTTTACAGGTCGTTTAACATTTCTCAATTCCTTCAAATACAATTCGGCGGCTACAGAATATTTCAGCAGCATTTTTCATCTTCAGTCCTCCATATTGGTTTTAGCGAGGAATGGCTGCCCAAGATTTATCTGTTGTTCCTTGGACGTTAGCAGACGTGCAAGGCGTCTCCTTTCATCCTATATAAGTATTCCCCTTATCACAGTAGACCCACTGCCCTCCTCGATGTCAATGTCATCTATGGTAATGATTTTTAAATGAGGAAAATGACAAGTTGACCGTGGTTTAGAGTCCACTGTAATCTGTAGTTATAACAACTTGCGTAAATCATTCCAAAGATTGAGCCCGAAATAGACCACATCTAGCAAAGCACTGTGGTATTAAAACCAGCTTTAGAGTGGAGGGCAACTTTACATTAGATGTAAAACTTAACGGCTAGAGGAATTCAACGGCAATGGCTTTCAACCAAGTGACAGGCTATGTATATCCTAAACCAACATATTTCGTTTTTAGAATAGATCCCACTGATGCTCTCCAGGCTTAAGAGCATCCACTAGCCTCTGTTCCTACGCCAATGGTAATCTCTGTCCCCTGTGAGGTGGGCTTAGCAGAGGTGTTGGTGAAAGTTGACCTCGTAGCTGCACAGTGAGAAGGTAGTTCTAATGGTACGGTAATTTCATGCCGAGTGTGGAACTACGAGACAAATTGTTGCAGTTCGAACAAAAATAGATAGGGGAGAAGGTCGTTTGTTGCTGCACGGATAGTAAATGAAGTACGGATGTAGTGTGTGGATGGTAATGAGGACGCGGAGCGAAAGACAAATGAGGGGAGGTGCCGGCGGCAGGTGAGTAGTACAGCAGTGAATGGATGACGTCACAGCGCAATTAGCGGGCTCGTCTGTCAGCCACAAGCGGACAGCCGGGCACTTGTTGCGCGTCCGCAAAGGGCAGCGCCCCATTTCTGCCTGCACAAGTAAGCACAAAACAACGTGCACCCCCGGGAAGCTCTCCCTAGCCCTATTAACGATCCTAACCTTCCTCCTCCCTCTCCTAAATGGTTAGTTAATAAAGGAGATAAGCACTACAATTACAATGAAATAATAAAGACGAAAAGTGTGTGAAAATTTTGTATCGTTTTTTGTCACTGGTACTCGCTTTTCGCAGCCAGAATCCGCACACTGTTGTCCATGTGTGGTGCCTGAGAAAAATTAGACGACGTGTTGTTCCTCAGATTTATTCGGAGACGATCGAGGAGAACCCGGGTTAATACTTTACATCGCTAGGTTATGAAATCAATAAAAAAAAAAGGGGGTCTCCAGGCTCGCGTTGGTCCAGGGGCAGAGTTAAAATTGTCCAACACTGACAAGCTCCCTGTAGCAATCTACTTTCAGGATTCCGAGATCCAATCGATGGAATAACTGCTTGCGACGGACATATCGAGCTGCTGGTGTAGGCTGGTTGCAGATCTGGATGCGAGCGTGTTGTAACTGCGGAAATAGAAGACATTTTCTAGAAATGCGACTGCATTTCTATCGTGAGTTTCCTGTACATGTCTGACTACAAGGCAGTGAAGTATAGCACGTGTTCAACTAAGCTGGCGGCAAACGTGCACGTCAGTCTTCACGAATTACCAAACCCAATCGACTCAAAATTTACCGCGCCTTCAATGCCCAACGCTTTTAACCGTTTCCACAACGAAAAGCTGTTTCGAAATCTGGTCGTATGTAAGGCACACCAGCGGCAAGACGCAATCAATACTTTCACTACACGACAGCAGTGGTGATGTTACTGATGACAGTGCCACAAAAGCAGAGTCACTAAACTCAGGAATTCATAATATATTTTAATTTAATTTCATAGCTGGTCATCCATGTGCATAATTAATGAAACTGTGTGATAAATCAGTGTCGTGTGACTAGGGCGTCCCGTTGAGTAGACCGTTCGCCGGGTGCAAGTCTTTCTATTTGACGCCATTTCGGCAACTTGCGCGCCGATGGGGATGAAATGATAATGATTAGGACGACACAACACCCAGTCCCTGAGAGGAGAAAATCTCCGACCCAGCAGGGAATCGAACCTCAGGCCATTCTGTCGCGCTGACCACTCGGCTACCGGGGGCGAACACCGCACAGCTTCCATTGGGAAAACACTTCCCATGGAAGTTTGTCCACCGATTTTATTTTTCCTGTATGTTCGCAACATACAGAGCTATTTTGAGGAACTTAAGGTTGCAGCAGTTGTAGTGAGAAGTGTCAGTCTCATTATACCAACAGATTCGAACGAAAATCTTCGTTCTATTTCGTCAAAGAAACAGATAACTGAGTCCTAACCCCCTTATACACGATAGACTTTCTTGTCCAGTTGTCTGCTCGAGACGGGCGAGTCTATTGTAGCGCCCCTGGCTTTTGATTCCTGTACTGTGTTTAATCTGTCTCGAGTTGTCGCCAAAACTGCGTGTGTTCTGAGAATTGTCTGTTGTGCAGTTTGGAACGTGGACGGTGAAAGTGAGGCTATGACGCACTACCCTTTTTACAAAAATATCTAAATATAAAGACAAATTGTGGGAACAATTTATTAATGACCAAATCAGAATTCGTAGTGAATATTCCTGCCGAAGGTCGTGTGGTAAATTCAGAACTGGAAGGATAGCAAAAGTGTGCTCAAAACGTTTCAAAACATACATTCATTTGCTCAAGAAAATGTATACTTGTAAACTCATCAGACATCTAGAAAACATTAAACAGTGGCTTTTTGCTTTATCCTTCATATCTTGTTTTCTTCCCCGGTGCCAAATAAGATCGAAATTATTTTTATTGGCGAATACTTCTTACTTTTTCACTGTTGAAATAATTTTTATCGAAACACGTTTATCTGTTTACATCCTTATCAATGCAAAGTGTAGGTTTTTTCCTCCGTAAAACGTAAATACGTTTTTGCTTTCAGATATTTCGTCTCTCTTCTACACCAATAATAGGAAAAATACTACGACCTCGTGCAATTTTTTATTGTGTCATGAATATATAGGAAACGACATAAAAAGATTAATAAGGCACGAAAGCACAAAATGCATTTCTATAATAGGATTGAATCCGGCCAGAATAGGTTAATGTTGTGAAATGACGGAACAGCAATCGTCCATTCGTGACTGTGGGTTCTTTGATTGCTCTGGGAGATGACTGATCGGGACTACAGCATACGATATATTAGTTCACTTTATTACAAGAATGGTAAAACGATTTGCTTAACTTTATACAATCCACTGTCACAGGAGTGTATCAAATGTTTACAACCGTCTTTGAACAGTAAAGCATCACTTGATGCACACAGTTACAAACGCTTCTCTTGAAGTTTAAGTTCAACAGCTACAGAAGTACAGTTCTATCTGAGACTTGAATGGAACTGATGTATTTACACTATGTTGCCTGCTTCATCGGCGGTCACGAAGTCGGGTAGAGCGAATCCATACTCTGCTCTACATCGATCTCCGTGAGATAGCGCTGTGGTGCTGAGAGTGTTTCCAGGAGGGTCTCCCATTTTTCGGATTGCAGTGAGACATCACTAATGTTTGTGGTATAGAGGTGCGTAACCGGTTTTCGTGTGTCACCGCGGACTTTGGACGATATCAAAATTAACTTGCAAAGTTAGCAGACCAGCAGACACAACCTCAGTCTTCTGTTTCTTCGCATCCGCAGTGTGCAGAATACTCGGTCATTTTGATCTCCACACTCGGCACAGTCTAAAGATCGCTGACATCACTGACATATTCGCAACGTGGTTGGTTGCAGATTTGCACGAGACATGAAAAGCGTATGCACTTTTGGTGATTGATTTTGACCAGAAAGTCGCTCTTGCAGAACGGAATTAAGGAATGAGAAGTTATAGAACAGAGAACAGCTAGAAACTAAACATCAGAACTTGGGTCACAAGGTAGACGAAGTTAAGGAATTCTGCTACCTTGGCAACAAAATAACCTGAGATGGACGGAGCAAGGTGGATATAAAAAGCAAACTAACGCTGGCAAAAAAGCATTCCAGGCATAGAGAAGTCTACTAGTATCAAACATAGCCCCTAATTTGAGTAAGAAATTTCTGAGAATGTACATTTGGATCACAACATTTTATGATAGTGAAACAGGACTGTGGGAAAACCGGAACAGAAAAGAATCGAAGCATTTGAGGTATAGTGCTACAGAAGAATTTCGAAAGTTAGGTGGACCTATAATGTAAGGAACGAGGAGGTTCTTCGCAGGATAGGCGAGGAAACGAATATATGGAAAACACTGACAAGAAGAAAAGATCGAATGACAGGATATTAGTAAAGACTTCAGGAAATAGCTTCCATGGTACCAGAGGGAGCCGTAGTGAGTAAAAACTGGAATGCATTCAGCAATTAATTGAGGACGTGGGTTGCAACTGCTAATCTGAGATGAAAAATTTGGCATAGGAAAGGAACTCGCGGCGAGCTGCATGAAACCTGTCAAAAGACCGAAAAAAGTCAAAACAACTGTAAAATTTGATTGTACTTCGCTATGTCCTTGTGCTGTGCCTGTTCTGGGGCAACCACAAGCGCCGAAACGAAAATGAAGAATGCAAGACCAGAGAAGGCGGTAAATGGAAATGAGCGTTTGGCGTCATTGGCCGGGAGGCTCCTTTCGGGGCAGGTCCGGCCGCCTTGGTGCAGGTCTTATTACATTCGACGCCACATTGGGCGACCTGCGCGCGTGATGGGGATGAAGTGATGATGAAGACAACACAACACCCAGTCCCTGAGTGGAGAAAATCTCCGGCCCAGCCGGGAATAGAACCCGAGCCCGTAGGACGGCAATCCGTCACGCTGACTGCTCAGCTATCAGGGCGGACGAGAAGGCGGTGAAACGACGTCGGCCAATGGTGTGCTGATTAGAACCGCGCCACGACAGGAGCGACACCTGCAAGAAGTGAATATAAGCGCCGCTCCTACCAGCCTCGGCTGGACATTAGTGGACATTATTCGCAGAGTATTAGCACGGCCTAGCATATAGCGCTACGAGAATAGTTATTAGTGATCCACAAACTGTGTGTCAAACTTGCAGAAACATTGCATGTAGCCAAGGACTCTGGATTATACAGGGTGATTCAAAAAGAATACCACAACTTTAGGAATTTAAAACTCTGCAACGACAAAAGGCAGAGCTAAGCACTATCTGTCGGCGAATTAAGGGAGCTATAAAGTTTCATTTAGTTGTACATTTGTTCGCTTGAGGGGCTGTTGACTAGGCGTCAGCGTCAGTTGATGCTAAGATGGCGACCGCTCAACAGAAAGCTTTTTGTGTTATTGAGTACGGCAGAAGTGAATCGACGAGAATCCGCGGGAAACAACGTATGAACGTGACTCGCCTAAGGTGAACGTTTTCTGTGCCATTTTAGCCAATAAAGTTTTTGGTCCCTTTTTCTTTGAAGGTGCTACTGTAACTGGACTACAGTATCTGGAGATGTTAGAGAATTGGCTGTTCCCTCAGCTCGAACAAGAAGCACAACAATTCATATTTCAGCAGGATGGAGTGCCACCACATTGGCATTTATCTGTCCGTAACTGCCTGAACGTCAACTACCCGAGGCGATGGATCAGCCGCCAGGCAGCCCGTGACAGAGCACTTCATCACTGGCCTCCAAGAAGCCCTGTTCTTACCCCCTACGATTTTTTCTTATGGGGGTATGTTAAGGATATGGTGTTTCGGCCACCTCTTCCAGCCACCATTGATGATTTGAAACGAGAAATAACAGCAGCTATCCAAACTGTTACGCCTGATATGCTACAGAGAGTGTGGAACGAGTTGGAGTATCGGGTTGATATTGCTCGAGTGTCTGGAGGGGGCCATATTGAACATCTCTGAACTTGTTTTTGAGTGAACAAAAACTTTTTTAAATACTCTTTGTAATGATGTATAACAGAAGGTTATGTTTCTTTCATTAAATACACATTGTTAAAGTTGTGGTATTCTTTTTGAATCACCCTGTATTGCCTGTCGCCCATTGCTTGCGACAACAAGTTGTACAGTCTAATTGAGTATTGTCGAACCTGCTTTATTGAAATAAAACTATTAATGTTATTTGCTTGATTCTGAAAGCGCAGCATACCTTAGGCACCCTATAGAAGACGAGTGGGCAAGAACTCACAATGCTACTGCCAAATTTGGACTAGATATCATTGCTCGAAATGGAAGGGAACCCGATGAGAAAATTGATCGTCACAATAGTGTAAATAAGACTGACATTTTCGAAATGTGATATAGTCAGTAATAGATTGCTGTTCTACATCTACATCTACATCCGTACTCAGCAAGCCACCTGACGGTGTGTGGCGGAGGGTACCTGGAGTATCTCTTTCGGTTCTCCATTCTATTCCAGTCTCGTAATGTTCGTGGAAAGAAAGATTGTCGGTATGCCTCTGTGTGGGCTCTAATCTCTCTGATTTTATCCTCATGGTCTCTTCGCGAGATGTACATAGGAGGGAGTAGTATACTGCTTGACTCCTCGGTGAAGGTATGTTCTCGAAACTTCAACAAAAGTCCGTACCGAGCTACTGAGCGTCTCTCCTGCAGAGTCTTCCACTGGAGTTTATCTATCATCTCCGTAACGCTTTCGCGATTACTAAGTGATCCTGTAGCGAAGCGCGCTGTTCTCCGTTGGACTCCCGCTACCACTACTACTATTATTACCATTATTATTATTATTATTGTTATTAGTATTGCGCGCTGCTCATGTGCTATCCACATTCTAATGATTAGTGTATTTATTATTATTATTATTGCTAGTATTGTGCGCTGCTCATGGCTGTCCACATTCTAATGATTACTGTATTTAACATTGTTATAATTATTATTATTGTTACTGTGTACTACTCATGTACATTGTGTAAGTATGCTGTTTAGATTTTTATGTTGGTAACACCACGTAGCGCCCTGTATGAAAATCACTGACTGCGCTGTGTGAAGTCTGTGGCTGGTTGGACTCATTGTTGAAATATTCACTAAGGTAGTGTTGGGCAGTTGTATGTAAACAGCGCGTAGCGTTGGGCAGTTGGAGGTGAGCCACCAGCAGTGGTGGATGTGGAGAGAGAGATTCCAGAGTTTTGAGAGGCGGATGATCTGGATGTGTGTCCGCCAGAAAAAGGAAATTTGTAAAGATGGAGGTCATGAATTTATATATATATATGATGACTTTGGAACATTATTAAAGTAAATACATTGTTTGTTCTCTATCAAAATCTTTCATTTGCTAACTATGCCTACCAGTAGTTAGTGCCTTGAGTAGTTAGAATCTTTTTTCAGCTGGCAGTATTGGCGCTCGCTGTATTGCAGTAGTTCGAGTAACGAAGATTTTTGTGAAGTAAGTGATTCATGAAAGGTATAGGTTATTGTTAGTCAGGGCCATTCTTTTGTAGGGATTATTGAAAGTCAGACTGCGTCGCGCTAAAAATATAGTGTGTCAGTTTAGTGATGATCAGAATAAGTAAAGAGAGAAATGTCTGAGTACGTTCAGTTTTCCTCAGCTGTCTTTGTATCATATAACATTAAAGTTTTTCCAGCAGAATCATTCTTAATTTTTCTAATGGGTCGTTTCAGTTGATAAGCCAAAACATTAAGACCACCGCGCCGTTGGATGCCGCCTGGTGTTGCGGGCACTAGGTGCAGTAAGAAATGAATGTAAGCGGTGCAGACACGGTCGGGGGATCGTCTTAGCGATAATGTGGGCTGCAAATGGGGACATACATTAAGACAAGCGACTTTGACAAAGGGCAGATTATTATTACGCAGAAGCCGGCCGAAGTGGCCATGCGGTTCTAGGCGCTGCAGTCTGGAACCGCAAGACCGCTACGGTCGCAGGTTCGAATCCTGCCTCGGGCATGGATGTGTGTGATGTCCTTAGGTTAGTTAGGTTTAACTAGTTCTAATTTCTAGGGGACTAATGACCTCAGAAGTTGAGTCCCAGAGTGCTCAGAGCCATTTGAACCATTAGCCACTATTACGCAGAGCCTGTGAACGAGTATCTCGAAAAGGACAAAGTTGTTCGAATGTTCACGTGATACTGTCGTGAGCATCTGGGGAAACAGGTAGAAGGACAGTGAAACTACTATTAGGCGCTAAATGGTTGGACGTCCACGACTCTTCACAGAACGTGGGGTTCGGTGGTTTGTCTGCTCTGTAAAGTACGATAGATCGTGATCTGTGGAATCTCTGCCAAAAAAGTAAAATGCTGGTGCACGTTCAAGTGTTTCGGAGCTTACCGTTCATCGTAAATTATTGAACATGGAGCTGCGCAACAGACCATCCCAACGTTTTCAAATGCTGACCCAACGAGATCGCAAATCGCGACTGCAGTGGGCACGGTACCATCGGTATTCGACCGTCGATCAATTTTTGCTACGCTAGATCGCTGGTCGCCTCCACAAACGCCGTCATGGAGGTGAATTGTGGCTCGCAACATGCAGCGCCCCACGAACGCACCTGGTGGGAACAATATTATGCTAAGGGGGACTTTCTTCTGCGCTTGCATGGGACCTGTGGTAATATTAGAAGACACACTGACAGCTGCAAACCACCTTTTTCCCCTCATGTGTGTGTTGGGGTTTACGGGAGCTCAACGTCGAGGTCATCAGCGCCCTGACACACATTAAAAGAAACGAATGTGGACAAACTTAGTAAAATGGAAGCATACACGCAAAGAAAGCGGGAAAAAATGTTGTATAAGAAAATAAAATGCAAGGAAAACGAGAAAGGAGTGACAAGGATGCCGCGGGAAATTGTCACTGGCTGGCCACTTACGTAAAATATGGGCGAGCCAATCACCCTGTGAACAAATGAAGACCCTCTCCCTAAAATCATGGTAAAAACATTGGACAAGTCACAGAACTTTAAAACTTTAACCTATTCGTTTGAGTATTTCCTAAAAGAGATGGCAGATCCACCGGCAAGTCAGCCGCGGCCCGCTGGTCAGAAAATAAAACACAATCAAATAAAACGTGGTGCATAGTGACCTGGACGCCACAAGCACCACACATTGGAGGGTCCTCTCGTCGGAGCAGGAAGCACGCGTCATAGGACTGTGGCCTATCCGAAGCCAAGTGAGGAGAACCTAGTCTTCCCCGACGGCTATGTCCTCTTTCATCAGTATAACTGCCCCTTTCTCGACTCCACAACCGTGCTACAGTGGTTTAAGGAGCATTATAGTGAACTGAGGCTGATGTCTCGGCGACCAAGTTCGCCCGATGTAAATCCTGTGGAACCCATCTGGATCGCTTTCGGGCGCCATCACTGCGCACGTAAATCAGCGGCCCGTTATTTACGCGAATTACGTGACCTGTGCGTAGACATCTAATGCCACATACCTCCACAAACATGCCAAGATGGACAAACAAGCTATTAGGCAAGTGCTCGTAAAGTTTTGGCTCATCAGTGTATACGCGTGTTGTAATGTCAACTCTCTAATAATGTCCGGTTGGATGTAAGAGATGTCTTCAAAACCCTTTTACCTGAAAGAAAGAAATAAAATAAATTTCTGGATAGCTGAAGTGGAGTAACGATAACGTGAGTTGAATCGTAAGTAGAGCAGGTGTCAGATTTGGGTTCATTGGGAGGATACTGAGAATATGCAGTCAATCCACAAAGGAGACTGCTTATAAAACAGATGTGCTTCCTACACTAGAATTCTTCTCAGGTGTGTGGAACTGTACCAAATAGGTCTAATAGTGGACCTGTACGTATACAACGAACGGCAGCACGAATAGTTACAGGTTCCTTTGGCCAACATGGAGGATTCCGGAAATGCTCAAAAGAAAAAAAAAGCGAAAGTCACAGGCATCAGACATCATCAACCTCGGGAAAACCTACTTAAAAAAAAAAAAAGAAACAAGAATCAGCGTTGGGTGACGAATCTCTTGAGTACTCTATGACCTCCTCTGTATCGCTCGTATATGGACCTGAAGCACGGCCAGACTGTGTATGGCGCTCGCAGAGGCCGTTAAGCAGACATTCTTCCAGCCCTCAGTACCCTAATGGAAAGAAATGAAACTATCTGATCAAAAACGTGCGGACATCTGTTAGTGGATATTTGATGCGCGGTGTGTCCGTCCTTTCCCTTGATGGTAGTTTGAACTCATCTGCTTACACTTTTAATGAGGCGTCTAATAGTCTGCGTAGGAACAGCAGCTTATTCTTCCTGAAGAGCCGAATCCAGAGAAGGCAGTAATGTTGGACGTTAAGATCTGGAGCGAAACCGACGTTCTCACTCATCCCAGTTACCACTGGGTTCATTTCGGGACTCTAGGCATATTAGTCCATTTCAGGAATTCTATTATCCGCAAACTATTGGCTCACAGGTACTGATTTATGAAAGAGTGCATTGTCATGCTCATACAAACAAACATCGCCTCCGAATTTTTCCTCTACGGCACGCAGTGCACATTGCTATAAAATCTGATCATACCCCTCTGCATTTTAGACTTTTCTTAAGCGCAGTAAGGGGGCCACACTCAAACCACGAAAAACACTCCCACACCCACACTCTTCCGTACTTCAGTGTTGGCACTACGCATGATGGCTACATGCCATCATGCAGATGGCTACTGCTCACACTGCTGACATTGTCCAGGCATTCGCGAAACCCTAATCCTGCCACCGGATTGCTACAGCGCATAGCGTGATTCGTCACTGCAAATCATTCCTTTTCAATAATCCACTGTCGAGTTACGCCACACACACACCAAAAAAAGTTTTCCATCACCCCGGTTCCCAGAACTCCTGAAGATAGACGTTGACTTTGGATATTGTATCACAGACGCAGTCCCTTTGACCAGAAATGTCGCTAAACCCGCCCAAAGCTGTAAACAACCACGCATGAGCAGCGCCTGTTAGATGGAGTTCCAATCATTCCACCAGAAAGGAGGTACACGGCTCGTGTTGTCTGTAGTTCAACTATACCTAGACGGTTAATACCAGGGTTCGATCGTGTCCGAATTATTACTTTGTGCGAGGAAGGGCTCTCAACAAGGGAAGTGTCCAGGCGTCTCTGAGTGACCAAAACGATGTTGTTCGTACATGGAGGAGATACAGAGAGACAGGAACTGTCGACGCCATGCCTCGCTCAGTCCGCTCAATGGCTACTACTGCAGTGGATGACCGCTACCTGCGGATTATGGCTCGGAGGAAACCTGACAGCAACGCCACCATGTTGAATAATGCTTTTCGTGCAATAGGCTGCATGATACACAACTTCACTCCCGACGTCCATGGCGAGGTCCATGTTTGCAACCACGACAAAATGGCTCTGAGCACTATGCGACTTAACTTTTGAGGTCATCAGTCGCCTAGAACTTAGAACTAATTAAACCTAACTAACCTAAGGACATCACACACATCTATGCCCGAGGCAGGATTCGGACCTGCGACCGTAGCGGTCGCTCGGTTCCAGACTGTAGCGCATAGAACCGCACGGCCACTCCGGCCGGCGCAACCACGACACCATGCAGCACAGTACAGATGGGCCCAACAACAAGCCGAGTGGACCGCTCAGGATTGGCATCACGTTCTCTTCACCGATGAGTGTCGCATGTGCCTTCAACCAGACAATCGCCGGAGACGTGTTTGGAGGCAACCCGATCAGGCTCAATGCCTTAGACATACTGCCTAGCGAGTGCAGCAAGGTGGAGGTTCGTTGCCGTTTTGGGGTGGCATTATTTGGGGCCGACATACGCTGCTGGTGGCTATGGAAGGCGCCGTGGCGGCTGTACGATACGTGAATGTCATCCTCCGATCGGTAGTGCAACAATATCGGCAGCATATTGGCGAGGCATTCGTCTTCATGGATGACAATTCGCGCCCCCATACTGCACATCTTGCGAATGACTTGCTTCAGGATAACGACATCGCTCGACTAGAATGGCCAGCATGTTCTCCAGACATGAACCCTACCAAAGATCTACATTCACACTGTCGTCCATTCAGGAACACAAGTTTCACAATAGTGGGTGAGTGCAAATAAGAGTGTGAAGCAAATTATGTTCTTGCACCATGTACATTTGATGAATCCCCCATTTGTGCGTCGAAACGGTAGTATACTATTATCACTTCAGCAAGTGTGATGCAATTTTTTCTTTATTGTTCTATTCCTATTGTTTGCGTTTATTCTGTGAAACTAAAAATGTGTTCTATAGGTTTGCTACTTTGAAATAAACGAAGCGAAAGCGGATTGTCAAAAGAAAACTCCTGTAAATTTAAAACAGTCTTTTTACATGTCAGAAATATGTTCTCTTATACACTGAAGATCCAAAGAAACTGGTATAGGCATGCGTATTCAAATACAGAGATATGTAAAGGGGCAAAAATACGGCGTTGCTGTCGGCAATGCCTATATAAGACAATTAGTGTCCGACGCAGTTGTTAAATCGGTTATTGTTACTACAGTGACAGGTTATCAAGATTTAAGTGAGATTGAACGTGGTGTTATAGTCGGCGCACGAGCGATGGGGCACATTATCTCCGAGGTAGCGATGAAGTGAGGATTTTCCCGTACGACCATTTCACTAGTGGACCGTGAATACCAGGAATCCGGTAAAATATCAAATCCCAGACACCGCAGCGGACGGAAAAAAGATCCTGTAAGAACGCGACCAACGACGACTGAAGAGAATGGTTCAACGTGACAAAAGTGCAACCCTTTCGCAAATTGTTGCAGATTTCGGTGCTGGGCCATCAACAAGAGTCAGCGTGCGAACCATTCAGCGAAGCATCATCGACATGGGCTCTCGGAGCCGAAGTCCCATTCGTGTACCCTTGATGACTGCACGACGCAAAGTTTACGCCTCGCCTGGGCCTGTCAACACCGACATTGGGCTGCTGATGATTGGAAACATGTTGCCTGGTTGGACGAGTCTCGATTAGAATTATATAGATCAGAAGGACTTAAACGTCCTCTTAGAAAAATTAAGAATGACTGTACTGGAAAAACTCTTACGTTATTTGATTTTCAAACAGCTGGGCAAAACTCAACGTACTCAGACAGTTTTCTCTTTACTTATTTTGATCATCAGCAAACTGGCACATAATTTTTTAGTGCAACGCAATCTGACTTTCAATAATCCCTACAAAAGAATGGCCCTGACTTACAATAACCTATACCTTTCATGAATCACTTACCTCACAAATATCTTCGCTACTCGAACTACTGCAATTCAGCGAATGCCAATACTGCCAGCTAAATAAAAGATTCTAACTACTGAAGGCACTAACTACTGACAGGCATAGTTAGCAAGTGAAAGATTTTGCTAGAGAACAAACAATGTATTTACCTTAATAGCGTACAAAAGTTATGTACGTATATAATTTTGTGACATCCAATTAAACAAATTTCGTTTTTCTGACGGACACACGTCCAGATCGTCCGCTCAAAACTCTGGTATCTCTCTCTCTCTCCACATCAACCACTGCTGGCGGCTCACCTCCAACTGCCCAACGCTATGCTCTGTTCACATCCAGCTGCCCAACACTACACAAGCGAATATTCCAACAATGAGTCCAACCAGCCACAGACTGCACACAGCGCAGTCAACGATTTTCACACAGAGCACTACGTGGCGTTACCAACATAAAAACCTAAACAGCCTCAGCCTACTTACAGGACGTGTACGAATATGGAGACAATCTCTTGAAGCCATGGACCCTGCATGTCAGCAGGGGACTGTTCAAGCTCGTGGAGGCTCTGTAATGGTGTGGGACGTGTGCAGTTGGAGTGGTATGGGACCTCTGGTATGTGTAGAAACGACTTTGACGGGTAAACATCCAGTCTGATCACCTGCATCCATTCATTCCCGTTGTGCATTCCGACGGACTTTGGAAACTTCAGCAGGACAATGCGACTCATGGTGTCAGTCCTCTCCAGCACTACGTCAGACATTAGTCGAATCCATGCTACGTCGTGTTGCGGCACTTCTGCCTGCTCAAATGGTTCAAATGGCTCCGAGCACTATGGGACTTAACATCTGAGGTCATCAGTCCCCTAGACCTTAGAACTACTTGAACCTAACTAACCTAATGACATTACACACATCCATGCCCGAGGCAGGATTCAATCCTGCGACCGTAGGGGTCGCGCGGTTCCAGATTGAAGCGCCTAGAACCGCTCGGCCACACAAGCCGGCCTCTGCGTGCTCGCGGGGGGCCTACACGATATTAGGCAAGTGTATCAGCTTCTTTGGCTCTTCAGTGTATTAGAGTATCATACGAACTACACTCCTGGAAATTGAAATAAGAACACCGTGAATTCATTGTCCTAGGAAGGGGAAACTTTATTGACACATTCCTGGGGTCAGATACATCACATGATCACACTGACAGAACCACAGGCACATAGACACAGGCAACACAGCATGCACAATGTCGGCACTAGTACAGTGTATATCCACCTTTCGCAGCAATGCAGGCTGCTGTTCTCCCATGGAGACGATCGTAGAGATGCTGGATGTAGTCCTGTGGAACGGGTTGCCATGCCATTTCCACCTGGCGCCTCAGTTGGACCAGCGATCGTGCTGGACGTGCAGACCGCGTGAGACGACGCTTCATCCAGTCCCAAACATGCTCAATGGGGGACAGATCCGGAGATCTTGCTGGCTAGGGTAGTTGACTTACACCTTCTAGAGCACGTTGGGTGGCACGGGATACATGCGGACGTGCATTGTCCTGTTGGAACAGCAAGTTCCCTTGCCGGTCTAGGAATGGTAGAACGATGGGTTCGATGACGGTTTGGATGTACCGTGCACTATTCAGTGTCCCCTCGACGATCACCAGTGGTGTACGGCCAGTGTAGGAGATCGCTCCCCACACCATGATGCCGGGTGTTGGCCCTGTGTGCCTCGGTCGTATGCAGTCCTGATTGTGGCGCTCACCTGCACGGCGCCAAACACGCATACGACCATCATTGTCACCAAGGCAGAAGCGACTCTCATCGCTGAAGACGACACGTCTCCATTCGTCCCTCCATTCACGCCTGTCGCGACACCACTGGAGGCGGGCTGCACGATGTTGGGGCATGCTACCAGTGTTAAAGACTGCGATGGAGCTCCGTATGCCACGGCAAACTGGCTGACACTGACGGCGGCGGTGCACAAATGCTGCGCAGCTAGCGCCATTCGACGGCCAACACCGCGGTTCCTGGTGTGTCCGCTGTGCCGTGCGTGTGATCATTGCTTGTACAGCCCTCTCGCAGTGTCCGGAGCAAGTATGGTGGGTCTGACACACCGGTGTCAATGTGTTCTTTTTTCCATTTCCAGGAGTGTATATTAAGAAAACTGGCATGTCAAAGGCTCGAAAGCGGGAGCACGGGTGCAATAAACTAACACTCAACCGACTTCTCAACGGGAGCTCCACACGACAAACGGTCACAGTTATGCTTTTCCTGTGCTCTGTAAGTAGGGTGTTACTTATTACTTACCGTTTGCGCACGTTGTCCTGGTAGGGATGGCTGTTATCACTGAAACAACCGATTTAAAGGTTATATCGGTTTTTTCCACGCCAGTTTAATCTCAGAGTTAAAACTGCTTAAAATAACCGGTTCCTGAAAAAAAGCAGACTTTCGGTTTTTCATCCCTATCATTTTCTGTAACAAGCATAAAAATCGAACAAATATTGAAGAATTTTGACTCTCTTAATTTCAAGACACATAGAATCAAAACATTAAATGAAAAAGGGAAACAAAAGAAAAACCTAGTCCGTCCAACGCCCGCTGCTATTCTCGAAAAGTGATTAGTGGTTGAATACTATCGACAAAATAACACCAGTATTGTCCTATTGATTCTAATTTTTTGAAACTCTGCTCAAAAATCACGTTTTAATGTGAGGTCAGTCTACTATTTGGACTTTACCAGTTGTCAGGGCTAAAGGGTGAGAACTAAAGTTAAATAACTGTTTTTCGTGATATTGTATCCGCTTTCAAGGGCTACAAGTAAATGAAGTCGTCTTATGTAGACACAGACAGCAGATCGGGTACTTTTTGTTTTTTATGTGTGCTATGAATGAATTGTTCAGTTTTCTTTCTATTACTGTTGCCATAATTACCTTCCTCATTCATTATTTCATAGAAATGGCTGACAAACCTTCAGTCTTTTAAAGGAAATGAAGCGTTGTATGTAACTGCTGCGTCACTTCAAAAATATACATCCATTCTAGGGTTGGTACCATTCTGCAGTGCAATGGATGTCCGGCGTCGGCAGCGAGAAACTAGCGTGTAGAGAAGCTGAGGGTAAGGAAGGAGAGGCACACGGTAGTCGGCTGCAATCCGTATAGCTTTTATTGTTCTTGCAAATCTACAGGTGTATACGCAGAAGGTCACTGGGGCGCCTCAGTATCCTTGTGCCTATACTCCTATAAGAACATGTGGTGCCACAAACTGCCGCGAGTCTGTTGAAAATAACGAAAATGCACTGAAGATCGCTATCTATACCCGAAATCTATATTTGCAAGAATAATAAAAGCTAATGGGATTTCGACTGACTGCTGTGTGCCTCTCCTTCCTTATAGACTGCGGTCGCTGTGCACAACGATTCCTGATGGTATCAAAGTTGGTTAAGGTGAGGGTAAGTCTTGCAGGCCGCAGGTACACGCTTGCATTTAGCCACGACACATAGCAACAAGGACACTATTGTCTCAGCAACCCTGTACCAATTCTGAAGCCGTGTGTTTGTTGCTCGTTTCTGTCGGCATTGTTATTAAAACAGCAGTGATCGCTTTTTCCATTTTCTATAGTAACGCAATATTTCAAACTAATGCAAATATTACGAATAAAAATTACTGCTTTAAAAAATGTTTATTTAAAAACGAAAAATTTTAGCCCTGCAGCTATGGCTAACTCATATTTCGTTTTTTTTTACTCTGTTATTTGTAAAAAATAAAAGACACCTGTTATAACCAATACCAAACAAATTCTGAAAAATACAGGTAATTTGTATATATAATAGAAAGTTGTGTTAGTTACACTATTTATAACTCAAGACCCACTGGACCGATTTGGCTGAAAAATGGTGTAGACGTAGCTTAGAACCAGGAGACGGACAAAGGATACTTTTTATCCCGTTCGACCGTTATAAAACGTGGTATAACAAAAACGCATCTGACATGGAATAACAAAACGCAAATGTCAGCTAAACGTCTATGGCTAAGTATCAGTATATATCATTAATTAAAAATTTAAAGAAATAAATTGTATTTTCTTTGAATCGTCATTAACAATTCCGCGACCAAGACAATCGAATATTTCTCCACAAGCCCGTGATGCAAGAAGGATATAAAATATACATGAGATCATTGGTAAAATGCATTCATTCAAATCTATTGACTGTGTAACAAATGAAGATGAAGCCACCAACTATCCAATTGAATTTTTAAACTCCTTGGATGTGCCTGGCTTACCACCGCACAATTTACGCCTAGAAGTTGGCTCCGTAGTAATAATGCTTCGAAACATAAACCAACCAAAACTGTGCAACGGTACGCGTTTGGTGGCAACTAAATAGACGAAAAATGTTATTTATGCGACGATAATCAAAGGAAAATTCGAAGGTGAGGAAGTTCTCATTCCGAGGATCCCGATGGTCCCAACCAATACGCCGTTTGAGTTTAAAAGACTTCGATTTCCGCTCCATCTTGCATTCGCCATGACCATTAACAAATCACAAGACCAATCCTTGAAATTTTGTGATTTAAATCTGGAATATCCATGTTCTTCACATGGTCAATTATATGTGGCATGTTCACGGGTCGGAAGACCATCTGCGTTGTTTGTTCTTGCGCCTGATAATAAAACAAAAAATGTCATGTATCACAAGGTACTTAACTGAAGAGTGGAAGCTATGCACCAAAAACATAAAGAATAAAGAATCATTAAAATACTTAAATTTTTTATTTGAATTTCCTAATAAAATAATTGAACTTAACATCCAAAATCTGATTATTTATTGGCTTTAAGGCGGAACAGAGTTCGCCGGGTTAGCTAGTTCAGAACTAAAATACCCGTATCGGTTTTAACCGGTCGGTTTTTCCCATCCCTGTCTCTTGAACGACAGCGCATAGCACAAACTATATCGATGTTTTGGTGGATTATTAATATACGACTTTTGGTACCCATCTGACTGTCTAACATCTGGAGGTTTGGGTGTGAGCTCTCCTGAGAGACCCATTTTGCTGTTTCTGCTTGTCTTCTGACTGCACAATACTTCACGCTTCCTTTCATACTGAAGGGTTCCTTTCTAATGACATCTAGTGGGCAATGTCTCATTACGTAGAGCGTTCGGTTACTTTTGATCAGATAGTGTGTAATATCGTGGTACAATGGGAAGTACTCTCTGCCACACACTTAGTAGTGATTTGCAGTGTATGGTTGTGGATGTGATTGTAGAAGCGAACGGCTGATAAAAGAACAGCTAAGAAAAAGAAATTAAAGAAAAGAGTGGTGCTCAGTAGTGACAGAGGGCGACTGAAATGCAGGAGCATCTACAACGAATTGACGCATGGTGCAGGGAATGGCAATTGAATCTCAATGTAGACAAGTGTAATGTGCTGCGAATACACAGAAAGAAAGATCCTTTATCATTTAGCTACAATATAACAGGTCAGCAACTGGAAGCAGTTAATTGCATAAATTATCTGGGAGTAGGCATTAGGAGTGATTTAAAGTGGAATGATCAGCCGGCCGGAGTGGCCGAGAGGTTCTAGGCGCTACAGTCTGGAGCCGCGCGACCGCTGCGGTCGCAGGTTCGAATCCTGCCTCGGACATGGATGTGTGTGATGTCCTTAGGTTAGTTAGGTTTAAGTAGTTCTAAGTTCTAGGGGACTGATGACCACAGAAGTTAAGTCCCATAGTGCTCAGAGCCATTTGAACCATTTTTTTTGGAATGATCATATAAAGTTGATCGTTGGTAAAGCAGATGCCAGACTGAGATTCAGTGGAAGAATCCTAAGGAAATGCAATCCGAAAACAAAGGAAGTAGGTTACAGTACACTTGTTCGCCGACTGCGTGAATATTGCTCACCAGTGTGGGATCCGTACCAGATAGGGTTGCTAGAAGAGATAGAGCAGATCCAACGAGAGCAGAGCGCTTCGTTACAGCATCATTTAGTAATAGCGAAAGCGTTACGGAGATGATAGATAAAATCCAGTGGAAGATTCTGCAGGAGAGACGCTCAGTAGCTCGGTACGGGCTTTTGTTGAAGTTCCGAGAACATACCTTTACCGAGGAGTCAAGCAGTATACTGCTCCCTCCTACGTACATCTCGCGAGGAGACCATGAGGATAAAATCAGAGAGATTAGAGCCCACACAGAGGCATACCGACAATCTTTCTTTCCACGAACAATACGAGACTGGAATGGAAGGGAGAACCGATAGAGGTACTCGAAGTACCCTCCGCCACACACCGTCAGGTGGCTTGCGGAGTATGGATGTAGATGTGTTGCTGGGACCGGCGCCGTGCGGCGGTGGTCGGGCATCGATCCGCCGGCGCGGCTCGCGCTCCGGCGCCAGAGTCGGTCTCGGTCAGAGTCAGTGGGGCTGGGCCGGCGGGCGTGCGCACGCGCGCCCCGCAGCTCCGGGCCGTGTGGCGCGGCGTGGCGGAAGCTGGCGGCTGTGTTTACGCGCGGGGTTGTCGACCCGTGGCCATGTGCGCAGGTTCGCTGCCCCGGCGCCAGCCGATTCACCGCCGCCGTGTTTACACGCGCTGCTGCTGCTGCTGCCGCGGAAATAGTCCAACCGCGGCCTCCAGACGCCAGCGCTCGCCAGGTCGCTGCTCCCGCGCGCTTCGCTCTCACTCGCGTCTCCCTCGACCTCGGCAATGCAGGACGTTTAGCCCCGCGCGACCCTGCCCGCTGCACACGGACGAATAGGAAAGACTGAGTGCAACTATACACTGAAGACGGGACCTCCTGGGAGGTGCATCGAGTTATGAGCTCCCACTTCGCCTGCTTGTAGTGTGGGTAGGCACCTATCACACCCTAAAATTGTAGGTGCCAATGCGCCCTCGTTTTTGAAATACTGCCTATTTAAGTTTGGGCAGCTCTTTATATACAGAAATGTTTCACTGTTGTGGCAAGTGAGCGAGTAGCCGAGAGTCCCTCTGTAATAAAAAACCGAGTTAATCGATCAACGACGAACTTCAACGGGTGTCTTACGACGTCCGCCACAAACAAATCCAACGAACAATATAGAACAAAATAAGACAAAAAAAAGTGGCAAGCGAGCGAGACTCCAGTCCAGGCGACCCTGGTTCGAGACCCGTCTATGCTACTTTTGTTTCCTTTTTTTTTCAAATGCCTGTTTTAATTTATAATTAATCACGAAAATTCTGCAAGGAATTGATTAAAAAGAATGACAAGCCTCTATAAATAAAAATTATACATTGAATGTCAAATTTTGTTTCAATCTTTTACTCGCTCACTTGCCACGACAGTGAAACTTTTCTGTTTACAAAGAGCTGTCCAAACTTTAAGAGGCAATATTTCAAAAACGAATCCGCATTGGCACCTACAATTTTAGGGTGTGATAGGTGCCTGTCCACACTATAAGCAGGCGAAGTAGGAGCTCATAACTCGATGCACCTCCCAGAAGGTCCCATCGTGAGGTGACAAAAGTCATGGGATAGCGGTATGTACATGTAAAAGTAGCGGTACTGTCGCATATACAAGATGTAAAAGGGCAGTGCATGGGAGGAATTGTCATTTTCATTCAGGTGATTCATGTGAAGAGGTTTCAGAACTGGTTATAGCTGCACGACTGGAATTAACTGACTTTGGACACGGAATGGTAGTTGGAGCTAGACGGATGGGACACTCCGTTTCCGAAACCATTAGGAAATTCAGTATTCCCAGATTCGCAGTGTCAAGGCTGTGCAGAGAATACCTCATTTCAGTCATTACCTTTCACCACAGACAACGCAAAGGCCGACGGCCTTCACTTAACGACAGAGAGCAGCTGCGTTTGCTTAGAATTCTCAGTGGTAACACAAGCAACGCTGCGTGCAATAACCACAGAAATTAATGTCGGACCTACGACGGACGTATCCGTTAGGGCAGTGAGGCGAAATTTGGTGTTAATGCACTATGGCAGCAGACGACCGATGATAGTGTCTTTGCCATCAGTATATCACCAGCAGAGCCTCTGGCTCTGAGCACTATGGGACTTAACATCTGAGGTCATCAGTCCCCTTGAAGTTAGAACTACTTAAACCTAACTAACCTAAGGACATCACATACATCCATGCCCGAGGCAGGATTCGAACCTGCGACCGTAGCGGTCGCGCGGTTCCAGACTGAAGCGCCTAGAACCGCTCGGCCACCCCGGCCGGCCTGCAGCGGAGCCTCTCCTGGGCTTCTGATGATATTGTTTGGCTCCTGGAAAATCGTGGCCTGGTCTGATGAGTCCCGACTTCAGTTGGTAAGAGCTGAGGGAAGTGTTCGAGTGTAGCGCTCACTTCACGAAGCCACGGATCCAGCTTGTCAAGAAGGCACTGTGCAAGCTGGTGGTCGCTCGATAATGGCGTGGGCTGTCCTTATATGGTACGGACTGGCGCCTGGTTATGTTCGGCTACTTGGAGACCATTTGGAGCCAGTCACGGACTTCACGTTCCCAAACAACCATGGAACTTTTATGGTCGGTGCGCCTTGTCACCGGGCCACAGCTGTTCGCGACTGGTTTGAAGAACCTTCTGGACAGCTCGAGCGATCGATTTGGCCACCCAGCTCGCGCGATATGAGTCCCATCGAACATTTATGGGACAGGATCGAGAGGTCAATTTGTACACAAAATCCTGCATCGTTAACACTTCCGCAGTTGTGGACGGCTATAGAGACTCAATATTTCTGCAGGGAACTTGAGTCCATGTCACACTGAGGTGTTGCACTACGCCGGACAAAATCAGGTCCAACACGATACTAGGAGGTATCCTACGACCTTTGCCACCTCAGTGTGTAGTGTACACAAAGTGGAACGATGATTTCCATTTCTATTACAGAATTAATTAAAATAGGTACCCTAGTTCGGTAAGGAGAGGTGAAGTGTAACTCAGATTCAGTTTTTATTTTCATACAATCGTCTAGTCCAGGGTTTAACAACTCGCTGATTTAGAGCTCTCCCGCATGATCATGCTCTTACTCCAGAGCAGACCAGCTGCGGCGTGACGGAAAGTCAGAGAAATGCGTGCGAACCATATGGTCACAACAGCACGGGAGAAGCATCAACTGCGAAATAGGGGACGTTAATTTTTGATAGCCATGTCCTCTAAGAGCAGCAATGACGAGTCGGGATTATGTAACACTGACAATATCTTTGCATTTCACTCCGCAGTGCGAGGAATCGTATCTTTTTGCACAGAAAGACGGATACGTAAAATGTTTATTGTATTATTAGACAATTAATGCTTTTAATAAGTTCAGTTTAGGAAGGCACTATTAGTCTTACCAAGTCTAAGAATATGGAAACCGAAAATATGGAGAAACTAAGCATGGACAAAAAGTTTTAAAACGTAATGGTAAGCTATCCGAATACTAGGAAAAAGAGGAAGAAAAATCAAGTGCGAGTGCCGTTCGGATGAGCTACAAAACCGTAATACTTGTGGCGAAGTCCTTGCGCTCTTTCACAGATGGTGATTTCGTAAAAGAATACTTGGTACACGTACCTCAACATTTATATCGACTTCAGATAAAACAGTTTCAAGTCACCAAACATTAGAGTCATGCGTCCCAACAGGTTACGTCAAACGACCTTAAGAGCCAACTTCCAAAATATTCTTTAGCGCTTTATGAAAGCGTAGATGTCATAGCCATACAGCTGACTGTGATGTTATTAGCACCATTGAAGACAGTGTAGAAAATATAGGTTCCTCATGAAACTGATTATTTTATGTGTCTACAGGCTTGTTGGAAAATAAATCAGGATTCGTATCGCAACTGAATGGGAAAATGAAACAGCTTCCAGTATCCATTCCTCGCTGATCTGCGGCTTGAAGTAATTTACTTGCAATTCGACACAGAGTATGAAGACAGTCCAGATTTCTCCAAGCATTTCCCTCTGGATCGAGTTCCTCATTTACACAAGTCTCTACACGGCTCCCCACCCTGTTCCCTGTGGTTATGGAGGGCGGTACAGTGCTCGCTGCTGGTAGACCTACATTCACCGACTGCCTGCGAAATGCGCCTGCTGTGAAGCCGTGATCTAGACTAGAACGTCGAAATTACAATGAGGCTTTTAATAAACGATACTGTCGGAAGGTTGTAACATCAGAAGACTGCAGCTAAATGTAGGAAGACCTGCGGATGATGGATGGTGGTGCAGGGGCTGGTTGTTGCCCTTGAACGTAAATAAATGTAACATATTGCGCGTAAAACGGCGAAGAGATCCACCACTGCTCGATTACCCAATTGGTGAAAAACCGCTGGAAACATAACTAACTGTAACGGACCTGTGAGTATCCTCCCACAGCGACCTAAAATTAATTGTGTGAAAAGCGGATGCCGGGCTGAAATCCACTGAAAGAATGCGACGCAAAAGTAATTAATCCACAAGAGAATTGTTTTACAAAACACTGGTAAGACTGATTCTTGAGTTTCGCTCATTAGGGCGGAGCTCTCACCATCTCGATATACTTTTTCTTTTAACGTAGTAATCAGTCTTCCGACTGGTTTGATGTGTGCCCGCTATGAATTGCTGTCCTGTGCCAATCTTTTCATCTCAGATTAGCACTTGCAACCTACGTCCTCAATCATTTGCTGAATGTATTCCAATCTCTGTCTTCCTCTACAGTTTTTACCCTCCACAGCTCCCTCTGGTACTATAGTAGTTATTCCCTGATGTCTTAACAGACGCCCTATCGTGCTGGAGCTTCTTCTTGTCAGTGTTCTCTATACAATCCTTTCCCAACCGATTCTGCGGAGAACCTCCTCTTTCCTTACCTTACCAGTCCACCAAATTTTCAAATTTCATCTGCAACACCACATCTCAAATGTGTCGATTCTTCCCTGTTCCTGTTTTCCCACAGTCCACGGTTAACTACTGTACAATGCTGTGCTCCAAACGTATATTCTCAGAAATTTCTTCCCCAAATTAAGATCTATGTTTGATATAGTAAGACTTCTCTTGACCATGAATTCCCTTTATGCCGGTGCTAGTCCGTTTTTTATATCCTCCTTGCTCTGTCCATCATGGGTAATTTTGCTGCCTAGGTAACAGAATTCCCTCGCTGTTCTCATTTATGCTACCTCTAATTTCTTTCGTCTTCCTTCAGTTTACTCTCGATCCATGTTCTGTACTCATTAGACTGTTCATTCCATTGAACAGATCCTGTCACTCTTCTTCACCTTCACTGAGGATAGCAATGTGATCAGAGAATATTACCGCTGACTTCCTTTCGCCTTGAATTTTAATCCTGCTGTACATTCTTTCTTTTATTTCCGTCTCTGCTTCTTCGATATGTAGATTGAACAGCAAGGGAGAAAAGACTACATTTCTGTCTGCCACCCTTTTTAATCCGAACACTTCGTTCTTGGTCTATTATTCCCTGTTGGTTCTTGTACATATTGCATATTACTTCTCTTTCTCTACAGCTTGCCCCCATTTTCTCAGAACATCTTGCAGTATTTTACACTGGCAACGCTTCTTGCAGCTCCACAAACCCTGTGACCGTGTCTTGATTTTTCTTGAGCATTGCTTCCATTATCAACAGCAAAGGCTGAGCAGCCTCTCTGGTGGATTAATAAAAGAAATAGAGAAAATCCAATGAAGATGAGCAGGTATTGTCTCGGAACATTTCAGTAAGCGCTAAGGGTTACGAAGATGCTCGACAAACTCTAGTGGCAAATCCTTCGAGAAAGGTTTTGTCTATCATGGAAGTGTGTGCTGTTGAAAGTCCGAGACCGTATTTTCCAAGAACTGATTACTTCCTATCACAAGCATCTCCCGAACTGACACCATGAGACATTCAGAGAAACTAGACATTATACGAGGTTTATCAACAGTAAGTCTTCCCATGCACTATTAGCGAATGGAACGGGGAAGATGCCAGAAGGACCCTCAGCTACATGCCGTAACGTGGTTTGCAGAGTATAGATGTAGATTTACTGAGTGTTTCACGTACTAAGCAAACGCTGTCTGCGGCGTTGCTCAGGAACCAGTACTCTCGTAGGCAGTCTGGAGGGTGGTCATCACCGCATGGAGCTCCGGCCCGTTGCGTGGACTGTGTGGCGGGCGCCCTATTCGTTTACATTTACACTTCACAGCGACGTCAATAGTATCTGTACGCAGAAGTGTGCACAGACTCAGACTAAAACGTACAAAGTAATGGAAGTGCATCTACTGGCAAATTCAGATTTGTTACTTGCTGTCGATACCGGCTATTTCAGTCTGTGCGCGACAGAGAGGTTGATCGTGATGAAGCTTGGATGTATTAACTGGACATGAAGTAGAAAGATCATCATTATTACAGTAATGATGATCCTGATCAGTTACATCAGAGCATCTGGATGATTTGAAAGCAGGAATGCGGAGTACAATGAGTGCAGTAAGATTTATTGGACTGATGTTTACCAACAAACCATAACACCTAATTTCAGAGAACTAGCTCCTAAGGAAATGACCTGTGGTCAATGCGAGCAGAAAAATACCAAGAGTAAATTGGAAATTTGTGGTAAGGTCTTATGCGACCAAACTGCTGAGGTCATCTGTCCCTAAGCTTACACACTACTTAATCTAACTTAAAGTAACTTACGCTAAGGAAGACACACACACACACACACACACACACCCATGCCCGATGGAGGACTCGAACCTCCGACGGGGGGAGCCGCGGGGACCGTGACAAGACGCCCAAGACCGCGCGGCTACCCCGCGCGGCTACAAGAGTACACATCGCCAATACGACTATGACAGTTCTCGTAAAATACAACTAGCTCTTTACTCACACGAAATATTGAGTGCTATTGGCAAGGGATTTAAAATTGATTAAGTATTTCTACATTTCCAGGAGGGCCCACAAGCGATCTGTAATCAAATTGCGCGCTTATGGAATATCGTATCAGTCATGCGACTGGATTCGTGGTTTCCTGTTAGAGAGATCACAGTTCGTAGTAATTGACGGAAAGTCATCGAACAAAACAGAGGTGATTTTTGGTGTTCCCCAAGATAGTGTTATAGGCCCTCTGCTGTTCCGTATCTACGTAAACGAATTATGAGACAATCCGAGCAGCCGTCTTAGGCTATTTGCAGAGGATGCTGTCATTTATCTTCTAGCAAAGTCATCATAATATCAAAACAAATTGCAGAACGACTTAGAAAAGATATCTCTATGGTGCGAAAATTGGCAGTTGACCCTAATAATGAAAAATGTGAGGTCATCTACATGAGTGCTAAAAAGAATCCGTTAAACTTCCGTTGAACGATAAACCAATCGCCGTGCGGGATTAGCCGAGCGGTCTGGGGCGCTGCATTCATGGACTGTGCGGCTGATCCCGGCGGAGGTTCGATTCCTCCCTCGGGCATGGATGTGTGTTTGTCCTAAGGATAATTTAGGTTAATTAGTGTGTAAGCTTAGGAACTGATGACCTTAGCAGTTAAGTCCCATAGGATTTCACACACATATGAACATTTTTTTGATAAATCAGTCACATCTAAAGGCCGGAAATTCAACATAATGTCTAGAAATTATAATTACGAACAACTTAAATTGGAAAGAACACACAGAAAATGTTGTGGTGAAGGCGAACCAAAGACTGCATTTTACTGGCAGAACATCTTAAAGATGCAACAGATCTACCAAAGAGACTTCCTACACTACGTTTGGTCGTCCTCTTTCAGACGACTGCTGCGCGGCGTGGGATCCTTATCACATAGCATTAACAGAGTACATCGAGAAAGTTCAAAGAAGAGCAGCACGTTTTGAGTTATCGAGAAATAGAGGACAGAGTGTCACGGACATGAAGCAAGTTTTGGTGTGGACGTCATTAAAACAAAGGAGTGTCTCGTTGCGGCGCGATTTCCTCACGAAATTTTCTTTACAAACTTTCTCCTCCGAAAGCGAAAATATTTTGTTGACGCCGACCTGTATAGGAAGAAACGATCACCATAATAAAACAGAAAGATATAGGTGTTCGTTTCCTCGGCGGGGTGTTTGAGAGCGGAATAACAAAGAATTATTGTGAAGGTCGTTCGATAAACCTCCTGCCAGGCACTTAAATGAGATTTACAGAGTATCCTTGTAAATGTAGATGTAGATCTACATTACGAAGCGCTTTTCATAAATAGTTTCGATCATCATAGGATCCATTCCACCTGGCTTTGGAACGTACTCGTAGTTTCGAAACGTGGTAAAGTAACTTATTCGCGTCTGTTGGCCCTAATTACGATATGTCAGTGGCGCCAGCTGTGCAAGGAACGATAGCGGTGGCTACGAAATGAATCTAGTATCCTATGAACCAGAATCACTAAACCAGACACTCCTAGTAAAGAGTACATAGACGATCCCCACAGAAAGAGTGACCATGTCCTCCTCATTGTCAGAGGTATTCCAGTTTGAAACAGATGTGAGGTTATGACATTTCCCTTAACGTCCTCCGATCATCTACGTGCGATTTAGCTACTCGCGATTGGTCAACTTTTGCCTTTAGTTCCATTAATTACAACATTCGTTAAAAAATCATTGTGTGAGGTGATTTTGAATGCTAACTGCAAAAAGTATTTCTTTCCATTTACCTAAACGTTTCTTACATGCACATACACATTAAGTTAACATTCTTTGCTTTAGAATGCAATTTTGTTCTGGTATTCACGTGTCGGGTGCAGACCCCGTAGGGTATTAACTTTTACAATCACAGCTTTGCAGAAAATGAACAAATCGGTGTGCCCATTCTGGATATACCATCAGTAATCCATCCTGCATATCGAACATTATTAGCATGTCTTCTCTCTCCTCCTCCCCCCCCCCCCTCCGCCACCCCTCTTGGGACGACCTAAGTCCGGAAACGTCACAAGCTCTGCAAGAACCTTGCTTGAAGAACTCTGTACGTCCTTCCGTCCTGTCCACCACACAAGAATAAACTCGAATTGATGTTGATTCGATAAATCGACGTGGTGTCCCAAAAGGGATATCATAAATTTACGATTCAATGGGACGAGTTACAGGAGGCATGTAAGAATAAACACTGTTCACGTTCGTCGCAACATGCCCACCTCTACATCTACATAATGGGTGATTCAGCTAAAGTCTTCGCCTCAGATATCTCTGGAACCGTTTAAGATATCGTAAGCCTGCGTTCACACAAACGAATTGTGAAAACTTCTTCACTTCATGGGATAAAGTCTGTTTTCAGACCTATACTAATTACAGAGAAATCGGTATCATCTACGTTTATTAAAAATGAACTGTAGTAATTTTTTATGCTGGTGTCGTACTTCTAAAAGAGACGAATTCAACGAATTTAGGATTTTTATGTTTTCAACGTGAAACCGATTGATGCCTTGAGTGCAATTTAGTGTTGTGATATTTCACGTCAAGTTGATGTGGCGCTCCAGCTTGACTAAAGCGGAGTTGTGGAGAAAAGCTTAATTTCGAACTGATACTAATCTCACTTGGCTACTTGTGGTTGGACCAGCAGGCCAACTGGAAACCAAAGAACATGGTACCTAATGAGCAAACTACGGTAACAATTCTACTCTTGTTTCTAGCACAGCCTTCAATGAAACGTGCACATCGAAAAGCCAATGAATTTGTAAAACACGGGTAACTCAGTTAGAAAAATTGTAAAATGATTACTTCGCATCATAAAGTTAATATCAAGATATGTATTTACGTTGCAAAAGTACATCAGCAAGAGCAGAAAATAGGAAATAACAAGGCGTAAAAAATAGGAAATCGCAAGATATACAAATCGAATTAGGCCATTAAGTTTTGAAAATGGCCACCCTTCACTGAAATTCACGTTTGCTGTTGCTGGTGCAAGGGCTTTTGCACAGACTGCAGAGATTCCATCGATATCATTACACACGCTGAAACAGTGTGATTTTTACACTCTTGGGTCAATGGAATTTGTGCATATATTTCATCTTTAAGTTTACTCCGCAAAAAAGAACATTGACGTCAAATAAGGCGACGTGTAAGCCAACTATTAACACCGTCACGTCTTATCCAGTGACCAAGAAAAAGGTGGATCAGCGCTCTCCTAGCAACAAGCAAGAAGGTGAACATGGCACCCGTCGTATACTGGCAAGACATTTATCAACGCGTTTCAAGTGGTATTTCCTCTAGGAGAGCTGGTGCCACTTCGGTAAGAAACTGTAACTTTAACCGTTAAGGTTTCTTAAATGAAGTAAGGACCAATCATGTAGTCACCAATAATCGCCCATCAAACGTTCATACTCCACTACCTCTAATGTTGAACCCGCCTCAGCCGGTGCGGATTCTCAGCGACCAAATAATGTTTATTTTTTTTACATTCACATTTCTGTAATACGTAAAAATAGCTACATCAGTAAAGCGATTTTTGAAGAAAAAAAAAGAAACATCGTATCAGAACCGAGCAAACAGAATTCCACATATCTCCTCCGGTCCCGCTGGTTAATCTGTTGATGAAGTAACACGTGGCACGAATGGAAGTTGTTTGCGCGCAAAATGCGAACGGCGCTGAACTAGCTTATTCCACATGCACTCGCAGTTTCTGTGCAGCTAACACGTGGATTATGCGCAACAGCTGCCGGGACATCTATTCCGTTCGTTTCGCTCGTTGCAGGCATGCTCCTTATCCCCCCGCGTAGTACTCCAGTGCTCTGCCAATAACAAGTTTTTGCACTTTCGCTGAATGTTAGTCTTGTGAAACATTCTATCGGGATACTTGGGGGCGTGTAATTCAAATGTTCTCTTTGCGTTTTTTTCGGCATTCTCCGTAAAGAAGTAGCGTATCTAGTTTCTCTTTGTTTGTGAAAGACATTTAGTTTTCGAACTAACCAGCACTCTACTCGCTTGATCGTCGCGGACGTAATGAAAGCTAGCCTACATTTCCTCTGTGACTCTTTCACACTGGTTTCGCGGTGGTGCAAGACAGTTTTCTCCTTATCAGATGTGGCGTATTTCCGTCATTTTAATGAACAGTACTAATTTTTCTTTAATTTCATCTTTGTGTCTCAAAACGTGCGTTACTTTAAAACTGGGATAATCATCCTTAAAAACAGCAAAGCATCGAAGACCCTGCAAACCATTTTCTGCCATTGGTCCACAAAGAGTTACATAAATTAATTCTCCCGGTTTAGTGGGTTTCTTCACTCTTTCACCAACGCCAGCCGATGATGTTTACCATAGACGCACCTCTTACAAACAAACGAACAAACAAACTAACACCGTCCGGACAGGCCTTGATGGCTCACCAGCACCGACCGACCGCCACATTGCCCTCAGCCCTTGGGCGTCACCGGCTGCGGATACGGAGGGACATGTGGTCAACATACTGCACTCCCGACCGTTGTCAGTTTTCGCCACTGCACCTCTCACAAAAGCTACTGTAAATCGTTGTCTCTATGCCATAATCCTTCAAAACTGGTGCACAAAACGTTTATTTTGATGACTCATTTTTTCGTGCATTCTCTGTGAAGTGTAATCAGTTTCAATGGCAACAAAAGACCTTTACTGACGAACAACTTTCACAGCGAAACGATGAAGTTCATTTTCATCAATGGATGTAGCATCAATTGCAAAACTACTTTTTAAAAATACCCCTGATTTGTCATCGTTTTCCATTACCTGATTTATTCCTTTTTGTGCAGGTTTCTTAACAAAAAGAAAAGTTGCAGATCCATCAGGGCAAAACCAAACATTTCCAAAATATCGTTCTGTCGATTTATTTCCATTGAATACCTGATCATCAATTCGACCTGTACTTTCAGTTTGCGCACCATTCTTGGCTCTATTAATCTTGTTTGGAGTTTCAAGTGGTTCATACGTAATGCACCTATAACACTGATTTCTTATGTGATGCGTCGCATTACGATCCTTCAAAGACTGGTGCACATAATGTTTATTTTGATGACTCATTTTTCATGCCATCTCTGTAAACTGTCATCAGTTTCAGCAACAGCACAAGACTTTTCTTGACGAATAACTTTCACAGCTAAACTATAAAATTCATTTTCGCCACTGGATGTAGCAACATCAATTGCTCTCCAGTGTATTTACATCTACAGGAAATTTTTGCGCTTCACCGTTAAAACTTTTTTCTCAGTTTCCGAAGTATCTGTGTGACGACAATTTCCTGAATCTTCCACTGATATTACACTAGTTGACAACATAGCACAATCTTTTCTTTTGTATTTGCTATGACATTCATTTGACGAAGGCCCTTTTTCTCTTTCACTTAGAACAAACCAACTCTGTTTCATATTGTTTTGATAAATGACCCCCCTTACCACATGAAAAATGTTTTCTATCTTCGTTTCTTTTACAATGAGACATTTTTAACGTATCTGCTTCAGATGAAGTTTGTTTGTGCCTTTATAGGTGTTCGTAAATCTTTATTTTGGACATCATTGCTGCAGTAACACTTTCATCACTACTTGTTGTTCTCAGTTCATGATTTAAACACTATTTTTGTAACTTATTCTATGTCTTCTCTTCAGTAGGTAAATAATGCCTTGTAATATAAATGTAACAGAACTCTTTCGGTATAGTTCGCAAAAATCGTGCACAAAGATCATCACCGTCGATCGGCTCGTCTATCAATGAATGAAAGCTGAGCTTGTACTTTACCAAATTTGGCAAAATTGCCTTGTATTCCGCCAGGTGTTTCCCACATAGTGATATGAAATCTGTGTCTAAAGTGATTAATGTTTGCAGCGGAATGAACATCGTAAATCTTATGTAGCTTGTACTAGATCTCCTGTATTTCCCAATACGAAGTAAAGACATGGTGCCAAGCGATAGAATTAGCCGTTTCGTTGCTTTTGCATTAGCTTTATTCCATTTAGAAAGCTCGGTTTCGCAGTTTTGTCCACTTTTCTTCTGACTTGATTAGATCGCCATTTAAGACATCAAAGATTTCGTCACACTGCAAAGAAATTCTTGTTACGATTGTCCAAGAACTCCAATTTTCTTCGTCAGTGAGTTTCTCAATTTGCTGTCTTTCGTCGGCCATTGTCACGTTTTTTGCACTTCTATTAACATCCAGTTATCGTCAAAACGGCTACTTCATGAAAACTTTATGAACCACTCACATCTTCTACCACGCTGACTAAACACCAACTGACTTTTTAAACAAAACATTTGTTCTAAACCACAAAAGTACGACAATACTGAAAATACGTCAAAGCCATCAAAGCAAAGCAAATACCACTACTGAACTGACTCAAAGAAGTTCTTGTAAAGAGAAATGACAACTTTCAAAGATTAATAATGTATATATAGACAAGAACATTGAATATATTTTCCTCAATCTAGTAGTTTAAACAGTGCTTGAGATTATGTAAATGGTATTTGATTTTGCACGTTAAACAGGTATAAATTATACTGTTTTATTGAAAACATACAGAAAAATTCGGGAATTTTTCTCAAAACCCAAAAGTGCATTAGGCGAACTGGAGACAGAGCGAGATAGCGGGAGCCAACGGCATTGTGCTGTTTTCTAGACTGGAGAGTGCTTGAACCTATTTTAGTGACATGTAATAATGTCACTGAATGGAAGAGAAGGTGCGACAGCCATTGTGACTTGTTGTGGATTGCGACTTGTAAGTGAACGGTTGTCATTCTCGTTTCCAGTTGTGTTTACATAGCTTTTGGTGGACTGCAACGTGAGATAAACCGTTAGTTCTTAATTGTACGCTCTTAAATGACATGTAGTCTTAAAGTACATGTCATTAACTGTACATTAGTGATATAATACATTTAAAACTGTCGGTTATTATGCCCCCTAAAGGTTGTCAACGTGAACTGTGCCACTGGGGCGGAACAGGAGGGGGCAGAATGGGACAGTGTCCCGCCCCGCCGAGTCAATTTTTGATACAAGTAGATTTCAAATTATGTATTTTTTTCCCTAGCATTTCCACGTGGTGTCAACCTACGGTAGGTGGAGTGATAGACAGAAACGGATATTAAATAAATGAAAATGGCAGTTTCCGCCACGTTAGCTTAGGAAATGTGAGTTTTAAAACATTTAAGGAGTGTAACGTACCCAGTCAACATTGGAAAGATACGGTCGTAAAGCTAAGAAAAATGCAAACTTTATAGTTGACAAACTTTAAAAATGTGTGCACTTCGAAGAACACGAGCTGCTAGCATACCTGAAGTCAGTTGAGAACCAACTCTTCAGTTCAACGACGAAACGTCTCATTGTCGGATGAAAAAGCAGAAAGAAATTGTTTTCCACACAGATCTGATAAAGAAACTTGTCTAGCTGGACAGAACTGGCTTATAGAATCCATTACTAGGCATCTTACGCTGTCCACTTGCATGCCATAAAATACATCTGGTGCACGTGCGATGGGATTCAATAAAATAACAGTAACAGTGTCTTAGTATTAAAATAATTGTGTATTTTTCAAAATATTTTGTTATTGTTAACGAGTTTTGAAGATTCCATTTTCTTTATTCTAAAATGTTTATTTAACAACTTTATATGTTAGCTTTAAGGTGGCATTCCTAATAATTTCAACGTTTATCCAGTACTTTCTGAAAGATTTGCCTAATCTTATTCTGGCCCATGGCTGGGGCATAACGGGTAATATGCAAGCATATCTTTGAAAAAAAAATGCAAAAAATACACGACTTTCTAGTAAGCTACATTAGATTATACTGCAAGTTGACTTTTTATACCTTTAAGAAGTATTTTCTTGTGGTGTTGTTCTTTACAAAGAATTTTATACATCAAGTATTCCGTTCCTCCTCGGAGTTCCCCTACGTCCTAATAGATTTCAGGAACGAAAATTATATAGGTTACTTAAAATTGTGTTTGCTGAAAATTTTCTTTTCTTGCAGAAAACTGACTTTGAGAATACATTCTTCTAATGCTCACCAGGAGAACACAGCGAGAACTATAACCCGATTTCCCAGAAACTTCGGTCAGTGGAAAAGGGATCGAAATAAGCGAGCGCGTGTCTCGGACTATCCGTAGATACTTGACCGTTTCTGGAAAATTGACGGTCAGAGTTTTCGAGGTATTTTCCAGGTACTTTATGTGCCTTCTACCGCTCACTGCCGTCAAACGAAATGGTGTCACCGTGGTTATCCTTGTAGTTTCTTAATTTTGCGCCCTATTACGAAACCTAGTTATTATTTTTATTTTTGTTTTTCATTTGTATACCCATGTCTGTAGAAGATTACTGCACAAATGTTTTCCAGTGTCTATAGATAGAGATGCTCTTATTCGTCTACTAATTGTATGCCAGATGAAAAAAAAGGCAAATATTATTTGAAACTGTTTCCGACGAAATTCCTGTAGTGTATCTCGATTCATAATCAATTGGAATCGCCAGTTTCGGAAAAGTGTTGCGTTGCGGATGGTTTGGCGCGAACTTATTGCCAACGCGCAAAATCTTTACCGACGTCAAAGACGTTTCTTTCCCGAATGCGATTCATATGAAGAAATGTCACTGTAGCAAAACCGCCTCGTGTTACTCAGAATATTTGTTTTTCGAATGTCTCTACGATCAGTGTCACGCAAGAGAACGCAACAAAGATTCCTGAAGAATAAATATATGAGTAAATTATAAGAATTAATATAATGATTGATATGAAAATGATATATCGATAAATGAGAATTTAAAAAAATTCAGCCACTCAGCAAACTATACACATATATATATTATCTAATAAATGTGTGACACTTATTGTGAAATCCAGATCTAATTTTACAATTAGTATCCCCTTGTATCCACTAATTTGTTAAGAAACATTCGTTCAGTAGCCATCTAAGTACATGGGTAGATAAATGAAAACAATAAAAATAAAACAAATAAAAACGATAATCGGGTTTCGAACACGAGGAGAAAAATTAAGAGACCGCGATGCTAAATAACTTTATTTATTTATTTATTTTAACAGGAAAACAGGTTGAACAAAATATCTTTATTCGTACAAGTATAAATACGGTACAACTTACAGGCCGTCCTCCCAGCGAAACCAATATTAGACACTACACGCGTGACTAGAAGAAGGGATCGGTTGGCAGGACATGTTCTGAGGCATCAAGGGATCACCAATTTAGTATTGGAGGGCAGCGTGGAGGGTAAAAATCGTAGAGGGACACCAAGAGATGAGTACACTAAGCAGATTCAGAAGGATGTAGGCTGCAGTAGGTACTGGGAGATGAAGAAGCTTGCACAGGATAGAGTAGCATGGAGAGCTGCATCAAACCAGTCTCTGGACTGAAGACCACAACAACAACAACGCGAACAAGACGTGCAAACATCTGTATTAACAAGATGTGGAAAAAAAAGGAAAAAGACTGCAAGTAAGTTAAGAGAGGGCAGGGCCACGGTGAGATTTACAGGCACTCTCTTCCGAAGCAGATGGGGCGTGGGGGCAAAGTGGGCAGGTGTCAGCATGCGAGGCCTGGCCACGGTGACCCCGGCACCACTACAGGGCTGAAGCACCCGCAAGGAGGACGGAAGCCAAGGCGGGGGGGGGGGGGGGGGGACAGTAGAATTAGGGGAATGACTGGCTTGATTTGGTATAGTACATAAAGGAAAGGGGCGCGTGTCCATGCCTCTAATACGATGTGGGGTACGATATACACTCCTGGAAATGGAAAAAAGAACACATTGACACCGGTGTGTCAGACCCACCATACTTGCTCCGGACACTGCGAGAGGGCTGTACAAGCAATGATCACACGCACGGCACAGCGGACACACCAGGAACCGCGGTGTTGGCCGTCGAATGGCGCTAGCTGCGCAGCATTTGTGCACCGCCGCCGTCAGTGTCAGCCAGTTTGCCGTGGCATACGGAGCTCCATCGCAGTCTTTAACACTGGTAGCATGCCGCGACAGCGTGGACGTGAACCGTATGTGCAGTTGACGAACTTTGAGCGAGGGCGTATAGTGGGCATGCGGGAGGCCGGGTGGACGTACCGCCGAATTGCTCAACACGTGGGGCGTGAGGTCTCCACAGTACATCGATGTTGTCGCCAGTGGTCGGCGGAAGGTGCACGTGCCCGTCGACCTGGGACCGGACCGCAGCGACGCACGGATGCACGCCAAGACCGTAGGATCCTACGCAGTGCCGTAGGGGACCGCACCGCCACTTCCCAGCAAATTAGGGACACTGTTGCTCCTGGGGTATCGGCGAGGACCATTCGCAACCATCTCCATGAAGCTGGGCTACGGTCCCGCACACCGTTAGGCCGTCTTCCGCTCACGCCCCAACATCGTGCAGCCCGCCTCCAATGGTGTCGCGACAGGCGTGAATGGAGGGACGAATGGAGACGTGTCATCTTCAGCGATGAGAGTCGCTTCTGCCTTGGTGCCAATGATGGTCATATGCGTGTTTGGCGCCGTGCAGGTGAGCGCCACAATCAGGACTGTATACGACCGAGGCACACAGGGCCAACACCCGGCATCATGGTGTGGGGAGCGATCTCCTACACTGGCCGTACACCACTGGTGATCGTCGACGGGACACTGAATAGTGCACGGTACATCCAAACCGTCATCGAACCCATCGTTCTACCATTCCTAGACCGGCAAGGGAACTTGCTGTTCCAACAGGACAATGCACGTCCGCATGTATCCCGTGCCACCCAACGTGCTCTAGAAGGTGTAAGTCAACTACCCTGGCCAGCAAGATTTCCGGATCTGTCCCCCATTGAGCATGTTTGGGACTGGATGAAGCGTCGTCTCACGCGGTCTGCACGTCCAGCACGAACGCTGGTCCAACTGAGGCGCCAGGTGGAAATGGCATGGCAAGCCGTTCCACAGGACTACATCCAGCATCTCTACGATCGTCTCCATGGGAGAATAGCAGCCTGCATTGCTGCGAAAGGTGGATGTACACTGTACTAGTGCCGACATTGTGCATGCTCTGTTGCCTGTGTCTATGTGCCTGTGGTTCTGTCAGTGTGATCATGTGATGTATCTGACCCCAGGAATGTGTCAATAAAGTTTCCCTTTCCTGGGACAATGAATTCACGGTGTTCTTATTTCAATTTCCAGGAGTGTAGAAATGCAGTGCGGGAGTCGCCGACGTCAGGGGAGCGCCGTCCGCTTGTGGCACCATCCAGCTGAGTAGAGGTGCTGTAAAGATTGCGCGAAGGTAAATGGCGGAGAAGATGCGGGAGCGCAGTCGGTGCTCGATTTCACCGTGGGCTGTTTGTAAGTACTGCCAGAACTCAAGGCGTGGTTTATCGCCGTCAGTATACAGGAAAGTGATCGTCCATCTCTTAACCCATACGATCGCATGACTTTTGGTGGCGCGGAAATGAGTGTCGTGAGGGTGGATAAAAGTCCATGGGTCAATCGAGTCCGGCGGAACACGGAGGTAGTAGGCAAAGAAATGTCGACCCAGTTTACAGACGTCACTGGCGGCAGCACGAATCAGGTGGTGGGCATCGTCATCCACGAGATGGCAAATCGTACAAAGCGGAGTGTCCGACAATCCGATTGTGTGAAGACGTTGATTTGTGACGAATTTTCCACATGCGTAACATGTTGCCCGGACGTTAGAGGGAAGGGAACGCTGGTGGACATGGCACTAAGCCGTGAGCCACCGCGTCGATGGATGTTTGAGTTCGACTGGTTTCGGGATATGCAACGGTGTAATAGCGTGTAGAAATCTTTGGCTCGAGGAAGGTATGTGCTGAGCAAGTAAGTATGAGCGTAACTGAAGTCAACGATGAAATCAGGAATGTGATGTTGGGCTACTGGCACTGGCGGAGATATGATCGTGGGCCTGAGAATGTCCAGGAAGCTGCGCGTAAGGGAGGCACCCCCGTTCCACTGCTTGTGCATGGTGGCCACGTACAAAGACGCCGCTCGGAGTCACACGGTGAAAAGGCGAGTATCCCGCTACCGCTGGCCCATCATTTCGTCTGATAATATCGCACGGTAAAAGGCACATACGGTAAAGTACCTCGAAAACTTTGACCATCGTTTTCTTCAGAAGCGGCACAGTATCCGTGTACCTACAGATAAGCTGAAACATGTGTCCACTTATTTTCACGCCTCTTCCAGTGAGCGAAGGTTCCTTGGAAATCGGATGAGGCCGGTCGCTGTGGCTGAGTGGTTCTAGACGCTTCAGTCTGGCACCGCACGACCGCTACGGACGCAGGTTCGAATCCTGCCTCGGGCATGGATGTGTGTGATGTCCTTAGGTTAGTTAGGCTTAAGTAGTTCTAAGTTCTAGGGGACCGATGACCTCAGATGTTAAGTCCTATAGTGCTCTGAGCCATTTGAACCATTTGAAATCGGATGATGCACCTGCCGTGTTCTCCTGTTCAGTGTGTCCTCCGACGGACGCACGACAAACATCCGGACGAGAGTCAAACTCGTCCCGTACTTTTGCGAGCGTCTCTGGAGTTCTCTTCTTCACCACTGTTGCTCTGCGTCATCGCAGTTGACGCAAGGAAAGGAGGCATGAAGATGGAGCCTTTACAACTTGCCCCTTTCCAAATAAAATCTCACACCGTGAGTTGAAGCACCTTAGAAGAGAATAATGCGAGATCTGCATACCCATAACGGCCGATTCGTCGTTGACGCACTTCATTGTTAAGAACTGCTCTTGCGTGCGATAATGCGGTGTTGCTCCATCCTATTGAAACGGAAACGAAAGACGCCTTTTGTTGCTGTGTTATCACCGTCTCCACTCGATGCACACTCGGTAATGAAAGAGCGAGGGAGGTGTCAGCAGCATTAGGGAGAGACCTGTCGACGGAAACATGAACCAGAAACTTACAACTGCCATCAAGGTAAACTTTTAATATACCTGCGTAACTTAAAATGAATCCCACGTTTCTGTCTTCATTCGTGTAAGGTATAGTCTCGTGAAATCGCATGAATCTTTGTGAAATACCCTGTACAAAGGGACAATGTAGAGTTAGTGCAATACTTTCAAATGTTCAAAAATGTTCAAATGTGTGTGAAATCTTATGGGACTTAACTGCTAAGGTCATCACTCCCTAAGCTTACACACTACTTAACCTAAATTATCCTAAGGACAAATACACACACCCATGCCCGAGGGAGGACTCGAACCTCCGCCGGGACCAGCCGTACAGTCCATGACTGCAGCGCCTAGATCGCTCGGCTAATCCCACGCGGCTTTTAAATGTCAGAGATCACATGTGAGTACAATGACGAAAAATACGTAAACAGTAAAGTTGTAGTGTCAGGATCAGAGTATTAACTCAATTGGCTAACGATATCGGTAGGAACCGGCTATGGTTTTGTTATATGGGTCATCGTGGCTTTCGTTTTCAAGGTGCAGGTGGTTTGTGGACGGCTAGTATAGTTTCTAGAAAGAATCTTTCGCTCCCTTCGAGGTATGTTGTTTTGAAATTTTCCAGGACATTAAAACTGTGTACCGGATCTGTATCCGGGCCTTTACCTTCTGCGGACGGTCTTCTTACCGGCTGAATTATCCGTACATGACTCAAGACCTGCCCTAGCAGCTTCACCCCTGCCAGTACCTCCCTCCTACCTTCCAACATTTTACTGAAGCTCTGCAGCATACCTTTCTAGACTAGCATTTCTGTAAGAAATGGCTTAGTCAGAGTGCAGGGAAATGTTCCCAGAGTGGCTATTTTACTCTGCAGTGGAGTGTGCTCTGTTTTGAAGAACTGTTGAACTGGCAGCCTTGAGAATTGTACTATTTATCGAGTAATCGAATTCCAACGGATTTCTTTTGTAACTCATGTGGATCACCTCACACTTTTCGTTTTTTAGCGTCAACTGCCACCTCCCACACCATACAGAAATCTTTTCTAAATCGCTTTGCAACTGCTACTGGTCTTCGGATGACCTTACTAGACGGTAAATTACAGCATCATCTGCGAACAACCTAAGAGAGCTGCTCAGATTGTCACCCAGGTCATTTATATAGATCAGGAACAGCAGAGGTCCCAGGACGCTTCCCTGGGATATTCCGCCAAGTACATTGTTGAGAAGAGACAGCCCTTTGCGAGACTTCGCGGAACACCTGACATTGACATTGTTCCATAACCAGAGCTGCCACTAAACCGAACCACGCCAGCGCGCCTGCGGGCAGTGCCGTCTCCCTCGGCCGCTCTGCGCGGCCATTGACCGTGAAGGAAAAAGTGTGGCCGTGGCTCCAGATCTTTCCCGTTCGCAGACACGCGCTTCGCAATCAGCTGGCAACACGGGCCAGACGTCACACGGTTCTCGCAAACGCAGACCAATTCCGTCGCCCCCTCCGCCCCCCCACCCGCCCTCCATCCCCGCACCCCCCCCCCCCCCACACCCCACCCATTCCTCGCTGGCGCCGTCATCCTGCCGTCTGCGGCTCAGTCAGCTGTGCAGGGGTCGACGACTGCTTAATTTTCAAGGACGGAAGCCGTCACAGCGCGCACACCGCGCTCCGCCAGTTTTTTTGGACACGCCATACAAGTGTCACAATGACTCGGTCATTCTTGTAAGAGCATCGCCCCGGAGAACAGAAATTGCTGTAACCATCGGATGCGAGTCCATTGTCTTCCTTTCTACTACGGCGAAGTGTTTCTTTTGTACGTTCGCTTGATGTTCAGAAACTGTCTTAAGAAACGAAAGCAGAAGTTGACACGTAAACTGTAGATATAGGGAGTTTATTACGAAATAAATCTTGGGTGAACAGCCTGGTATGAGTGTGCATAGGACACAATATTTCGGCAATCGACCACGTTGCAATCATCACGTGCGCTGATGTACTGCTGATGTGGTCGATTGCCGAAATATTGTGTCATATGCACACTCATACCAGGCTGTTCACCCGGGATTTATTTTGTCATAAAATACGCCTGGAGAAATTGAAGAATCACAGGGAGTATATTGTTTGCTGATTTACTGACTTTCCGGGACCAAAGCCTAAATCCATGTGTACTGTAGTTTGGAAAAATACTGTAAGATGTGCGACGGAAATAAGCTTTTTGTGCCCTATAGTAATATTTACTCTCGTTCCATTCATTGAAGATATCAGGGAACATAACCACTTATATGCTATTGTGCGAATGCTACTACAATAATTTTACCTTCAGGACCCTTAACAATGTAGGAGTCAGGAGAAATTTCCTATATACTCTAGAAAAAACTATCGTCTGAATTTTCTGAGTAGGCTTTCCTTAGATATTAGGATTTCTGTTTCAGTTGTCAACCAGTTTAGCTTGTAATTCCTTTCATAGTTTGTCAGAAGTGGAATAAATCTATACCAATTCGCTTCGTCCTCTCTTCCCCTGTTTCGTTGACCTGATGAGAATACCACACCCTCTAGCATAGTGTTTTAATATCTTGCGCCGGTAGTGGTTCCGAAAGCTACCGTTTCTGCATAGTGACACAGTTTTCGGTATGGCCGGCCGTGGTGGCCGAGCGGTTCTAGGCGCTTCAGTCTGGAACCACGCGACCCCTACGGTCGCAGGTTCGAATCCTGCCTCGAGCATGGATATGTGTGATGTCCTTACATTAATTAGGTTTAAGTAGTTCTAAGTTCTAGGGGACTGATGACCTCAGCTGTTAAGTCCCATAGCGCTCAGAGCCATTTGAACAATTTTTTTTTTCGGTATGGCATAAGCAGATACGATTCGGGCTCAAAAAAGTCGGATATTCGTATGAGGGATGCAGTCCTATCTCGAATGAAGCTGTGTCTCCACGACACGTTCAGAAACTTGTATGCTACGGCAAAACAGAAGTTGGCTTTTAAGTATCATCTCCTGACACACCTTTCTTCCCAGAGTTGAGAGTTTTTCTTGCGCTCATAAATGAAGACTTTCCGGAAACTCTATTTTCGCTTTCGCAATCGCATCTAACTCTAGGGAGTCTGTAGCTCGTGGTCTAGTGGCTAGCGTTGCTGCCCCTGGATCAGTGGGTCCCGGGTTCGGTTCGCGGCGTGGTTGGGGTTTTTCTCTGCCTGGCTACTAGGTGTTTGTGTTGTCCTCATCATTTCATCATCATCATCATCATCATCATCATTCATAACAGTGGCTAGATTGGATTGTGTAAAATTTCGACTGTGTAAAAATTGGGACTTTTTACGGGCGCTGATGCGCAGTTGAGCGCCCCACAAACCGAACATCATCATCTAACTCTAGGGAGCTATTTTCCGCACACAGTCCAAACGTTCTCTTAGTGCTTGGTCTCTCGAATCGCTATTTTTAGACAACTCTTCTTTTTGATTCCATGAGGGAAGTCACTCATTATATAATCCCAGAAACTCTGTGATTGTATTTGCTGATCATTTTTTGGACATTCATTTTCAGTAAGAAAATGAATACACATTGAAAACAGCAGACATTATTCCACGAAAACTGTGACAAACTACTCGTGCTTCGAAATACGGCCGCCAGGGAGTAGCCGAATGGTGGGGTAGGCTAATGACGTCACCATGTACAACCGCATTTAACTTTTAGTGGCGCGCAGAAAATGGTATCACATGCTACTGCTATGTCACTGCTGTATGACATGAGCTGTGGCGTCCCTTTAGTTGCCTGTCTGGACGTGACTTTACAGTGAGCGCATTATGTCAGGTATACGGTCGCTTAATGCCCCATCCAAATACATTCATTTGTGAATTCCTAACGTTAAACCTACACTCAAGGGATAGATGTAGTTACTAGGTATCTCTTCGCATAATAATAAGATACTTTTGATGCACCCCATTTTGACTGTATCTGTTGTTGGACTGTGCAGCTGACGTGCCGCACCTGCGAGCAAGTAGACTGGTATTTTGTCACGGTACCTTCCTTCTTGTTGTGGTTGCTGAGGATGCCACAGCAGAGTTTAATGACGGTGGAATTCTTCGAATCAGAACTAAGAGAAGAATTTCTGGGAAGCCGAGGCAACAGAAAGTGAGCAACGAATGTAGAGCAGAAATACTGACACAATTCGCGGCAAAGATACAGGGGACTCATCACAGGCAGAAGTATCAGGCAGGCGAAAAACAATGGAACGTAGATTACACTCAGCAATAATTCGTGGTGGCGAGAGGTGAATGAAAGTTCGTCTCTGAAGAGAAGGTGGCGATTATGCAAGAAAGCTATGCACGCAATACAGACTACAGGAGAAATTATGGAAAGAAACTGTGGAACGAAGATGCAGGGGACTCGCACTGGAGCGATGCGAGTGAACGAAGGGGCGGTATTAATATTATCCTTGGAGTGGATTTACGGCACCACCATAGGAACTGTAATCACTCTTTCAGAACTACAGGAGTTGGGCAAAAATATGGAATAACCTCGAGGAATGCATCCTTCAATATAAATGCGGATGCTACAGGTTGCGCTGTTGCATTTGCCTATGAACGGCACCCACGCAGTGCTCTCAACACGTTGCGTCAGTGATTACATTGAGTCTGAGCTAAGTGAGGTCGAACGTGGGCAAATTGTTGGTGCTCGCATGCTGCGTGCTTATACCGCACGCAAGGAAAGCGGAAAAACATCATCCGCTATACCACAACGAAGATTAAAATTTATGTTGAGTGATTGTGATGGACTGTCATTGAAGGGGACTGTGACGGAAAATTAGAGGACGATTGCTGGAAACGTCCCTGCAGTACTGAACATCTTGCCACCACCAAACATGAAAAGGTCAAACAATTTTTGCTTACTTGGCGAGATGGTTTCCCTAATACATGAGAAGGTCAGTTAATTGCACGGCGAGCTGGAATTCCAAAACTACTCATCAGCGACGCAGGTGCCCGAAGCAGGAAAACATAGTGCTGAAGGCATAAAACCTGGACTATGGAGCTCTGGAAGAAAGTCATTTGCTCCGATGAGTCTTGTTTCACACAATTTACAACTTCTGGCCGAGTTTACGTCCTAAGAGCGAAATATGGCAGAGGTTCAGTGATAACTGAGGACCAGTATCGTGGTATTGCATGGGCAGCTCGGTTACTCTACAAGGTCACATTAGTGACAAGGATTATGTGAACATTTTGGCTGATCAGATCTATCCCATGGTACAGTGGCTGTTCCCTAATGATGACTCTGGGTTCCAACATGACGTGGTCCCTGTTCGCACATCTCGAATTGTCAAGAACTGGTGTTGTAAGCACGAAGACGATTTGTCGCATGTCCCCTGCCTATCACAGTCACCAAATCTCAGTACTATTGAGTTTTTGTTGTCTACTTCGGAGAGAAGTTAGGATGATCGCTATCCACCTCCGTCGTCGTTACCTGAAATTGTCACTATTTTGCAAGAAGAGTAGTATAAGATTCCCTTGAAAATCTTACAGGACTTGTATTTATGTATTCCTACACGACTGGAAGTTATTTTGGATGCCAACGGTTTTTCTACGCCGTATTAGCCATGATAGTGTATTATGTTTTTGGTGTTTCCATTCTTTTCGAACAGCTAATGAAGTTGAAGCCGTAGGGGCAAACGAAGATAAAAATTGTTCATTAGGGTGTCCTAATACCGGGGATGCCATTTTTCGTCTTGGGTCGTTTATTCCTCTGTGTGTTTCTTGCAATGCTGAAATATCCCCTGAATACTTTTTGCACTTGTCTGACAATAAAATTTCTTTGCATCGGATCAGTCCTTCAATATTTAATGAAGACTGACAGTGTGAGACTCACAATTTTTGGTCTCGAAGAGGACCAGTTGTGCGTGTTTGCCCTCTTCCTCTGATGTTTCTCAGATGTGCAAGTAACAATAACTCTCGTAAACTGACTCGATCAACCTGTAGTTCTTCGATCATCAGCAACGGGACTTCTTTTGCAGCCGGAGGATATGTGGTTCTAATATGGGACGCGTCATGTCACTCCAAAAAAAGTCGCTTTAAATCTCCAAGGCGCACACTAGTCCCCAAAATGTAAAATGGTTCAAATGGCTCTGAGCACTATGGGACTTAACATCTGAGGTCATCAATCGCCTAGAACTTAGAACTACCTAAACCTAACTAACATAAGGACATCACACACATCCTTGCCCGAAGCAGGATTCGAACCTACGACCGTAGCGGTCGCGCGGTTCCAGACTGAAGCACCTAGAACCGCTCGCCCAAAATGTACACACTTGCGGTCACAGCACCACCAGATATCAGAAGCAAAGCAGCCGGCGAAATAGAGAGAGAGAGCAAACCGGCCCACTGTACGTAATGTGTAACCAACAAATAGTTACAGTTCGTCTTGAGTTGAGGAAGAGCATCTCTCAAACGAATAGAACGGCTAGGAAGCCGACATGAGATCCTCCGCATATCTTGACGGCTAGACTGCCCACAAAATACAAGCCTGCAGCGGAAGATCTATTTTTATACAATGAAAACTATATTAAAGCTACAGACTTTCGGAAGAAGAGAGTTTAGATGCTCTTGCCCGGACACGGAAAGGAAAGTACGTGGGTGCGCTGCACGCTAATGCCTCCGAATTTTTTCTGATTCTTCATGTCTGCTTATTTATTTCTGAACATAGTCATCCTGGCGTCTTGCACATTTCTCCCAACGAGTGACCAATTTGTTGATACCGTCACAGTAGAGTGTTTGACTTACTTGACGAAGCCACATTACCACCTCTGCTTGCACTGCTTCGTGACTATCGAAGTGGAATCCTCGAAAGTGTTCTTTAAGTTATACAAATAAATGAAAATCGGATGGGGCTAAGAAGGGACGGAGGATATCGATGACAGTGAAACCAATGCGTCGGCTTGTTGCAATTGTCACAGCGCCCGTGTGTGATCTGGCATTGTCATCCTGAAGGAGAGGGTACTCCATGTGTGGACGAAATCTTTGAACTCGAAACTCGATTACAGCACGCTGTTTCTCATGCACGGACATATTAACATTGCACACAACCATATTATACGTTACAATTCGGCGCCTACTAGCAGCAGAGAGCTGCAAAAATGTAGACATGCAGAATTAAGATGTAGAATGTTTATAATGCTTGTTTTATTTTAAAAGCTGTAAGAGTTTTCACATAAAAAAATTCAGAGGTATTGCTTTTCAGCGCAACGTCGCAAGCAAGAGCAGAACGTGTGTCACCGTTTACTGAGAATGTTGGCTGTCGTGGATATGTAGAGATGAAGGAACTACACTACTGGCCATTAAAATTGCTACACCAAGAAGAAATGCAGGTGATAAACGGATATTCATTGGACAAATATTTTATACTAGAACTGACATGTGATTACATTTTCACGCAATTTGGGTATATAGATCTTGAGAAATCAGTACCCAGAACAACCACCTCTGGCCGTAATAACGGCCTTGACACGCCTGGGCATTGAGTCAAACAGAGCTTGGATGGAGTGTACAGGTACAGCTGTCCATGCAGCTTCAACACGATACCGCAGTTCATCAAGAGTAGTGACTGGCGTATTGTGACGAGCCAGTTGCTCGGCCACCATTGACCAGACGCTTTCAATTGGTGAGAGATCTGGAGAATGTGCTGGCCAGGGCAGCAGTCGAACATTTTCTGTATCCGGAAGGCCCGTACAGGACCTGCAACATGCGATCGTGCATTATCCTGCTGAAATGTAGGGTTTCGCAGGGATCGAATGAATGGTAGAGCCACGGGTCGTAACACATCTGAAATGTGACGTCCACTGTTCAGAGTGCCGTCAATGCGAAAATGAAGTGACCGAGACGTGTAACCAATGGCATAACATCACGCCGGGTGATACGCCAGTATGGCGATGACGAATACACGCTTCCAATGTGCGTTCACCGCGATGTCCCGAAACACGGATGCGACCATCATGATGCTGTAAACAAAACCTGGATTCATCCGAAAAAAATGGCGTTTTGTCATTCGTGCACCCAGGTTCGTCCTCGAGTACACCATCGCAGGCGCTCCAGTCTGTGATGCAGCGTCAAGGGTAACCGCAGCCATGGTCTCCGAGATGATAGTCCATGCTGCTGCAAACGTCGTCGAACTGTTCGTGCAGATGGTTGTTGTCTTGCGTACGTCCCCATTTGTTTACTCAGGGATCGAGACGTGGCTGCACGATCCGTTACAGCCATGTGGATAAGATGCCTGTCATCTCGACTGCTAGTGATACGAGGCCGTTGGGATCCAGCACGGCGTTCCGTATTACCCTTCTGAACCCACTGATTCCATATTCTGCCAACAGTCAATGGATCTCGATAAACCGCAATCGCGATAGGCTACAATCCGAACTTTGTCAAAGTCGGAAACGTGATGGTACGCATTTCTCCTCTTAACACGAGGCATCACAACAACGTTTCACCAGGCAACGCCGGTCAACTGCTATTTGTGTATGGGAAATCGGTTGGAAACATTCCTCATGTCAACACGTTGTAGGTGTCGCCACGGGCGCCAACCTTGTGTGAATGCTCTGAAAAGCTAATCATTTGCATAGCATAGCATCTTCTTCCTGTCGTTTAAATTTCCCGTCTGTAGCACGTCATCTTCTTGGTGTAGCAATTTTAATGGCCAATAGTATAGTATATATTATGGGTACAATTTTTAGAAAGTGACCAACTAAACACTCATTGAGTTTAGAGTGTTTAGCATTTCCGGAGCACTCTTTGGACAAAAGCCAAGTATTTACCACTGGAACCGACTGGCAAGGAGTTGCTCTGCTTCTCTGGTCCTCCCGTTTAGGAACAGTGAGGGCTAGGTCAGAGCAGCCGAGATCCGCTGGGAACACGCTGAATCTGGCCGGCCAGCTCAGAATGCAGTGCGTACGTACGGCGCTGTTGCGAGCGCACGGCGGCTCCCGAGGCACGCGCCGAGGGCTTTGACCAGCTGCGCGGCCTTCTGATGTAAGAGGGCGGTGGCGTGCGGACGCGGACCGCGCTGGAGGCAGAGGAGTGGGGATGGGCGGCCGCACCGGATCCGGCGCTCGCCTGTGGCGAAACCCGAGCCTCGTGACGGGAGGGGTAGGAGGGGGGGGGGGAGGGCCAGGTGGGCCACGCCGCCCCCGCCCCCGCCCTCGCCGCCGTGGGCCGGCCTTGCGCCCGTTAAGCCCGCCGCGAGGCCATCGACCTGGCCACGCCGCGCGACGCAGACGACGCCTCCACCTGCCGGATCGCACTTTTGCTTTCGAGACCGGCCGGAATTTCACTAGTGAAACCACCGTGCCACCAACTGCTACCAGTAAGACGATCGACGTACACTTCTAGGACACGAACAGGAAACAAAAAGCGCTCTAGCAGGCACATGAGGAAGCAACAGGTTAATTCTTACAAAAAAACTGAAGGAACGTGTAAAGAAACTGGTTCTCTACTTCTAAAAAAAAACCTTTTAAATAATAAAACATGACCTATACAAGGAATCTGATTACCACTGTTAGTCATGAACGAAAAAGAAAAAAAATTAGGTAATTCAGTGCAATTATTATATAGATGCGATAAATCACTTTAACGGGGGTCAAATGAACAATTAAAGTCAATATAATTCCAGTAAATCTGCAAAAGTAAAAACAAGTTATTGTAGGGGCCTACATAGATATCGCGCATCTGCTAGATGGCCACGAAATACGTAATTTTGTTTTGAAACTGACAGACAATGAGAAAATATGTGCAGTTTTCAAGCAGTAATGGAGGCCAACATCAGCTGGTAATATACGTAATTTTATGGTAGCTAATTTTACTACACAAAAAATAAAATATGTGCTCCCTCCAAAAGAAGTTACAAACAAGCATTAAAATAAAATTATAATGAGCAGCAAAATGTATGAGAAGAATATTGAAAGAAAATTTTTAATTGAACTTTAATTTGGCGGGTTTTCAACACAGTCAAAAAACGGTTCAAATGGCTCTGAGCACTATGGGACTTAACTTCTGAGGTCATCAGCCCCCTAGAACTTAGAACTACTTAAACCTAATTAACCTAAGGACATCACACACATCCATGCCCGAGGCAGGATTCGAACCTGCAACCGTAGCGGTCGCGCGGCTCCAGACTGTAGCGCCTAGAACCGCTCCGCCACCCCGGCCGGCTTCAACACTGTCAACAAGACGAAATAATGGAAAGAATATTTATTGGGACTAAACAAAACTGCGATATTGTGACACTATTTTTTAAAAATAGTTAATTTAACTGCAATTGTCTTTAATTTTGAAATGAGAGAGAGCGTAATAATTTTCTTTTAATGTCTTAACTGTTGCTGCAGGCAGTGCGATGACGTCAGCTATGGTCCGCACGGACGATGTGTGAAGTGAATCCTGGTTCGTGGCGTGAAGATAATGATGGATCCTCCTGTTTCATTAATATTCCACTTATTGCGGTGGTCCACGTCTCCGTTGTAGTCGAATCAACTGGCGGCACTGGCGCGATAATAATAGTTCCAGTGTGTGCGTTGTTAGGCGCGCGACGTTTTATTATTAAACGTTTATTAACCACGCGGTGCGGGTAGGTCGGAATTACGCTATGTCTTTAGTATTTACGATATATATCCGGTTAATGCGAATACTTCGCACAGTTCTTTCACCATGTTGTCGTAGGAAAACAGTCTCATGTGTTCATCACTATAACAGTCCGTTAAACATCAGTTCAATTAACGTCGTCGTCTTTAAGACAGTTTGGACGATATAATAAATGGCTCTGAGCACTATGGGACTTAACATCTGAGGTCATCAGTCCCCTAGAACTTAGAACTACTTAAACCTAACTAACCTAAGAACATCACACACATCCATGCCCGAGGCAGGATTCGAACCTGCGACCGTAGCAGTCGCGCGGTTCCGGACTGAAGCGCCTAGAACCGCTTGGCCACAACGGCCGGCGATATAATAAATGTTTCTTGATCAAATCGCAGCACTGTTCTTTTACTTAACATTCTGGTTTGTTCCACTTTCACAGTTAGTGTCTCCACACGACAATGGTGTCTGATTTATGGCTAATTGTCACAAGTTCACGCAGTTTGTAAAATCGTCACCGCAAACTCTCGATATACTTTTCAGGTTTTACTGTTCACTTAATAATGCACGATCTCCTGTTAACACAGCGGACGCACTGTAGTTTATTGTTCCTCCGCGTATGACCGTTTTTCACGCCGAAATTTGCAACGTTTTTCACCCGCGAACCGACCACGATACCGCAACAATTCGCACGCTCTTTTTCGATAGTCGTTCGCTCTCTCTCTGACACAATACTTCTCCTAGCTAACCAAAGATCTACAAAACATATAAAACAAGAACATTCATATTCGTACAATATAAAATATAAAACAGTAGAAAAATGAATGAAAAAACAATGTGGCGTATTAACAAATAAAGAATAGTTGAAATAAATGATACATACGCACTATGACAAGGTAATGCACAAAAGAAAAAAAGTATTATCGACTTTCGGGGAAAGCAATGTCTTTACAAACGTAACCAGTTATTTTTAATAAACCTATTAAAAATAAATGCCCTCTGGCTAACGGCCTGGTGCAAGTCTTTCAATTGGACGCTACTGTGGGGACGTACGTGTCCTGAAAACCAACGGCATCCTGTTTCCATCGAACTGTCACCCATCCAGATGCTAGCCAGGCCCAACTTCGCTTAACTTCCATTATCGGGCGGGAACCAGAGTTACAAACCTGACAACGCGAATGGCAATAAAGCTCTTCATTCACGCGCCGTTGCCGGTTTCGAGGGACAGGTTCATCATTTGTTTCATTTAAATCACAGGTTGTAACACGGGCACTTCCTTATTTAAAAAAATCATAAAACAGAAAGTATAGGAGGTATCAATTTAATTCTGTTTTCTTTACATAGAAATATATTTAAAGATTTATTTAATTAGGTTTTTTCCTTCTGCTCAATGCACTTGAACAGTCGAAATAGGAAGTTTCGGTCCACTTAACCCCAACGTCTATTCTTCAAGTTCTGGAGGAGGAAATTCATCAATCGCCTGGACATAACGCTCGGAAGTGACAACTGCCTTATCGTTCTTTTCGAAAACCATTCGCCAAGATCGGCAGCTTTTTTTTTTTTTTTATAAACTGCATCAACATTTTGGTCACATGGATGTTCGAGCCCAAAGATGACGACTTTCCAAACATAAAACACTGACAAAGAATGTGTCTGTCATAGATGTTGAAATATGTACATAAATAACAAGCAGCATTATTGACAGTGGCCGACTTATGATTCTCTTGTTTTTTAAATTTTTTACAGTTTTAGCTAGTATCTTTACTCAGTCGCATCAACTCAGTTTTTCGCAAATTAGCATGAGAGGTTTAAAATTAGTTGTACTCGTGACTGACATACTTAGCAGAATAAAGTTATTGACGAAAAGAAATCAAATTATTTAGTCAGAATATTAACATTTCATCACGATATGAAACATGATGAACCCCTACGCGCGGGCTCATTCAAATCAAAGTGCATCAAGCGAACATGAATGGCTCTTCAGTATACAATAATTGGAACAGTCCCAAAGTGGGACAGCATTTAACACTTGGGAATTCTAATTCGAGAGGAATGTTGCTTAAAATCCTTTCCGGTCATCGTACTTTAGGTTTCTGCCGTCAATCGTCTGGACGTTTCCTTCAACATCGCTTACTCCGACATAAGCTCATGCATGTGGAGCGGGGGGAAACTCCCTGCGATTTCATGGCCTACAGTGCATCCCCCCCTCCTCAGCGGTGTTCATCTTACTTCCAGAGTGGCCTCTCATTTAGCCAAGCATGAAATCAAAATATAAGTAGTTATGTTTTGGAATTCACTAGCATTAATTCATATTTCACTATCTGGTGAAGATTAATTAATTCCAATTGAATTTGACTCTCTGCTTAAAGGCGCCGGCCGGTGTGGCCGTGCGGTTCTAGGCGCTTCAGTCTGGAACCGCGTGACCGCTACGGTCGCAGGTTCGAATCCTGCATCAGGCATGGATGTGTGTGATGTCCTTAGGGTAGTTAGGCTTAAGTAGTTCTAAGTTCTAGGGGACTGATGACTACAGATGTTAAGTCCCATAGTGCTCAGAACCATTTGAACCATTTTTGACTCTCTGCTTCTGGTTTTACGGAAGTAGTGGGACAGTTTGGTTAAAATGATCCCTCAACAGTACTACTCCTACTTCCGATTGTTACTACTACACCGTGTAATACTGGAATAATGAAGTCAACCTGGATCCAGACAAATACTTTTCTTTCAGCGACCTGTTCACCGTTTTTCAGATGGCACATATGTTTCAACATGGTGGCATACGACCTTCGAAACTTCATGTCGCATCTATGTTAATCGGAACGGGTTTACTTCTACCGTGCGCAACTGCCCTTTCCACGCAGTGCACGAGAGTTGTGTCTTGAGTGTACATACCTGTAGAGAATGGGCGACTGAAATGGCGGCGTGTATAGCTTGGAGTCACGTTAGTGTCGTATGAAGATGAGGTAAGGAAGAGAGTGAAACCCAATGCTGGCACATAGCCTTCTCCTCTCAAATAACTCCAAGGGGGCCGAAGGGCATAGCATCCTCACCCGGGCATGGACCACCATCAAGTGTCACATACCTTTATTACATAAGATTTGGAACTTAGACGAGAATACTGACGTGAAGACTGATGTTCAGGAGGCAAAGTACTTTCGAATAAAATAGAACCCCTCACCCTTTGTTCTCCCCCCTCCACACTCTTCTCATTCCCATTCCTTGCTACCCTCCTATTTCCTCCCCCCCCCCGCCCCCACCTCCCCATTCCTAAGCCACGAACCTCCCCTTTCCAAGCCACACCACTTTTTTAAAAGTACGTAGATCAGTCATAGAGCTTCTAATCCAGTTGTATTACTCATAACAGGACGTGCTAAAAAGTATTGCCTCCGAAGTTCTACGTGAAAACTTTAAAAGCTTTTTAATAATCATACGAATGTTTGCGTCTCTTCTTTCGGACGTGTCCGAAAGAACAGACATCATGCTTCATACGCAGGTGTAATATATGTTACTTAAATTGAAGGAGGAGGCGGGAGAAAGAAAAGGAAAGGAACTGATAATACATGCAGCAGCGAGAGTTTGTGCGGAATCAGCAGCGACGAGTGAAAATATGTTTGGGACTGGGACTCGAACCCGGGATCTCCTGCTCACAATGCAATTGCGTTAACCACTGTGCCACTCGGGCACAGCGTTTACCGTGAATGCGCAGACTGTCTCGGCACGTTTCCCAGCCGACACACATTTCCACCTGGCGCCACCTATCCGCACCTCCGTCCGTGTCCTCCATGCTCCCTAATTCTAGAATCTTTCTGGAGGACGAACTTAAACGTTTTAAATAAAACAAACATTATTACCATTCTTCATCTTTATTGTTCATACCAACATATTTGTAGCCCTCCGGCGCTAGAGGGGTAGGAATTGTAGCGTGTAACGAGGCGGTGAGTAACGTAAATCTGTCGGCGTGTGACAAATAGCGTGCCCGCATCTCGTGGTCGTGCGGTAGCATTCTCGCTTCCCACGCCCGGGTTCCCGGGTTCGATCCCCGGCGGGGTCAGGGATTTTCTCTGCCTCGTCATGGTTGGGTGTTGTGTGCTGTCCTTAGATTAGTTAGGTTTAAGTAGTTCTAAGTTCTAGGGGACTGATGGCCGTAGCAGTTAAGTCCCACATTGCTCAGAGCCATTTGAACCATTTTTTTTTATAAATAGCGTGCTGTAATCGAGGTTCGAATTCGAAGAGTTCGTCCACACATGGAGTACCCTCTCCTTCAGCAAGACAAAGCCAGAACACACACGAGCGCTGTGACACCTGCAACAATCCGACACCTTGGATTCACTGTCTTTGATCAGCCTCATACAGTTCCGACTTGGCCCCATCTGATTTTCATCTGTTTGCAGAACTAAAAGAGCACTTTCGAGGACTTCACTTTGACAGTGATGCAGCGGTGCAAGCAGAGGTGAGGTTGTGACTCCGTCAACAAATTCAAACATTCTACAGTGACAGTATCATCAAATTGGTCTGACGCTGGGAGGAATGTGATCGTCGCTAGGATGGCTATGACGGGGAATAAGTATGTGGACCTGAAGAATAAGGAGGTAAGATGATAATAACATTTGTTTAAAAAAAGGTTTAATCGTTTTCACAGAAAAAAATATGGAGGCATTACTTTTCAGCACAACCTCTCATTTAGCTCTTCCAATAACAGCTCCTGTATTTCACTACCATGGACACGAAACAGCGAACCACTTTTCTGAACTCCTTCTTAAGGCACACCCTTTTCTTGGAATTAAGCCGATCGGAGAGCTTTTGCCGCGCGGGATTAGCCGAGCGGTCTAGGCGCTACAGTCATGGACTGCGCGGCTGGTCTCGGCGGAGGTTCAAGCCCTCCCTCGGACATGGGTGTGTGTGTCGTCCTTAGGATAATTTAGGTTAAGTAGTGTGTAAGCTTAGGGACTGATGACCTTAGCAGTTAAGTCCCATTTGAACATTTTTGGAGAGCTTCTGAGGCAACACACATATTTAGCCCAGTTACAGTTCATTTCTCAACTTCTCCTTAAATCACGCCCCTTTTTTGATAGCAGGCCAGTAGGAAAGCTTCCTACGGCAAGGATAGTTGTAGGTGCGTAACATCCTGGGGACCTACAGTGGTGAAACGTTATAGTATGAGCAGTATGAGAGGATATTATTGGCTTATTTTGCCTAATTTTCTATTTTAGATATAGCTGTTGTGAGCAACGTGTGCCTAAACACGTGCGTGTTGACTGTGTGGGTGTCGCAAACAGATGTTCTCATAATGCTCTAGTTGATTTTATTTCGTATTTAAACGTTGGGAAGAAAAAAGACTTGAAGGTACGTCCAATTTCAAAGCTAAATGAGTAACTTAGTTCTTCTTTGTTGAAAGTGATGCTATTTTTGAAAGTATTTGGGAGCAAAATGCAAAACGATTTGTTTCCTTACTATATACTACAATATGGCTCCATAAAATCACTGTATTACAAGTAAAACTCACCGAATTATGATGATAGTGTTGTCTGTGATGTAGGGCAGCATCTGTTACTGCAAAAAATGTTGAAGGAACGGTGGGTACAGTAAACGAATTATCAACACCTGACGTTTTTAGTTTACAATAGTAGTTAACTTCACAAAACATCATTTCAGGGGAGAAGATGATAATGCATAATGTTCTACACTAGAAGAACTCAACTGACGTTATTGACTGGCTAATATAGCTTTTTATTAGTTTCGATTTTAGGATTACATGAAGAAATTTTCAACTGGGGCGTATCACATTGTTCTTATCTACATGATAAAAATAACTGCAGTACCAACTGAGGAAGAATGGCTGTAAATATTCACAATACATACGTGCCTGTCAAGCATGTCCATCGCAGACCTATAACACATACGTAAGACCCTCATCCCACTCCACAGAAAAAGAAACAATATGAAACTCAACAAAAAGCATAATAAATATCATTCGATTCCAAAATACATTTATGTAAAGGTAAGTACTGATTCTCAAGCTGACTTAGGAGCACAGAGATATTGATTAAATAATGAAATTAGGCAACATAACGCAAAAGAACTTGAATTAAACGAAGAAAACTATACAGTCTGCACCGGCAGATAGAATCTTACCTTCGCTATTGTATAGTCATGTGGCACATGACAGACGTAGCAGAACTGATAGCTAAGAAATATCAACATTTCTACATTACAGCAGAAAACACAAAAAACAAGAAATTAAATACACTCTTAAGGAAAAAACTGCAGGAACACACACACACACACACACACACACACATACACACACACACACACACACACACACATACATACGTACATACATACACACATACACAAATATATATGTATATACTAGTCAAGACACTCAACAACATTTTGCCCACGTGTAATGAAGCCACTGAAATGCAGCTGAGTGAAGTGGAAACCTAATTGCGAGAGAAATACCTTAAATATAATATCAGCAAGAAGAACATTAGGGCATTAGGGACGCCACATTAGAAACAGTACATATTATGGCACAAAAAGAAAAAAAAATGGTAAATGCAGGGCTAATCAGAAAACTGATAGCAAAACAAGTATGCAGCCCATCAAAAACGAGGAAACTCACAGAAACAAACAGGAAGATTATAAAGAGGCACTGACAGTTAAGTTAATAAAGAGGAAAAAAATAATTTACATCACCACTTGCCGGCCAAGTGTTGGAGGTAAACATTTCTTCCACCAAGAGGATGCAAAGTGGCTACCTCCGAATCGATTGCCACAGCACTAATGCACGTGAGTGACCTTGGCTACAGAGCCCGGTAGTTTCTCAAAGATAAGCTTCCACAGCTGTAGGAACTTTTCACAGCTGGATCCCTTCAGAATTTGGTTAAAACGCTAACTTCTTATTAGGCAATGTTGCTCTCAAGTAGTCAAAATTGCAGTTTTATGCGGCATTTTCCGTTTCATTCTTAGATGGGCAATGCTCCTTACAAGCAACATTTAAACTCTCTGATCCACCGTTATTCTGTTCTCTCTGGTGCAAAATTTCCGTGGAAGTGCCTTAAGAATATGCATCTTTTTATGTGAGCGTCGGTTACGGGAGTAGCAATTTCTTTCGGTTTTTTGGCGTTGTTTAATCATCTGTAACGAAAACTGAATACAAACAGAAAAAGGAAGTCTTGAAGGTAAGTTATTATACAAATTCATTACCGGTGTCGAATACATAAATTTATAAAAACGAAGCATGAAAAAAGTAAGCAACGTTGCCTCTATATCGAAATTTGTGAACACATGTGTAATATTCCTAGTACTGAAGCTTCCTGGCAGACTAAAACTGTGTCCCGGACCGAGACTCGAACTCGCGAACTTTTGCCTTTCGCGGGCAAGTGCTCTACCAACTGAGCTACCCAAGCACGACTAACGCTCCGTCCGAGTTCGAGTCTCTGTCCGGCACACAGTTTTAATCTGCCAGGAAGTTTCATTTCAGCGCACACTCCGTTGTAGAGTGAAAATTTCATTCTATTCCTAGTACTGTCATGAATACTCATTTACAGAAAATTCAAGATAGGAGCAACACATGTTATGGACGAAATAAAAGACCCAGCATTATTTTACCGACAGATGACCCTTGTCTCTGTGACTGTGGTGGTGACAGTGATTCAAAGGACGACATTCTTGCCTACAGTAGTCATTGTGAGTAGGATGTTTAGGTTTTTATGTCGGTAACGCCACGTAGCGCTCTGTATGAAAATCACTGACTGTGCTGTGTGCAGTCTGTGGCTGGTTGGCATTGTTGGAATGTTCTCTATTGCAGTAATATATAATGGTTTTTGAACGCTATTAAGATAAATACTGTAGTGGACTGACAAGACAGCCAGTCCACAGTGACAGGTAACCGAAAGGCACGCGTACACACACGCCGGCTGGCGTGAGTTCTGGAACAGGATACGTATGAATGCACTAAAGAAAAGTACGTATCGTCTGTTTACTTAACTTTAATTCATCCTTGTGGTACATCGCTATTGACGATACAAGCGAGACTCTCTCCAGATATGGTTAATGGCGCCTTGCTAGGTCGTAGCCATGGACTTAGCTGAAGGCTATTCTAACTGTCTCTCGGCAAATGGGAGAAAGGCTTCGTCAGTGTAGTCACTAGCAAAGTCGTCGTACAACTGGGGCGAGTGCTAGTACGCCTTTCTAGACCTGCCATGTGGTGGCGCTAGGTCTGCCATTACTGACAGTGGCGACACGCGGGTCCGACATGTACTAATGGACCGCGGCCGATTTCAAGCTACCAACTAGCAAGTGTGGTGTCTGGCGGTGACACCACAAATACATTGTTTGTTCTCTATTAAAATCTTTCATTTGCTAACTATGCCTATCAATAGTTAGTGCCTTCAGTAGTTTGAATCTTTTATTTAGCTGGCAGTACTGGCGCTTGGTGTATTACAGTAGTTCGAGTAACGAAGATTTTTGTGAAGTAAGTGATTCATGAAAGGTATAGGTTATTGTTAGTCAGGGCGATTCTTTTGTGGGGATTATTGAAAGTCAGATTGCGTTGCGCTAAAATATTGTGTGTCAGTTTAGTGATGATCAGAATAAATAAAGACAGAAATGTCTGAGTACGTTCAGTTTTGCTCAGCTGTTTCAAAATCAAGTAAAGTAGGAGGTTTACCAGCACAATCCTTCATAAATTTTTCCAAGGGGACGTTGCATAGGTGGTGACAGTGGTTCAGAGGACGATATTCTTGCCTACAGTAGTCATGAAGATCCGAAATTTCAGCTAGAGCCTGCTTGCAATATTGGATTACAAGTTATTCCAGAATATGATGTGGAGTCTGATGAATCCATGGATTTGTGAGGCACTAACAGTCCTATCTTTGTGACTTCATACAATGGAAGTGAATCGTACGATAACTATACAAGAAGACAGACACACTGCGTTCAGGTGGATAAAAGAAGACATTGAATAATATGTGACAGCTGATGTTCTTTTTGCGTGTGACGGTGATCGGGCACACCACTGAAGTATTTCAGGAAATTCTTTAGCAATGTTCAAGTGGACAAAATAACTAATGAGTACTCAGTGCAGCAGACGGCTTTATCTGTCAACACAAACAAAAGTGAGGTGGAGCAATTCACTGGTATTCTTATTTATATGGTTATTGTAAGTATGCCTTCTTACGCAGATTGCTGGGCAGAGTCAACGAACCTCGACAAAATTTCAAACATTCTGAGATCGAGAAGCTTTAAGAAACTTTGTAGGTATGTACATTTTACAAACAAGGAGGTAGTAACAAACTGCAACGACAGACTATTTGTGAGCAGATCACTTATTCATTATGTGGTAGAAAACTGCCGTCAACAACAAAAAAGATTGAAAACTGCCCTTTGTTAGATGAGAAAACGTTCCACAGTCGCGGTAATGGCAGCTTTGACTTCTGGAAGCACAACGAGTCTGGAATCACAATTGTATTGGGGCAGGTAATAAAGCTGTGTGTTTGGCAAGCTCCTTCTGTAGCACTGATCCTCTTAGTACTGTAAAGAGATAGAGTTCGAAGGAGAAGAAATTGCATTGCCTCAACATTTTACAGAATTGCAAAGAGAACATGCTAATTGAACTGTATAGGATACCACTAAAGTCAAAAAGATGAATATCTTCGTCTACTTAGTTTCTCTTTAGATCCCTGCATTGTAAATGCATGGCTTCTATATCGCCGAGAAACAAACGACAGCAAAAAGTCATTAAAGCAGTTCCGAGGAGACGTAGCAAATGGCGTGGCGTTTTTTTAGGAAGAGGAAGCCTTGCAGGCCGTCATTGGATGGGGCAGCTCCTGTGACTTTGAATGATGAACGATATGAAAAGTCTTGGTCACTGGCCAGAGCATGGGTCAAAGAAGAGATGTGGACTTTGAATCGCAGGGCATTTGACTAAAATATCGAAAATGTGGAACCGTTCTGTGAGTTTTTCCCCAGAGGAATTGTTTTAAGACATTTCGCTTGAAATATTGCGTAATACAACAATTTTGTCAGCTATAGGAGTAACATTGAGGTCAACGATCACATTCTGGAAACATTGAGGTATTTCGTATGCACCTATTACAATGTTTCTTTCAAGCAACATGCTGTGTTTTGAAAAAAAAAAATAGTGAATGTTGTAAAACTCCAAAGGGATGTAAAATTGTTCACATGGCCCTACACATCTAATATAAGTAATATAATATTTCTTCTCAATAATATTTCTGTGTGTGTCCAATAAATGAATCACCTGTATGACAGACATCTTCGTACTGGAGCAGGACCTCTGACCTGTCATGTTGGTCGAGCTTACACCTATGGATAGGGTAATTTAAAATAAATGATCTTTACACAGGGAGAGATAAACCTTGATCACTTCCAGCAGGTCATCACCGAAGCCTCCTACTCCATGATATGGGAGACGTTGGGAAGTACCAGACTGTCTACACACAGTCCTACAGAGCTCCGTGTCGGTCATGGATATCATTTCGAACAGGTACTTCACTAGAACGACATTTCAAAAACTCAAGTCATCATATTCTCACAGGAGTCCAGCCCATTTCCATAGTCAATGACATGAAACAAACGAAACTTTTAGGCCAAATAAATCAAACAGGCTGTGAAAGAGAAATGTGTAGTACAATAATTAAAGGTCAGTACAAATGGCTCTGAGTACTATGGGACTCAACTGCTGAGGTCATTTGTCCAAAGATCAGTACAAACGCAGGATGTAGTGATGGGAAGAAGTGTGAGAACGAAGGAGGGGAGTAAAATAAAAGGAAGAAGCAGAAGCAGAGAAGAAAACTTACTTTATGACAGAGTGGGTCACGAAGAGAAAAGGGTGTAAAATGATGCCTGCGGTTCGACCAATTAAAGGATGGGAGACTAAACTAAACTTTATAGAGAGGCCTACAGCAATATGTGAAGGTAATCATCAATACTTCATCTTCAAAAATTTCACAATAATGAACACAACAATAAACATAATCTCCTTTGACCCGAAAATAAGCAGCAATTAGGCATCACTAAGGTGATTCAGTGTTGTTTCATTACTACGCAACTACGTAACATCCAGCAAATGAAAACTGATAATTTCCCCACTCCATTGTACGACAAACCTCGTGGATGCAACTGCTCTCCCACCTCGCTTACTTTATGTCCTTTACGTGAGACACAGAATGGAAGATACAGAATTGATAAATAATCTTGGAAATTGCTGGTTTAATTTTGTCCACTTGCGTTTTGCAAACTGAATGCCGTCTTTACTTCGAAGAGCAGCAAGTAATTTTGTCGAGAATATCCATAACACTCTTGTGAGGACTAAACTGTACCGTTAAAACAAATCAGTGAGCTACTCTGTGTTTGGATGGATCTACTCCAGCAGTCCGACTTGTAGGACTGCTGATCCCTCGAACAGTAGACAACAAATTGGCATACATATACAGGGTGGTCCATTGATAGTGACCGGGCCAAATATTTCACGAAATAAGCATCAGACGAAAAAACTACAAAGAACGAAGCTTGTCTAGCTTGAAGGGGGAAACCAGATGGCGCTGTGGTTGGCCCGTTAGATGGCGCTGCCATAGGTCAAACGGATATCAACTGTGTCTTTTTAAATAGGAACCCCCATTTTTTATTACTTATTGGTGTAGTACGTAAAGAAATATGAATGTTTTAGTTGAACCACTTTTTTCGCTTTGTGATAGATGGCGCGGTAATAGTCACAAACGTATAAGTACGTGGTATCACGTAACATTCCGCCAGTGCGGACGGTATTTGCTTCGTGATACGTTACCCGTGTTGAAATGGACCGTTTACCAATTGCAGAAAAGGTCGATATCGTTTTGATGTATGGCTATTGTGATCAAAATGTCCAACCGGCGTATGCTACGTATGCTGCTCGGTATCCTGGACGACATGATCCAAGTGTCCAGACCGTTCGCCAGATAGTTACGTTATTTAAGGAAACAGGAAGTGTTCAGCCACATCCGAAATGTCAACCACGATCTGCGACAACAGTGGTAACGTAAACTGGCATAATATGCACTATTGGGCAACGGAAAATCCACGATGGCTGCGACAAGTGGAACATCAGCGACCTTGGCGAGTTGATGTATGTTGCGGCATTATGGGAGGAAGGATGATTGGCCCCCATTTTATCGATGGCAATCTCAGTGGTGCAATGTATGCTGATTTCCTACGTAATGTTCTACCGATGTTACTACAAGATGGTTCACTGCATGACAGAATGGCGATGTACTTCCAACATGATGGATGTCCGGCACATAGCTCGCGTGCGATTGAAGCGGTATTGAATAGCATATTTCATGACAGGTGGACTGGTCGTCAAAGCACCATACCATGGCCCGCACATTCACCGGACCTGACGTCCCCGGATTTCTGTCTGTGGGGTAAGCTGAAGGATATTTGCTATCGTGATCCACCGACAACGCCTGACAACGTGAGTCAGCGCATTGTCAATGCATGTGCGAACATTGCGGAAGGCGAACTACTCGCTGGTGAGAGGAATGTCGTTACACGTATTGCCAGATGCATTGAGGTTGACGGAAACCATTTTGAGGATTTATTGCATTAATGTGGTGTTTACAGGTAATCGCCCTGAAACAGCATGCGTTCTCAGAAATGATAAGTTCACAAAGGTACATGAATCACATTGGAACAACCGAAATAAAATGTTCAAACGTACCAACGTTCTGTATTTTAATTTAAAAAACCTACCTGTTCCCAACTGTTCGTCTAAAATTGTGAGCCATATGTTTGTGACTATTACAGCGCCATCTATCACAAAGCGAAAAAAGTGGTCCAACTAAAACATTCATATTTCTTTACGCACTACACGAATATGTAATAAAAAATGGGGGTTCCTATTAAAAAAAACGCAGTTGATATCCGTTTGACCTATGGCAGTGTCATCAGCGGGCCAACCATAGCGCCATCTGGTTTCCCCCTTCAAGCTAGATGAGTTTCGTTCTTTGTAGTTTTTTCGTTTGACGCTTATTTCGTGAGATATTTGGCCCGGTCACGATCAATGAACCACCCCGTATATTCCGAGAATTATTTCAATAATTTGGATCTACGTGTCTTCCGGTCCAAGGGATCATCCAAAAGATTCCGTCTGAGCCCGCTGACGCAATGTACATGCAACGTAGCTCGACCCGGTGCGGGTATAAAATAACTGACAGGTAAGTAAGGGATTAGTGTGGCGTTCGTCTCTCTCCGATGTGCATGTGCTAATGCGGAAACGTGAACTATGACGACGTTATTGCCAAATGCGTCCAAACAGGACCAACATGCTGTCATTCTCTTCTTGGCTGCCGAAGGAGAACCACCGGTAGCATGTTTATCGGGCAGCATGTTGTCTAAAATTATTTTTGTGAAATGCTGGTGGCGATTCGACACAAGACGCCGTTAGATCTGGGAGGACAGCGTTCCCATATCGCAAATATCGTAATGCAGAAGTAACGCCAGCTCAAATGGGAGGCGTTCGAGCACTGATCTCACCCCATGCGGTTATCACGGTTTCGATCCCTTAAGAAAGGCCGTGATGGGTCGAAGATTCCTGTCGGACGAGGATGTGCAGCAGGCAGTTACCAACTTCTTCAGGCAGCCGGACACGATGTTTTTCCAAACGGTTATCTTGAACCTGGTGCGTCGGTGGGACGAGTGCCTCAGTGCTCACGGCGATTTTGCCTGATTGTCATACCTATTCTGGACTGCACGGCCTTCGAACGGAAACTTATTGATCACCTCTTATATGTGTTGTTGCCATTTCATACCGCCCTTTAATCTTGTTGCTTGATATTTAAGTGAGATGACTAAGTGCAGCGGCCTATGACGAATGCTATACCCGGAAGCTACGTTGGTCTTATTTATGATTATTTATTCACAAGAAACGAAGTCACTATTCATTAGACCATGTGGATAGCGTATGTAAATAATTCTACATTTTTATATGTGGCAAAAATCAAACAAATTTTTGGACGGTGCTCTTGAGTCTGATGCTAGTGTTTGTAACACGTCAGTTTCTGTGAAGTGCTCATAACTTTAAGGCAGGATTAGTATCTCACTCCGCTCATTCTGATACGCTTGGTTCCCCTAAATCGCTTTAGGCGGAAGCTGGGATGATCCCTTCAGTAATCTCATGAGAGATTCCTTCCTGATCTAGTATTCATTATACAATGACAGTGATGCTGATTACACTTAAAGCCCTGATCGAATCCTCCTTCGAAAGCGCTCCCAGCTCCTTCACATCTGGAGGTCGATCAGCTTCGTGGGTACCGCGAGTGTGACATCGCTCGGCAGTGCTGACATTGTTCTGTTGCCTGGGAACGGAACGGGCAGCCATTGTGTGCCAGTAACATTGGCCTGTGCTCCGGTCGAGTTCCGGCGCCGCGGCTATGGGCGGCTTCCCTCATTCCAGCGGCGCTATAAATAGCCCCACAGCGCGCCGGCAGCGCACGGGTGGCGGAGCGGAACCAGGGGCGCGCCCCGGTGCGGGCGATAACGTCATGTCCATCCCATCTGTCAGCACGAGGGCCTGCCAAAGGCCGCTCCCCGCTGCTGCAAACCACCTGGCTTCATACCATTACACTAGTCGCATCAATGATTAGCGAATTGCCTTCTCGCCAATTGCTGGTTTGAGGTGTTTCGAGGGAGGGGTCTACTGAAGCAGGGGATACAGCCCGTCGGCTTTGACCAATGACGTCATACATTAGTCATAGATAGTAATGTCTTCACTTCGAGGCATAGATAATAAAACAGTTCTGTGTTCCGGATGAGCGCTATAATTGTACATTAAAATAATTATTCGTAATGATGTTGAGGTAATTTGGAGTATTAGTTTGTTATTGTAGAACAATTTTTAGTGTCTTATTTTCGTTTATAGGAATGAATTTGTCTCTATGTGGGTATGTAATTTTCGTTACTGTTTGTCTAGTCGAGGTTCGGTTATTACTCGATATTTCCGTGTGGTAAGTTCACTTTTCCATTTGCTTATTTCACTGTACTTCACTGTTTTGACATATTTCACTGTTTTATTCCACGAATATGTGTATTTTCGTGTTGTGAAGTACATAATAAAAAATTTCTCAGCTGTCGATCTTCTTTCGTTTCCCAGCACTAGTATCAGTACGACATTTTCGAATGTGTACTTGCTATATTACAGGCGAAACCCCCGACACAACTAAAATTAGTATCCCGTCCTTCACTTCGCCTTTACACTGACGAGACAACTAAAATTTGTATCCCGTCCTTCACTTCGCCTTTACAGTGATGTCAATTAGCGAGCAAGATACAAACGTTGCGTATAGCTATATAGCTCAAGTAACGAATGGGATACTATTAGCGTCCAAGGCAACAAGAAAACTGTACCCCATAGTAAAGTATGGGATACAAATTGTGCATGTGTCGTCTTCTTGCCTCCGTGTAGTTCAATTGAGGTACAGGTTGCAAATGTAACGTACGTCTGTTTCCACCTTTTCGTTACCAGTGTACATATGTAGAGGTCAACGGAAGTCTGGTATACATATATTACATACGTAGGTTCTTCTGTCATCAGTAGTACTGATATGTACGTAAGAAAAAACTTTTAGTAATAGCGGACACGAAATAAACAACACATCTACAATTTGTATCTCGTGTTCCACTTAGGGTTTACTGAAGCGGAGGATACATCGTTCAAGTGAAGAACAGGACAGTAATGCTACTGAAAACGAAGAAATCGACTTACGACAAACTCGTATTCCGTACTGTACTTAAGCAACACACTTCGAATGAGGTTTTAATTTGTATCGGGTGTTTCATTTACGGTTTAGTGAAGCAGGGGATACATAGTTCAAGTGAACAACAGGACAGCAATGCTAGTTGAAACTAAGAAATCGACGTACACTGAACTTGTATCCCATACTACACTTAAGCAATACAGTTCGAAAGAGTTTCGAGATACAACCGACATACATGTAACGTGATGTATTCTTTGCTAGTAATATATTTTATTCATTTCTTTCCATTGTATTTTGCGGAGAAATGCTAAGATACAAACACGCGATATCGATAACGTGAAAATACTACTGGCCCTTATATATGTGAAGTACAGTTTTTCTCTCTTGCATTCCTTTGTTTCTGAATATTTTTCTCAGCTCTTTCATCTTTACAATACATGCTCTCTGGCCAATTCTGACGTCATTGATCAAAGCCGACGGGTTGTATCCGCTGCTAAACTAAACCCCCAGGGAGACACCATTTAGCTCTTTTCGATCTCCATTCAAAACAGGCAAACAGAAAGATGAACCCCATCTGACGTGGTAGCAACCCGGAAAGTATAAACAAACCAACATACTTGGGTGTCTTGCAGATCACTGACATACGCATACAAATATCATTTCTACATCTACCTATATTTATACTCTGCAAACCAAAGTGAAGTACACGGCAGAAGTTGCGTACCCTTGTACCAATTATTAGGGCTTCCTCCCATTCCATGATCGCAGGAATAATGATTACTTAAATGCCTCTGTGCATGCTGTAATTAGTGTAACCCTGTCTTCGCGGTCTATATGGGAGCAATACGTGATGTACTCCAAGATTTGTCGCTTAAAACTGGTTTCTTAATACGTTGTCACTGGTTGATTTGCGTCTATCCTGTCTTTACAAGTTCAGTTCTTTCAACATCTTCGTGACACATCTCCCATGGGTTGAACAAACCAGTGACTCTTCGTGCTGCTCTCCTTTGTATCAGTACAAATCCCCTGTTAGTCCTACTTGGTGCAGGTCCCACACATTTGAGCAATATTTTAGGACGGGGCATATAAGTGTTTTCTATGCAGCCTTCATTGTAGATTGATTCCTATTCCCTAGTATTCTGTCAATGAATCACAGTCTGCCACCTAGTTTACCTACAGCTGAGACTATGTGATAGTTCCATTTCATATCCTCACAAGGTATTAGACCCAGGTATATGAACGAGTTGACCTATTCCAATTGTGAGTTATTGATGTTGTAATCATAGGATACTACTTTTTTTCGTTTCGTGAGGCGCATAACCTTACATTCCTCAACACTTAAAGCAAACTGCTAACATTTGCACCGCTTTGGAATCATATCGGGATCAAAATGAATATTTATGCGATTTCCTTCAGACAGTACTTCATTACAACTAGTTGCATCGTCTGCGAAAAGTCTGCGGGTAGTGTTAATATCGTGAGCTAGGTCATTAATATACGATTTGAATAGCAATGATTCCAACACACTTTCCTGGAGCAAGATTGAAGTCACTTCTACAACTGTCGATAACTTTTTATTCAAGATAATGTGTTGTGTCATTCATAGCAAACATTCCTCAACCTAGTCACAAATTTCGGTTGATGCCCTATACGTTCGCACTTTTGATAATAAGCTTTGATGCAGTACTGAATCAAATACCTTTTTTTTTGGAATCCGTTCCATCTACTTGATTGCCTTGATACGTGGCGGTCCGTGTGTTATGTGGAAAATGTGTCAGTTGGGTTTCCCATGATCTATATTTTCAGAATGCATGCTGACTACCATTGAGGAGGTCATTCTGTTCAAAATACTATGTTTGAGCTCATAATGCTTTCTAAGATTCTACAAGAAATGGATATCAAGGGTATTGGACAATATTTTCGTCGCTCATTGCTGCTACGCTTCTTGTAGACGACGTGACCTGAGATTTCTTGCATTTGCTGATCACGGTTTTTTGTTCAAAGGATATACGGTAGATTACAGTTAAGAGAGTGGCTAATCAGCCGCAAATTCAGCATATAACCTGATAGAGATTCCATTAGGCTCTGGAGCTTTCTTCAGTTTTAACCATTTCAGCTGTTTCTCGACGTCACTGACATTAATTTCTATTCTACTTATCTTTTCATTGGTACGAGAATTAAGCTGGGCAATACTCCAGCATTTTCTTTGTAAAGGAAAATTTAAAGTTGAAGTTCAGCATTGCTTCCTTTTCTTTGCAATCCTCAATGTCAGTTCCATCCGCGAGTCTCTGGACTCTCTGACTCTGGTGCCACTAACAGCCTTTACATGCGACCAGAAGTTCTTTGAGTTTTGTGAAAAATCTTCCTACAATATTCTGTTAGGGTAATTACCGAAAGCTTCGCGCATTGCTCTCCTGACAGTCAAACGCATTTTATTCAACATCGCACGATGGGCAGTTTTCTTTTACGCCTTGTTACAGGTTATGGAGGGACCTCGCTTTCCACCAGTTTTTTTCCTATGAAATGACTAGTATTACGTAGTAACAGGCTCTGGTAGGTCCAAAAACAGGATTTAGTATCACAATTAGAAATCTGTTTAATTTCTGATCGACAGTAAATTCTTAAACCGATAACAAGAGCGGAGTCTCATTATGGTTCTGCGTCAAATTCTGTCCAGTGTTATATACAGGTCTCCCTAGTTACTGAGACCCATGATCACACTGGAGCTCCATGGCACGCCTCACTGCTCTGCAGAGTGGGCCTCTGCCTCGAGGTCCACGAGAAAGACAGCCGCGGCGCGTACGTCACGAAGGTAGGCCTAACTCGTTCGCCCAAGTCAGAAGACAATCTACATTTCTACACCTGTTCACTCGTAACTAGGTGTGTACGTTCAGGAGGAGGAGGAGATTAGTGTTTAACGTCCCGTCGACAACGAGGTCATTAGAGACGGAGCGCAAGCTTGGGTGAGGGAAGGATGGGGAAGGAAATCGGCCGTGCCCTTTCAAAGGGACCATCCCGGCATTTGCCTGAAGCGATTTAGGGAAATCACGGAAAACCTAAATCAGGATGGCCGGAGACGGGATTGAACCGACGTCCTCCCGAATGCGAGTCCAGTGTGCTAACCACTGCGCCACCTCGCTCGGTTGTGTACGTTCAAACGAGAATTGGTTTCTTCTACTGGAATCCGCTATTATGGAGTCTTACGGTTGTTAGTCCTACAATAATCAGAAGTCCATAGACCTACTTATAATTTGTTACGGCTGACTGGGTACAATAAAATTGAAATCATGCCAGAATGATTATCAGTTGTGTAAGGCAACACTTCTTGTATGAAATGAGGACTGTTAATCAGAAGAGGCTAAATGCTATAAACAAGCCGTTATACCATTTATATCGATTATTTATCTTAAATTAAATTTTGTTGTAGTACTGTTAATCAGTTAGACTTCATAGTAGCAGGTTCTAGTAGAAGATGCAATTCTCGTTAGTACGTACGCTCAGCTGCGAGTTAACATGTTTAGAAACGCATTTTGTCTGCTGAGCTGAGCGAACGAGCGAGTTCAGGCCTACCTTCGTGACGTACGCGCCGCGGCCTGTCTTTCTCGTGGGCCTCGCTCTTCCTGCTCTGACGTCACGGTCAGCTATCTGGCGTCTCGGAAATCTCCAAAATAAATTACCACACCAATCGAAACGGAACCTAATTTCCTTTTATCTAGCACTGTTATTACCTAAACCTACTTCCATGATCCCGATTCAAGTAGTTTCTTGCAAATACGTGCAAGAAGCTGGCGCGTAGGACGCTCACGGTCAGGATACAGCTCTCCATATCGCTTTATTACTCTAAAAGCATTTCTTCTGCTTTCACCATACACTAGAAGCATATCTAACTTTTCTTCGTTGGTGTGCATGTCTGCTCCAAGAAACTGTGACGGAAATACGATGTCTCATTACTCCAGCAGCACATTTATACCCTTCTCTTCAGCTACCTCGTGCGTCACCTTGCTGCGTTATAGAGAAGCAGGAAAACAACGCTTTCCCTGTTAAGTTCCTCAGTGGTCAACAGGAAAGGTCGCGTTGGACAACGCCGCTTCGAAGGACGAACACGATACGAGAACATATCTGTGTCTCAAAAACTATTCGCCTAAATATTATGATATATACGTATTTGAAACCGTCTTATTAAGCCCATCATGTTACGCAAAAATTTTACATAGGGTTCCATTTGAAAAAACCGAAGATGGCCTCATGTCTCTGCAATAAAAAATAGCACAGACATGAAATGTGATGTATTCAAGTAGCCCCTGCCCCTGTCCAAACGGCAGGGGTGTTATGACTTAGCTGCCTACATATGCATCATTCAATAAGTAACGCCCCAGATTTTTTAAAAAGCCACTAATATACATAGACAAACCTCCTTGTTGGTGCTTCACATTTGATGTTTGTTCTGTGCGCTGGTTAAGTTTCGAACCCTTCTGGCAGATGGCAGTGCCGTAGTACAGTGTGAAAAGGGTGCCTACATACGACTCGCATTACAAGCAGTGTGTTGTTAGTACAGCGGTACGGGTCTCCCGCATCGTCCCCTACGCTCCTCGGAGTATGGGACCTCATCCATCCTCATCCATTGAATTCTTGTGTGCAGAAAAAGAAACCGTGGTGAACATCCATAAACGTTTGTGTGTAGTGTATGGAGATTCTGCAATTGATAGAAGTACAATTGGGCGATGAATTAAGAAAGTTAGAGCCTCAGGAAATGCAGAAACAGAGCTCCATAATCAGCCACGCCTCGGGACGTCCTGTCATAGTTACTGCTCCAGACATGCTGAATCGTGCTGATGCCATTATTCGTGCCGACCGGCGCATCACAGCTCGACAATTGGCTCTACGGTTGTCGGTCAGCATTGGAAGTGCGTCTGCAGTGATGGAGGCTATCGGATATTGAAGGAGGTACTCACAGTGGGTTCCACGAATGCTCACCGCGAACCGCAAGATTCAAAGAAAGGCCATTTCATCTGAATTGTTAGAGAGTTTTGAGACCGAGAAGAGGCCTTTCTGTCACGGATCGTTACGGGGGACGAAAGCTGGTTGCATCACTTTGCGCTGGAAACAAAAATGCAGTCCATGGAGTGGCATCATCCACATTCACCACAAAAGAAGAAATTCAAGACAACACCCTCTGCCGGAAAAGTCATGGTGATAGTCTTCTGGGACTGTGATGGCCTCATTCTCGTGAATGTGATGCCAAGAGGGTCAATCATCAATTCAGAGACATACTTGAAGACTCTGAATAAACTCAAGAACCGTTCCCGACATGCTCGATCATATAAGAATCCAGCAGAAATCTTGCTCCAACAAGATAATGCACGCCCACACAAAAGTCTGAGAACTCTGGAACACAGCCCCAAATTGATTTGGACATAATTTCCTCGTACTCCCTACAGTCCAGACCTGGCACCCTCGGGCTTCCATATTTTTGGGACGCTTAAAGATTCTCTATGGGGAACAAACTCTGAAGATGATGAGAGTGTTAGCCATTCAATGAAAACATGGCTGTGCCTACAGGACAAGAGTTTTTACCAACAGGGAATACATGCTCTTACACAAGGTTGGTGTACGGCCATAAAAAGTGATGGAGACTGCGTAGAAAAATAGCACATGGACAAGGCACGCTGATATCTCACCAAATTCTGACTCTTAACAATAAATACGTTCCGAGAAAAAAATGTGCGTCATTACATATTGAAAGACCCTCGTACATACTCGTATATAAACACAAAACATACACGATCTCGAAATCTCAAATCAGCATTAAGGGTGCATATCACCAACTCCAACTGACCACCGTGCGCTTGCATCCTTACAACCTGCTGTGCAGTAGTCTCTGTTTCTTTAAGATGTTTCTTTACAGTGACTGTATAGTATGTAGTATCATTCCAATGACAGACTGTTCTGCTGGGTACATATCTATCCAGTGCATGGTGAACTATTCTTTTAAACTTTAGCCATCGTTTCTGAACGCGCTCCTATCATGAGCTCAAAATTTCAAGTTCCTCACTGATATGTGACATTGCAGCCTCCTTGTCTAATCTGCTGAGCACATAAATCTTTCTACATGCTTTAATTGCCCTTTGTACCTTGTTAGTCATTGCTTTGTGGTCACTGATGCTAGCTTCGATGCGGACATCTTTAAAAAGGTCAAGTCTATTTGTTGCCATTAGATCTAACATAATACCATCAACAGTGGGGTTTCGAACCATCTCTTCGAGGAACTTCTCGGAGAAGGCATTCAGTAATGTTTCAGAGGATGTCTTTTCAGGCTCACAATTAACAAAACTGTATTTATTACATTTGAGTCTCGTCCGATAATTACAATATGATTGTGGAACTTACATACTAGCGAACTGAGGTTTCCTCTAAATTTTTCTGTTACATCAGTAGACAAATCTGGTGGTCGATTGCGAGAAGACCCACCAGAAGGTTGCCGTCAGGAACATCTTCAGGGAACAAGCGAAATGGGGAGCAAGACCAGCTGCATTAAGAACAACTGCACAAGCATTTTGCATGCCTGCTGCAGAATATGCACGCATCGTATGGTCGTCTGCACATGCCAAAGAAATCAATATGAGCCCAAAAGACACATGCTGACAAACAACAGGATGCCTGAGACCCAGAGCATTGGAAAGCTATATATATAGACATCTGCGAAAATTGTGTACTGATAATGTTAAACTATAGATGCTTCGGCACATCATTTATCATTAAGGATGTGATCTGTCTGTATTCTCAGAAACTGAAATCTTCTCGAATTAATTATTATTTAAGTATGTTGAGAAGTATTATGAGAAGTACTGAGGTGTACTAAGTACAGCCTAAATTTAATCATAATCGATTAGGCTTGTACTATCTGGTGATATTTTAAAATATTTAACTAGCTGCTTTTCAGTAAGAGCAGAGGTAATACTACTTTCTGTTCCTGTACTTGTATTGCAAAGAACAAAGGACCCAAAATAAAACTCCACATCCGACTGCTTCTAACCCTGAATGCCTGTTACTATGTGACGGGTTTGGAACTGATTCACTCTTCTATCATCCAGAAGATGTCAAGTCTGATGCAGTCAATAGGTTTAGCCAAGTACCGAACTATTTCAAGTGGTAAAAATTACTGATATTTTGATTCTAATATATCATTCAAGGGATCCATAGTTTGTTCAGTTAATAGCCCCTTCTGAAATTCAAACTGGCTGCTGCTGAGAATATTTTTTTTATTTACAATGAGTGCTTGTAAATTCTATTTGCACATAATCATCTCATAAGTCTGTGTAAATACCAGCAATGATGAAAAGATTATGTAATTCTTAGTGTATACTTTATTACATTGTTAGTGAAGCAGTTTGACATCATATTAAAGATTGTTTGAGGATATACCTCTATGAAAAGATTAGTGACGTAACTGACTTTACCTGTTACAAACTTCAGCTGAATATTTCATTTCTTTACCTATGATTTCATTCTAACTACTTATCATTCTAACTACACTCCTGGAAATTGAAATAAGAACACCGTGAATTCATTGTCCCAGGAAGGGGAAACTTTATTGACACATTCCTGGGGTCAGATACATCACATGATCACACTGACAGAACCACAGGCACATAGACACAGGCAACAGAGCATGCACAATGTCGGCACTAGTACAGTGTATATCCACCTTTCGCAGCAATGCAGGCTGCTATTCTCCCATGGAGACGATTGTAGAGATGCTGGATGTAGTCCTGTGGAACGGCTTGGCATGCCATTTCCACCTGGCGCCTCAGTTGGACCAGCGTTCGTGCTGGACGTGCAGACCGCGTGAGACGACGCTTCATCCAGTCCCAAACATGCTCAATGGGGGACAGATCCGGAGATCTTGCTGGCCAGGGTAGTTGACTTACACCTTCTAGAGCACGTTGGGTGGCACGGGATACATGCGGACGTGCATTGTCCTGTTGGAAGAGCAAGTTCCCTTGCCGGTCTAGGAATGGTAGAACGATGGGTTCGATGACAGTTTGGATGTACCGTGCACTATTCAGTGTCCCCTCGACGATCACCAGTGGTGTACGGCCAGTGTAGGAGATCGCTCCCCACACCAGGATGCCGGGTGTTGGCCCTGTGTGCCTCGGTCGTATGCAGTCCTGATTGTGGCGCTCACCTGCATGGCGCCAAACACGCATACGACCATCATTGGCACCAAGGCAGAAGCGACTCTCATCACTGAAGACGACACGTCTCCATTCGTCCCTCCATTCACGCCTGTCGCGACACCACTGGAGGCGGGCTGCACGATGTTGGGGCGTGAGCGGAAGACGGCCTAACGGTGTGCGGGACCGTAGCCCAGCTTCATGGAGACGGTTGCGAATGGTCCTCGCCGATACCCCAGGAGCAACAGTGTCCCTAATTTGCTGGGAAGTGGCGGTGCGGTCCCCTACGGCACTGCGTAGGATCCTACGGTCTTGGCGTGCATCCGTGCGTCGCTGCGGTCCGGTCCCAGGTCGACGGGCACGTGCACCTTCCGCCGACCACTGGCGACAACATCGATGTACTGTGGAGACCTCACGCCCCACGTGTTGAGCAATTCGGCGGTACGTCCACCCGGCCTCCCGCATGCCCACTATACGCCCTCGCTCAAAGTCCGTCAACTGCACATACGGTTCACGTCCACGCTGTCGCGGCATGCTACCAGTGTTAAAGACTGCGATGGAGCTCCGTATGCCACGGCAAACTGGCTGATACTGACGGCGGCGGTGCACAAATGCTGCGCAGCTAGCGCCATTCGACGGCCAACACCGCGGTTCCTGGTGTGTCCGCTGTGCCGTGCGTGTGATCATTGCTTGTACAGCCCTCTCGCAGTGTCCGGAGCAAGTATGGTGGGTCTGACACACCGGTGTCAATGTGTTCTTTTTTCCATTTCCAGGAGTGTACTTCATAACAAGAAAAACCTCTTTTTGGAGGAGTAAGACAGAGCTGAATTATATTAAACTTTTTCTAGGAAGCTTTTTCATACACTGTAGATAATATATGAAGGAAGTGTTCAGAGCTACATAATTCGTTATCGTCAGAGAAGTTTTTAAAAGTAGTTCCAATTTTGATTCCATCTTTTGCTCAGTTCATATCTTACTTTAAAGAACTTTCCTAATTTTTCTGATTCATTTTTCCTGTATAATTTTTTCCTGTTTTCCAAATAGTTTGTATATTGCTGAGGAGCTTTTTTGTATTGTATTATGCTGACAGTTATAAACTGAATGTTAAGAACAATAAATCTGGTAAATTTCGTTCAGTTTTTAGAGGAACAGTTTTCAAACTAACACAGGTCTACATCACAGAGTAAATTACTTATTGAATTAACACTAGAATGGACTTTTAGCTTACCTGTCTGTGTTTTGAAAATATGTCTGGGATTTTTCACCTACTTTCTCATGACTTATTAGAACAATTTTCCAAAGCATTTTATTTATACCATGCACCCTAATATTAAATGTTAGCAGCTGAGCATCATGATTTGTGAGATCATTAGTAAAGAATTTATAATATGAATTTGTATTCTCAATGTGTCTATAAAATATCATCAATAACAGTACTACTAGTACACATAATTCTTGTTGCAATTTCTGTGACTGAATTAGATTATATGACATGACAGGGGGCTCAAGTATAGGTCTGGAACTGGTATGCACTGTTCTTGGACAGTTCAAAATTACCACCTAGATCTCTGTATTTATGACTGTTACTATTGGCTTTCCTCTACAGCGCAAGCTTAAAGGTGCTTATGACTGCAGGATCTAATATTGTTGTTACAATGCAGAAAGATATCATGGACAAATGGAAAAATTTTGACGTTTTCTGCAGCCAGTGCTAAGCCGAGTCAAACAAGGCTAGTGCACTGGATAGCGATCAGAATGACAAACGAGCAGAGAACTATACTGCAGAGAATACGGCACATCCCAGAAGCTACTGCTTCGCCTCGCCCAAGCGAGAAGTCTGAATCGTTAATTCAGCATCATGACCTCACCGAGGAGGCACCATAGCGTCATTCTGAAACCAGAGCACGATTCCACAAGAATGAGTAGATGCTTGACAAGAAAACCTATAATTCACTGACCTGGTGAAAAGAACCAAGCTCAAGTCCTGAAAGCCACTGTTGTGACTGAGGTGCAGAAAGAACACTGATGAGCCCAGAAAACGAGGACACATGCAGGCATCCTTGGCATGCTTAACGTCATTGCCTCAGATAGAGAAGAATAAATACAGTCAGGTTTCCGAGGCCACATCCTATTCAATTACAGTGAGCCAGCTAAGATGCAGACCCTGTAATGTGCTGTCTACCATTCGCCAGATGGCTTCTACCTCGAGATTGCTGCCTGCCTGGTCTACTAAACCAACATCTCATATGCTGATAACGTCTTGGCCACCTCCACCTCTGGTTTGGTAAGATCCTAACTGATGGTTCTGGTGCATCGTCATACTGTCGCCGTTTCTGGAAGGTACACTATAGTCAGCTGCCCCGCCCCCCCTCCCACTCGGCCCCACCCCTTCCCGACATGTATCTGTGTGCAGACGCTGGCATTCATAGCGTAGCTTTGGTGGAGAGACATGTGGTAACCCTGCACTACCATCTACATTCCGTACAGAGCTACTGAAGTTTACTTGAGTATATGCCTCTGATGCCCATGACAGTGCCCTAGTAACAAGTTGTTTTGTGGTCGACGCCACCGTACGAGCTATACCTGCTTCCCACTACCCTGCAGGGCAATGCAGAATTATCGCAGTGGCCACGATTGAGACAAAGACCTAAAGAGACCACTGAGCATGCACATCAACACGTTACACCCTTAGTGCTGTGTCCACAGCCCCCATCGCTGCTGCTGCGGAGAAGATGATTCAGTTATAGCATTTAAATCAAATAAATTTATCTCTAGCTAATGCTGTTTCATTAGCAAACAGAGTGCCAACTGGCCGTCATCACTGTACTCCACAATTTACCATGCTACAGCCCTTAAGGAGTCAACATTTTAATATTTGTGTAGCCGGCCGGTGTGGCCGAGCGGTTCTAGGCACTACAGTCTGGAGACGCGTGACCACTGCGGTCGCAGGTTCGAATCCTGCCTCAGACATGGACGTGTGAAATGTCCTTAGTTTAGTTAGGTGTAAGTATTTCTAAGTTCTAGGGGACTGATGACCTCAGAAGTTAAGTCCCATAGTGCTCAGAGCCATTTGAACCACTTTGAATATTTGTATAACTTCTTAACACGCCTCCTTTCCGCATATTTCTCCTGCAGCAACTGGATGTTGGGTTATTTTGAAACATATTCGGTAATACTACTACTGTCATCATTTGATGAAATCTGTATTATATCTAGAAGTTTTTTAGGTTGTAGGTCTTCTAAGCAAATCAGATGCTCGTTACTTTTATTTTCCATCTTTTCTTATTTTTTTTACAGTGAGTTTAATTTAACTACATTTTTATCTTTACACGTATCAAGCTCGAAATTTTTGGATTTGTTTACTTCCTTTGAGACTATTAGCGTCACCTCTGGGAGAACACACTAAAAACGTGCTCTCTTTACGTTAGAAACTAGACTAATACTCACATTAGGGGCAATGGTCCCACTATCAGCCCTCCATTTTCCCCTTAAATATTCTGCTAGTGAAATAGCCACTTTACATTTCCTGTTGATTCAAAATGTTTGCACTGCACTGAACCAGGCTTACACTCAGGCTTTTAATTTGGATCATAATTCTATAACCTGTATTGACCCAGTCTCACAGCTTATCCTCCATTGTGTTGGTAATCCAGACAACGTAAAGTCAGAAACATCGTTTGTGTTTCCAATTTCTGTATTGTCAGTTACTATGGCTGATTTTAAGTTTTAGTAGTACAGCAATGTCCCTTCCAGGGCCAGTTGAAGTGTCCACTGAGTCAGTGCTGCAGTCATAAAAAAATACAAGGTGGTGATGGCGGGAAATTTAAAAAATTCCAAGATGGCGGAACTAGCCCAGTTATGTTAGCTTCGTAGACCCTCTTCCCTGTTGTTACAATTCAAGATGGTCCTATATTCAAAATATTTATGTCAAATAATGAACCTATCGTCTCTCATGTGCAGACAAAGCATCAAAAATAGATAAGCTTGACCTGAACTGCGTAAAACTATGACTTTGCTTTAAAAATATTGTTGGTACTTCAGTATTTCTTTGTTAAAAATATGTAAGCTTCAACTTAATTTTCGTAAATAGGTGCCACGTTCAAAAAACATTGCTATACCATAGCATTTAGGTATTTAAAAGTACATAAAATTCACATGAATCGCATAAAAGTTGCGCTATGTTAAAAAAAGAAGTTGACAGTACTGCTGTATTTCAAAAAAGAACAAAAAATATAACCTTCAGCTCAGTTATGTAAATTGTCACTATTCACACCTTTCTGTCTCTGTCTCTCTCTGTAATGCTTACTTACATGAAGGACAAACAACATAATATATTACAGATACAATGAGAGATAAAACAGTGCTCTAGATATAAATTTTGTTATAAAAGGGTTACACTACAAAGGAAATTACGTGCACACTTGATTACTTCGTAGAGTTTAAGACAGTTCTGATCAATTAAATTTACATACTAAATTCATAATAGCCTGCGACATGTACTCTAAGGTGAGAGATATTCAGAGAATAAATACTACAGTGTTTTACATTTTCACCCATACACTAGAATTGTTACAAGTCGCATTCAATGTTTTTATATTTTCCACATAGACACAATAAAATCAGCTTCATTGTTCAGGTGATAGTGATCCCAAGCTAAGGTAGTCATGTTGTTGTTGTTGTTGTTGTGGTCTTCAGTCCTGAGACTGGTTTGATGCAGCTCTCCATGCTACTCTATCCTGTACAAGCTTCTTCATCTCCCGGTACCTACTGCAACCTACATCCTTCTGAATCTGCTTAGTGTATTCATCTCTTGGTCTCCCCCTACGATTTTTACCATCCACGCTGCCCTCCAATACTAAATTGGTGATCCCTTGATGCCTCAGAACATGTCCTACCAACCTATCCCTTCTTCTGGTCAAGTTGTGCCACAAACTTCTCTTCTCCCCAATCCTATTCAATACTTCCTCATTAGTTATGTGATCTACCCATCTAATCTTCAGCATTCTTCTGTAGCACCACATTTCGAAAGCTTCTATTCTCTTCTTGTCCAAACTATTTACCGTCCATGTTTCACTTCCATACATGGCTACACTCCATACAAATACTTTCAGAAATGACTTCCTGGCACTTAAATCTATACTCGATGTTAACAAATTTCTCTTCTTCAGAAACGCTTTCCTTGCCATTGCCAGTCTACATTTTATATCCTTCTACTTCGACCATCATCAGTTATTTTGCTCCCCAAATAGCAAAACTCCTTTACTACTTTAAGTGTCTCATTTCCTAATCTAATACCCTGTCCGCCCCAGTAGCTGAGTGGTCAGCGTGACGGATTGCCGTCCTCCGGGCCCGGGTTCGATTCCCGGCTGGGTCGGAGATTTTCTCCGCTCAGGGACTGGGTGTTGTGTTGTGTTCATCATCATTTCATCCCCATCCGGCGTGCAGGTCGCCCAATGTGGCGCCGAATGTAATAAGACCTGCGCCAAGGCGGCCGGACCTGCCCCGCGAGGGGCCTCCCGGCCAATGACGCCAAACGCTCATCATCATCATCATCTAATACCCTCAACATCACCTGACTTAATTCGACTACATTCCATTAGCCTCGTTTTGCTTTTGTTGATGTTCATCTTCTATCCTCCCTTCAAGACACCATCCATTCCGTTCAACTGCTCTTCCAAGTCCTTTGCTGTCTCTGACAGAATTATAATGTCATCGGCGAACCTCAAAGTTTTTATTTCTTCTCCATGGATTTTAATACCTACTCCAAATTTTTCTTTTGTTTCCTTTACTGCTTGCTCAATATACAGATTGAATAACATCGGGGAGAGGCTACAACCTTGTCTTACTCCCTTCCCAACCGCTGCTTCCCTTTCATGTCCCTCGACTCTCATAACTGCTATCTGGTTTCTGTACAAATTGTAAATAGCCTTTCGCTCCCTGTATTTTACCCCTGCCACCTTTAGAATTTGAAAGAGAGTATTTCAGTCAACATTGTCAAAAGCTTTCTCTAAGTCTACAAATGCTAGAAACGTAAGTTTGCTTTTCCTTAATCTTTCTTCTAAGATAAGTCGTAAGGTCAGTATTGCCTCACGTGTTCCAGTATTTCTACGGAATCCAAACTGATCTTCCCCGAGGTCAGCTTCTACTAGTTTTTCCATTCGTCTGTAAAGAATTCGTGTTAGTATTTTGCAGCTGTGGCTTATTAAACTGATTGTTCGGTAATTTTCACATCTGTCAACACCTGCTTTCTTTGGGATTGGGATTATTATATTCTTCTTGAAGTCTGAGGGTATTTCGCCTGTTTCATACATCTTGCTCACCAGATGGTAGAGTTTTGTCAGGACTGGCTCTCCCAAGGCCGTCAGTAGTTCTAATGGAATGTTGTCTACTCCGGGGGCCTTGTTTCGACTCAGGTCTTTCAGTGCTCTGTCAAACTCTTCACGCAGTATCATATCTCCCATTTCATCTTCATCTACATCCTCTTCCATTTCCATAATATTGTCCTCAAGTACATCGCCCTTGTATAGACCCTCTTTATACTCCTTCCACCTTTCTACTTTCCCTTCTTTCCTTAGAACTGGGTTTACATCTGAGCTCTTGATGTTCATACAAGTGGTTCTCTTATCTCCAAAGGTCTCTTTAATTTTCCTGTAGGTAGTATCTATCTTACCCCTAGTGAGATAAGCCTCTACATCCTTACATTTGTCCTCTAGCCATCCCTGCTTAGCCATTTTGCACTTCCTGTCGATCTCATTTTTGAGACGTTTGTATTCCTTTTTGCCTGCTTCATTTACTACATTTTTATATTTTCTCCTTTCATCAATTAAATTCAATATTTCTTCTGTTACCCAAGGATTCCTAAGAGCCCTGGTCTTTTTACCTACTTGATCCTCTGTTGCCTTCACTACTTCATCCCTCAAAGCTACCCATTCCTCTTCTACTGTATTTCTTTCCCCCAGTTCTGTCAATTGTTCCCTTATGCTCTCCCTGAAACTCTGTACAACCTCTGGTTCTTTCAGTTTATCCAGGTCCCATCTCCTTAAATTCCCACCTTTTTGCGTTTCTTCAGTTTTAATCTGCAGGTCAGAGTCCACATCTGCCCCTGGAAATGTCTTACAATTTAAAACCTGGTTCCTAAATCTCTGTCTTACCATTATATAATCTATCTGATACCTTTTAGTATCTCCAGGGTTCTTCCATGTATACAACCTTCTTTTATGATTCTTAAACCAAGTGTTAGCTATGATTAAGTTGTGCTCTGTGCAAAATTCTACCAGGCGGCTTCCTCTTTCATTTCTTAGCCCCAATCCATATTCACCTACTACGTTTCCTTCTCTCCCTTTTCCTACACTCGAATTCCAGTCACCCATGACTATTAAATTTTCGTCTCCCTTCACTATCTGAATAATTTCTTTTATTTCATCATACATTTCTTCAATTTCTTCGTCATCTGCAGAGCTAGTTGGCATATAAACTTGTACTACTGTAGTAGGTGTTGGCTTCGTATCTATCTTGGCCACAATAATGCGTTCACTATGCTGTTTGTAGTAGCTTACCCGCATTCCTATTTTCCTATTCATTATTAAACCAACTCCTGCATTACCCCTATTTGACTTTGTGTTTATAACCCTGTAGTCACCTGACCAGAAGTCTTGTTCCTCCTGCCACCGAACTTCACTAATTCCCACTATATCTAACTTTAGCCTATCCATTTCCCTTTTTAAATTTTCTAACCTACCTGCCCGATTAAGGGATCTTACATTCCACGCTCCGATCCGTAGAATGCCAGTTTTCTTTCTCCTGATAACGACATCCTCTTGAGTAGTCCCCGCCCGGATATCCGAATGGGGGACTATTTTACCTCCGGAATATTTTACCCAAGAGGACGCCATCATCATTTAACGATACAGTAGAGCTGCATGCCCTCGGGAAAAATTACGGCCGTAGTTTCCCCTTGCTTTCAGCCGTTCGCAGTACCAGCACAGCAAGGCCGTTTTGGTTATTGTTACCAGGCCAGATCAGTCAATCATCCACACTGTTGCCCTTGCAACTACTGAAAAGGCTGCTGCCCCTCTTCAGGAACCACACGTTTGTCTGGCCTCTCAACAGATACCCCTCCGTTGTGGTTGTACCTACGGTACGGCTATCTGTATCGCTGAGGCACGCAAGCCTCCCCACCAACGGCAAGGTCCATGGTTCATGGGGGGGGGGGGGGGGGGAGGTAGTCATATCAATTGAAAATCACACTTCATATCTTTACTTTTTCGCACATACAAAATTCTGTCAGTCAGTCCCATGTTTCAGGCAGTTGTGACCTTCTTGCTAAAGTATTTACATTTTTTCTCACATGCACAACAAAACCGACTGTCTCCACAGCTGAATAGTTGATGCCGCTAGCTTGAGTGATGAAGGACCTGGGTTCAATTCCCGGTAGCTTTTCATATTTTTTGGAGACAGGGCAGTCTGAGATGGGGCCACACAACTTCGTGAAGTCAAATGAGGAAGCAGCAGTGATCCCAGCTAAGGTATTCACATATGTTACAATTCATATTTAATGTTTTTACAATTTTCAGACACTACTGATCTGAAGCTCAGGTATTCACATCACTTACAATTTACATTTTTCACGCACACATATACCCTAAAATTAGTTACAAAATCACATTTTACATTTTTTTATATACCCCTGCCCCACAAGCAAAAGAAAAAAACAATCTTCACCGTGTTTTTACCTTTTTCACACATACACAATAAAGTCAGTCAGCCACATGTGCCATCAAACTGAAGATTAACCTATCTGGAAGCATAAAAATTTTATCATCAACATAACTTGTGTTCCCAGAATGAGATTTTCACTTTGCAGCAGAGTGTGCGCTGATATGAAACTTCCTGGAGGATTAAAACTGTGTGCCGGACCGACACTCGAACTCGGGACCTTTGCCTTTCGCGGGCAAGTGCTCTACCGTCTGAGCTACCCAAGCACTACTCACAACCCGTCCTCACAGGAAAAGGTTCCGAGTTCGCAAATATTTTGAGTTTTTGTATGATAAATTAAGCTATCTGTATCTCTGTAACACAGTTTTACACGCTTTCCCAGAAATTAGTTTGGTATACAGGGTGTAAAGAACATAACTGTAGATATTTCTATTGATGACTGAGGACGATGTACTGAGCAACATTACATGAGTATTTACACCATTTGCAGCCATAATTACAACTACTACAAGTCGTATGTTTTTAGGTTGGTTAGTATCTCCATTTATGTGTGGCAGCAGCAGGTCAAGTGTTGAACTGTGGACATGTGCATGCAAAATTGGTACACTATACCGACAGGTGTAGTCAGCTATGGCACTGCAGCAAACATCAGGTCGTAAAGTTTGTGCCGTGGGAAGACTGTTTGACACAGAGAAAAAAACAACCGATACAATGATATATGTTCACCTGAAGGTATTAATATAAAAATGTCTGCACTTATAACTGTTACACCCTGCGCATCTCTAATGAAAGTCCTTAAGGAGGCCTTTCGATATATCAAACACTATATTAAGCCTGATCAGTTCAATATCAACTAAATTTTCGTTAAAACTGACACCCCTTTGAAAATTTGATCTGGCAATTAATGCAGCAGATCCATATCTGCCTTCCCAGTATGTCGTTAGTTTAATGTCTGACGTATTTGACTTCGTTTTCATGGTTTTATGAAGAACACTATTACTCATCGGTTTGAAAACTTTTTCTAAAAATCATTGCTTGCAGTCACACGTTTTTGTGCATTATTCTCAATGTATGGTTTCATCCAGGGAGTTTGTCTAAATGATAAAATTCTATGAGGGCTTTTTAATATAAATTTATGTTGCGTAAATTTTTTCCCATTTCTGTAATGAACAACATAATTTTTCCTATCGTATCAAGTCGAAATTAATTTCTTTGGCTTGCTACTGTCGGATGGACGAGACGTTTTTTCACGGCATGGGTGTACATCTGAATGAAAATCATAAATACTCTCAGGTTATTTGAGATCCACTTCTAAAATGTAGCCTGAACTGGAATCATCTTGTACATTTTCCATATCAACGCTCTACATCTACATCTACATCCATACTCCGCAAGCCACCTGACGGTGTGTGGCGGAGGGTACCTTGAGTACCTCTATCGGTTCTCCCTTCTATTCCAGTCTCGTATTGTTCGTGGAAAGAAGGATTGGCGGTATGCCTCTGTGTGGGCTCTAATCTCTCTGATTTTATCCTCATGGTCTCTTCGCGAGATATACGTAGTAGGGAGCAATATACTGCTTGACTCTTCGGTGAAGGTATGTTCTCGAAACTTTGACAAAAGCCCGTACCGAGCTACTGAGCGTCTCTCCTGCAGAGTCTTCCACTGGAGTTTATCTATCATCTCCGTAACGCTTTCGCGATTACTAAATGATCCTGTAACGAAGCGCGCTGCTCTCCGTTGGATCTTCTCTATATCTTCTATCAACCCTATCTCTCTGCAGAGTGCCCTAGAAAACTGGACACAGGATATATTACAACATTGCCCAGCTGTAAAGCCTATTCAGATGAAGACATGTAATGTTAAGAGTCATCAGTTTTGTCTTTACCGTGATAACAAGCCATGAATCTGTTGTTTTGCAACAGCAGGTCCATAGGAATGATGAACAATACCATCTCTAAAGCCTCTTTAATAAACTGAAGTTGCTCAGTATCTGTTATAAGCTGCAGTTCTGCTTTAGCAATTTTCAGAAAAACATCCTATGCCTAACCAAGTTAAGAAATGTAATGAGCATGATATGGTTCACATGTTTAAAGACATAGGCTGCGAAAGTTTCTGAACAGATCTGCAAGCAGTAATGTATCAATCTTCAAAGAGAAATTGGATTACTCACACAATCATACGGAAAACTGCCCTTCTGATTGACTAAATTAAACTCACAATAACTAGGAAAATATCTCCTCACTGTCTTGAGTTTCTCTGATTCCAAGTATGATGCACACTTACTCGAGGGAGCATGTCAAAAATTAAGTGAATCGATAGATCAGGAACATATATTGCATCTCCTCTCTTGGTGCGTTATTGAAATACTCTCCGTAAATGACTTATATTTTACCATATTCGATAGCAACAGAGAAACGTGGCACAGATTTCGTTTAACTTCTTCATCACTTTCTGTCTTCGTTTGTTCACCTATGTTCAGGTCCAGAAATGACCACTATAATTGCTCTGGTGTAATACGACTGGCACTTTATAGTGAGACTTGTAGTTCCACATTGCAGCTGGGATGTGTAGTAGCCGATGAACGCCAATGAAATGGCAGTGATCTGTGTTTAACGTCACCTTCATTAAACAGTTTTCGGCAAATATCATGGACATCAGCTGAACGAAACACTAATTTTTTTTCAGGGCTCATTTTCATCTTTTTACTGTCAAATAAAACCTCCTTCTCAGTCTCACCTATTACATACAGACGTTCAGTGAACCATTTCATGCAATTTCTGCCACTGTACAATTTAAACTCAGCATATCCGTGCTCACACCCACAGTGTGTGTAGAAGGCTGTGTTGAAAGGTATATGCAGATGTACCTGATGGTAATATGAACCTGAGTAACTGCGTGACTACATGTAGCAACTGGTTCTAACATGCATTCCATATCTGCTTAAATTACAAAAGGCTCTTAGCTTGTTACTAAACTTGGCAAATTTTACATACTCATTCTTACCACTAGGCATTAGCCTGCTGACTGGCTTAAATTGTGCGAAGTCGTCCGAGTATTCATTTAAAATACCTATAGACTGAAAATAACACAGACAACAGTCACATATTTTGGTAGATCTATAATGAACAGTATTGCTACTATCCGTTAATCTCGATAAGTTCTTTATGTGATAGCAACAGTAAATATCTGTATTAGTAACCTGCAACATTAACAGATGAACATGTTTCTCATGACAGTGCCATGTTACACATAGCAATACAACTGTAAAAACCTTTCTCACCTCTCTTGTCTTCCTTAGTCACCCACTGATACTCAGAATATTGGATGCAATAGACGTTAACAAAAATGCCTTCAGTCTGCTTTTCGAATATCTGTACATGCTTCAACTCAGTAGGGAACGGTAGGTTGGCAAAGTTTAATATGTTTGCGTATGGAAAGTAGTTAGACACAAACCAGTTAAAACTGACCACTTAAAACACGCTTTGTCAAATGACTGAAAGCTTATTAGTGCAATATTCTTTGCTGTGACTTTTGGAAGATTTGTGTACAGCCCTGCATAAAATCCCTTGTCTTCATTAACATGCAACTCAATTGTTTCTTTCAGTACCAAACTTGAACCTCTCTTTTGAAAAGTCTTCGGTTTCTTTGACAGCTAATCAGTAACATTAGTTGAATACCAGTCATTTCTAATTTTGGATGGCGTTAAACTTGCATTCTTTGTATTGAGGTACATTTGATTTATTTCGCCTAGCAAGACAAAGTTGCAGACTACACAAATTTGATTTTAAGAGATTTGATAATTTGACTCACTCTGTTCTCAAAAACGTAAAAATATAAGTCCAAGAATTGTCTAGCCTTCTTAAATCCACCATGATTAACTATCACACCTGTAAATATCCGAATTTTAAATGCAAATTCAGCAGTAACCCATTCAAGATCACTGATTCGATTTAATATAACAAATGGTTCAAATGGCTCTGAGCATAATGGGACTTAACATCTGAGGTCATCAGTCCCCTAGAACTAAGAACTACTTAAACCTAACTAACCTAAGGATGTCACACACATCCATGCCCGAGGCAGAATTCGAACCTGCGTCCGTAGCGGTCGCGCGGTTCCAGACTGTAGCTCCTAGAACCGCTCGGCCACGCCGGCCGGCAAATATAACACATTGTTGAGATGGTTTACGTATTATTGCGAACTTGACACTTCACTATTACAATAATACTTCTAGGTTAGCCTCAAATGTTCACAGTGTTCAGCCTCTGAGATTCGTCCGTCGGTCTTCGATCCTGTACTGCTTCTCCGATTGTGTACTGAACGAGAGCTAGTAATCAGCAGGGGGAAGGTGGAAGAGTAGTGTATATCAGACTTATATTATGTTTTGGGGGAGTTTTGTGCATGTGCAAAAGAACTGAACTTCCGTCACAACTGAACGATTGGGTATTAGACGGCAGCAGCTGCTCACTCTCTCTCTCTCTCTCTCTCTCTCTCTCTTTCTCTCTCCCTCTCCCTTCCTTTCCACCTGTTTGCAGACCCTGCAACACTGGATGAGAACAAAAAAGCATGCCTTAGTTACCATAAGCAATCAATAGGTGAAAGATGTACGATTGTTGGCAGTAAAATATATCTCAGACATGCATTTTTTTGTTGCGCGCATGTCAAAGAAGAAAGGCTCTGCTAGTTCAATGACGTTTATGCAAAGAAAAAGACTTTCTGTTTAAGGATGACGTATGTGGCGGTCCAGCATTGATAACATGCAACTCCAATTGGAAGTCCCACTTTTATAACCTACCTTCCTGCTGAATTGTCAAATAGTAAGTGGTCTCCACACGCACATTCAAGGTACTGTTATATTTCGTTCGAATGTACGAGTGTGAAATGCTTGGCCAATAAGTTCTAAATAGTTCCCATTACTTCCGACGTGTTCTAACATGTTCAAATTTGTTCCAACAGGAACTATGTTTAGTCAGTAAGATGTGACAAATTGCATTTTGTCACAATCATCATAGACAGCTGATGGGACTCAAATGCACATGTGCTTCCAGATTTCAGGAACAGGAAACATAATCTTGAAGGCAGGTGTGCCTTAAATATATGCATGTTCAAGAAACTGCTAAAGCAGTTTCAAATGCAGGTGTCAGCTATTCATCTCCATGTTTCGTGGCTACATTTGTTTTGTAGCAATAACTGTAACTTTGCGGTGAAAAATAACTTGGCAACATATGACAACACTGGTGATCCGAAATTCTTGCGAGCTCTGATAACAGTGTTGTACTTAGCGCTGCTCACCGGCTGCAGGTCAAGTCGCCCACTGCCCGCAGAGGGAATGCTCATTGCATTTCAGGGCTTAGCAGTGCGTGCAGTCAATTTTATATTACAGAAACGGTCGTAACTTCAAATCAGTACGTTACAGTCTTTCGCAGAGTTTTAACATTAATTGACGCAAAAGTGTATAACTTGTACAGGCGGATATTTTGAGAAAAAAGTAGAAGACTTAGTTTTTGTAAAAATATCACGGGCGGTTGAAGATGAAAAGAACGTCACAGCAGAGGAAAATCTACTGTTCTCATTCTAAGTGCCAAGTAAGGACAAAAACAACTGTAGTTTTCTCGTCCAATAGCGCTATCTCTTACATCAGTGTTAGATAGAATAAAATGCAAATTGCAATAGTTTATAAGAAAATATCTTTTTGCATGCTGCACATGATTTTTTAATTTTATTTATGCACCCAGTAGTGTTTCAAATTTTAGCAAGGCATCTTCAGTGGGTGTCGAATATTGGAAGATTTTTCGTTTTTGCGTTGAAAATGTGGTGGAACTTATAGTAAATCATCTAATTAATTATTTTTTCCATGGAGAAATAGGATATGGAACTGCAATAGAAAATATAACGGTAATGAAACTTCATGACAGATTAAAACTGTGTGCTGGACCGAGACTCGAACTCGGGATGGTAATATTATGTAGTATTTCTGAGGCTTTGTAACACGGAGAATGCGATTACCAAAGTTAAATGCAGCAGTGTGTGGGAGAATTACGTTGGAATAACTTTTAGGTTTCCAATGCTCGAAGGTTTATCCTTGATGCCTGAAAATTTGGACGTTACTTGAAATAATATACTATGAAAGATTTTAACAGTGTGCATGACACTGCAGAAAAATACGATTAGCGAAGGAAGGAGTGATTCTGGCAAATGTCTATTTTTAATGAAAGCGTTGACAGAATGAAAGAGAAAAATGTGAATTCATTTCAAGAGTTGCTCGGAAGTCACTATGTCTTTGAGTTGGTCGCACATCCTCTTAGGTGGTTGTTTATGTTCAAGGGAATGTGAGACTGGAGTTACTTTGGCATTTGATGAAATCGTGTTGCGTTTCCAATGTCTGCAGGTGTGGTTTGTGATTTTCTTTTAAGCCAACATTGTCCAGTAATGAATGCCATATAGTGTGGTATTGTTACTTCCTTAGCAATGTTGTGTTAAACAGCTGGCTGGAGGAAGTATGTCCCTGACTAGATTTTCTCGTATTACTGAAGTAATACGAACGTTATTGCTCTAAAGCTAAGTGACCCCAAAGAATTGAAACTGGCCCAATGGCTGAGCAAAGAGGTTACCACAGGGCTTGTATCGACTAATTGAAACCGATTATAGCAGACTTGCGTAAAGAATAGCAAAGATATCGTGATCCACTAGGAACAAACGATACTGGGAAAAAACGAAAGTTCCTAACAAACAGGCACTTTTCATAGTATTCAAAGACATTCTCTAGAACGTTTTAAAAGAGAGAAAAGTGTGCACAAAGTTTGTTCCGCACACTTTGACTCCCGAACAAAAAGAACTACTCGTTGTCACCTGGCGCGAATTGGTTGAAATACAAAACGCAGACACTTGCAATCTGGAAAAAAATCATCATTTGTGAAGATAAATAGTGTTTTCCATGTGAAACTACCACAAAATGACAAAGCGCAGAAATTCACAAGAGGGGTTAACGTTACGACCGACATTTAAGCCACTGAGACGCGCATGAACAACATACGAAAGAGAGGCTTTTCTGAAAATTTCGCATGGTATTAAACTCAAGTGGGGATAGACTATATAGAACATGAAAACCACCATCTGAACTTTATTTTTCTATTAATCTAGTCTCGAAAGATTTTGGACAGGCGGAGCGTTCTGCCATGAAGAATCAAAGTGTTGTTGTTCTCGTCATCTTCGGTCTAGCCTGATGCGTCTTATCGCAGTGATGTTCCCACTTCAGTGACGGGTCTGGAACGTAATCCAGGTACGTCGATTTGTATGTGTTTCACAGAGTGATGCCATTTCAGATTACATTCGGCTTTTGGTTTGCTTGTTCCGAGCGATGTTGAAGGGCGCTGACTTGTGTCTTTGAATGATGTGGTTAAAGGGAATTTCCCTCGCAGTATTCTGACACCTTGGTTAGAGCACCTTCCATTTTTTGTTCTACCTCTTATAATAGATCTTTCAAAGAAAAATAAAAATTCTGTAGGGAATAAATATTCCGAGTAGCGGCAAAGAATTAATTTATATACATGTGACAGATGTAAGGGATAATATCTCACACAAATTTATTTCTGAAACAAAAGATAAAAACTTACAGTTATTATTCTTCTGTTCTGTCTGTTAGAGTTTGGAGAGGAACGTCTTAGCGCAATGTGCCAGACGCTGTACAATTATTTAGTTGACAAAGCAAGTCTTCAAAGTATAGGTGTTTCATTTAAAATGACACTATACTGAACCAAACTGCTTCTGTGATAATCAGTTTGTATTTATGTAGTAATATTTTGCAGCAGGCAGGTCGAAGATAACTGATGAAGCATAATGACTGTTAACTATCATTTTATTAATGGTCCCGTATCATGACATGTGTCCTTTCAGACCACCTTTCAGACCATCAACTTGTATCTTTTAAATATCGAAGCCTAATGTTTCCTTGCCTGGCGACCACAGAAATTCCATTTCAGAGACCACGACTCAAACCTGTAATAAGAATATTTATGTCATTTTTTTATGAATGAGACAAACTTTACTCTTCAGAACTCTGTTCTTGAGCTGTGATGAACAGATCGCCGGGTTACAGGAAGTGAGTCCTGTAAAGTGGCGTTGGTTGGTCATTGGCGTGCAGGCTGAATAAGAAGGGCGCAGGGTACTGGGATCAAAAACAGCGGACGATCGGCCAAGTGGACACAGGGACACGTGGAGCGTCCCTGCTGGGGATCGCAGGGTGCGTGGAGGCCAGGCGGCAGGCGCTGGTCGTGACGTCACGGGCCGCAGCATGAATGGCCATTCCTCGGGGTTCGATGAACCCGTGCCGGCGGCCGCGGCGCGCAGCGCGGTCCGTGGGGAAGCAAAGGCAGGGCGGAGCGCTCTTTCTGGAACCCGTCGCACGTCGGCCGCTTTGTGCCGGCTCGGTCTGCTGAAATACTGCGAGGCGCGGGCAATGTCGCCGACTCATTCCGAGAACACACGGCTTAGTCACCAATTCCGTCGCCAGCAGGACAAAGAACTTAGCCATGCAGGCAGCAACGTTACTGCAACTGTGACATGCTGTGACCATAGACGGTGCTAAAGTACTTTTCGTATCAACCTGAAGAAAGCAAAAGAAGAATCTGCGAGCATCTGAAATCTGGTATATATGCAAACAGGAGACTAGAAACTAAATGTACACGCGATGTTAGAAGTGAAGAGAGATTCAGGTAATAGCCAAAAGAGAAAAGTGCATGAAAACGCCTTGTTAAAGTATGCGATGAAGATTTTCGAGAAAACTGCAAGACGTGAATGTAATTTGTATGAAGAGAAGAAAATGTCGAAGCACTATGGGAACAGTCTAAACCACTGGAAAGAATCAAGATATAAAGAAAAACAAACATGAATCACAGTCATTTGTAAACAGTAGCATTAATCACCATCCCTTGAAAAGTAATAGCATGCGCTTAGCACTATTTACGACTACAGGTCAATAAATGGAAGGGCTTTGTGTCTCACAGAAAATAAAAAATATTACGTACTAAGGTGCATGCAAAAGAAAGTAGTCAAATGTAAGAGTTCAGTGGTTGGGTTTTACGCAGCGCACAACGCCTTTAAGCACCATGTGTAAGATTTCCATATTCTTTCGTTCACTGCATGCATACAGTCATACAGAAAAAATGAACAGGTCCATTTTGTAGGAAGTTTAATGTAGGTACATTTTGTATACGTTTTCACTGAAGGCCACAGTTTTCGAATTATTAAAAAAAAAACGTGTTTGAAGTTCACTTTCTCACGTTTTTCTTGAGTAATTGGAAAGCTGTAGCCTCTAGCGGAAACGCATTCCAGAGCAAAATTTGTTGTTGTTGTTGTGGTCTTCAGTCCTGAGACTGGTTTGATGCAGCTCTCCATGCCACTATATCCTGCGCAAGCTTCTTCATTTCCCAGTACTTACTGCAACCTACATCCTTCTGAATCTGCTTAGTGTATTCATCTCTTGGTCTCCCTCTACAATTTTTACCCTCCTCGCTGCCCTCCAATGCTAAATTTGTGTGATCCCTTGATGCCGCAGAACATGTCCTGCTAACCGGTCCCTTCTTCTAGTCAAGTTGTGCCACTAACTCCTCTTCTCACTAAATCTATTCAATACCTCCTCATTAGTTACGTGATCTACCCATCTAATCTCCAGCATTCTTCTGTAGCACCACACTTCGAAAGCTTCTATTCTCTTCTTGTCCAAACTATTTATCGTCGATGTTTCACTACCATACATGGCTACACTCCATACAAATACTTTCAGAAACGACTTCCTGACTCTTACATGTATACTCGATGTTAACAAACTTCTCTTCTTCAGAAAGGCTTTCCTTACCATTGCCAGTCTACATTTTATATCCTCTCTACTTCGACCATCACCAGTTATTTTGCTCCCCAAATAGCAAAACTCATTTACTACTTTAAGCGTCTCATTTCCTAATCTAATTCCCGCAGCATCGCCCGATTTAATTCGACTACATTCCATTATCCTCGTTTTGCTTTTGTTGATGTTCATCTTATATCCTCCTTTCAAGACACTATCCATTCCATTCAGCTGCTCTTCCAAGTCCTTTGCTGTCTCTGACAGAATTACAATGTCATCGGCGAACCTCAAAGTTTTTATTTCTTCTCCCTGGATTTTAATACCTACTTAGAATTTTTCTTTTGTTTCCTTTACTGCTTGCTCAATATACAGCTTGAATAACATTAGGGAGAGGCTACAATCCTGTCTCACTCCCTTCCCAACCACTGCTTCCCTTTCATGTCCCTCGACTCTTATAACTGCCATCTGGTTTCTGTACAAATTGTTAATAGCTTTTCGCTCCCTGTATTTTACCCCTGCCACCTTCAGAATTTGAAAGAGAGTATCCAGTCAACATTGGCAAAAGCTTTCTCTAATCTACAAATGCTAGAAACGTAGGTTTGCCTTTCCTTAGTCTTTCTTCTAAGATAAGTCGTAAGGACCGTATTGCCTCAAGTGTTCCGACATTTCTACGGAATTCAAACTGATCTTTCCCGAGGTCGGTTTCTACCAGTTTTTCCATTCGCCTGTAAAGAATTCGCGTTAGTATTTTGCAGCTGTGACTTATTTAACTGATAGTTCAGTAATTTTCACATCTCTCAACATCTGCTTTCTTTGGGATTGGAATTATTATATTTTTCTTGAAGTCTGAGGGAATTTCGCCTGTCTCATACATCTTGCTCACCAGATGGTAGAGTTTCGTCAGGACTGGCTCTCCCAAGGGTATCAGTAGTTCTAATGGAATGTTGTCTACTCCCGAGGCCTTGTTTCGACTCAGGTCTTTCAGTGCTCTGTCAAACTCTTCATGCAGTGACGTATCTCCCATTTCATCTTCATCTACATCCTCTTCCATTTCCATAATATTGTCCTCAAGTACATCGCCCTTGAATAGACCCTCTGTATACTCCTTCCAGCTTTCTGCTTTCCCTTCTTTGCTTAGAACTGGGTTTCCATCTAAGCTCTTGATATTCATACAAGTGATTCTCTATTCTCCAAATATCTCTTTAATTTTCCTGTAGGCAGTATCTATCTTACCCCTAGTGAGATAAGCCTCTACATCCTTACATTTGTCCTCTAGCCATCCCTGCTTAGCCATTTTGCACTTCCTGTCGGTCTTATTTTTGAGACGTTTGTATTCCTTTTTGCCTGCGTTATTTACTGCATTTTTATATTTTCTCCTTTCATCAATTAAATTCAATATTTCTTCTGTTACCCAAGGATTTCTACTAGCCCTCGCCTTTTTACCTACTTGATCCTCTGCTGCCTTCACTACTTCATCCCTCAGAGCTACCCTTTCTTCTTCTATTGTATTTCTTTCCCCCATTCCTGTCAATTGTCAGTTGTCTTATGCTCTCCCTGAAACTCTGTACAACTTCTGGTTTAGTCAGATTATACAGGTCCCATCTCCTCAAATTCTCACCTTTTTGCAGTTTATTCAGTTTTAACCTACAGTTCATAACCAATAGATTGTGGTCAGAGTCCGCATCTGCCCCTGGAAAGTCTTACAATTTAAAACCTGGTTCCTAAATGTCTGTCTGACCATTATATATATATATATATATATATATATATATATATATATATATATATATATATATGATACCTTCTAGTATCTCCAGATTTCTGCCTTCTGCCATGTATACAACCTTCTTTCATGGTCGTAAACCAAGTGTTAGCTATGATTAAGTTATGCTCTGCGCAAAATTGTTTCAGGCGGCTTCCTCTTTCATTTCTTAGCCCCAATCCATATTCACCTACTATGTTTCCTGCTCTCCCTTTTCATACTCTCGAATTCCAGTCATCCCTGACTATTAAATTTTCGTCTCCCTTCACTACCTGAATAATTTCTTTTATCTCATCATACATTTCACCAATTTCTTCATCATCTGCGATGCTAGTTGGCATATAAATTTGTTTTACTGTAGTAGGCGTGGGCTTTGTGTCTATCTTGGTCACAATAATGCGTTCACAATGCTGTTTATAGTAGCTTACCCGCACTCCTATATTTTTATTCATTATTAAACCAACTCCTGCATTACCCCTATTTGATTTTGTATTTATAACCCTGCATTCACCTGACCAAAAGTCTTGTTCCTACTGCCACCGAACTTCACTAATTCCCGCTATAATTAACTTTAACCTATCCATTTCCCTTTTTAAATTTTCTAACCACCTGCCCGATTAAGGGATCTGATATTCCACGCTCCGATCCGTAGAAAGCCAGTTTTCTTTCTCCTGATAACGACGTCCTCTTTAGTAGTCCCCGTCCGAAGATCCGAATGTGGAACTATTTTACCTGCAGAATATTTTACCTAAGAGGACGCCATCATCGTATAACCATACAGTAAAGCTGCATGCCTTCGGAAAAAATTACGGCTGTAGTTTCCCCTTGCTTCCCCTTGCAAGGCCGTTTTGGTTAGTGTTATAAGGCCAGATCAGTCAATCATCCAGACTGTTGCCGCTGCAACTACTGAAAAGGCTAATGCCCCTCTTATGGAACCACACGTTTGTCTGGCCTCTCAACCGATACCCCTCCGTTGTGGTTGAAAAATTTAATTACATTAATTTCCTACAAAAAAGTCCTGTTCCGTTTTTCTGTACGTCTAACAGTCCACATAAGGCGAGTGAGAGAATATGAAAATATTGCACTTGGTACTGGAAGTCGTTGCGGACTGTATTTTCTACACAAATGTGTGGTTTTTGAAGGCATTGTTGGTTGCATGAAATCCATGGGTAGGGGCGGCTGAATCACCTTTTATATACATATGTATGGTACTTTCAGAATCATGAAATCCAGCGAAAGACCTGTGGACACTGGCAGTGCAGAAATTGCAAAATGTTAGTCCATTAAGGAGATGGGATTTGGAGAAACTGAAGGAACAAGAGGTTGTTGAGAGTTTCAGAGGGAGCCTTCGTCAACACTGCAGTGAATTACGAAGAACAGAACACAGTAGAAGGCGAATGGGTATCTTTGAGAAATGAAGTAGGGAAGGCAGTAGAGCATCGTACAGGTAAAAAGACCTGACCTAGAAGGCGTTTTAGGATAACAGAGGAGAGAATTTAATTCACGAAAGCATAAAATATAAAAATGCAGCAAGTTAGGCAGGTGAATGGGAATACGACATCTAAAAAGTGAGACTGACAGGAAGTGCAAGCAGGCATGGCTAGAGAACAAATGCAGATCTGCAAAAATATGCATAACTAGGGGAAGATATATACCGCATACAGGAAAATTTAAAGAGAACTTCAGAAAGAAGAGGAGCATTGTACGAATATCAGCAACTCACATGGCAATCCAGTACTAAGCAGAGAAGGGGTGGAACATACAGAGGATCTACATAGGGAAAAAAATACTTGAGAACAAAGTCATGGAAAGTAAAAAGAAATTAGGTGAAGATACTACGAGAAAAATTTGGTAGAGCGCTGAGGGAACCAAGTCGAAACGAAGCCCTTGTAGACGGCTTTCCCGCAGAATTACTGAGGTCCTTGTGAGAGTCAATCAATACTACACTATTGCACCTGCTGTGCAAGACATGAGACGGCGAAATACTCTCAGATTTCTACAAGAACGTAGTAATTACCATTCCGATGAACGCAGATGCTGACAGGTATGACCATTACCGAACTATCAGTTTTATAAGTCATGGTTGCAAAATAATGACTAGAATTATTTACAGGAAAATGGAAAAAATGGTAGAAGCCGACATCGGAAAAGATCACTTTAGGTTTTGGAGAAGTGTAGAAACAAGTGAGGCAACACTGATCCTATGATTTGTCATAGACAATAAGATGGAGAAAGATAAACCAATATTTATAGCATTTTTAGATTTAGACAAAGCTTTTGACAATACTGAGTGGACTACACTCTTTGAAATCCTGGAAGTAGTAGGGATAAAATACAGAAAGCGAAACGATTTTTTAACAATTTCTATAGAATCCAAACTGCACTTACAAGAGTCAAAGGACATGAATGGAGGTCGTAGTTGAAAATGGAGTGAGACAAAATTGTAGCCTGTCGCAGATGTTATTCGATCTGTACATGGACAAGCTGTGAAGGAAATCGAGGAGCAATTTAGAAAGGGAACTAAAGTTCAAAGAGAAGAAGTAATTACTATGAGGTTTGTCTATGACATTATAATTCTGGCGGTGACGACAAAGTACTTGGGAGAGCAACTGAATGTAATGGACGTTGTCTTGAAAATATAACATGAACATTAACAAAATTTAAAAAAAGGTAATGGAACATAACCGAATTAAATAAGGCGATGCTGATGTCATTAGATTAGGAAATGAGACAATAAAAGTAGTAGTTGAGTTTCACTATTTGAACAGCAAGATATTTCATGATGGTCGAAGTAAATTTGATATGAAATACCGATTGGCGACAGCAAAGAAAGTATTTTTGAGAGGTATGTGTAAACATCTAATATAAATTTAAGTGATAGGAAGACTCTTCTGGAGTGTGGAATGAAACGTAGACGATAAGCCGTTCAAACAAAGGTTCCTTAGGTTAGACAAACTCTCAGTCCAGCCCAGAGAAACAAAGCTGTGGGGGATACGGAAGTGTCAATATAAGATCCAAAGAAATGCCCCCATATATGCAAGTGTTCAAATCCTAATGATTAACTGCCGAAACATTCGCAGCAAAGTGCAAAGTTTCAAACGCTCCTAAAACTGTGGAGCTCACATTATACTAGGTCAGAAAACTGGTCAAAAGTCAAATGTACAGCAGGGAGATATTTGGGGAAAGCTTATGCGTATATCAAAAGGAGAGGCTCGTGATAAAAATGAAAGTCCAGGGTTATTGTCCCAATTTAATTCTGGTACCACTGTAAAGATGAATTCAGAAATTAGTGTCAGCGTAGTTCAGAAACAGCTGACATCGTTAATCTTAAACTAAACTCCATTGGCCAATGGAATTCCTATCAGAGTCTATACCGAATTTGCGACTGACATAGCCCTTCTTTTAATTATTATCTACTGTAGATCTCTCGTAAAAATACCATGCCCAGTCGTTAGAAGAAAGCACGAGACACATCCTCTACAGGAAGAATAGCAGAAGGTATCCACAAAACTATTGCCCTTGATGTATGTTTGTTGCAGGATCGTAGAACATACTTTGAGCTCAAACATAATGAGATATCTTTAACAGAATGACTTCCACCATAACAGCCAGCAGTGATTCCGAAACTATCGATCATGTGAAACCCTACTTTCATTTTTCCAATATGACGTTCTAAAAGCCATGGATTAGGGCAGTCATGTAGAAGCAGTATTTCTCGATTTCAGTGAAGCATTTGATTCAGTACCACATTTACGCTTATTATATAAAGTATGACTAAATGGGGTGTCAAGCGAAATTTGTAATTGAACTGAGGATTTTTTGATATTGACGGTACAGCATGGATAGGGTACAGGATGAAAACTCATCCACAGATGTAGAAGTAACTTCAGGTGTGCTCGGGGAAAGTGTGTTGGGGCTCTTGCTCATGTTCTAAGTTGTGATATTGCAGGTACGAGTAATATTAATAGTTAGCTCAGACTTTTTGCAGATGATACAGTTATCTATACTAAAGCACAGTATGTATAAAGAGCAGAGATATTCAGTCAGACATTGATAAAATTTACAAGTGGTCCAAAGATTGGCAACTTACTTTAAATGTTCAAAAATGTAAAACTGAACACTTCACAAAACGAAAAAACGTAGTATCCTACAATATCAACGAGTCACAGCTGCAATCAGTCAACTCATGAAGATACCTTTGTGACACTTAGTAGGGATATGAAACAGAACGGCCACACAGGCTCAGTAGCAGGTAACACAGGTGGTTTCTTGGCAGAATACTAGAGAACTGCAATCAGTCTACACAAGAGATGCTTACAAATCACTCGCAACACGTATTACGATAATGTTCAAGTGTGTGGGATCCATACAAAATAGGACTAACAGGCGATACTGAACATATACAGAAAGGACAGCACGAATGGTCAGAGGTTTGTTTGACTGTTATGAGAGTTAACGGACGTTCTAAAGAAGCTAAAGTGGCAGACACGTGAAGTGAGATACAAACTATACTGAGAGAGCCTGCTTGCAGACTTTCAGGAGCCAGCTTAAATGATGATTATAGTAATCCCCTACGTATCGCTCCCATAAGGACCGTGAGGACAACATTATATTACTTTCAGAATGAATTTTCAGTCTGCAGCGGAGTGTGCGCTGATATAAAACTTACTGGCAGAATAAAACTGTATGCCAGATGGGGACTCGAACCTGGGACTTTTGCCTTTCGTAGGCAAGTGCTCTACCGACTGAACTCTCCAAATACGACGCTGGACCCACTCTCACAATTTCACTTCCACCAGTACTTCAGCTCTTGTCGTCGCGATATTCTTCCTTCCAGAAGTGCTAGCCCAGCAAGGTATGCAGGAGGACTTCTGTGAAGGTTTGAAGGTAGAATGAGGTACTGGCGGAAGTAAAGCCGCGAGGGTGGGTCATGAGTCTTGCTTGGATAGCTAAGCGCGCAGAGCAATTGCCCCTGAAAGGCAAAGGTCCCCTTTTCGTGCCCCAGTTTTAAACTGACAGGATGTTTCAAGATTAGATTAATTACAGCACTCACATCGATGTTTAAACATTCATTCTCCCCGCGCTCCATTTTTAATGGAAGACGAAGAAGTCATAATAATTCGTACAATGGGAAGTACCCTCTGCCTAGCACTTCATTATGGTTTGCAGAGTATTTATAAGAGATGGGAAGATTTTCAAACGTGGTGTGGTAGAAGAACGTCGAAGATTAGATCAGTAGATCGAATAACAAATGAGAAGGTACTGAATCGAATCGGAGAAAAGTAAGTTTATGCCAAAACTTAATTGTAAAAAGGGATCAGTTGATGAGGCATCAAGGAATTGTCAGTTCGGTAGTGGAAGGAAATTCAGAGGGAGACCAAGAGTGTGCACTAAGAAGAATAGAATTCAATTTCCAGTACGTCCACTATAATTTACGTTTTTCTTAGTTTTCGTAAATCACTTAAGGCGGATGCGAGGATGGTTCCCCAAAATAAGCCATGCTGGATTTCGTCCATATCTCTTCACCGGATGAACGAGTGCTCCGTTTCTGACAACCTCGATTTCACAAGGACTATAAAGTTTTCCGTCCTCTTTACTTCGGGAAACGGAGGAAACAGTAGTGAGCAAAAATTATAGTGGAAATCGAAAACTAGAAAGTGTAGCATAAGTGAGAGTGGTAATTGCAACTACGTAAACGTGAAGAGATTAACTCAAAGAAAGAAGAAATAGAAGATCGAATTATAGTAATGTAAGCAAAAATATGCCGAAATACCGTCACTCACTGGCAAAAATACCCATCGTAGATGGCGACATTGCCTTTCTTAGAGTGCTGGTCATCTGAATAAACACAAGAGGTATAAGGCAATACTGGCACTAAGAAAAGAGTGGGAAAGTGTCTAATATTAATTCGTAGCAGCATAGATTCAGGAAAATATTTTCCCAGTACATCGGTACCATATTTTTTATGGCAGATTTCTAACGAAATAAGGTCGGTGTTCTGTGTTGACGAACTGTTGGATGTGTGGTAGAAGTAGGGAAAGGACGCGCTATCGAACAGTCAGAAAGCTAGTGGACTTATAGAGGCCTCCTTGCCTAAATAATGTGCATTAGAATGTCTTTGGACCTTCAAGAATAACATCTTGTATCTGAACTAAACCTAAGAGTTCGATGCAATATGTTATTTCAGTGTCTGTGTTGTTAAGAAAAACGTTGCGAATACGAACAGCCATCAGCCATATAACAGAATAATAACAATGAAAATTTGTACCTGATCGGCACTCGAACCCAGATTTCCCCCTTTGCGCCAGCGGTTGCGTTAACCGCTTTTTTTCAGATTATGTAACTTACCAATTTTTTGTTTGTTTATTATTTGTTTAGATCACATAGGACGCACTCCAGCGAAAAATAAGGACGTGTAATTAGCATCAATAACAAACAAAACATAAACGGAATTTTAAGAAAAGCCTTCCTGGCAGAAGAAACAAAATGGCATCCACATCCCGCCAACTTGTGGGCAGACGCACTCAGAATCCCAAGGCAGTCAGACATGTTCCGGGCACGTCTTCGCGAAGAATATTTCATTTTGCCGGCTCATTGGACCGAGTCCTGGTATTACACAATCACACTGAAACCACCTTCTCATACCCGGGACACCCCAGCTGCAGGGGGGATCGAAGAAGGTACAACGCAAACGTTGGCATAATATTGACGGTATCGCGGATGGTGCATGAGAAAAGTAAAGAGATCTTGCAGGAACGTCCAAAAATCAAGAACACTGTCATCGCCTTCATGAACAAATAAGAGATCAAGAGGCCTTTTATCCAGTTCACCGCGTTGGTCTTCGTACGTGAGAAATAAGTCTCATCTGGGAACAAAAGGACTTCGGTGTAATGGCGTGGGGAGCCGTACGTAGAAGAAAGGCAAGCATCTTCTGAATCAGCTGCCGCACCTCTGCAGTTCATCCACACATCAGTCGATGTACGTCGGTATCAAGCGTGTGACATCGAGGGCATAGCGGCGAATGTGTCATTTTTATGGCATGTAAACGAAGTTGTGTCATGTATTTTCCGTTAACGACCAGGTACCAGGTTGCACGATCGCTCATGTCGAGGAGGACATGGTGCACAGAACGCGTTGCGATCATAGGATCGACATTCCACAACATTCGGAGTATGATTTCTCATCATTAGACAGTAAACATCACGTGCCATAGGGCTCGTGGTACTAGGAAAATCGTTACGGATGTAACTGTATTCGATTAAAAAGGTTCTGACATGAGGGAGAGGAAGAAATATGGGCTACTGCAACGGGGGTCACTCGAGAGGGAGGAGGCAGTTCGTCAATCAGACTTCCCGATAACACGGATCGGCGGCGGGTCCACGATCTTACCATCGTACTTACATAATGGGCAGCTGCTCTCGCTTGGACGTTGACGAAGCCGGGACCGCCATCTCGAGGAGGAAGTGTCAGCGTGTCCTAGCGGATTTTGAAGATAAGAACCGCGCTTACAAAGCAGCCGAACGCCGCCTGCAGTCTGCGTGCCATTGCCTTTGGCATCGGTAAAATCTGTGCTAAGTGGGGTAGAAGCGAGACCAGATGAATGTTAACAAAATCCACGAGTTGTAACATGTCCACTGCTCTCAGAAGATTGCCACGAACGTCCGTGCGGATAGCTTGAAACAGGCGACTATAGATAAATGAGATCTTGCGCTGTGTATCACGCGTGAAGGTGATCTCAAAACATTTGAGCTTGTCCACTAATGGCACTGGAGCCACACTCGATGCTGGAAGACCTCTACCAACGAACGAAGCACTAGATTTCGTCAGCGTCACACGGCTGCCCGGAGCAGTCCCGTACTGGTTGATCCATGCCAGTGCCTCCCGCACTTCATCCTTCGATAGAAACAAGAACACCACGTCATCTGCATAGGCGCGGCAGACGAAAGCATGCCACCTTATTGTTATCTCTGTCAACCGGATCCTCAAACCGTTTAACAGTGGCTCAAGGGCGATGGCAAAAAGGAGCATCGACAGCGGACATCCTTGACGGACTGACAGCCTGATATTAATAGGGCCCGTCACACGGCCATTGACTAACACTCGCGACGAGGCACTTCGGAGGAGTCGCAAGACGATGAGTATAAATCAGTGGGGCAGGGGGGGGGGGAGAAGGCCATCCGTCGGAGTACGATTTTTAGGAAGTCATGGCTCACTGTGTCAAAGACGTGGTCGAAGTCCACTGTCGCTAAGGCACCACGACTGCGGCAGATCGTAGCCAGGACTATGACGTCACGATAATCGCTGAGTGCCGTCTGAATGTTACCGTCACCACCAAAGCACGTTTGATCCAGAGAGATGACTCGAGGGACGACGTGCTGAAGGCGAGCGGCAAGAATCCGGGTAAAAATCTTGAGCCACAATTTAACATCGTCAATGACCACTGATGTTCAACTCCCCGACCTCCCGACGGCTTGGGGACCGGGATAAGCAAGCCTTCTACGAATGCAGTTGGGAGGGGAAGTTCTTCGTATATCGCAGTCCAGCGTGAAGCCATGCTGTCGTGGCATGTGCCGTAAAACTCCAGCAGAAACCCGTCGGGACCTGGGGCTTTGTTCGCCGCACCCTTATGAAGAGCATCAGCGACGTCATCAGCCGTAATTGTCGCTGTGAGAATCGCCGCAGCAGCCCCTTCTAGGGTATCTATCAACAAACGGAGGACATCAGTCGTTACTGCCATGTTCTGGTCCTCTGCTGTAGAACTGTTTGTAGTGATCCACAAAGGCGTTTGCGATATCATTCTGGGACGTCAATCGGCGACCATCTGGCATGTCGAGGGCATTGACCAGTTTTCTCCGACACCGCTGCTTCTCTCGAATTATATGAGGCATGGACTGGGGTTCTCCTAGTACACAGTCGTGACATCTTGCACGTACTTGCCTTCAAGGCGGTAGCGCATAGGAGAAATCATCTTCGCCTTAATCCGTTGAATGTCAATATGTCGTTGAACAGAGGGGGCACGGCTTGAGAGTTGGCGGAGAATTGTGAAATAATATTCCATGGTATGTTGTTGTCACAGCATTTTGTCGCGATCGTAATTCTTCATCGAACGACGTAAAGCAGGCTTGGCGCAGTCGATCCACCACTGGAGTGTTGAAGGATACGTTGGAAGGCGTCTCACACAGTTGTTCCACGTCGTCTCTACGACCTGCCTGCATTCCAGATCCTTGAGAGGGGTGACATTCAGCTTCCACAGGCCTCGGCCGCGCCACACCTTCTGCCTCTGGAGCGAAACAGTGCAAAGTAGGCGATATTGTCGGAGAAGGCGGTAGGCTATAATTCAGCGTCAAGAGTGGCAGTTACGATTCCTTGGGAAACGTAGACACGGTCAAGACGACTTGCTGAATGGCTCATGATGTACGTATAACTAGGTCGATCACCATGCAGGTGGTTCCAACTATCAGTGAGGTTCAGTTCATGCACGAGCGGGTTTAGTTACGTGGCATGTGGTCCTTCTGGAACAACACACAACTGAAGTAGACGCCAAGAATAATATGGTTTACGGCCACAAACAAAGGAGCGACCTATTCTGAATAGAATCGCGACCGTTCCCGTCCTTGGCTTTGGCCGAGGGAGCGTAAACATTGATGATTCGGACACCGTCGATAGTCACAGGCAAGATCCCTAGCCGATGGTAGGTAAATCACGCCGTCTACCTCAATGCCTTCCTTTAAAAGGATAGTCGTCCTATTGTCACCGTCAGCACACGGCGTGAGGTAAGAAACATAGCCATAGATATTAGATAACGTCGCTAGGTGAACTTCCTGCAGAAGGGCAACATCGAGGTCCGACGCCCTCAATATTTCACGGAGCAATTGTAGTTTGACAGGGGTACCAATGGAGGCTCAAGGAGGCACGCAGGACACCAGCGAACAGGAACGTTGTACCTGCAGGCTGCACATCCTCATCCAGTAACCCTGTCGATTAGCGGTCGTGCGTTGGACCAGCAGCATTTGCTGCTGTCACAACGGTGGGTATTTCGCCGTCTACGTTGTTAGCCCACGCAAAGGAGCGTGGACGGTGTGCGTCCAATGGAGTATCTGTCGAGTCCGAAAGTGGTGTCACGTCGGCGCTGGAAGAGTGGCGCTGGCTCAGCTGCTGTTCAACGTCCATAGGTACAGAGCCTCGTGCATGCGAAAATGGTTGTACCTCCGACGGGGGGCAGGCTGGTGCTTCCACCACGGAATTGTCCAGCTAGGGAACATCTTGGGAGTTGTGACACTCATCGTCTTGAGATTGCGTCCTGCAGGTGTCAGACGGCGCGATCCGCCGCTTTCGACACCTCTTCGGCGACTGTTGCTTGCGCACGTGATCTTCCGAAGGCACCTGGTGTTCGGGATGGTCAGGCACAAAAGCATCTCTAGGCAGAACCATGGAGTCAAGGCCTGAGGCATTACCGGATACGACGATGTGTCAGCAATAGGTGCCAGTGGTGATCGCGGTCGGGGTCGTTATGGAGAACTTCGACAAACGTCAGCGGCGGAGCGCTCTTGGCCTGGAGGTCCCCAGGCGGTAACTATGCGATTCTGCGTTGCAGACAGCTGGGACGGAGATGTCCTTCTTGGCCACATCCCGAGCACGTCTTCGGCTGGGCATCATAAATTATAATTGACGATTGCCACCGTTATATAAGTAGGACGGAACATGTTTGGATAGCTCTATGCGGATCTGTCGTACTCCATTGAGAAACGGATATGTGGTGTATTGAACCCACTTTTCAGCTGCATGACTAATCACCTTTCCATATGGGCGGAATGCAGATACCACTACTTCTGAAGGCACCTTGAAATACACGGATAGTCCGCAGTCCACGACTCACATATTCCACAGTTACGTCACCGATGTGTCCATCAGAGTGACGGAACTTAAATGCAACTTCGAGTTGCATTTAGAATTTTGTCACATATTTCTTCGTATACCACACTGCTCACTATAAACAAGTGGATGCCAACAAGATCGTTGCAATCAATCTTGACTTCTTCTCTGATTAACTGTTCGATTTCAAGTGCTTTTAGTCGGGCATATTCAGGTGAAAAGCTTATCTTCAGTGTCGATTTTCTGTGGGCATAAGCCATTCTCTTTCGAATGAAATACAGCGCGCTAGGACGGCAGAATCACGTAAACTACTCCGCGGGCGAGCTGCGCGGCGATGACGTAAACAAGACGTCCGTGTTCCTAGCGTACCGAAAGGCGACTGTTTTGGCTATCCGTGCACGGCTCACGGCCCGACGAAAACTTCGTATGTCATCGTTCCTGCATGCATGCATGTCCTAAAGAAAAAGCGCATCCTTCTTCTCCACAACACAAGCACTGCAAAGCGTATTTATCCGCCGATACCAGACAGTGACATTCAATTAAAAAAATATTCTCCCCTGCACGGGAGTTACATGACGTGTGTACCAGTACAGGTTGTCACGCAGCACGATGATGTGTATATGGTAGTTTGAGTCCGGCCGTGGGTCGGCATGGTTCATTTGAAAAGGCCGTCGGCGGACTCATCAATTCATCTCTAATGAAGTGCCGTCGATGGCTCAACAAACGTGATTTTGATAATGGCTCACAGGAAGTCTTAACAGAGGTTCCTACTTCCTGCGACGTTTTTCCTCTTTTATCTTTTTCTTTTATTTCGATGTCTTCAGTGTCAGAGAAAAGCTGTAAAGGAAAAGATGGGGTAACAATTCCCCCTTACATCGGCTATTAAAGAAAACTGAATCAATTAGGCGGCGAAGTAACAAGGCGCATTCTGCAGTGACACACAGCAAGCCCTCGTTAGCGGAGATCAGACGTGGTATGCTGTTTGCCCAGTGTACGTCCGACTGTACGTCCCACGACTTCGCACAGTTGGCGCACAATCATTATTGCTTCCCAGGCAGACGGGCAAGCATAGTAGTCAAGTGTTAGCTTGTTCACTATTCGCTGCAGACGCGCTTTCTCGGTACCTGTTTGTGGGAAAGCCACGCCACGTGATAGCCTAGCGACACGCTCACGGCGACGCGCTCCGTGTCTTCTTGTACTCCGTTGTCTGGTTGCACTCATTAGTGCACGCGACGCGGCGCATCTTCTCCCATAAAAGTTTCCTGAGCTCCGCCTCTGGTTTGTTAGCTAACGAGCTTGTCCATTGTATCGCTGATGTACTGCAACCGCGTCACGAGTATGCGACTCACAAGCAGTTGCAAGGAATTGCACCACATTTTCTACAAGACTTTCCCAAGTGATTGTGTATTGGTCCTGCTTTGTAGTTTTGTCTGCAGTGAGGACGTTATTGATACGCTGAGTTATTCAGTGGCCAATAGTCTATAACGTAAAGGAGAAAATTTGGACTCGGTCTTCCGAAAATAACTTCTAACAGCATTCCAGATGTCGACTTTATTACTTAATCGTCTGTCGTGTTACAGACTTACTCCGTTTAAGCTTCGACACAAGAGGGAGCTAGTGGGAAAGAGCCTTACGGCGAGTAACTGACACTGATGTGCAGGGTGGTTATGACTAAACTTTCGCTGCTTGAGTGGGTTACCATGAAAAACGAGTGATCGTAGGACAATAAAACTTTGTGGAAACATCTTCAACTTTTATAGTCCTGTCTTCCTCAGTTGCGTGTAATATTACGGTATATTAATAATTTTTACTTATGGATCGTCTGATAGCATATAAGCCTGGGCAAACCCTTCAATCACACCTAAGCCAGCCAGCTACCAAGAGAGACAAATTACAACAAACAGGAATATATAAACTTGAATGTCAAAGTTGTGATGCAGTATACATAGGCATGACATGCAGGAATTTTCAAACAAGATACAAAGAACATATCAGATGTTGGAAGTATGAAACAAACCATTCCACATTTGCAGAGCATTTAAAACACTACAACCATCATCCTACAAACATGGAACAAGAAATGAAAATAATGAGAATAAGCAACCATGACAAACATCTTATACAAATACAAGAAAACTACCACGTCCAAAAAGCCATAGCAGAAAACAAACATGTGATAAATGAACAAACACACATCAACACAGGCTCCCTACTACACTTAGTAAAGGAAATGATAACATAAAACAAAAAAGAATAAAAAAAAACAAAAAAAGAGAACTCTTCCCCACATCATCTGGACACACACACACACACACACACACACACACACACACACACACACAGGGAAAAAAAACATACACACACACACACAGCACAAAAAATATATATCACACCAAAAAAACACCCACTCACACACACACACACACACACACACACACAGACACTCACACAGGAAAAAAAAACACATACACACACACACACACACACACACACACACACACAAACGCACACACAAATGCATACACGAACAGACCACAGATACTCCAATAGTTACACTCATAAGTTTGGCAATAACATTCGATCTTTGGCAAAAAATTTGACAGTCGTCAACACAAACCAAAACATTGCTTTAAAACAAGCGTTCTGTGCATAGTGTTGTGGAATGGCGAAAAAACCGCAAATTGGCGTTCATAAGAAGAAGAACAACACCAAAAATGCAACAGGAGCGTAATATGTAGGAAATTGTCCACGCAACCTGTAAGTACAGTTCAAAACATTACTACTTAATAGGAAATACCAACCACCAGAACTGTTTATAACCTATAGGCACAATGACAAAAATGTAAATAAAATAGCTAACATATGTATATATTCCAGGCCACTGATGATGCCTTGCAGAAAATAAAGGCGAAACGCGTATGGCACTAAAATTGTGTTTTATTCAGTTGCTGTCAGACGGTCCATAAGTAAAAATTATTAATATACCGTAAGTTGTGGAAACATTTGTAAGGACATGCGGTCGAGAAATAACGAATAAATCATTGAAAGTAACACATTTTAATATCTACGTGAGAGGGTAACATTCGTTAACTGCGCACTGTGTTCACGTTCCAGCTTACAAATGTCGCCCAGTGTGACGACCATATGCATTTATGGGAGTTTGTATAGCTACCACTTCACAGTTGTTCGCAGCACTTTTCGAACTGTGGACCATGGAATGGTGCGACAATAAAGTAATGAGACTGATGAGAAAAAAAATGTTGCTTAGCGTTTTAGCCAAGTTTAGTGTTGTCTCCTTCAGAGTAGTTCCCTTCTGATAGCACACACTTTTTCCAGCGCTTCTGCCGTTGATGGTAACATTTCTGGAACTCATCTTCTGTAATATCCTCCAAGACCCTCGTCACAGCTTTTTGGACATCTTGTGTTGTTTGAAAATGGTGTCCCTTGACCGCCGTTTTGACTCTTGGAAATAGAAAAAAGTCTCATGGAGCGATATCTGGTGAATAAGGTGGCTGTGGTGTAACGTCCCCTTAGAAAAATCAGTGAACTGTTGTGCTGATAAACCTCTTACATTATTTGATTTTCAAACAGCTGAGCAGAACTGAACGTACTCAGACATTTCGCTCTTTGCCTATTCTGATCAACATTAAACTGACACACAATACTTTCAGTAATCCCTACAAAAGAATTGCCCTGACTAACATTAAACTATACCTTTCATGAATTCTTACCTCACAAAAATCTTCGTTATTCGGACTACTGCAATACAGCGAGCGCCAATACTGCCAGCTAAATAAAAGATTCAGACTACTGAAGGCACTAACTACTGATAGGCATAGTTAGCAAATGAATGATTTTGATAGAGAACAAACAATGTATTTACCTTAATAGTGCTTAAAAGTCAAAACATATATATCAGTTCATGACATCCAGTCTTAAAAAATTAATGTCTCTGTCCAGATCATCCCCTCTCAAAACTCCGCCATCTCTGTCCCCACATCCACCACTGCTGGCGGCTCACCTCCAATTGCGCAACGCTACGCGCTGTTAACAGCCAGCTGCCTAACACTACAATAGCAAACAACAATGCAAACCAGCCACAGACTGCACACAGCACAGCCAGTGATTTTCATAAAGAGCGCTACGTGCCGGTGGCGTTACCAATATAAGAACCTAAACAACCCTTACTTGCAGTGCTAGTACGTGGTAGTACTGAAATTTGTTTTGCGGTTAAAAATTGCTGTACTGACATAGCAGCATGGGACGGGACATTATCGTAATGCAGAATCCAATTATCAGCAATGTTGGCACGGACACGAAGAACTCTTTTACGAAGTCTTTATAAAATTTCTTTGTAGTAATATTGATTAACTGTTTGTCCAAGAGGCATCCACTCTTTATGAACAATTTCCTTGGAATCAAAGAAGCACACAAGCATGCATTTCACTTTTAACTTTGACATTCGTTCTGCCACACTAAACACTTTAGGCCAACGAAAAACTTGAGCTCTTGACAAAACCTCCTCTCCAAAAGACTTTTGAAGCGTACCGTAAGTTGTTGTCACGTTTTCACCCAATATAACGCAAAAAAATGGCATACCGTTGGGCAATATTACGCGGTTCCATTTCCGTGACGAGAGACAATAACACGTGTTAACTTATTACGGCACAATTCACGACTGAGCAGTTGCATCGATGTGCCACTTGGACTAGAAGCAGCTTAGTGATCAAGGTCAAAGATATCGTGCCTACGCAAGCCTGCAGGGTTGCCACATCTTGCAAAGAAAGTCAGTTTCATTACTTTATTGTTGCACCTCACACAGCTGTAGTGACACAGCTCGTGAAGTGCTTGGAGTTCGCACATTGCGACCAGCATTCACAGTCATGGCAACAGTAACTTCAACAATTTGCGGCGTTACTGTCTGTCGGCCTCTCGTAGGGGCAACCCCTAAACCGCCAGTTACTTCGAACTTCCGAATCATGTTCTTCAACCTCGGAGTGGAAAGAGGACTTCTCTGGGTGTGTCGATACTCACGAAGAGCCGCAGTACTATTGCTGTTGATTTTCTAAAACAGATTTACACGTGAAGTCCTGCTCACTTTGTCTAGACTCATACTGACTGTCTGAAACTGCAATTCACACTAATGCTTTTGTTTCAACCCTACATCCCGTACCAGTCCCGCAGCCTAACGGCAAGTCATAGCAGTAACGCTACTAACAACGCAAATCGTGCAGTGCAGTCTCAACACCATTCCTACTGTGACGGAAAAAAGTCGGAGTAGAGTAATGAAACGTCGGGAATACATTTGCCTAAGTAGGAAGATCAGTTTGGATTCCATAGAAATGTTGGAACACGTGAGGCAATACTGACCTTACGACTTATCTTAGAAGGAAGATTAAGGAAAGGCAAACCTACGTTTCTAGCATTTGTAGACTTAGAGAAAGCTTTTAACAATGTTGACTGGAATACTCTCTTTCAAATTCTGAAGGAGGCAGGGGTAAAAGACAGGGAGCGAAAGGCTATTTACAATTTGTACAGAAACCAGATGGCAGTTATAAGAGACGAAGGGCATGAAAGGGAAGCAGAGGTTGGGAAGGGAGTGAGACAGGGTTGTAGCCTCTCCCCGATATTATTCAATCTGTATATTGACCAAGCAGTAAAGGAAACAAAAGAAAAATTCGGAGTAGGTATTAAAATCCATGGAGAAGAAATAAAAACTTTGAGGTTCGCCGATGACATTGTAATTCTGTCAGAGACAGCAAAGGACTAGGAAGAGCCGTTGAACGGAATGGACAGTGTGTTGAAACAAGGATATAAGATGAACATCAACAAAAGCAAAACGAGGATAATGGAATGTAGTCGAATCAAGTCGGGTGATGCTGAGGGAATTAGATTAGGAAATGAGACACTTAAAGTAGTAAAGGAGTTTTGCTATTTGGGGAGCAAAATAACTGATGATGGTCGAAGTAGAGAGGATATAAAATGTAGACTGGCAATGGCAAGGAAAGCATTTCTGAAGAAGCGAAATTTGTTAACATCGAGTATAGATTCAAGTGTCAGGAAGTCGTTTTTGAAAGTATTTGTATGGAGTGTAGTCATGTATGGAAGTGAAACATGGACGATAAATGGTTTGGACAAGAAGAGAATAGAAGCTTTCGAAATGTGGTGCTACAGAAGAATGCTGAAGATTAGATGGGTAGATCACATAACTAATGAGGGGGTATTGAATAGAATTGGGGAGAAGAGGAGTTTGTGGCACAACTTGACTAGAAGAAGGGACTGGTTGGTAGGACATGTTCTGAGGTATCAAGGGATCACAAATTTAGCATTGGAGGGCAGCGTGGAGGGTAGAAATCGTAGAGGGAGACCAAGAGATAAATACACTAAGCAGATTCAGAAGGATGTAGGTTGCAATAGGTACTGGGTGATGAGGAAGCTTGCACAGGATAGATTAGCATGGAGAGCTGCATCAAACCAGTCTCAGGACTGAAGACCACAACAACAACAACAGCATAATTAAGTGATTAATACTGTAAGACCACTGTTAAATGTAAGTGTGGGATAAGCCACTGCGAATGTAAAGTGCTGGTACATAAATAGCTGGTGTAACTGCCAGAATGTTGAATGTAAACATGGAAATGTGCTTGCCTTGTGTTGTACAGGGGCCGGATGGTAGTTTGTGGGACGGAGTTCTTTGGCCTGTTGCCCTTGGTCGGTCAGTCAGGGACGGTTAATGCTGGCTGTGGATGGTGCTGGAGTTGTCATCCGATGACGTCCCACATGTGCTCGACTGGAGACAGATCGGGCGATCGGGCCAAGGAAACACAGGGATACGTGGGTATTACGATAGGTCGAGTCACCAGACAGACGTACAAATTTTCAGTCAGGTTGAGTGGAATAACTGCGAGAGGCCCTTATGTCATACGATATCGCACCCCCAACCATAACTCCAGGTGTAGGTCCTGTGTGCCGATCACAAGGACAGGTTGGTACCAGGTATCTCATATGGTCTCATTCTAACCAGCACACAGCCGTCATTAGCACCGAGGCAGAACCAGCTTTCATCAAAGAACACAACAGACCTTCTTCACTCAGCCCTCCAATGAAGTCTTGGTTGACACCACCGAAGTCGCGAAAGGCGGTGGTTTGGGGTAAATGGAATGCACGCTACAGGGCGTCTAGCTCTGAGCTGTCGTTGAAGTACCAAGTCTTCCTGCATACCGCAGAAGGAACAACCAGCTTCTCGTAGTTCTATTACACGACCTCGTTCAAGCTCAATGAAGTGTTGATAATGACATCTTTGTCGCCTTAAAGACATTCCTGACTAACAGCTGTTCATCTCGTCCAGTCTCAAATTTATCTAACGCTCACGACCGTTACAATGTGTGTTTAAAGCAGAACTGACTGGCATGCTCAAGGTGACGCTACTAGCGCCAGCCCTATGCGACTGGCGCGAAATTTGAGCAGACATCATCTTTCAGACGTACAAACACGCCTAACACCTTTCGTTTAGGTCGCACAACTTCTCCTTGGTGTTGCGATTTTTTCTTTCGTCAGAGTCTGAAGCTGGATACCCGTACGGTAAATAGTTTTCCGTCTACATTTGCTCAAATAATGAAAGTTTAATTATAACCACCCTGTGTATGCCCGCGACACGCAATATCTGTCCTTGGATAAACAGACACTTACCATGAACAGTATTTGTCTAAAACGAAATGCAGATACTGTATGAAACTCTGTTTCCCCTGCATCACACAAGGTCATGAATCAGTCTCCTGTCTCCAGTTTGTTCTATTGTAGAACTACGAATATTAAGTAGAGTGGATAATTCAGTAGGTTTAATTTCACGGAATATTAGTACGCAAGTCGCCTCATTAGTTCTTTTCGAAGGATGAAAGCTCATGGCTGTTCAGTTAAAGCCGGCCGGTGTGGCCGTGCGGTTCAAGGCGCTTCAGTCTGGAACCGCGTGACCGCTCCGGTCGCAGGTTCGAATCCTGCCTCGGGCATGGATGTGTGTGATGTCCTTAGGTTAGTTAGGTTTAATTAGTTCTAAGTTGTAGGCGACTGATGACCTCAGAAGTTAAGTCGCATAGTGCTCAGAGCCATTTGAGCCATTTGTTCAGTTAAAAAACTGTGTGATGTTACACCTCGCCTGCCCACCGGTTCCGCTAACAAGCGGATGATACCATACCGTGTGGCCTTTGAAGCATCCGACTCGATCCTACAGTAGTCACTTTGAATATGGATCAACCGAAGCTAATCATACGGATGTATGCGATCAGGAAGCACAGTACCACAATCATAACAATGAAGAGGGCCCAAATTCGACTCTATGATTGAGATATATACTGCTTTGCAGATTTTTCGAGGTAAAGTAGAACGGATATTAAGTACTGAAATCTGGAAGAAACACTGTTCATTATGAAGGAGTGCCGCGCGAAATGGCCACGCGGTTAGAGGCGGCTTGTCACGGACTGCGCGTCTCCTCCCACCGGTGGTCCGAGTCCTCACTCGGACATGGGTGTGTGTGTTGTTCTTAACATAAGTTAGTTTAAGATAGTTTAAGTAGTGTGTAAGTCTAGGGAACGATGACCTCAACAGTTTGGTCCCTTAGAAATTCACACACATTTGAACATTTTATGAAGAAGTATTCAGTATGAAGCTCATGACTTATCGAGCACCAGTTACAATAAAAATTACAAAATTACTATCAATGAAGAACGTGAAAGGTTGAGACGAGCGACAGCGAGAAATGCTAGCAATGAGGAACAGCAGTGGAGCATGATGGCGTGTTACCAATGTTGCAGGCTGCAGCATCTCGCCTTGTGCTGACGGTGGCTTCCAGTCGTCCACGAGCTCTTCTGCGTTGGACCCGCCTGCTCCAGAAAACCGACAGAAGTAGGGTTGAGTGACCCTGCTGGGCCATAAATGAAAACTCGGGCCCGCGAAGAAAACGAGATACTGTCAGTGTAGTCACCGTTCTCTGTTTCCACATCAAATTTTCACAAATCTGTGTCTCTTCTCAACGACTTCTGAGGAAACTCTCCTGATCTGTTGCCATTTCGAGCCTGGTCTTAATCAGCGACTACCGCCCTGGAATGTATCCCTACGCCCCTGGCGTCGTTCTCCAAACAAAGAAGCTTTTCTAGCGGTCACTGCCCTCTCTAAGATTACCAAAAATCATAATTTGAAAGACGTTCTCTCAAAACTAAACTGGACTAAAATTACTCCTGTACAGAGGGAATAACGTTAAGTACCGACCGTCTCTTTCTGGTCTCAGAAACACACACGCACAGAAAATTGGGAGGCCAGATTTTCACTTATTTTAATTTATATTTTAATTTTCCAATAAAATAAATGTAGTACCATAATTGGACTGTCATCTTGATTCATATCCTAAATGACATTCTATTCCTTACAATTTCTCATCGCAACATCACATTATATAAGGATTGGTCAAAAAGTTTCCGTTTGAGGATGTTGCTGCAGCGTACGTGCAATGTAGCGTGACGCCAATGCGGGTGTATAAGTACCGACACGTAGGCAAGGGATTAGTATGGCATTCATGTTTACTACGTTGTGTGCAGTAAATGCAGCAACCTGAACTGTGGCGACATTGTTACTAAATGCGTCCAAACAGGACCGGCGTGCTGTTATTCTTTTCTTGTCTGCCGAAGTACAAACACCGGTAGACGTCTATCGAAGAATGAAGAATGTGTATAGGGCAACATGTCTGTGAAAAATCGCCTTTGTGGAATGGCGTGCTACGTTCCATGCTACTGCTGCACAAAAACGCACGTCCCTGTATCGCAAATGTCATAACGGTTAAGTTAACGCAAACTCAAGTGGGAGGGCTTTAGCACACCCCCCCCCCCTTTAGTCTCGACCTCTCCCAATTCAATTATCACGCTTTCGGTCCCTTGGAATGGAAATGAGCGTTTGGCGTCATTGGCCGGGAGGCCCCTCGCGGGGCAGGTCCGGCCGCCTTGGCGCAGGTCTTATTACATTCGGCGCCACATTGGGCGACCTGCACGCCGGATGGGGATGAAATGATGATGAACACAACACAACACCCAGTCCCTGAGCGGAGAAAATCTCCGACCCAGCCGGGAATCGAACCCGGGCCCGGAGGACGGCAATCCGTCACGCTGACCACTCAGCTACTGGGGCGGACTTCGGTCCCTTGAAAAAAGGCCTTGAAGGGTAGAAGATTCCTCTCAGACGGTGATGTGCAGCAGACAGTTATGCATTACTTCATGCACCAACAGATGATATTTTTCCAAACTGATATCTTCAACCATTAATTATGAAATAAAATAGCAATAGGCCAGTGCCATTGTTAATAAAATAAAACTTTCAGGGTCGTTAGGGGTATGTCTCAGTCTGCAGCCTCGACGCCCCACATTAGAACCATCTTTCTACTAACGTTCTGCAAAGATATCTCTCAGGGCGCGCCCATGCACCCAGTTGGCCAGCTCATGTTCTTTCGGCCAATCAAATTATTTTAGCAGTATCTTCCGTAACAGCTGTTTACCGCCCACATTTATCATGGCACAAAAAGCGCACACAGCCGCAAGCTGCATGTGTCTCAGTTAAGCGTTGGTATCCCATGCCATGTGGACGAGCCTATTTGTCACCTACGCCCTAACATCTGCAAACGTCTGCTTTCACTCCAGCCTGACAGTTCGTGTTTGGATCCGCTATCGGCACGATATCTGTTCTGACGTACAACAGATAGCCTGGTTGAACTCCTGGTTCCCTCGGTGTGCGACTTAAAACGGCACAGGTGTTTGCCGGCGTCGGTGCCAAGTGGCAGTTGTGTCTGGGAGTAGGCTGAGCGTTTTATCTGACCGATACGTAACGTTCTCCAACTAAATCAACACTTGTCTTAATCTATTGTTTGTCTCCTGACTCCACATGGTCGCTGTCACAGTCACTGCCGTTGCTCTAGATGAGAGACGTACGAGAAAATAAATAAAAAAAAAGGTTTCATTAATGCACATGCTTCTTTTGCTGTTACGTTTACCAAAGGCATGTACCCAACATAAAGGTAACAAGAAGTGAACACGCTGTCAGAGGAATGCGTACCAAAATGCATGTGCCCTGCTTGCACTCTTTACAGGGCGATATATCTGGAACAGAGTCACCACGCAAGACAATACAAACAACGACAATCATTTAATGAAATAATGTGGGAGAGAGTGTTGTACCTAGAGTGTAGTGTACCTAGGAACACATAATGTTTTTTGGTTGGTACTTCAGTCTAGTCACTGATTTCACATTCACATTAAGGAACACGCGCTAGAGACCGTCATAAGCAGATGCTGCCATTTTCTACGCGCAGCATTTGTAAATGTTTCGTGTTGTACACATGTATGCGCTGTATAATATTTTAAAGCTATTTGGAATATTTGCTAATTCCTCAGGTACTTAATTTTATGGTGAGTAAACTGCTGTATATTTTTAGAGGTTTTTATATAACATGTGGACAATTAAGCCATACCTCGACGGTCGTGGACGATCTCGTATCATGGAACAGAAAGAGGTCTTTTACCATGGGAAATATGATACTTGCAAGTGTGCTGACTTTCTTTAATGTGTTAACAATTTTACTTGTCTTGAAAATTTGTATTAGTTTCCAATAGCTACTATTTCAAACTGAATTTAACTTGCAACTGGTTTATGATGATGTACTGCTTAATTTGATTTTACTCACTGATTATTGGTGTGTAGTAGACTATTAATGTGACAGAACGTTAAATACAGTATTGATAAAATTGTCTCGTCTGTAGCGCTTTTAAATTTCAATAAAGTATTGGTTCCCATGCCAAGACCATGTTGTACCTTGAGACATGTTCTCACATTCGGAAAACCTTAATTTTCCGGAGTAACTTTTATAATTTCAGAAAAAGACTGATGCACAAAAATTGAATGCCATCGTTTGAAAGTGGAATAAGAAAATATATTAAACTTGTTTACATGGCTGGATAAAGGCGGAAGTCTTACAATGTACCGAGGTATAAAGCTCTTCTCTACATCAAAAAATGTACTCAGTTTGACTTGCAGAGAATGCGTGACGCTGATATATAAAGTTCATCATCTAAGCTAGCAGACTTTATTAGCTAATCTATCTTCAGTAGAGAGAGAGAGTTTAAGTTCAACCTCTCAATACGTAAACATTCTGACAACCACTTTTACCTGCGTTCGACACGCAGCATAACCTGTCCAAGGACTAGACCTGATCGGCACTGTAGACAACTTGCAGGCAACTGTAGAACTGGAAAACTGCTGAAATTGGGTTGAAACTGGCCGAGTGTCCTCGTGCTGTCTCTTAAATCATGCACCATCTTGCGACCTATTTGGCGGATACATCACATAGTTCCGGGTTTCAGCGATCTTTGTCGGGGCAGACTACTGGCGGATGAAAAGCCTGTCTGAATGTCTTGTGCGGAGGCATAAAGTAGATCCTGGTCTGAGTGGCACCAACGAGGTGACGGATCCTACCACAGAGGATTCCCCTAGGAGGATTGGTCAATATTGAGGGATATGACAGGAGTGATCACTCGAAGTAAAATGTCTAGTAAATATGGACTCTAAAATGCACATCTTAACAGCATTTCTTCACATTCGATACTGCGAAACAAATCTCTTCTACTGCAAGTTTATTGCTGTCCATATTTTGATGGGTGATAGTATGGACTAAAACAAGAAAATAATGTCCAGTAAACATGGGTTCTAATGTGCACATCTTAGGAGGTATGAACACTTGTGTGAAACATCTCTTCTACTGAATAACTGCTCATAGCTCTTAAGAAATGCATTTTGGAGCCCATATTTACTAGATATTTTTTTCTTTTTTGGTCCTTACTACCTGCTACAAAAATGTCGGAAGCAAAGAGCTTGTAGTAGAAGAGATCTATTTCGCAGTACCGAAGATGAAGGAGTGCTTAAAACTCTTAAGGGGTGCATTTTAAAACCCATGTTTACTAGACTTTTTTCCTTTGAGTAATCCTTCCTGTCTTATATTGGACATTCCTCCTGGAACACTCTGTATATGAAGGAGTCTTTATGAAGCATTGATTTACAGATTTCATAAATTAGGAATGCTACCCATGAATCTGGCAATAAGAAATCTGGACTGCTTTTATGGTAATGATAAATTCAACAAATTAAAGTTATACACTTGACGCTGGTAGTTGTGATCAGTAAAAGTAAACGAATGAGATGTATCAGCTGCAGCTGTTTAGTGAGATAATTTAAATTGCTTCTGTTTAAGTATTTATATACTGCAGACTACAGCTAAATTCATCACGCAGAGAGTTTCACGTACAGTGCAGCTGCTCTGCCAGACTTCGGACGAGAACAGTACCAGGGAGGCAGGCTGCGACCGCCTCATGCCCTCAAGCCGTTCCTCAGACTATGGCAGTTGGCACATCGGTTTTAATCAAAGAGCGGTCCGGGAAAGAAGTCCGGAAAAGTTGTTGTACCACTCAGCAATTGAGTCTGCCGTGGCAGCAGCATTTCTCCGCAGAGGCGTTCACGTACTAGAACTGAACAAACAAGTTTTCACAGTAGCAATTACCCTCATAAAACTGTAACGTACACATTGGCTGTGTGTGCTCTTTCACTGTCCTGCAGGAAAGAAATCAGAGTTTTTTCCATTAATTAGTTTGCTGCAAAACGTCGCAGTATATTGTTCACAAATGTAATAAAAGTTATGGTAAGGCGGAAAATAACTCGTGTCGCACTAACTGAACACCACACTGCTGTTTTCACACCATTCTCTGACAGGTATCACGTTCATATTCAACATTCTACAGCTCAAAATAGAAAAAAAAAATGCCCATAAACTCTCTCACTCTCTTTCTCTTTCTCTCTCTCTCTCTTTCTCTCTCTGTTTCTCTCTCTCTCTCTCTCTCTCTCTCTCTCTCTCTCTCTCACACACACACACACACACACACACACACACACACGCAGATGCACGCACAAGTATAAACATAACGGAAATGAACAGACGTCAGTTTTTAATACATACTTCGTTAGGTTGACAACATGTATGTAGACAAACCAAACCAAACAGGCTGAGATACACGATGAACTCAAAGTAGGTACGTTTTGAAGAAACAGCTTTCTATCTAAAGTCGATATTAGTGACAGAAGACTGATAGTGTCTCATAACAAGAAGGGCAAATAAAATGAGAAATGGGAAGAAAAATGTTCGAAACATGGAAACATTCTTATGTTTCGTAAATAGAATGGTATTGTGACCTCCATGTGAGAAGATGAGAGGAAACGCAGATGCCAGCCAAAAACGCGAAGAATGTAGGTAATCACTTATTTATAGAAAAAGCGAGAAGTGGACTGTTTTATAATCTACGAATGATACATATCAAAACAATAGTGTATCACAGCTGTATCGTTACAGATCCCACTGATGATCCCTTAAAGCGAAAAAATACGAAACGCTTCTGGGAGAACATAATACAGCGCACCAAGAGAAGGCTCTTTTTTATTTAGAAAGCAAATGGCACTCCATTTCGTATGCTGTTTTTGAACTGGAGCAGCATCACGGTATGATGTTAATGGATCACAGTATGCATCATGTTTGCTAACGTGTTATCATGTTTGATGCTGTTATTTGATGTCGCCTGGCTGGCGCATCCCTTTCATTCCTTGACCTTATAATTGAATTCCGGTGTGTTTTGCTTGCTGCTCTACTAAAGAAAGCAAAGGACATTTGTGCATCACATTCATTACACATTAATCTTGACAAGCCCAAACTGACAATAAGTGGTCGAGGAGCCCAGATTCAACTCATAGGTTGATAAAAGAAAGTGGAAGACGTATATTCTCTCATCTCTCTTGGGTCAGCCATCTGCGACACGGAAAGCTCTGAAGATGAGATAAGAAGACAGATCAGGCTGGGGCTAGTTTCTATGAAGAAGCTCGCCAAGATACGGCGGAACAGAGTGATAACGAACGCCTCAAAGATCCGGCTCACATTTTCCATCTTCTTTTATGGTTGCGAAACATGGACCCTTAAGGCCAGATACAAGCAGTGTATTGATTCATTACGATTTTGCATGCGGATAATATTTCTCGAAAGAAGAATAAATGTTTCCATTAGTGAGCAACTCAGTATCGCCAGACGCCTGCCTTCTCGTGGCAACCAGAAAATTCCCCAGTTCTTTGACCATGTTGTGAGAAGAGATGGAGAAAATTAAGAGAAAGTAATCATGGAAGGGAAGGTCGAGGGCAAGAGACCAGCGGGAAGAGGAGCGAGCAGGTGGATAGAGCAAACCAAGATCCCTTCAGCAGGCTCTAAGAGAAGCTGGTAATCGTCCGGAATGGAGACACTAGGCTCAGGACGTCACGACGCTCAAAAATGAGCGCAACGACTTGTGACGATGTTTTGCTAAATTCCTGTTCAGCTACATTGTCTACTACGGGCGTATTTATTTTCTTCCATTGTGTGACAGATTTGATGGTAACATTGCCGATTGAAATCGAATATCTATGGGTACTAGTTGTGACCATTGACTGTAAATAAAATGGAAAACAAAAATACCTTCGGAAGCAGTGTGTTTTTCAACGCGGTGATGCAGCAATTCATAAAATGTTCGTATTTCATACCTTAGGCTTATCCACCTCAGGCCTGGAGTGGCCACGAGTAGGAGGGGAGAGTTTGTTAGTTCGAAGATGTGGTCAGGTCGGTGAGAAGGCAGCCGAGTAGCCGAGTTCTGATCTCACGGGCGACGCCCGTGAAACGAAAGGCGACGGCTGGGCCCCAAACTGAGGCGGGCTCCTCGTCCAAGGCCTGCGACTGGCCTTGCGCCGAGCGTGATACGACGCACGTAGCGCGTGTCGGATCAGGGCAGGGCAGGCAGCGGGTGCCAGCCTCTGGGAAAGGTAACGAGGTGGAAGGGACGAGGGACAGCTGCCCACTGGCATCGAGCGGAACGAATCGAAAATGACTAGCGTGAAACCTGCTGTGTTTCGTGAGAGGTTGTCTTCTAACCAGTATGCTACTAGCCACATCAGACTCGCGAAACTTTTATTAACGTAGACCATAGTCATCATCTTAACTCTCAAGGATTAGTCGTGGCATGTGTCTGTCTTAACAGCGCGGGTTACTTGGATCTTGCAAGAATTCTTTTTCCACGTGATACATACTGCATTCTATTCACATTGACGTTACATTCATCTTTGTATTGACCCACTCTCCAGCTGATGGTCCAAGTTCTAAATTTTTCTAATACATTCATTTTTTATTTAAGCCAATTTCACTTATCCTTTCACAGCTCTTAGGAATCTCATTCCATACACCGGTCTCTTATTTATATGTCGTTAGATAAGTGCCTGTGCGTCACTGTCACCACAGAGTACAAATACTAACATAACTTTATAAAATTTAGTTTGTTTCTTTCCTCATCTTACTTTTTACGGTTTCTCTTACAGTATCACAAGTATATTAGAATGTTATTTGATCTTTCAGATAACGTTTTGCTTTCCAAGACGTTTAACCTTACTACTTGTTTTGTTATGTTGTCAAAAATGACAACTTCAATTGTTCGGCTCTTCTAAGAACAAATAACATTGTATCATACCTTTTTACCTTGAAACAGATACGAATGAAATATGTGCCAGGTCACTATATAACACATCCATGACTTAACTACGAATATTATGATATACAGTTGTTCAACTATTGTTCAACTACAAAAGTGATATTGTACTTCCCTTATTTAATTAAGTAAGCTGTGTAATAGCACACATGTAGACGTCCTAGATATTCTATTTGATGCTGGCACTTTGTCTCTACTTGGAGTGACGTCAATTCTTTATTTGTAGCGTGCACTTTTTTCGGAGGTGGGTAATTCCTGGTGTACTCAGTGACGGTAGTTGACAAACCCTCATTGTAACAATCAACAGCTGGTCACCACAGTCACCATGGCGAGCCTGCATAATGTGACATTGCTTGCGTTCGCCAAGACATTCTGCTGAGTGTGACAGACATTGTGTAGGTAGCAGGGGCCACAGTTTTCCTTTTTGGCTGTGTTTTTGATTAGATCCGAGGTGGATATCTACACACATAAAAAAAAGTTTTGCATCACTCTGGTTCTCAGAACTTCTGAAGATAGACGTCTTTAACAGTTCAGAGATGTCACTAAACCCGCCCAAAGATGTAAACAACCATGCATGAGCAGCGCCTATTAGACGGAGTGAGTCCGACCGCCGATCATTTGCAGTCATTCCACCAGGAAAGAGGTACACGGCTCGTTTTGTCTGTAGTTCAACCATGCCTAGACGGTCAATACTGCGGTTCGATGGCGTCCGCATTTTTACTTTGTGCCAGGAAGGTTTTCAACAAGGGAAGTGTCCAGGCGTCACGGAGTGAACCAATGGATATGGAGGAGATGCAGAGAGACAGGAACTGTCCATGACATGCCACGCTGAGGCCGCCCAAGGGCTACTATCGCAATGAATGACCGCTACCTACGGATTATGGCTCGTAGCAAACCTGACAGCAGTGCCACCATGTTGAATAATGATTTTCGTGCAGTCACAGGACGTCATGTTACTACTCAAACTGTGCGCAATGGGCTGCATGATGCGCAACTTCACTCCCGACGTCCATGGCGAGGTCCATTTTTGCAACCACGACGCCATGCAGCGCAGTACAGATGGCCCCAACAACATACCGAATGGACCGCTCGGTATTGGCATCATGTTCTTTTCACTGATGAGTGTCGCAAATGCCTTCAACCATACAATCGTCGGAGACGTGTTTGGAGGCAACCCGGTCAGGCAGAACGCGTTAGACACACTGTCCATCGTCTGCAGCAACATGGAGGTTTCCTGCTGCTTTAGGGTGGCATTATGTGGGGCCGACGTACACCACTGGTGGTCATGGAAGGCGCCGTAAGGGCTGTACGATACGTGAATGCCATCCTCCGACTGATAGTGCAACCGTATCAGCAGCATATTGGCGAGGCATTGTCGTATCCTGACATAGATGAGAGAGGGAAGAAAAGCGGTTACTGGTCAGTCTGCGCTCCCGAGCTGTACAGAACAGAAGGCAGAAGATCAATTCACAGTGAAGGCATTTGATTGTTTTCTTCTATCTGAGCCAATACTGGTACAGGCATTTACTAGAAATGCAGGTGGTGAGACTTGGTAGGGAACTCGTTGTGGAGACTCTTGGACAAACAGGGTTTTGAAACAGTTGTTTATTCCAGATAGGACTAGCTAATACACTTGAGGCTAGTTCTAGGGTTAGAAAAAGCATGAAAACACTGTTACAACAGAAGCCAGGGCATAATTCCCAGGAGTGGATGCTAACCACAGTAGAAAAAATCAGCAGCATCTTAAGGCATCAACTTAGTTGCAAAACAAAACATACTGAATGTGACACTGTTCACTGAGGCACTCCAAGTGAGACAGCAGACTTACGTGGAGCTGGACCGAGGATGGAGTCGACGGACGCAGATTCTGACAGAACTCTGCCAAAATGCGGAATCTAGGGGTTTTAAAGAGTCGCGTGGAGGCACTGTTTTTCTCACTTAAAGCCACCCAGCCAAGCCCGTAGGTCTCTTGCAGGTGCCTGCCAATCACGGTTTAGTTAGGTCCCCTCTACTGCTCCTAAGGTGGGGATGTTAAATGCAGTTGCACTAAGTCCGTATTTGGTATCAAGATTGTTCAACTGAAATCTAAACGTAGCTGCTCTGCCAAATAAGGCTTGCAACATTATTGTTATACGTCATTTAGCCCCTCCCCTCGAGCTCCCCGGAGTAGGGACTGCTGGGTCAACAGTTTTTGGCGTTTTCGCTCTCTTTCTAACCCTTGTGAGCCTACTGACGTTGCTGTTCTCAGGGCTGGTATCAAGCTGGCTTTATACCAAGTACGTGCCTGTTGGTTACAAAGTTCTACGGTGGCAACCTACTACAGTGTCTATACGACATGAAGTTACAAGTTAATTCCTTGAAGAGTAATAACGCCCTGGGACCGCTTCTGGGGGCGTCTGCATTTATGCAAGGCTCTCCACTTACGGTTTACTTCATGTAATAACATCGCTCCTGGTTTCGTCTGCCCTCAGCATCGTCACTGCTTCCGCGCCTTGGAATGGCTGTCCTCCTTTCTCACAGCTTCAAGATAACACTACAGTAGCAAGGAATAATCAATACATTACAGCATTCTTCTTCATGGACGACAGTTCGCACCCCCATCGTACACATCTTGTGAATGACTACCTTCAGGATAACGACATCTCTCGACTGAAGTGGCCAGCATGTTCTCCAGACATGAACTCTCTCGAACATGCCGGGGATAGATTGAAAAGGGCTGTTTAGGGACAACGTGACCCACCACCCACTCTGATGGGTCTACGCAGAATCGGTGTTGAGGAGTGGGACAATCTGGACCAACAGTGCCTTGATGAACTTGTGGATAGTAGGCCACGACGAACACTGGCATGCATCAATGCAAGTGGACGTGCTACTGGGTATCAGAGTTACCGGTGTGTACAGCAGTCTGGACCACCATTTCTGAAGGTCTCGCTGTATGGTGGTACAACATGCAATGTGTGGTTTTCATGAGCAATAAAAAGGGCCGAAATGATGTTTATGTTCATCATCATCATCATCATCATCATCATCATTTAAGACTGATTATGCCTTTCAGCGTTCAGTCTGGAGCATAGCCCCCCTTATACAGTTCCTCCATGAGCCCCTATTCAGTGCTAACATTGGTGCCTCTTCTGATGTTAAACCTATTACTTCAAAATCATTCTTAACCGAATCCAGGTACCTTCTCCTCGGTCTGCCCCGACTCCTCCTGCCCTCTACTGCTGAATCCATGAGTCTCTTGGGTAACCTTGCTTCTCCCATGCGTGTAACATGACCCCACCATCTAAGCCTGTTCGCCCTGACTGCTACATCTGTAGAGTTCATTCCCAGTTTTTCTTTGATTTCCTCATTGTGGACACCCTCCTGCCATTGTTCCCATCTACTAGTACCTGCAATCATCCTAGCTACTTTCATATCCGTAACCTCAACCTTGTTGATAAGGTAACCTGAATCCACCCAGCTTTCGCTCCCATACAACAAAGTTGGTCGAAAGATTGAACGGTGCACAGATAACTTAGTCTTGGTACTGACTTCCTTCTTGCAGAAGAGAGTAGATCGTAGCTGAGCGCTCACTGCATTAGCTTTGCTACACCTCGCTTCCAGTTCTTTCACTATGTTGCCATCCTGTGAGAATATGCATCCTAAGTACTTGAAACCGTCCACCTGTTCTAACTTTGTTCCTCCTATTTGGCACTCAATCCGTTTATATTTCTTTCCCACTGACATTACTTTCGTTTTGGAGATTCTAATCTTCATACCATAGTCCTTACATTTCTGATCTAGCTCTGAAATATTACTTTGCAAACTTTCAATCGAATCTGCCATCACAACTAAGTCATCCGCATATGCAAGACTGCTTATTTTGTGTTCACATATCTTAATTTTCTGTACAGGTTCCGGAACTCTCGGAACCGAGGTGATGCAAAACTTTTTTTGATGTGTGTGTTTCGTCCAGGCACTATACATTCACTTTGCACATCTCTAAATATTTTCTTTCTTGAATAAACTATCTGGTACTGGTGCTGTGACCAGGAGGCTCATATTCAGAGGGTTCTTTCCCGCATCCATGGCTATATTTGTACAAGAAAGGCAGCATGAGCACAATTTGTTTCGAACTTTATATGGCAGGGAAACGAGTGTGTGACAAATACGGTTGGAATGGATGTCCATGTGCAGGGAACGAGAACACTTTTTGTTTCAAAAGGCCACAAAAATTCCTTTATGTGTTATACATATTACTTTATTATTCTCATTGCATTAGTTGTTATTATGCCTCACAAACCACGAGATGGGCGATGCGCTACATATGCAATATTTTCTGAGCGTGATCAGGTGGCTGTTAATAGTAAGTGTCACACAACAGACACAAATGTTCGGGACTCAGTTCACTCTAGGTCCTGAGAATTATCATTCTTTTTTACTTTCTTTCACCTACGGAAATGATTTGTGTATGTGAAAAATACCAAGTTCCGTCTTGGTTCGGAATTCTGGTTTGCTCCGTGAGTTCCCCCACAAGTGGCTGGGTAAGGCTGCTTTCACAGTGGCACCGACAACAGTCGTCAGACGCAGACGCCAGATGTTGCCCGATAACATAAGTCAAGAGCTTGGTCACGGTGTGTCCGATATCGTCCGTTAGGTTTTGGAGGGGTCAAGCAGGTTAGGTTAGAATGTATTCTATGTATGAAGTAGGTTAGACATCTACCTGTTAGGGTGGAATGGATGCCACGACACCTCTGTGCTTGGAGACGAGTACTGCAATGCAGCGTTTGCTATTAAAAAGTTGCCCAATGAGCTAATTTGTCATGAAAATAACGTATCAAGTACTGTACTCTCTGTCTGGTGATCCCAGACAAGTTTTACGAAATACCTATGCATTACGAAAATATGTAGTTTCAGTGGTACACCGCGCTAATGATTTTCAGAGTATGGTTTATTATGCTACATTGGCGACTTCGGTGTTTTGCCAGTGAGGTTATAAGCACATAATGGTTAATATGCTTGGTGAAAGCAGATGTTTCTATTATATGATGAATGGATAAAATTTGTGTGTGAGTAAGTAAGTATTATTTAGTTAAAGAAAAGTAGATTTGTGGTTTCACACAGCAGCTCACTTTATTTTAAAAACGGGGAATATAAACTCGACACTGGTAGTTGGTACAACCAGAGTCTAGCCCTATAAAGGTGGGAATTTAAGGAGATGGGACCTGGATAAACTGAAAGAACCAGAGGTTGTACAGAGTTTCAGGGAGAGCATAAGGGAACAATTGACAGGAATAGGAGAAAGAAATGCAGTAGAAGAAGAATAGGTAGCTTTGAGGGATGAAATAGTGAAGGCGGCAGAGGATCAAATAGGTAAAAAGACGAGGGCTAGTAGAAACCCTCGGGTAACAGAAGAAATATTGAATTTAACTGACGAAAGGAGAAAATACAAAAATGCAGTAAATGGAGCAGGCAAAAAGGAATACAAACGTCTCAAAACAGGAAGTGCAAAATGGCTAAGCAGGGATGGCTAGAGGACAAATGTAAGGATGTAGAGGCTTGTCTCACTAGGGGTAAGATAGATACTGCCTACAGGAAAATTAAAGAGACCTTTGGAGATAAGAGAACCACTTGCATGAACATCAAGAGCTCAGATGGAAACCCAGTTCTAAGCAAAGAAGGGAAAGCAGAAAGGTGGAAGGAGTATATAGAGGGCCTGTACAAGGGCGAGGTACTTGAGGACAATATTATGGAAATGGAAGAGGATGTAGATCAAGATGAAATGGGAGATATGATAATGCGTGAAGAGTTTGACAGAGCACTGAAAGACCTGAGTCGAAACAAGGCCCCCGGAGTAGACAACATTCCATTGGAACTACTGAGGGCCTTGGGAGAGCCAGTCCTGACAAAACACTACCATCTGGTGAGCAAGATGTATGAGTCAGGCGAAATACCCTCAGACTCTAAGACGAATATAATAATTCCAATCCCAAAGAAAGCAGGTGTTGACAGATGTGAAAATTACCGAACTATCAGTTTAATAAGTCACAGCTGCAAAATACTAACGCGAATTCTTTACAGGCGAATGGAAAAACTAGTAGAAGCCGACCTCGGTGAAGATCACTTTGGATTCCGTAGAAATGTTGGAACACGTGAGGCAATACTGACCTTACGACTCGTCTTAGAAGCTAGATTAAGGAAGGGCAAACCTACGTTTCTAGCATTTGTAGACTTAGAGAAAGCTTTTGACAATGTTAACTGGAATACTCTCTTTCAAATTCTAAAGGTGGCAGGGGTAAAATACAGGGAGCGAAAGGCTATTTACAATTTGTACAGAAACCAGATGGCAGTTATAAGAATCGAGGGGTATGAAAGGGAAGCAGTGGTTGGGAAGGGAGTGAGACAGGGCTGTAGCCTATCCCCGATGTTATTCAATCTGTATATTGAGCAAGCAGTAAAGGAAACAAAAGAAAAATTCGGAGTAGGTATTAAAATCCATGGAGAAGAAATAAAGACTTTGAGGTTCGCCGATGACATTGTAATTCTGTCAGAGACAGCAAAGGACTTGGAAGAGCAGTTGAATGGAATGGACAGTGTCTTGATAGGAGGATATAAGATGAACATCAACGAAAGCAAAACGAGGATAATGGAATGTAGTCGAATTAAGAGGGAATTAGATTAGTAAATGAGACACTTAAAGTAGTAAATGAGTTTTGCTATTTGGGGAGGAAAATAACTGATGATGGTCGAAGTAGAGAGGATATAAAATGTAGACTGGCAATGGCAAGGAAAGCGTTTCCGAAGAAGAGAAATTTGTTAACATCGAGTATAGATTTAGGTGTCAGGAAGTCGTTTCAGAAAGTATTTGTATGGAGTGTAGCCATGTATGGAAGTGAAACGTGGACGATAAATAGTTTGGACAAGAAGAGAATAGAAGCTTTCGAAATGTGGTGCTACAGAAGAATGCTGAAGATTAGATGGGTAGATCACATAACTAATGAGGAAGTATTGAATAGGATTGGGGAGAAGAGGAGTTTGTGGCACAACTTGACTAGAAGAAGGGATCGGTTGGTCGGACATGTTCTGAGGCATCAAGGGATCCCCAATTTAGTATTGGAGGGCAGCGTGGAGGGTAAAAATCGTAGAGGGAGACCAAGAGATGAATACACTAAGCAGATTCAGAAGGATGTAGGTTGCGGTAGGTACTGGGAGATGAAGAGGCTTGTACAGGATAGAGTAGCATGGAGAACTGCATCAAACCAGTCTCAGGACTGAGGACCGCAACAACAACAACAACAACAACAGTCCTATAAACTTCACTGCTCTTTGAGCACTTATCCAGTGGATTTGAGAAAGGAGGAGCAAGTGGCGGCAGTATTCTTTCAGACTGGATGTAGCTTTTAACAAAGAAAATCAACTATATCACAGTACCTTTTAGGGCACTTGCACGAAGCATAGCTCCAAAATTCAGTATGGGATAAGTTAAAAATTTCGTACTATTTGGTGTGCAAGAGTGAAAATATGTTTTCTTTAAAATTAGAACTTAGGGCATAATAAATGGCATCCAACATATCGTACAAAAACTTTGAAACTATAGCTTTCAGTATGTTGTGTAGGCCAAAGCATTGGAAAGGTGTAATCGCCGACGTCAAATTCCAAAGTGTCACTTCTAATGGCTCTGAGCACTATGCGACTTAACTTCTGAGGTCATCAGTCGCCTAGAACTTAGAACTAATTAAACCTAACTAACCTAAGGACATCACACACATCCATGCCCAAGGCAGGATTCGAACCTGCGAACGTAGCGGTCGCTCGGATCCAGACTGTAGCGCCTAGAACTGCGCGGCCACTCCGGCCGGCTGTGTGTGTCACTTCTGTTTTACTTGAGCAAGAACTGCATCTTTACTGTGAGTATTGGATTTTTTACTAGGGCTCACCCATACCTCTAGGAGCACTCGAAATCTGTTTTCCTGAATTTATTTGAAGCTGTGCAGACATACCTCAATTAACCTTCAATGACTCTCATTCAGCATCCGTGCGAAAGACTTTCACAAAGGCTGGAATAAGATACTCAAAACACCTGAAGCAACGTGAAGTGAAAACGTACGTACACCACCTTTAGGATCCACTTCACGTAACAGAATAACCAGCCTATAGGCATAAAAACGCCAGTAAGCAGCAACAATAATTTGTAGACAACTAATGCTCATCTAGCACAACCCAACAACATCAACCACAGCAGTGTTAACCATAAGATACGCCATCTTTGTCACTTGAACAAATTATTTTTTGAGATTGTAACCTACACCTAAAATTTCCGAGAGATTTTGTCTACTTGTGGTTCCCATAGATTCTGAACTTTATCCTGATTACATTTTTCAGCCTCAGGATGACACAAACAACTCCTTTTACTAAACTATAGTTCACACAGTCCATGTTTCGTGTCGCGTGAGCAGTTTTGATCGAAAAAAAAAAAAAACCAACTGATTCGAATTTCACCGACTGTCGTCCGAAATCTGTGCGTTCGGGTGATGAGATCGGCTACAATGTGACCGCGCAGATTAGATTAGATTAGATTTACTTTCATTCCAATTGATCCGTAGTGAGGAGGTCCTCCAGGATGTGGAACATGTCAGAAAAACAACAATACACGACAAATATTTACAACTAAAACAAGTAAGCTAATGTACCATTCCACAGGTCCCAAATGGAATGATCGTCATTTTTTAATGAACACTAAGAGTCATTTTACAAATACTAATGCACTGAATTTAAAATAAAAAAGTTTTTTATTTATTTATAAGGTAATAAACATGTAATACAACTACTGTAATACTTATTTACAATGAACACATTACTGCATTGAAATGGTGCAGAAGTTAGATTATACTTACACACACACACACACACACACACACACACACACACACACACACACACACAAATTTTCAATGAACACATTACTGCACTGAAATTGTGCAGAAGTTATGTTGTACTTATATAAAAATCAGTTGGTTTTACTAAGAAATTCATCAATGGAGTAGAAGGAGTTGGCCACCAATAAATCCTTTAGGCTTCTCTTAAACTGAATTTCATTGGTTGTTAAGCTTTTTATGGCTGCTGGCAAGTTATTGAAAATGTGTGTTCCTGAATAATGCACACCTTTTTGTACAAGACTAAGTGACTTTAAATCCTTGTGAAGATTATTCTTATTTCTAGTATTGATTCCATGAATTGAGCTGTTGGTTTGAAAAAGTGATATATTTTTAATGACAAATTTCATTAAGGAATAAATATATTGGAAAGCAGTAGTTAGTATCCCTAGTTCCCTAAACAGGCTTCTGCAGGATGTTCTTGAGTTCACACCACATATAACTCTTACTGCACGTTTTTGTGCCCGGAAAACTTTAGCTTGGCTTGATGAATTACTCCAAAAAATAATCCCATATGACATTATGGAATGAAAGTAAGCATAGTATGCCAGCTTTTTCATTTTTATATCCCCTATGTCTGATAAAATTCGCATTGCAAACAGAGATTTGTTAAGACGCTTCAGCAGTCTGTGGTGTGCAGATAGTCTACTGAGTTGAAATGACGGCGCATTCAATCCAGCAGTTGTGTTAAGGATAGCTTTAGTTATGTGTACAGTTACTATCGAAAACTAAGGTCTGGTTCTTGGAAATAAATAAAACTGTCGACTCAAATTCTGCTTTGCGGGTATGAAAGAGACTGCGGATTTCGCACGTGATCTAAGTTCTCTTTTGCGAATTCGTGTTTCCATCAGACTTTCTGGCATTATGAAAACGAGGAATTAAAAATTTTGTCATAAATAAAAAAAAATTACAAAAAGACGCAGACTTTAAATACAAGGAAGATAACGACCAGGAAATGAGACTCATAATTTTGGATAGTGCAAAATTGCTAAGCAACGAATGGCTAGAGGATAAATACACTGGAGAGCCAAAGAAACTGGTACACCTGCCTAATATCGTGTAAGGCCCCCGCGACCACGCAGAAGTGCTGCAGCACGACGGGTCATTGACTCGACTAATGTCTGACGTAGTACTGGAGGCAACTGACAACACGAATCCATAGAGTACGAGGGGATGGAGATCTCTTCTGAGCAGCACGTTGCAAGGCATCCAAGATATGCTCAATAATGTTCATGTATGGGGAGTTTGGTGGTCAGCGGAAGTGTTTAAACTCGGAAGAGAGTTCCTAGAGCCCTCTGTAGCAATTCTGGACGTATTATCCTACTGGTAGTGCCCAAGTCCGTCGGAATGGACAATGGACATGAATGGATGAAAGTGATCAGACAGGGTGCTTACGTACGTGTCGCCTGTCGGAGTCGTATCTAGACGTATCAGGGGTCCCATATCACTCCAGCTGCACACGCCCCACACCATTACAGAGCCTCCACCAGCTTGAACAGTTTCCTGCTGACATGCAGGGTGCTTGAATTCATGAGGCAATCTTCCTACCCGTACACGTCCATCCACTCGATACAATTTGAAACGAGACTCGTCCGACCAGGCAACATGTTTCCAGTCATCAACAGTACAATGTCGGTGTTGACGGGCCCAGGCGAGACGTAAAGCCTTGCTCGCACGCTTACATTTGTTGATGGCCAAATATTGAAATCCGCAGCAATTTGCGGAAGGGTTGCACTTCTGTCACGTTGTTCGATTGTCTTCAGTCGTCGTTGATCCCGTTCTTGCAGGATCTTTTTCCGGCCGCAGCGACGTAGGAGATTTGATGTTTTACCGGATTCCTGATATTCGCGGTTCACACATGAAATGGTCGTACAGGAAGTCCCACTTCGTGGATACCTCATGCGCCGACTATAGTACCACGTTCGAACTCACTTAAATCTTGATAACCTGCCATTGTAGCAGCAGTGCTGGCCGAAGTGGCCGTGCGGTTCTAGGCGCTGCAGTCTGGAGCCGCGAGACCGCTACGGTCGCAGGTTCGAATCCTGCCTCGGGCATGGTAGTGTGTGATGTCCTTAGGTTAGTTAGGTTTAACTAGTTCTAAGTTCTAGGGGACTAATGACCTCAGAAGTTGAGTCCCATAGTGCTCAGAGCCATTTGAGCCATTTTGTAGCAGCAGCAACCGATCTAACAACTGCGCCAGACACTTGTTGTCTTATATAGGCCCTGCCGACCACAGCGCCATATTCTGCCTGTTTACATGTTCTCTGTACTTAAATACGCATGCCTATACCAGTTTCTTTGGCGCTTCTGTGTATATGGTTACAAAAGCATGTGTAACTACGAAAGATTACAAAGACCTTCGGAGAAAAGAGATTTAACTGTACGAATACCAGGAGCTCAGATGTCGAGCCAGTACTAACCAAAGAGGGAAAGCTGAAATGTGGAAGCATTATACATGGGGTGGACAGATTATATGGAAACAACAAAACCACAACACGTCACCATGCCTAATATGGTGCAGGAAACCCGATGGAATTCAAAACAACTTCCAGTCGTCTCGGAATGGATAAATACTGATCCTGTACGGTTTTCGAAGGACCCTTACACCATTCGTCCTGCAAATTAATGGCAAGATGAAGTAACGATGATGGAGATGGAGAGCGATCTCGCACCCTCCTCCCCAAAGTTCATTCCTCAATAACAGTGAGATTTGTTGTCTGTGGTGGCTGGACGAGATATGATAATACATCCTCGTGCTCATAAAACAAGTCCTGGACGATGCGAGCTGAGCAGGGACCTTGTCGCCTTGGAACACAGCATTGCATTGTGGAACAAACACTGTAACATGAAATGGACCTGATCAGCCAAAGTGGCCACATAATCGTTGGCAGTAATGGAACCTTGCGGAGTAGCCGTGCTGCCCATATAATTCCACGATATGGCTCCACAATAAACTCGGCCAAAATTTGGAAACAATGGACAACAAGACTCATCCGAACAAATGACTTTCTTCCATTGCTCCATAGTTGGGGTTTTATGATTTCGGCACCACGTTTTACGTTGGATCACTGAAGAGTGGTATCGGAAATTCATCTCACCTTGCAGTTCGCGATTTATGGACTTTCCTGTCTGTTATTTTGGTGCTGACAGGGTTTGCGAGCGCGATATTCATTTCTGCAGTAAATTTTCCAGCTGTCGTCGTCTATTTTTCATTTTTCATCACAGTTTTCTTCAACGACCGTCTGTTATTATCACTCAACACGCACTTACATCTGCGTTGTCACTTAGCGGATGATGTTTTCCCGCTTTCCTTGTATGCAGAATGAATCTTCGATATGGTGCCTTTTGAAACACCAAACACTTCGGCTCCCTTGATGACGGAACCATCAGCAACCACGCGAGTACCATCAATTCGCCCATATTTGAATTCCCTTAGCTCCAACATCATGCACTTACAACTACACAGAACACTGTTCTGACCACCACTGACACTCTCAACGTACTGAGGACATCGCACAGGTGCCGTTCGTGGTCAAATACAACAGCGCAGAATGCTTGGCTAGGATCTGCATTTATGTTCAAGCATGCATATGTCGCGGTGTTTCCACATTTTCCTCCAAACCCTGTATAGAGGGGCAATAAAAGCGAAATGAAGACCATATTATAGAAAGGAAGGAGGAAGTAGACGAGGATGAAATGGTAGATGTGATATGCGACAACAGTTTGCCATAACATTGAAAGGACGTAGTCGAAACAAGGTACCTGGAGTAACTACAATGTCCCTCAGAATTACTGAGACACGTAGGAGAGCCATCCGTGATGGAACTATAGCACCTGGTGAGAAAGATAAACTGATCAGCCAGAACATTATGACCACCGACCTAATATCAATATAAACCCATCCAGTCGTCAGTAGCGTCAGCTGGTGAGGAATGACTGCTACTCAGGCACACACACAGTACTGTCCACGCGTAGAATGGGGAAGACGTGCGATCTATCAGAGTTTCACCGAGGACAGATTGTGTTGGTAACAGCAAAATTTATCTGGTATTCGAGGGGTGCTGTGGTGTTCTGAACATTTGGCGAAACCATGGTGAAACCACGTACAGACGATGTGGGGTTGGGCAGCCATCCCTCATAACAGATGTTGGACGTAGTCGGCTGGGCAGACTGATAAAATAGGACAGGTGGCGAATTGTAGCGGAACTAACGGACTTTAATGCTGGACACAGTACAAGTGTATCTGAACACACCGTCCACCACACTTCTAACTGTGGGCCTCCACAGCCAACGACTGATGTATGTACCAATGTTAACGCCAGAACATCGGCAACTATGACTGAAATGGTCACGTAACCATCGGCACTGGACGTTGGTAGTCGCAGAGCGTTGCACGGTCTAATGAATCCCGATACCTTCTCCATCATGCCGATAGAAGGACGCTAATCCGTTGTCTTCCAGGGGAACGACTCCTTGACTAGCTGACGGCGGCTCCATTACTTTCTGGGGAACGTTCACGAGGGAGGTGGGAGTCCAGTGGAGTTCGGCAGGGCATCATGACGGCCAAGGAACATAGTATACTGGTTGCAGACCACGTACACCCTTTCGTGACGACCATCTTTCCAGACGGCAGTGGCATTTTTCAACATGATAATGCGTCATGTCACAAGGCCAGGAATGTGATGGAGTGGTTCGAGGAATACAGTGGCGAGTCCTGATTGAAGCGCTGGCTCCCCAACTCGCCACACCTGAGCCCGATCGAACACATCTGGGATGTAATTGAACATGGCGTCAGAGCTCATCGACACCCTCCCCGGAATTTACTGGAATTAGGTGACTTGCGTGTGCAGATGTAGTGCCAGCTTCCTACAGTGCTCTAGGAAGGCCTCATTGCGTCCTTGACACGAAACGTCGCCGCTGTTATCCGTTCCAAAGGTGGTGGGTAGGTGCTCATAAAACTCTGGCTGATCGATGTATATACTCGTAATCAATGTATACACCTTCAGACTTGAGGAAGAATGTAATTCCCATTCCAAAGATGTCAGATGCTGACTGGTGTGAACATTACCCAACAACCAGTTTAATAAGTCGTGTTTGTAAGATATTAACACGAATTACGTGCAGAAAAATAGAAAAACTGGTAAAAGCTGGTCTCGAGAAAGGTCAGTTTGCGTTTTGGAGAAAAATAGAAATATACAAGGCAATACTGACCCTTTCACTTAGCCCAGAGGATAGGCGAACATACTTTGTAGCATTTATAGATATCGAGAAAGATTTTTGACAGTGTGGACTGGACTACTCTTTTTGAAATTTGGAATACAGCAAGGACAAAACACTGAGAGCGATAGATTATATATAGCTTGTTCAGAAACCAGACTGATCTTACGGTAGGCGAAGAATATGAAAGGGAAGCACTGACGGAGAGGAGTGAGACAGGGTTGTAGCCTCCTCGATGTTATTCTATCTCTGCATTCAGCAAGCGGTAAAGAGAACCAAATACAAATTTGGAAAAGGAATTGAAGTTCAGAGAGCAGAGATAAGAACTTTGAGGTTTGCTGTAGATATTGAATTCTGTCAGACACAGCAAAGAATTGGAAATAGCAGTTGAATGGAGTGGCTACTGTCTTGAAAAGAGATTATAAGATGAGCATCATCAGAAGTAAAAAAGGGGTTATTGAGTGTAATGGCATTAAATCACGGCAGCAAAATAAGTGATAATGGCCGAAGTAGAGAGGATGTAAATGGCAGATTGGATACAGCAAGGAAAGCATTTATGAAAAAGAGGAATCTTTAATATCAAAAATGTAAATTTAAAAGTGGAGAAGTCTTTTATAAAGGCCTTTGTGTACGGTGTAGCTTTGTACGGAAGCGAGACGTGGACGATAAGTGGTTCAGAGAAGAAGACAGTATGAGCTTTCTAAATCTGGTGCTTCAGAAGAACGGTTGAGGACGGGAAGGTTGCGTAAGCAATGAGGAGACACTGAATCGAATCGGAGAGAAAATAAATCAGTGTCACAACTTGACCAAAAGAAGGGACTGGTTGATAGCACACACCCTGAGACAGCAAGGAATTGTCAGTCTGGTACTGGTGGGAAGTATGGGGGGTAAAAACTGTAGAGGGAGATCAGGGGATGAATTCAGTAAGCAGGTTCAAATGGAGTTAGGTTCAATAGTTATTTGCAGATGAAGACTCTTTCACATGATAAAATAGTTACTGCCTATCAGCAAGTGACACATTATATGATGCATACTAGTTTTTGAAGCTAAATGAGACGCTTTAATTCTGTCATGAGTAGTATTAATAGAGGTAACAGTCAACGATTTCGTGAAAGGCAAAGAAATATGCCCAAAAAATGAAACGTTTAGAAATGAAACGAAAACCCCCTTGCCCTCACGTACACCGGAACAGCATGATGTTCATAATAATAACAGGCAAGTGTCGAAGGTAAGCGCATTGCTAGCTCTGTGTGATCATTAATATTTTTGAGTACCTCATGAAAGATTACAATATGTAGAATTTGAAGCCATTTTGACTATTTTTCGACCGTGACTGTCTCAAGAAATACGTAAAGTTTTTTTAAAAATTACCGCTACCAGTCACAAGCTTTGTCAACTATTGTATTACTTATTTATTTGTTCTTCTGGCGTGACATTCTCGTTGTGATGTGTTGCGGTGTAGACAGAAGAACGAAGTGAGTGACCATTACACAACATTTTCGTGCAAACATCAGTCCAGCTTCCCAAGTGACATCGCCTCTTACTAAGCTTTCTCTTCTTCAACAGGATGACCACAGCATTTACAAAAAGACTATGTAATATCAGTATGACCTTATTGTAAAGATGTTTTCGTCATGCCGTCTAGCCTGAAGATGAGGTTTAACCCTCGAAACATGTCGCTAAATAAATAAGTAATTCAGTAGTTGACAAAGTTTGTGACTGGTAGTGGTAATTTAAAAAAAAACCTTTACATATTACAATATGTGTTTATAGTCTGCAATTTACTTGCTTCAGAAATCTTATGAAAAACAGTGCTAATGACTGTCTGCAACGAAGCTGATTTAATCAGTTTTGTCTTACTATTGTTACCATATTTATACAGATAACAAGGAAATATTTAATTTTGTTGTGGAAGTTAGTAGTTGGATCGTAAGTCACTAACTGACACTCATTGCAGAAGGTACTGCGAACTTTCGACCTTCGAAATTTGAAATTTCAGTCGTTTAAACAATCTTGCCGCTCAGCAAATTTCTTACGTATGTTAGTTGCCCCAGGGCTTGTCGTGAGTTTTTATTCTGACATTTCACGAAGGCACGCTGAACCCTTGATAGTATATGCACAACTGTCTTGAAATCATTCACAGTGCGATGCACTTTCCTTGGTCATCACTGCTTGTTTACTGTTACTTCAGCACGTGTTTCCCATAACGCCCACGGGAGGCCAAGTGCAGTAATATCCTGATGGGGTAGTACTCTCGCTTAACAATTGGCGTCCCTTCTCTCACCATGGCTGGAGTATTACTCCGCCGTTAGATCAATTACAGAGCGCTACCCAAAAGTTAAAACTGAGGCAACACTTTCCATTTTCCGGGGAGCTAACAAAAAGACGTCTTTTCAGTATTAAACACAAATTTATTGTCATACAATCGTCTCTCTGGATTATAATTTCCAATTTAAGCGTAGACGTTAGTATCATAATTTCTGTTATTACAATCAAAACATGTTTTCCATAATGAATAGTTCACGTAGTACATTGGGAATATACCCCAATTTTAAGTCATTAATACACTCCTGGAAACGGAAAAAAGAACACATTGACACCGGTGTGTCAGACCCACCATACTTGCTCCGGACACTGCGAGACGGCTGTACAAGCAATGATCACACGCACGGCACAGCGGACACACCAGGAACCGCGGTGTTGGCCGTCGAATGGCGCTAGCTGCGCAGCATTTGTGCACCGCCGCCGTCAGTGTCAGCCAGTTTGCCGTGGCATACGGAGCTCCATCGCAGTCTTTAACACTGGTAGCATGCCGCGACAGCGTGGACGTGAACCGTATGTGCAGTTGACGGACTTTGAGCGAGGGCGTATAGTGGGCATGCGGGAGGCCGGGTGGACGTACCGCCGAATTGCTCAACACGTGGGGCGTGAGGTCTCCACAGTACATCGATGTTGTCGCCAGTGGTCGGCGGAAGGTGCACGTGCCCGTCGACCTGGGACCGGACCGCAGCGACGCACGGATGCACGCCAAGACCGTAGGATCCTACGCAGTGCCGTAGGGGACCGCACCGCCACTTCCCAGCAAATTAGGGACACTGTTGCTCCTGGGGTATCGGCGAGGACCATTCGCAACCGTCTCCATGAAGCTGGGCTACGGTCCCGCACACCGTTAGGCCGTCTTCCGCTCACGCCCCAACATCGTGCAGCCCGCCTCCAGTGGTGTCGCGACAGGCATGAATGGAGGGACGAATGGAGACGTGTCGTCTTCAGCGATGAGAGTCGCTTCTGCCTTGGTGCCAATGATGGTCGTATGCGTGTTTGGCGCCGTGCAGGTGAGCGCCACAATCAGGACTGCATACGACCGAGGCACACAGGGCCAACACCCGGCATCATGGTGTGGGGAGCGATCTCCTACACTGGCCGTACACCACTGGTGATCGTCGAGGGGACACTGAATAGTGCACGGTACATCCAAACCGTCATCGAGCCCATCGTTCTACCATTCCTAGACCGGCAAGGGAACTTGCTGTTCCAACAGGACAATGCACGTCCGCATGTATCCCGTGCCACCCAACGTGCTCTAGAAAGTGTAAGTCAACTACCCTGGCCAGCAAGATCTCCGGATCTGTCCCCCATTGAGCATGTTTGGGACTGGATGAAGCGTCGTCTCACGCGGTCTGCACGTCCAGCACGAACGCTGGTCCAACTGAGGCGCCAGGTGGAAATGGCATGGCAAGCCGTTCCACAGGACTACATCCAGCATCTCTACGATCGTCTCCATGGGAGAATAGCAGCCTGCATTGCTGCGAAAGGTGGATATACACTGTACTAGTGCCGACATTGTGCATGCTCTGTTGCCTGTGTCTATGTGCCTGTGGTTCTGTCAGTGTGATCATGTGATGTATCTGACCCCAGGAATGTGTCAATAAAGTTTCCCCTTCCTGGGACAATGAATTCACGGTGTTCTTATTTCAATTTCCAGGAGTGTACAAATGTTATTTGTTTTCGTCCTAAAAAGAATATCTTTAAAATATATCACATGAATACAAACATTTCTTCAGACCACTTATTGGTGGCCCTGGATCGTGGACCATTTAATCAAAAAGAAAGGCGTACGGCGTATTTCCTCATTTTATGATGCACACTGATTTTATTAGCTCGTTGTTTACATAAGGTGGGTCTCGTTTCGGCTATTGTCATTTTCAAGTGATCCCGCAATGTTGAGGACGGTACATTTTTTTTGTATAAAAGTATGGATCACATCTGTGTTAGTGATTATTTGCTTTACGTTTTAGATATCATTCGGCCCACTCCATTGACGCATGTAGATTTACGATAAGTTAGCATTAAACTGGAACTTGAATGAAGCAGGTTTCCTGTCAGTGGCTGCTGGTAGAAATAAAAAGTGAGCAACGAACTCCAACAACACAAAAACTGAGAAAAAATATCACTAAAACACTTCAAGGAAGCTATATTGTGACATCTCAGTCGTAAAGCAAATAAAGCATTGTACCATCCTTAATACTGCGAGATCACTTGAAAATTGCATAATAGAATACTGGCCATTAAAATTCCTACACCACGAAGACGAAGTGCTACAGACGCGAAATTTAACCGACAGGAAGAAGATGATATGATATGCAAATGATTAACTTTTCACAGCATTCCCACAAGGTTGGCGCGGGTGGCGACACCTACAACGTGCTGACATGAGGAAAGTTTCCAACCGATTTCTCATACACAAACAGCAGTTGACCGGCGTTGCCTGGTGAAACGTTGTTTTGATGTCTCGTGTAAGGAGATGAAATGCGTACCATCACGTTTCCGACTTTGATAAAGGTCGGATTGTAGCCTATCGCGATTGCGGTTTATCGTATCGCGACATTGCTGCTCGCGTTGGTCGAGGTCCAATGACTGTTAGCAGAATATGGAATCGGTGGGTGCAGGAGGGTAATACGGAACGCCGTGCTGGATCTCAACGGCCTCGTATCACTAGCAGTCGAGATGACAGGCATCTTATCCGTATGGCTGTAACGGATCGTGCAGCCACGTCTCAATCCCTGAGTCAACAGATGGGGACGTTTGCAAGACAACAACCATCTGCAGGAACAGTTCGACGACGTTTGCAGCAGCATGGACTATCAGCTCGGAGACCATGGCAGCAGTTATCCTTGACGCTGCATCACAGACAGGAGCGCCTGCGATTGTGTACTCAACGACGAACCTGGGTGCACGAATGGCAAAACGTCATTTTTTCGGATGATTCCAGGTTCTGTTTACAGCATCATGATGGTCGCATCCGTGTTTGGCGACATCGCGGTGAACGCACATTGGAAGCGTGTATTCGTCATTGCCATACCGGTGTATCACCCGGCGTGATGATATGGGGTGCCATTGGTTACACGTCTCGATCACCTCTTGTTCCCATTGACGGCACTTTGAACAGTGGACGTTACATTTCAGATGTGTTACGACCCGTGGCTCTACCCTTCATTCGATCCCTGCGAAACCCTACATTTCAGCAGGATAATGCACGATCGCATGTTGCAGGTCCTGTACAGGCCTTTCTGGATACAGAAAATGTTCGACCGCTGCCCTGGCCAGCACATTCTCCAGATCTCTCACTAATTGAAAACGTCTGGTCAATGGTGGCCGAGCAGCTGACTCGTCGCAATACGCCAATCACTACTCTTGATGAACTGCAGTATCGTGTTGAAGCTGCATGGGCAGCTATACCTGTGCACGCCATCCAAACTCTGTTTGACTCAATGCCCAGGCGTATCAAGGCCGTTATTGCGGCCAGAGGTGATTGTTATGGGTACTGATTTCTCAGGATCTATGCACCCAAATTGCGTGAAAATGTAATCACTTGCCAGTTCTAGCATAATATATTTGTCCAAGGAATACCCGTTTATCATCTGCATTTCTTCTTGGTGTAGCAATTTTAATGGCCAGTAGTGTAGGTGAAACAAGACTCGTTGTATGTAAATAACGAATTAAAAAATCGGCGTGCAGCAGAAACTGGAAAATTACGTATGACGTCAGTCAGTAACTTAATGCACTGTGGATGTACCAGAAAATAAACTTTTGGAATCAAAAAGATGTTAGAAACTCCCTGTGAAAGGGCTTTTATATCAGGGTAAGATTTCCGTCAGTAGTCCTCCAATAACAAGAAGACACTAGAAACTTGCCTAAACTCGTTATACGTTGTTAGTTTAATTTAGAAATGTGGTTAAGAAATGTTGTTTAAAAAGAAAAAGAAAAATGGCACATGATAGGATTGATTTTGTGTCTCATTCTTAGAAACGTGCTGACACGTTCAAGTTCAAGTGTGCTGCACAGTGACAAGTTATTGAGGTAGCTGTGCCGAGTGAACTAATAACCGCTGTGGCCACGCTTGGCGTGTATAACCTGCTCCACTCCCGAGGGTGTTGGCTTCGCTCGTTAATGGTACCCCGTGGAACGGCCATAAATGTTCCATTCACCTGTGCGGAAAGGTCATCCACATTTTCCAGCGTACTGTCGTACTGCTACAATTAAACACTTGAGAGTGTCCACTACTGCTCCAGCAGAATGGCGACTGAAATCAATCGTACTTCATGGGAGCGTTTCTTACAGGAGCGTCACTTGCCGCGGTGTATCATGAGTGATATCGTTCGGGCATGAACATCTGTTGATGTCTGAATGATTTTAGGGAAACGAGTGAGGCTTATGTAAACAGAATTTCTGAACTCAATGTCAGACATATATATACTCACCATGGAGATTTTCAGGGAGGCTTACACCGCAATTTTTCGCATTTAAACAGCGGTAAAAGTCACTGGAGAGTCCTGTACAGGTATTCATCGTGTCATCTTAATAGATGACTACAGCACTGATTTTCTAATGATTACATTTTACTATGAGAAGCGGCCGAGCCTTGGAGTGGTGACTGATATCGTATCCCAACATACCTGTCGGTCAAAGTGAAGGGCTCTGTTCTGTATATGGAAACGTGCTTTTCCACATAAATGAAAATTATCAGAGCTACTTCTTTTGAGTGGACTGCCTCAGAAGTGTTGGAGGTAAGCATATTACACTGATTCGTGTAAATCACCGTTTATCAACAAAAATGATATTTACAAGTTCATCTGCACTCTGTAAGCCTCTGCGTGGTGTGTGCGGCGGAAGTACGTAAATGTACCCCAGCCTCCCCCTCCCCTACCCTGCGGCCCCGTCCCTTCACTATATCGCCATTTACTCCACAACCGTATACGAGAAAGACTATGGGTGCTCCACTGTGTGGTCCCGAATTTCTCAAATTTTAGCCTCGTGGTCATTACACGAGATGTACACTGATGAGCCAAAATATTATGACCATCTGTTTAATAGCTTGTTTGTCCGTCTTTGGAACGAAATACACCACTGATTCTGCGTATCAGGGTTCCGACAGCTGTCGATAGGTTTGTAGAGGTATGTGGCATTAGACGTCTGCGCACAGGTCATATAAATCGCATAAATAACGGGCCACTGATTTGCGTACGCGGAAATGGCGCCCGATAAAGACCCAGAAGGGTTCCATAGGAATTACTTCAGGTGAAATTGGTCGCCGAGACACAACGTGAGTTCCCTATAGTACTCCTCAAACCACTGTAGCACGGTTCTGGCTCCGAGTCACGGACAGTTATACTGCTAAAAGATGACATCGCCGCCGGGGAAGAAATTAATCGCTTTCCACGCCCGGTTTCCCTGGTTCGATTCCCGGGGGGGGGGGGGGTCAGCGATTTTCTCTGCCTCGTGATGACTGGGTGTTGTGTGATGTCCTTAGGTTAGTTAGGTTTAAGTGGTTCTAAGTTCTACGGGACTGATGACCATAGATGTTAAGTCCCATAGTGCTCAGAGCCATTTGAACCATTTTTTTTGAAGAAATTAAGCATGAAGGTATGCAGGTAGTTTGCAGCTATCGGGGTGTCTTCGATTACTACCACACAGGTCCCATGCAAGCGCAGGAGAATGTCTTCCATAACACAATGCTGCTCCCATTATCGTGTGTCCGTGGCGCGCTGCACTTTCCGAGCCGCCGTTCACCTCGATAATGGCGTTTATGGAGACGACCGGCGATGTAACACAACAAAAATTTGATTCACCCCAACAGCCGACACGTTTCCGTTGATCGGCGGTCGAATCTCGATGGTTCCATTCCCACTGAAATCATAATTCACTACGTCGTTGGGTCAACATGGGAACACGTAGGGATGGTCTGCTGCGGAGCACCATTTTCAACAGTGTGGGATGAACGGCGTGCTCCGAAACACTTGTGCATGCACCGTAATTACGAAAAAAATGATTCAAATGACTCTGAGCACTATGGGACTTAACATCTGAGGTCATCAGTCCCCTAGAACTTAGAACTACTTAAACCTAACTAACCTAAGGACATCACACACATCCATACCCGAGGCAGGATTCGAACCTGCGACCGTGGCGGTCGCGCGGTTCCAGACTGAAGCGCCTAGAACCGCTCGGCCACATCGGCCGCCCATAATTATAGACTGCATCTGTAGGTTGTGTTGTCTTCAAGTCTCATTGTCCTGTTCCGTATTACATATGGAATTAGTTAGATAGGCAATCCAATCAGCAGATCTGCAAAGCGGGCTGCTGGTGCACCATGCCAAACAATTCGTGCCAATGAATTGAGCGTTTTTCTTACACTGACCACCAGTACTAAGAGTTAAATACATGGAGATGCTCTACTCACTGATGCGTGTCTCTTTTCTGTTGTTTCTGTAGTTTTTGTAGTCTTTGCACAGTCATCTGAACCGTGAATAGCCCCGTATTGAGAAGTAGCGGCTCTGGTCCCACATACTGACATACGGCACGGAGAGCGGTGTGCTGACTACATGCCCCTCCATATCCGCATCCAGAGAGGCCTGTGAGCTGAGGATGACACGGCAGGCGGTCGGTACCGTCGGGTCTTCATGGCATGTCGGGGAGAGTTTAGTATTTTTATTGTTATTTATGACTATCACATTAATTAAACTAACCATACATTAAAGTCTTTAACTAAGAAAATGATAGTGAAAGGGTTAAATTAACAACGGAAGACTTCTTATACAACAAATTAAAAAGATAACAGATTCCAGTTTCGAATCCAACAACTACGTTCAAATAACAGACACGTTGTTGTACAATTAATATTTTCTTTACGCCAATCGTAAAAAGCTTATACTGTTAACCAATATCTTCCACCTCTGCACCACTGGCTGTTATCAGGTTCAGGGCATAATCTTGCCGTTGCCGTGGGAAAATGCCCCCAAAAGGCGAGAGAATCAGCAATGATCAACGGCAGGAGATGCAGAAGGCAATGGAAATCACTGCATTAAAGACACATAACGTGTTTCCACAGGACATGTGGCCTGTAACTGATAAAGTATCATGATGATTTCTCCATTGGCAAAAGATTCAAGTACGGATAATTTGAAAATGGAAACAGGTGTCCGAAACTAGTCACCATCAAGAAATAGAGTATGCTGCTTAGTGAAACTTATGGAGAAGATACAATCATTTATGTCAATTAAAAGATTCCGCACTTGTCACCCATTCGGATCTCAGGGCTGCCAAGGGGAAGGTGGTCATGAGAAAAAGAAAATAACCAACAAATGGTAACGTTTTACGAATCGTAGCATGGAATGTCGGGAGAGTGAACGGGGTAGGGAAGCTAGAAAATCTGAAAAGGGAAACTTCAAGCCTCAATCTAAATGTAGTGTGTGGGAGTGGGGGTCAGTAAAGTGCAATGGAAAGAAGACAAGGACTTCCGGTAAGAAATGGTATAACAGGAGTAGGATTCGCTATGAACAGGAAGGTGGGGCAGAGAGTGGGTTACTGTGAGAGGTTCAGTGATAGGTTTACTTTCAACAGAATCGACAGCAAACCACCACCGACAACAATAGCTCAGGTGCGTATGCCAACGTCGCAATCGAGAGATAAAGAGAGAGAAAAATTATATGCGGTTGTTGAAAGGGTAATTCATTACAGAAAGGGAGATGAAAATCTAGTAGTCATGGGGTATTTTAATGCGTCTGTAGTGCAGGAACTAGAAGGAAGGTGTACGGGAGAATTTGTGCTTGGTAGTAGAAAGACTATTTGAGCTCTGCAAAAAAATTCAGCTTGTAATAGCGAATACTTTGATCAAGAATCACAAGAGGAGGAGTTATGATTGGAACAGGTCAGGAGAAACGTGAAGATTCCAGTTACCTGACATCGTGGTCAGACAGATATTTCGAAATCAGATGCTAAACAGTAAGGCATACCCAGGAGCAGATACAGACAAGGATCACAATTTAGTAATGATGAAGAGAAGGCTAGAGTTTAAGAGATTAGTCGGGAAGAATCAATGTGCAAAGAAGTGGAGTACGAAATACTAAGGAATGAAGAAATACGCTTGAAGTTCTCTGAGGTTATAGATACTGCTCTAATGAATAGCTCAATAGGCTATTCAGTTGAAGGATGGGCATCTCTAAAAAGCGCAATTATAGGACTGGAAAGAAAAACAAAGGTACAACGAAGGTAGCTGCGAAGAAACCATGGATACCAGGAAAAAAATTTAAGGTGATCGACATAGGAAGTACAGAAAAGTTCAGAGAAATTCAGGAATACGGAAATACAAATTACTGGGAATGAAATAAATAGAAAGTACAGGGAAGCTAAGGCGAAATGGCAGCATAAAGAATGTGAAGAAGTCGAAAAGGAAATGATTGTCAGAAGGGCTTGTCTGATGACGTAATAGAAGAAGAGAGAGCAGCCGACTGGGAAGAGATAAGGGATCCAGTATTAGAATCAGAATTTAAAACAGCTTTGGATCACTTAGGATCAAATAAGGCACAAGCGATAGATAACATTCCACTGGAATTTCTAAAATCATTGGTGGGGGGGGGGGGGGGGGGCGATGTGTAGAATGTATGCGACTGGCGATATACCATGAGACTTTCCGAAAACATCATCCATACAATTCCGAAGATGGCAGGAGCCGACAAGTGGCAGAATTGCTGCACAATTATCTTATGGTTTTAGAAAAGGTAAAGGCACCAGAGATGCGTTTCTAACGTTACAATTGGTAATGGAAACAAGACTGAAGAAAAATCAAGACACGTCTACAGGATTTGTTGATCTGGGAAAAGCTTTGGGCAATGTGAAATATTCAAAATTCTGAAAAAAATGTGTAAATTATAGGGAAACAGGGTAATATGCAAGAACCAATGGTAGCAATAAGACTGGAAGACCAAGAACGAAGTGCTCGGATTAAAAATGATCTAAGAGAGGGACGTAGTCTTTCGCTCCAACTGTTCAATTTATACATCGAAGATGCAACGACGGAAAGGTTCAAGAGAAGGACTGAAACTGACCGTGAAAGGATATCAACGATAAGATTCGCTGATGACATTACTATCCCCCTTGAAAGCGAAGAAGAATTACAAGATCTGTTGAATGAAATTAACAATGTAATGATTACACGGTATGTGTCGAGAATAAATCGAAGAAAAACGAAAGTAATGAGAAGTAGCAGAAATAAGAACACCAAGAAACTTAACATCGGAATTGTGGTTCAAGAAGTAGACGAAGTTAAGGCAGCAAAATAACCGATGATGGATGGAACAGGAAGGACATAAAAAGCAGATGAACACTGAAAAAAGGTGCATTTCTGGCCAAGAGAAGTCCACTAGTATCAAACATGGGCCTTAATTTGAGGAAGAAATTTCTGAGAATGTAAGTCTGGAGCACAGCACTGTGTGGTGGTGAAACATGGACTGTGGGAAAACACCGACAGAAGCGAATCGAAGTATTTAAGTTGTGGTGTTATGGACGAATGTTGAATATTCGGTGGACTGATAAGGTAAAGAATGAGGAGGTTCTTCACAGAATTGGACAGGAAAGAAGTATACAGAAAACACCGACGAGAAGAAGGGGCAAGATGAAACTTCCCGACAGATTAAACTGTGTGCCGGACCGAGACTCGAACTCGGGACCTTTGCCGTTCGCGGGCAAGTGCTCTACCAACTGAGCTACCGAAGCACGATTCAGACCCCGTCCTCACAGCTTTACTTCCACCAGTACCTCGTCTCCTACCTTCCAAACTTTGCAGAAGCTCTCCAGAGAACAAAAGAACAGTTATTTGGTCATTAATATTATGCTATCTCATATGTGTAAAACAGCCAAAGTAAAATATATATTCGTCTCCTTTTTCTCTTTACTAGACCTGATGATGGCCCAGGACGGCCGATACTAGTTAAGAGTGTAAACATATTGCGATTGCTACAAAGAAACTTTTAAGTGTACAATAAAAAAAAGTCAGGCATTGTCTCCTAACAAACTTCCTTTTTTCCAGACATCACTCTTTTTGGTATATCGAAATTTCGATAGACGAAAATATGGAATTTTTACCTCCAATATATCGTCTGCTACAATACGACGGATAACCTACGGAAGTTTCATTTATCGATACTTTCCGTCTCTACATTTGACAGTATAGAAATTGACAGTCTTCAGTGTGATGTGCATGGAGTTCAGATTGTGAATTTATTCAGCCTAGATGTGAGGGAGCACGTAGATTGCGGAGGAAAACTTATGGGCGTGATAAAATTAGTGACTGCCTGAAGCAATGATAACTAAAAACATAAGAATACTGGTATTTAATTAGGTTCGCCAACTTTGGCATGAGGCCAAGCATATAGTTCTGTAGTCGGGTACGTTATAGGCTATGTCCCAGTTCACTGTTTCTTTTTATTATCACCATTATTGTATTTTTTTGGTTATCAGTCTCAGCCTTGTAAGTAGTTTGGTGCGGCACGTGACCTCCTCCCCTGAAACAGCGTCTTCGCATACACCTAACGTCCTCGGTTATTTGCTGGATAAACAACAATCTCCTACAGATTTTGCCCACCACAGCTCCCTCCATTACTATAGAAGCTATTCCGTGATATATTGACGCTTGTCCTATGGACCTGCCTCCTCTTACGGTCAGTCTTTCCCATACATTCATTTCTTCACCCATAGAGCGGAGAACTTCATTTCATATCTTTTCAATCAACTTAATTTCTATTATCCTTTGGTAACATCACGTCTCAAACATTGTGATTCACTTATTTTCTGGTTTTCCCACAGTCCATGGAATTCTGTGTTTCAGATATACATTCTCAGAAATTTCTTCGAATAATTTAAGCCTATGTTTGATTTAGTAGATATTATTTGGCCAGAAATTCTCTTTTTAGCTGTTTGTGTGGGACGTAGTGGCTGATCATCTTTAAACGACTCAAGAAGCTACTCCCCGATTCCGTTCATTCACTTGGTCGCCCAAAGAATCTCGCAGGTGAACTCTACCTTCAGCGTAAAAATTCACCACTTCGTCGTGGAGAACAGTCAGCGGACATGAGGGCTGACCTCCGTGGCCACCTCACCTCAATCTATAAGCCACATCTGGGACGATATAGAACGAGATGTGTGCGCGTTGGCCGGTGCTAACACAAGTCTCACTGACTTGTCGACGACTGTTGAGACCGGCAATCGATCAGGATGGTTCTTCAACTCTTGTAATGACTCGAGGAGTCATTGCCAGACGCATTGTCACCGACAACATGGCTAAAGCGCTTCTGGAAAAGTGATTAGTTCACTGCTTCATGGGTGTAAACGAGGGTTGTCCAGGAAGAAGGTTTTTCACTCCGGAAACAGGTGGTACGCCATAGATTTAGAAGACAAGTGTTAGATAGTGAAAGATACGGGAGATGACTACCTCATGCAACAGTTGTGCTGTCCAACTGTTCGCAGTATTGGCGTCGTAGCGATTAAAAATAGAGAACGTGATTCCTTATCTGCCCAACGACGTGCGTTCCTATGTGACAGAGCTTTAAGATAAACTGAAGAGCCAAAGAAACTGGTACACTTGTCTAATATCGTGTAGGGCCCCCGCGAGCATGCAGAAGTGCTGCAACACGACGTGGTGTGGACTCGACTAACGTGGCTTGGGTTGTATGGGGAAGGAGACCAGACAGCGGGGTCATCGGTCTCATCGGATTAGGGGAGGATGGGGAAGGAAGTCGGCCGTGCCCTTTCAAAGGAACCATCCCAGCATCTGCCTGGAGCGATTTAGGGAAATCACGGAAAACCTAAATCAGGATGGCCCGACGCGCGATTGAACCGTCGTCCTCCCGAATGCGAGTCCAAAGTCTCGACTAATGTGTGAAATAGTGTTGGAGGGAATTGTCGTGCAGCCATCTAGGGTACACGAGTGGGCCTTCGGCTCCGAAAGCCCATATCGATGCCGTTTCGTTGAATGGTTCGCACGCTTACACTTGATGGCCCAACATTGAAACCTGCACCAGTTTACGGAAGGGTTGCATTTCTGTCACGTTGCACGATTCTCTTCAGTCGTCGTTGACCCCGTTCTTGCAGGATCTTTTTCCAGCCGTAGCGATGTCGGAGATTTGGTGTTTTGCCGGATTCCCGATATTCACGGTACACTCGTGAAATTGCCGTACGAGAAAATCCACAATTCATCGCTACCTCAGAGATTCTGTGTCCCATCGCTCGTGCGCCGACTGTAATACCACTTAAATCTTGATAACCTGCCATTGAAGCAGAGCAGCAGTAACGGATCTAATAACTGTGCCAGACACTTGCTGTCTCATATAGGCGTTGCCGATCGCAGCGCCGTATTCTGCCTGTTTACATATGTCTGTATTTGAATACGGATGCTTGTACCAGTTTCTTTGGCGCTTCAGTGCATAAACGAAAGTAGCTCCAATGGAAAGTAAGGGTCACCTGCGCATTTGGACCAAAAGGCAATACTCTGATGGCAATTGACAGTCCCCAATGAAAAGTGAGAGGGCGGTCATCCTTCGTCAATTACCCGGAACTGTTGCCTTAGGAGAATGTATTCCTCAGATACCGAAATTTTGAAAACTGGAAAAATCCACGCAGGATTAAAAATGAGAGATGATCTATACAGGTATTGTGGTGATTCACAACAATTTTCGCCTCCACGTGGCTCAGAACAAAATACGAGTATATAATATTTCCCGCAACAGTGGAGCTGACAGTTACCTATCTACCCTAAGGCATTAATCTGACTCTCGTTTACTTTGTTACATCTTCACGAATTCCTGTCAACTCAGAATTTCCAAGTTGACAACGTTGTGTGGATCAATGTTACATCTTTGTTCAAATTCCAATACTAGGAGATAAGCATAAAAATTTCTTACTTATAAAAGAATGTAGTGCCAATGGAAATTCAGGGTCATTACAAAAAGAGGTAAGTGTCCTAGCTGTAGAGATGAATTTCCTGAGCAGTAAGCAGTAGTAGAGCCATTTGTGTATCATTTTGTCCGTGTCACAAACAAGATATGTGTTCATATTTATGTTCCGACAGTCGCTTTTACACTGCTTACTCAAATATTCTTTTTCCAATTGCTATTCTTTCTTGCCTGAAATCAACGAGTCTTACAAATTTGCCACCGGTTTCCCTCTGAAAGCTCCTTTTTTAACCCAATCTACCAACATTAACGCTTCACGTACCAGTCACTTTACTCATCGCTATTGTTCATTCAGTGTTTCATCTGGAAAGATGTCAGATGAATTGTTAGTACGTCTTATTTTATGGTTTCACTTAGGGTAAGCGCTCAATTTTTGAGTGTTCTGTAACTATACGCAAATAGCGTGTTTCATAAACTCTAATGTCGTTCCTCATGTAGTTGAGAATGACGGCTTCAAGTTATTTTTTATTATTAAGACACATTTTGGTACGAAATGTAAAGAACGGTAATTTCCTGGTGCCATTAAGACGAGTGTCACTGACAAGGGGAGGCCACGACGTTTGGAACGCGGATTTACTGCAAACTTCGTACACTCGTAGTACCCCATGAGGACAACAAAATGTGTAAGCAGTAGCGCGTACTTCTCAAGTGTTATTGAGAAAATCGCAAGATAATTTCGGTCGTCGAATATATATCTGTGCGTGGCCGGTTTTACCATGAAGCGGCTGCACACGAGTGACACGAGTGGTGTCGGCACGGTAGCTCAGCGTGTTCGGGCAGAGGGTTAGCTGCTCTCTGTAATAAAAAAGAAAAACTGAGTAAACCGATCAACAACGAACTTAAACGCATGTCTTACGACACGACGTCCGCCCCGAGCAGATGCAAAAAAAAAAAAAAAATAAAAAATAAAAAAAAAATAAAAAAAAAATAAAAATATATGCTACCCTTTATAATAAAAAGAGTGAACGAACGATCATCGAACAAACTGAACGGGTGTCATAAGACGGCCGCCGAGAACAAATTCAACGAACAATATAGAACGAAACGTTTTTTTTAAAAAAAGTGGTTGGCGCTTGAGCCGTTGGATCGTTGGATCGAGTTCCGTTTTTTATATTCAACACAATCATTTTCGTCATTATTTATATTACAATTGATATAATGGGGAAAACACGAGTAATCGGATGAACTTTTATTAAATTTACAATGTTATTTGGCAGTCTACTAATTTTTATTATAACAAATAATGTAATATTCATAACTATCGACTCGTAAACGACCAAACGCATAAAGTGATACTGAAAATGTATGCTTGTCAGTGATTTGAGAAACCTCTTATACCTGGAAGGAGCCCGAAACGACTTGTTACCTCCAAGTTATCACCGGCACAGACGGCTTCGAAAGATGTACAATTAATCGTCGCTTTCGACATTACGAGTACAACTTGAAGGATGGTATTTTTCGTAAAAACATGGAAAACAAAAAGTTAAACGGCACCAGCTGCATTGAATTAAATGCCATGTTTCCGCATACGCAAGGTCTTTTGACGTTTTTCGTGCAAAACCAAACCTCGTTACCATTTTCAACAAGCTTTCTTTGAGACGATAGTTTGGAAGCAAACCATGCATAACGCAGTATTTTCTTAAAAATCGGCGCTGATAATTGGGTATGCAGTACCGAGTGTATTTTAATAGTGTCTTCCGAGAAGCAATTTTTCGTTCTCTTTCGATTAAATACGAACAGTTTTGAAGACACGGACAAGCACACATTTTCAGTATCACTTTATGCGTTTGGTCGTTAACTAGCCGAGAGTTATGAATATTATATTATTTGTGATAGTAAAAATTAGCAGACTGCCAAATAACATTGTAAATTTAATAAAAGTTCATCCTATTACACGTATTTTTCCCATTATATCAATTGTAATATAAATAGTAAAGAAAATGACTGTGTTGAAAATAAAAAAAAAAAAAAACAAACTGACGAACGAAACACGATTCAGCGGTCCAGTCGCTAGAACGCCAACAACTTATTTTTAAAAAAATATATATTTTGTTCTATATTATTCGCTGAATTTGTTCAGGGCGGACGTCCGATGACACCCGTTCAGTTTGTTCGTTCATCCGTTCGCTAAGTTCTTTTATTAAAAAGGGAAGCTAACGCTCTGACCGAACACGCTTTTTTTTCTTTTGCATTTTGTTCGTCGGTGATCGTTGTGTTTGGTCGTTGCGGACGTCACATGACATCCGTTAAAGTTCGTTTGTTGATCCTTCCACGCAGACAGAGGCCAACCAGCTCTCTGACCGAACACGCTGAGCTAACGTGCCGGCACCACTCGGCTGCAGCCGCTTCATGGTTAAAATGGCCACGCACAGATACACTGCTGGCCACCGTAAATGCAACACCCTGAAGGAAGCATCCAAATCAAGTGAAATTTACACCACGAGTTTGCAGCGATGAGATATGCAGCTGATTAGAATTTCGGCGCAGACGCACATCACGCGCGCCTGTGGCGCCACCTCATAGCGCCATTTAAGGCTTGGCGATTTCGACGAGTGTACGTTCGGCACGTGTGTTTACCTTGTGGTTGTTTCACAAGACGATCAGTTATGCCTCGTAGAAAACAGCGAACTTTTGATCAAGTATCCGAGTTCGACAGAGGAAGGATAGTGCCTTACCGAGATTGTGGATTATCATACAGAGAAATCGCTAGTCGTGTTGGACGAAACCAAACAACTGTAATGCGGATATGTGACCGATGGATGCAGGAGGGTACGACGGACCGACGTGGTCGATCGCATTCACCTCGGTGCACCACTGCACGTGCTGATAGGCAAATTGTGCGCATGGCAGTGACGGATCGCTCAGTGACATCCCGAACCACAGCACAGCACATTGCGTCTGTAACGCATCATCCAGTGTCTGCGCGTACCATTCGATGCCGTTTACAGCAGGGTGGTCTGTCCGCAAGACGTCCATTGCTTCGTCTACCATTGACGCAGAACCACAGACGTCTCCGTCGCCAATGGTGTGATGACAGACGGATGTGGACGGCAGAATGGAATGACGTTGTCTTTACTGACGAGGCACGCTTCTGTCTGCAGCACCACGATGGTCGGATTCGAGTGTGGAGACACCGTGGAGAGAGGATGCTGGACAGCTGCATTATGCACCGCCACACTGGTCTTGCACCGGGTATTATGGTATGGGGCGGTATTGGATATTACTCTCGCACGCCTCTAGTACGCATTGCCGGTACTTTAAATAGCCGGCGCTACATACCCGAGGTGCTGGAGCCAGTTGTCCTTCCTTACCTTCAGGACTCGGCCACAGTCATATTTCAACAGGCACACATTGTCCAGAGGTTCTTCGTCAATAACCAGATTGAATTGCTTCCCTGGCCGGCTCGCTCTCCGGATCTTTCGCCGATAGAAAACATGTGGTCCATGGTTGCTCAACGAGTGACCCAGATTACATCCCTAGCTGCCACACCAGATGATCTTTGGCAACGTGTGGAAGCTGCTTGGGCTGCTGTACCCCAGGAACACATCCAACGTCTCTTTGACTCAATGCCGAGACGTGTGGCAGCGGTGATCTCCAACAATGGCGGCTACTCTGGCTACTGATTCTGGCAGGAACCACATGTCACAGACGTCTGTAAACGTAATCATTTGATACTTGGTCAACATGTTATCTACAAAATAAATTTTGTTGTGCTACCTCTTGTCTTTCGTGGTGTTGCATTTACGGTGGCCAGCAGTGTATATATCTGACGACCGAAATTATCTTGCGATTTTCTCAGTAACGCTTGAGAAGTACGCGCTACTGCTTGCACATTTTGTTGTCCTCATGGGGTACTACGAGTGTGCGAAGTTTGCAGTAAATCCGCGTTCCAAACGTCGTGGCCTCCCCTTGTGAGAGAGCTGGGCAGCTGAAATAAACAAGAAATGTGCTGCCTAGCTGTGCCTCGAGTGTGACTCAAAACATCAGGAGCCACTCTATTTTAGCATTCAGCGCAATTTGTTGCGCTGCCCTTATGGCTGCGACCTCCACAAGATGAAGTGGCACAACCTTGCGGATACAAAACAATGTGACCTTGCACTCATTCTCCTTGTCGCAAACACGGGACCACGCGTGACACGCATGTTTACATCGCAGTTTCGGTCAGGTCGAAAGTTGTTATTTTTCCGTGGCGTGTTCCCCGCGTCATAAATTTGTAGCAACGCCGTAATAGTCTGCTGCTGGAGCGCCTCTGCGTCAGATTCCACAGCGCCTCCGCTAACACCAGTGAGTTGCCGTCTAACCGAAGGAGTGCGCGTGTCTAATGAGTTACAGAAATTTCTTAAGTCACATCATGGCTTGTGTCACGCTTTCGATGGGCAACTGAGCAAACAGTTGTTCAACATTACTGTTCTTTCCCCAAGGCTGTCACGTTTTTCAGTTTCAGTCATTGCAAGTACCTCTTGGTACCACTGTCGCCTCTTTGCATCAGAATTGTAGTAAATATGCAGAATTAGAACTACATACTATAATCTCATCTCACATGACAGTCAGCAACCTTAATGAAAACACCTATTATTTATAAAACTTTGAACATAGCTGCTAAGGTTCAGTGACTGTGTCAGAATTATATTTGAACAAATAAGCCCTCGGTCACAAATATTAAGTCAAAATTGACCAGGTTTCGACGCTACTACGAGCGTTGTCTTCAGAATTAAACTATCTGTTCTAAAACGTATTAGGTGTACAATACAGTAATAAAATTAAAGGTTGTACTGACTGGAAAGAGATGCAGTACTTACAAGACACATTTTAAAAAATCTAAGCCGGAGAGGCGCCGCCATGAATAGTTGTAAATAAGATGGCGAGCCGCTAAGGGCTGCTCGTACTTGAGTGAACAAGGGTTGCAACAAGACTGAGGTGCCCATGTTAGAAAGTGTGGGCAAGTAAACATGGTGTTGCTACGAGTGCCATCTAGTAGCCGCAAAAACAACTAGGCTACTGTACATTCAAAATCAGACACATGAAATTGTGATGAAGCTGATTCAGACATATGGTAAGCACTAATAATAATAGTATGAAGTTACATATTTAACTGCTTTAAACAGAGATACATTTTGTAACGTAAAAAAAACGTCAGTTATGACATACAAGAGAACAGCAAAGATATAACAGGAAAACAACATTTTGGCAAACTGCATGAAGAAATCTGAATCAAAGATCAAGCAATGGCTTTATACAAAAAAAAAAAAGGTTCAAATGGCTCTCAGCACTATGGGTCTTAACATCTTAGGTCATCAGTCCCTTAGAACTTAGAACTACTTAAACCTAACTAACCTAAGCACATCACACACATCCATGCCCAAGGCAGGATTCGAACCTGCGACCGTAGCAGTCACGCTGCTCCGGACTGAAGCGCCTAGAACCGCACGGCCGGCCGGCTTTATACAGTCGAAAAGGTTTTTATTTCGCAGCTGCAGCTGTTCGTTGAGAATGAGGCCATCATGACGAGAGAGATGTTGGAAAATCTCCAATTCCTCTAAAACATCTAACCTACGCCCCTTCTTTTCGGTATGCATACGAGTATTAAGATATCTGACATTGTGTTCAGAGATTCTCTTGGTATAAGCCTCACTCGGTTTGCAAAGACCATTCATACATCAACAGATTTTAGCTTCTGAAAGGTATCACTTATGCCATACCGCGACAAGTGACGTATCTTCAACAAAAGCCATCCCGGGGTATGGCAGAAATTTTTGAAGAGCGTAATACAAACACAAGAAAAATAATAATTTCACGTGCGCCACGTTGTGTAATAGTAAGGGTATACGGGGATATTCCGAACTCTGCTTTCAGAAGATGAACAGAATTCTTTGCACATTGTTTCGATATTGGGAAGGTGAACTGTGTCTCGCTAGAGAATGTGTCAGTTACCTTCATGACAGTACTGCACATTGTAAAGTCATTGCTTTTCCCGAAAGCCGATAAAATTTTTTGCTTTTGTGCATTACCTTGTCATGTATCATTTATTTCAACTATTCTTTATTTGTTAATACGTCACATTGTTTCTTCATTCATTTTGCTACTGTTTTATATTTTATATTGTACGAATATGAATGTTCTGGCTTTATATGCTTTGTAAATCTTTGGTTAGGCTAGGAGAAGTACTGTGTCAGAGAGAGAGAGAACCACTATCGATAGAGAGCGTGCGAGTTGTTGTGGTATCGTGGCCGGTTCGCGGGTGGGATAAACGTTGCGAAGTTCGGCGTGAAAAACGGTGATACGCGGAGGAACAACTAATTACAGTGCGTCCGCTGTGTTAACAGGAGATCGTCCATTATTAAGTGAACAGTAAAACCTGAAAAGTATATCGAGTGTTTGCGGTGACGATTTTACATACTGTGTGAACTTGTGACAATTAGCCGTGAACCAGACACCATTGTGGTTTGGAGACACTAACTGTTAGAATTGCGTGAAAGTGGAACAAACCAAAATGTTAAGTAAAAGAACAGTGCTGTGAGTTGATCGAGAAACATTTATTATATCATCCAAACTGTCTTAAAGACTGAAACTGAATTGATGTTTAACGGACTGTTATAGTGATAAACTCATGTGACTGTTTTCCTGTGGCAACACGGTGAAAGAACTGTGCGAAGTATTGGCATTAACTGGCTATATATCGTAAATACCAAAGACATTGCATAATTCCGACCTACTCGCACCGCGTGATTAATAAACTTTTAATAAAAAAACGTCGCGCGCGTAACGACAACGCACACACTGGAACTATTATTATCGCGCCAGTGCTGCCAGCTGATTCGACTACAACGGAAACGTGGACCACCACCGTAACTGGAATATTAATGAAACAGGAGGATCCATCATTATCTTCACGCCACGAACCGGGATTCACTTCACACATCGTCCGCGCGGACCACCGCTGACGTCAACGCACTGCCTGCAGCAACAGTTAAGACATTAAAAGAAAATTATTACGCTCTCTCTCATTTCAAAATGAAAGACAATTGCAGTTAAATTATCTATTTTAAAAATATTGTCACAATATCAAGGTTCAATTTTGTTTAGTTCCAATAAATATTCTTTCCATTATTTCGTCTTGTTGACAGTTTTGAAATCCCGCCAAATTAAAGTTCAATTAATAATTTTCTTTCAAAATTCCTCTCAGACGTTTTGCTGCTCATCATAATTTTATTTTAATGTTTGTATGTAACTTCTTTTGGAGGGAGTACACATTTTGTCTTTTGTGCAGTAAAATTAGCTACCATAAAATTACGTATATTACCAGCTGATGCTGTCCGCCATTACTGCTTGAAAAGTGACCAATAGTATTTTTGCACCTATTTTCTCATTGGTTGTCAGCTTCAAAACAAAATTACGTATTTTGTGGGCATCTAGCAGATACGCGATATCTATGTAGGTCCCTACAATACTTTTTTTTTCTTTTTCTTTTGGAGGTTTATTGGAATTATATTGACTTTAATTGTTCATTTGGCCCCCGTTAAAGTGATTTATCGCATCTATATAATAATTGTACTGCATTACCTAATTTATTTTGTTATTACGTAAACATTGGCGTACCATATTTAGATTAAAATTGACGTCTTATTGGCCCCACATAAGATTCTGCACGTTCTGACAAAGACTATGACAATTTTTTTTTCGTCCATGACTAACAGGGGTAGTCAGATTCCTTGTATAGGTCATGTTTTATTATTTAAAAGGTTTTTTTAGAAGTAGAGAACCAGTTCTTTACAACTTAGCATGCCAAATGCACGTAAAACAGAATGTGTGTTGCGTTTGTGTGAAGGGACACAAATGGAACATATGAATTGACTTCTATATCTCAATTTCGAAACGTCAGTGTCTTGTGGGAAATGCACATGCTGAAGTGATTTTGGGTGCGTCCCAACGTATTATATGGGGTGTTCAGCTGCCCCTACCAATGTAGTTTTATGAAACCGCACTATTTCTGTATCAGTAATGATATTTAGGCAGGTGACAGCACGTAATCGTTATAAGACCTCTCTCAGAGCTTTGGACGACCCTTAACAAACGGAATTATACTGCACAACATGTCCCATAAAGAACGCAGTTTTTTAATTGAGCACCTTTTTCAGTTTGTTAGGTTGCCGGACCTGAAATTTAAGCGACTGTCATCCGTAGTTATTGCGATTACCGACTGTCATTGTCAATTGGCATTTATACGTATTGTTATCAGCTAAAATGGAGCGATACATGATGGATCCACGCATCCAGATTTTGAAAGTGCATTTCAAGTACGGTGAATGCTACGCAGAGACTGTTCGAAGACCGCGTAATTTTTAGTAGGCAAAATGCGCCTGATATGTCAACAGTGAAAAAACTGGTAAGGAAATGTGAAGAAAAGGATTGACAGTGAAGGTAAAATCACTTGGACGTCCTTGTTCCCTTAAATGAGAGCCTCGTTTGAGTCTAATGAAGTCTATCCGCCGCCGTTCTCAACGGTCACAAATTCCGGGAAGCAGTTTGCATCGAATTTTAACAAAAGATCTGCATTTGCATCCATTTACGATCCAACTAACAAAAGAACTGAAGACGATGGACCATTTGAAACGTCGAACTTTTGCCGGTTGGGTATTCACAAAACAAGAATTAGATAGTGATTTGCATAAGAAACTAAACTTCTCTGTCGAGGCACACTTTCAACTTAATGGTTACGTGAATAAACAGAATTACCGAATTTGAACCACAGAGAATCCTCGCTTGGTCCGTGAGAAGTGTCCTTATACTGAACAGTACTGGGTGTGGGTTATGTGCTGGCGGACTAATTGGGCCTTACTTTTTGAGGACGAGACTGGAAAAGCAGTGACAGTGACTGGTGATCGTTATCGTCACATGCTAACACAGTTTTTATGGCCGCAATTGTAAGAATTGAATGTGGAACACATGTGGTTCTAATAGCATGGGGTAACCTAAACAACAAGATTACTGAGAGAAAGATTCCCTGCTCGCTTTATATTTCACAATGGCGATCAGTACTAGCCACCAGGATCATGTGGATTTGACGCCATCTGACGTTTTGTGGACGTATGTTAAATCCTATGTACATGTGACAATCCACGAACCATCCCTCAACTCAAGGCAGAAACTAGACGTGTCACGGGTCACGTTCAAGCGGATCTTTGCTCTAGAGTCGTCGAAAATTTTGCCCACAGAATGGATGTGTGCAGAAGAAGCGTGGAGGATATTTGTCTGATTTTTTGTTTCATGTTTAATCGCAGTCTTTGTGTTTCATATTGACCTAATACTACTAGCAATTTTCAAATAAATTATGTATTTTATTATTAAATTAATAATTGTGACGATTGGCCATGAGTTACACAGTATTTTTGAACCAAGATATATCTAACTTCTGTCATATTTATCCAGGTGCCTCCAATCCTTCGTTGTGTAATTAGCGGTGTAGTCAAACAGGTTTTGGATGTTGTAAGTTTATTCCGTTTATGGTACTTACTCCTTCTTAAATGGTTCAGAAACGTTGCCTTAATGTTTTTCACCATCGGAAATAGCGAAATTAACAAACAGAATTTGTACAATAGGTGTAAGATGTCTTCGTATATTTTACCAGTTATTCTGTAACATTTTGACAAGGTGCTTCACATCTCAAGAGCAAACTGGTCAACAAAATTGTTCTGTCATGAGGGACTGCATAAAACTGTATTTGTAGGCTCAGCAGAATGACCCTGTATAGTGATACTCATGTTTGTTAACATTACTGTTTATCGCATGTACGTCTTGAGGAATAATATTAGTTATCAGTCGATGAAGTATAGCTTGAAACACCTCAGGCGTCATTTTATTTTCGCTCCCTCAGTCAATGAAACGAAAAGAAGACGTGAAGTATGGCTCCTTTGGTGACGCCTCGCAAATAATTTGCTGGGTGATTTTGACTTCTACAGAAAACGGATACCACGGTTGGAACTGTAAATGTCAGAAGCCAGTGTGTATTTTCGTACTCACGCATACGCAGAAAGCCGCTGAGGCATCGGACATTCACATGAGACGCCACTGAAATGTCGTAAAACGATTCAGAGAATCCAGCTGGCACTCGAACCAGGAACTGCATGGAGACCAGGAACTGCTTTCTCTGCCGATCACGACATTATTTTGACCCTACAAAGACCACGGTTTAGCAATTTTCTTCGTTCTTGTCTTTGTTTACGTATGATCCAAATCAGTTCTGCATTTACCTTGTCATTCCAAAAAGTTTCGATAATGTATTTATAAAAAAATTAGGAATGTTGAAATGGTGGTTTTAATGCCTTCGGTGTTGTACATAGTGTCCCCTCCACTTGAGTACAATCCACAGAACGTTCACCTAACCATATGAAACTGTAATAACTCAACTCGCCCGTCATAATGGCTTGCATTTCGGTTATTTCACCAAAGCTTTAACGCGTCATGCGAATTTCTGCATTTTATGGTTTTATGGTACGTTAGTATTGATAATGTCAAGTCACGTCACCCGTCATTATTTTTTCCAGATAATAATTATCTGTGATTTGCATTTCAATCAAGTCGCGGCAGGTGCACACGCTCACAGCTAACTGGTCGAAGGCACATCTGACGTTTACAGTTGTTAGTTCAAGCAAGCACGGTAGTTACTGTTCTGACGTCGCTTACACGCCACTAATAAAATCAGTGTCGAAACTTATTGGGCGGACCATGTACACCTTCACAAGGATCCCGGCCAATGGAACATCAACAATAACCAAGTGATGTGGCGCAGAGATTAAGGCAATAGAGCAACATCTGGGAGGGCCAGAGGTGAAACCTCCAGCAGGCCAGTCAGATTGAGATTTCCCTCAGTTGAACAAACCACTCTACAGTGAATGGCAGAGGATTCTTTGTACCATTGCTGGCTATTTCCTTTCCCGTTCTTTTCACAAATTGAGAGAGGTGGAAACGATTGCCCGTAAGCTTCTCTGTGAGCCCTAATGTCCCTTGGTTTATCCTTACGGTCCTTACATGAGATCAGTCTCGCAGACAGTAGAATAGCTACACTTTCCAAGAGCTTGCCCAATAAACCTTAGCCGGTCGTTCGCCTTTCTTACAACTAACCTTACTTGCACGTTACTTTTCATAATGTTTCGAAACGTTACGTTTAAGGCTGTTAGTCAAGCATACAATTAGTACTGTATTCGAACATCACAAGAATATTTCCTCTATCCATCCGCGTTACTTACATTTATCGAAATTTTAAGCAAGCTACCCTTCGTCGTACCGAATAGAAATTCTATCCAAGTCATTCTGAATCCACCTTCAGTCACTCAACGGCCTTACTATCCTGTGCAAAACATCGTCATTATTCTCAGACTGCTCCTCACCGCGTCCTTTACGTGCACAGAGAACAGGAATGGTCCTACCAGACTTCCTTGGGGCACTCTTGACGTTACATTTGTCTCCCTCACCGTTCAAGACAACGAATTACGTTCCATTATTGAAAAATTCTACGATTTAGTCACGTATTTGAGAGCCTGTTCAGTACACTCGAACCTTTATTAAGAGTACAAACAAGGATACAGTATAGAAAGCTCTCAAAACGGAATATGGCATCTACCTATTGCTCTGCATCCATGGTTTCCATCAGTTAAAAAAAAAATTAAAAAAAAAAAACACGCTGTGTTTCGCACAAGCAATGGTTTTGTATCCATGCCGACCTATGGACAAAGTTTTCTCTCTTTAGGAAACTCATTAAATTAAAGTTTAGAATACGCTCAGGTATCCTGAATTAGATGGGCGTTAAGGAAATCGGTTTGTTACTTTGGGTATCCGATCTGTGCGAGAGATGATAAATATGGACTAAGGAAGGAACCAAAGCCGCAGAGTACTTTCTGTAACAATCAATTGAAATCCCATCATGACTGCACCACTATTCATTAGCAACTGCTTTAGCTACTTTTCATCACCAAGAATATTTATTTCTCTGACATCTATTTGCGAGATTCTGCAATAGTCAAAAGATGGTAACTATCTACCGTCTTCATGTTCGCATGACTTTTTAAATGCTAGGTTTAAGATTTCACTTATCTTTTAAGTGTCTTATAATTCGGCATCGGACTGGTCGACACGAGACTTAATAGAATCTATCGTCCCGTTTAGCGTAAAAATTTCTGGGATTCTTGGAAAGATCTTTCGCTAATGTATGACAGAATTTGTATGCGCCACTCATGGTTCTCATTATACACTACTTACTATGAGGTTCTGCCTGTCGGCATTTTTCAGACCATTTCTGAATCGGGACTAAGACAATCCCATATCTTCAGCATTTTTCGAATATTAAACTAGTCTGGGTGTTTCCTGTCCTTAATCGTCTCGCTCACCAAGTACATGTTGCTTCAGAGAAAGCATTCAGTACTACTTCGAACGACTGTATGTCTATTCCGGCACATTAGTCTCCCTGTATTACTACTGCATGATCAAGATATCGTACAGCCGTTACGACGCCTTCCATGACCACCAGCGGTGTACGTCGGCCCCACGCAATGCCACCCCAAAACAGCAGGGAAACTCCACCTTGCTGCACTCGCTGGACTGAATGTCTAAGGCGTCCAGCCTGACCGGGTTGCCTCCAAATACGTCTCCGACGATTGCCTGGTTGAAGGCATACGTGACACTCATCGGTGAAGAGAACGTGATGCCAATCCTGAGCGTTCCTTTCGGCAAGTTCTTGGGCCCATCTGTATCGCGCTGCATGGAGTCGTGGTTGCAAAGATGAACCTCGCCATGGCCGTCGGGAGTGAAGTTGCGCATCATGCAGCCTATTGCGCACAGTTTGAGTCGTAACACGACGTCCCGTGGCTGCACGAAAAACGTTATTCAACATGTTGGCATTGCTGTCAGGGTTCCTCCGAGCCATGGTCCATAGGTAGCGGTCACCCACTGCGGTAGTATCCCTTGGGGGGCCTGAGCGAGACATACTATCGACAGTTACTCTCTCTCAGTATCCCCTCCAGGCCCGAACAACATCGCTTTGGTTCACTCCGAGACGCCTGCACACTTCCCTTGCTGAGAGCTCTCCCTGGCACAAAGTAACAATGCGGAGGTGATCGAACCGCGGTATTTCCCGTCCTGGTATGGTTAAAGTACAGACAGAACAAGCCTTGTACCTATTTCCTGGGGGAATGACTGGAACTGATCGGCTGTCTGACTTCCTCCGTCTAATACGCGCTGCTCACGCATGGTTGTTTACATATTTGGGCGGGTTTAGTGACATCTCTGAACAGTCAAAGGGACTGTGTCTGTGATACAATATCCACAGTTAACGTCTATCCTCAGGAGTTCTGGGAATGGGGTGATGCAAAACTTTTTTTGATGTGTGTAGAAGAATGAAGTTGCCGGTAAAAGGATTCAATGACAAAAGGTTTTGCATGTAAGTTAGCAGTCAGACTCAATTTCGACTTCGATTGTCCTAATGTTTTGCTTTGTTGTGATGAACACACCCACTCCCAGATAATCCTACGTTTCTCTTCGTTATACATTCCATACCTCATTATCGATTTTCGAACTTGGTACTACGAGTTGCACACAGCTCTCATTTCCGAGTTCTGGAAGTTCGTTATGAATGCACGACATTCTCAATGTCTATGCTTCCTTGAGAAGCTGATTTCACTTGTTGTACGTTCATCAGCGGACTCTGAATTTTCGCTTAAGTTTGTCTAAAAATCCCCACGTCACTCTTCTACCCTGGTTCCACTCTGGGGTGAACTATTGATCTGTCAATGGGACTCCTACAGTTATCAATACTCAGCGCTGTTACACATCATTCCTGTGATCTTCTCAACGGCTTTCACTTAGTATGTATCTCTCGTGACGGAGTAATTTACGATCTTCCGCCGATTCTTTTCCTTCAGTGGCACTATTCCCATGTAAACGGATGCTGTGGGAGAACGTCTTGCAGGCCGGTGTGGCAGAGCGGTTCTAGGCGCTTCAGTCTGGAACCGAGCGACCGCTCCGGTCGCAGGTTCGAATCCCCTGCCTCGGGCATGGATGTGTGAGATGTCCTTAGTAGTTCTAAGTTCTAGGGGACTGATGACCTCAGATGTTGAGTCCCATAGTGCTCAGGGCCAATTGAACCATTTTTTGAGAACGTCTTGTAGCGGTATTTGGAAATCATATGTGGAAATTTCAGATAAGGCGTTTGATTCAGAAGTGCAGACTTACTCAGATAGCCAAAGGGATATGGTGACTTCTCTCGAAATGTAGGAAATCGGGGTTCGTATTCCGGTTTGGTACATATTTTCGTTAGATGCAGCATACTCAGTACATTTCCAGCTGAGCGTTCCTCACTGTTTCTCACTAATATGATCTCCCGTCATTGAATCCTCATTAGTTTTATCCCCTTCATCCATTCAGTTTAAATAATCTCATTCAGTTGGTATAAAGAAAAGAAGTGAAGAGTTTTTATTTACGTACCTCCGCAAACAATTCTGTGGTATCCCTGCCTTAATGGACGACGTGGGAACGTTTCTACAACAACGAAAAAAATAGTACTTGGGAATATCTCACGTGCAACTGTTTTTCTTACTGTAGCTAATAAACAGACGAAAGGGTTTTTAGAAATGACTGTTTTCAGCACCACCGTCCCTTTTGGTGCTTTGTAGATTAAGACCCGTCTTCATGAATGTTGAATGTGATGGATTTCTGTTCCCACGCTTTCCAAACCGATCTCCTCCGCCGTGTCATATGACTTTATGAGCCACTGCCAGTGGAACATCAATAACAACCAAGTGATGTGCCACAGAGATTAAAACAATAGAATAACATCGGGGAGGTTCAGAGTTCAAACCTTCACCAGAACCATGTGATATTTTTCATTCCCACCGGTAAGATTTTGAAGGGGAGAGGTCATTAGTGATGCGCTCTCACTGTGATTTCTTTTATCAGTCATCTCTGTTTATTGTGGGTGGGTAATATCCACACTGAAGTGACGATGCAACTATCAGATTTGTTGCTAAGTACTTAGGACATCAGTAACTTGTCGAATATGGGAAGCTGCATATGCAGTTGACTTGTGTACTCGACAAAAGTGGGTCAAGATCCTTAGATTGCAAGCAATACAAAAAAGATATAACGCTAGCTTAGCTTCTGCAAGTGAGACTTCGTATAAAACGTTTCTGGGATGGAGTCAGGAATTATGGCGAAGGATAGATGTGTCAGTCTGATGAAAGTAATCATGGTCTGGAAAAGACCAAGTTGCAAGGAACGAAGCCAACGTTTCATGGGGTAACATTATCAGTGCCACATGAAGATTTGGAAATCGGCGATGTTGTTATGTAAAAAACTGATTTTTCACGTAGGTAGTTGTTAAGAAAGTGGGAAACACAAATCTGACCAACATGTAGCCGTGCACCATACGCACTGTAGAAGGCCCGATGTGCACAAAGACATGGTCAGTCATGTAGATGCAATTGGTACTGCAGTTCTGTAAAGTCGACCCTCACTTCCCAGAACGCGTACTTTTATCGGAAGAAGACTGTTTCTTCAGTGATTGAATGCTCGATAGTCTAACAATCATGTATCGGCACTTTGAAAATCGCCATGCAACAACTGTGAAGAACCATCAAAATCAAAGGCCAAACTTGATAAATAGGAAAAAAGAACCATTAACACAGGCTTACAGCGAAGTTGTGGACAGGCATAGTCAAAAATTACTTAATAGGCACATACCTTCTACATTACCATTTTCTAGACTAGTATAAACTGTGTTTCTATGCTATTCTGTCCCACTGCACCTTTACGCATGTCCGTTGTTTTAACATGACGGAGCCACAGCTCGCTTAGCTCATTTTGCGTCGAATGTCTCTTGAATGGTGATTAAGATGAAGGGGTCCTGTCCGATGGACATCGCATTCACATTATCTGACCTCACGTGATTTATTCATGTGAAAGTCCTTGTGTTCCTGCAGAGGCTTGTTCGAAACACACGTACTGTTGCGATGATTTGAAGGATATATCGAGAACATAATAACGAAAGCACCAGTACCCAAGATACTGCAAATGGTGTTGTAAATGAAGAACGGTCATCACGTACGCGTTGTGGTCGGTATTATCGACAACGGAGCTTAAGGAGCAGCGTGGGATCCACCAGCATACGTACCAGGTTTCATTAGGAGTAGCACTACTGCACCAGCAGCACTTGGCAACTTGGACACAGAGTCGGGCGTAGTGTTACACAAGTAGCAGATGCTGGTGCGTGCGGCGCGTCGAACATCGAGTCGTGCAGGGCGTGTGCACGTGGAAGTCGCCGAGCCAGCGACGTGTTAACGACTTCCGCGTACCCCACACTACACATCCTTCCGCAAAGCCAACCGGCTCAAATGCGTTGTGCAGCGGACATTGTATGCTCGGCACACTGAGCATTCCGAGGACATAGAAGCTTTCAACGTTTTTTTATATTCTTTATTCTTGTTCTTTATACATTATACAAATACAACACACAACCTCACTTGATTAGTTGGTCCATAAGTGTTACAGTAATATAATTATTAGTACCTAATTTACAATGTTTACAGGTGAGCTACAGTACAGTACAGTGTGTTACAATGAGCAATTTATTTACTGTTATTAATACTCTACTTATTCTAATGGCTGCTTAATGGCTAAACCTCTGCTGCCTGCAGCGTCACAGGTGTGTGACTGAAGAGTATAAACCTACTGTACGGCCTTGGCCACCGAGCTAATCCCGATGAGCTTGCCCCTGACACTAGGCAGGCCGAGCATGACTTGAATCGTTGCAGGTTCCTATTTTTTTTTCTAAGTCCTTTTAACAAAGATTCTAACTTACGTTAAGTCCGGTGCATATCTCAGTCCGATATTGTTGTACCCCACTCCCCCTAGTCCTACATGTGGCGGATTCCAACTAAGGTGTTAGTCGACCTATCCACGCACAGGCGATACAGGATGGGGCTACTGGGACACATTTGGTTATTTGTTACCGTTCACGATTGTCCCTCAGATATTCTAATAGAACTTTCCGTGATACCTCGTTTGCTAGGTTCTTTAAAGTTCGAAATGTATCCTCTCGTCTCAATAGGAAGTACGTGTCATTGTTTGGTAGTTGAAGCTGTAACGCGGCTGCTACATCATTGACAAGGGGGCACTCGTAAAGACCATTGTCGGGAGTACCCTCCGATGCGCCAGTCACACGCAGGCTTAGCTCTTCTCCCAAACCGACACAGATATATCGGATAGTGCCCATGACCAGTGAGAAATTGGAACAGCCCCGATTTGGCTCAAAGTATTTCATACCTAACCGTTCTTTCACGTCTGGTAAAAGTTGAAATGTTCTTCGGCCAGTATCATCGGCTTCCCATTATTCTTTCCATAGCTCCTCGCCTCTTCTCCTAATCGCACTCTTATCCCCAACCCAAACGCCCAGAATGTCCTGTGTTTTCCCGATGTCCACTTTCTTGGCCCAAAACCAGGCTGCTTGCTCTCTAGTTTTGATGTCAAGAGGACTGAGCCCCATTATCACTAACAAGGCCCCACCTGAAGATGTCCTGTAGGCTCCACTGACCTTAATATCATATCCCTCTCCACCCTTCTCACTGTCATGGCGGGCACCACCCTCGTGAGCCTGTGCGCCCAGACTCCCGAGCCGTAACCCAGTATTGATGATAATATTCTGTTATGATATAGTTTTATCAGATGAGGAGGAAGATGGAATCTTGTATGACCAATGGAGATAAGGTTATTGAGTACTTGTAGGGCTCTTTGGGTTCCAGTTTCGATGTGCTTTCCGAAGTTCCACCTTTCATCAATGATGACTCCCAAGTACCATGCCTGATGTCACTGAAGAACTGGCGAGCCCTCAGTTCTCAAATGGCTCTGAGCACTATGGGACTTAACTGCTGGGGTCATCAGTCCCCTAGAACTTAAAACTACTTAAACCTAACTAACCTAAGGACATCACACACATCCATGCCCGAGGCAGGATTCGAACCTGTGACCGTAGAGGTCGCGCGGCTCCAGAGTGTAGCGCCTAGAACCGCTCGACCACTCCGGCCGGCAGTTCTCACTGTGGGATCCTTACAAGTTGTCCTTTTAGCAAAAGATATGTTAAATTATTCGGTGAAATTGTCATTTTTTGCTTTTCGGCACCATAGGTGTAGTTTTTCCACGGCCTTTTCTATCTTGGGCTCAATATCTTCGCGGCTACGGCCGCCAACCAACAGAAGGAGGTCATCTGCGTAGGCTATCACCTCTAGCACCTCTTTGCTCTGTTGTAGGCTATCCAATAGTGGCTTCATGTGGATGTCTCAACGGTTTTTGTTGTAGGCAGGGAACAAGAAAGGAAGAGTATGGTTTAACGTCCTGTCGACGAGATGATTAGACCAAGTAACAGAGTGATACTCGCATTACTTCCCTTAACCGATTTAGGGTCAACACAAGGAAATCTAAATCTTTGAGACCGAACGCGCTTTTGAACCCTGTTCATCCAGAATGTAGGTCCAGTGTCACAGCTACTACGCAGCGCCGCCTCCCCCCCCCCCCCCTCGATTAGCTCGACAGTTAATATCTATTTAAACATGATTCACGCCACTGTGGCATAAGCTGACTGACTAAATTCTTGGCATATAGTAATTCCCTGGAAATGTCTTCGTCGCTAAGAACTTCATTTATGATGCGTTTTGTGTAATCACACCATCTAACTGGCAAAATTTACAAGAAAGGCAATTTTTTTCCTTTATTGTGATTTCATTCCGCTGCCCCATATGGGCAGGAGAGGGCTGGCAGCGGCACAATGCGCCGCTCTTCAGCCGATTGACATTACAGTTAAAAAGAAGGCAACTATACATACAAAAGACGATAAAAACAGGGACATAAGGACGTAATAGGTGGAGAAAATAGGGGCTAAAATATACACTGACATGGAGACGTTCATTGTGGGACAGTTTAAAAAAAGTAGACATGAAGTTAAAAAACACAGTTGGCGATTCGTGGAACACATAAATACACTGAAGTCACACACACAAGATAAAAGTTGGCCACAATATTAAAACACTCTAGATTTAAGACACTTTAAAGCCACTGTAAAAGATGGAGTACCCTCAATGAAGAATACAAGCTGCCAGGAGAAGGTGGGAAGGTGCAGTGGGGGATGGGGGCTGGAGAGGGTGGGATGAAAAAAAACTGGGGTCAGGGGAGCACCAAGGGGCAGGAGGTGGGCGGGGTGGGAGATGGAGAGGGAAGGCAAGTCAGGAGGGAGTGCAAAGACATGGAAGGGGTGTGCTGGAAACGGAGTGGGGGGGTGCAGGAGGGAGGAAAACCGCTCAGGGGAAGTGAAGAGGAGGGGAGAGGTAGGCCTGATGAGTGGCAGGGTAGAGGGTAGGGTTAGAGTTGGTAGAAGGGCTAGATATCAGAGTGAAACTCATCAGGTAGGTGCTGGAAGTTCCATTGCGAAAGAAGGTGGAGGATGTCGAGATGGAGAGAGGGTTGGACACAACGGTGATGGCACAGCAATGGGCTGGGGGTAGAGAGGATAGAAGACACGACAGGGTGGGGGGGGGTTGAGAGGAGGGAGTCTGGGGGGGGATCGAGTCTGCAGACTATTTACAGGGTGTGGATGTGTTTGACGAAAAGGAGAAGATGTGGGAAGGGGATGAGGTCATAGAGGATCTGTGTGGGGGACAGGAGGCGGATATGGAAGGTGAGAAAGAGTGCATAGCATTCAAGGGTTTGGAGGGCTTTAAAGAATCTGGGAGGGGCAGAAATCTAGGTGATGCTGGCATAACAAAGGATGGAGCGGTTCAAGTATTTGTAGGTGTGAGAATGGTGGAAGGATGCAGTCCCAGTGTCCAGCTGGACAGGAGTTTCAGGAGACAGAGTCTATTGTGAGATTTTTGTTGGATTTTAAGGAGATGGGGTGTCCAGGTGAGGTGATGGTCAAGGGTGAGGCGAAGGTATTTCACAGTAGGAGTGAGGTAGATAGGATGACCATAAATGCTGAGGTAAAAATCGTGGCGCCAGAAGGAGCAGGTGGTATGACCGATGATGATTGCCTGAGTCTTGGAAGGGTTGATGGGAAGAAACCATTGGTTGCACCAGGTGCTGAACTGGTTGGGGTGTGTTTGAAGAGTACTTTGAAACTGTTGAAGGGTAAGATAAAGAATCAGGAAGGCAGTGTCATCAGCAAATTGGTGTAGGTGAACCAGCAGGGGGGGGGGGAGATGGGGGGGGGTACGAAAGACAAATTAGAAAAGCTTATATATAAATATTACAAGCCCATGGATCATCAGGAATGGAAATACATGCTGAATCCAAGTACTTACAGCGTGTTTAAAAAAGCTCATGCTAGTGAGCAATGCAAGAAAAATGTACTGTCTCATGTGCGACTGCCATTAGGCATATCGATAAAAGACGTTATTTTGAGATGTTACATGCCTGATTGAAGGCAGAAGAATCAAAGCTTGTACTATACCAACTTGGAGCCAGATGGTGTAGATCTCTAAGATCGAATCAGGCCAGACATAGTTTTATAATATACAAAAGAACATACACGTTCTTTGGACATTATGTTTTTTTAACAATAAGAGTTATACCATGAATGAAAAAGCAGAACATTATGAGTCAAAACATGTCATGGGATATACACAAAGATCGTACTGCACATGAGGCACAATGTCCAAATATTCAATCGAAAGAGAGAGCAATGTAAAGGCCACCTTTATAAAGGAAACAGTACAATCTCTAGTTACTATTTTCTGTGCATAACAAGCAAGTTTCAACTTACTGAGAACACAAATGGTTCACGTTAAAAAAAAAAATTATCGCAAAAGAGTAATTTTTCCATCTATGTCAGGGTAGATTGGGGATGGATAGGAATAAGGGGGGCGTTTTTTTGGGGGGAGAAACTAAGAGGAGGGTAGGGGGCAGATGAAACAAACGAATTGTTTGGGGATGAGGGGTGGGGGAGGAGAGTGGGAAAATAGGCAAAGGTGGGGGGGGGGGCATTGGAAAACTGAGAAACTGGAAGGGGGTGTTGGATGAAGGGATGGAGGGGAACAAAGAAGGAAGGGGGGAGAGGAAGGAGACGAAATGTTACACCAATGGTATATTTTCACTAAACTTTACATAACAAGCAATGATGTTGAAGATTACCTGATAATAGAAATGGTCATGATTTTCTCTTTTTTCCAGTACGTTATTATCTTTTGAAGTAGAGCATGGGGGGGAGGATGTTTGGGGGACAGGACCCCACTCAACGCCACCCTCACTATAAACTCCTCGTAGGACTGGTCAGCCTCACCTTACTGGTCTCCATTCTGCACCCCTTTAGCCCCCTTCTCCATAATGACTGCCCCCTTCCTAACGACCTCAGCAAGGCCTACCACTTCGCTTCCCACTTTTCCGAGGTTTTATCCATCCCTGATGATCCCCATTTTGATTATTCCCTTTTCCCTACCATCACGGACTGCTCCAATATCTTGGTCACTCCATTTGCTTCCAGTCTCCAGTATTTGGGCAGTTACTCCTGTCCCGTCCCCTCCGACATCAATACTCCAATCACAGCAAAAGACATTAAACTTATCTTCCAGTCAAAACGGGAAACGGCCCCTGGTCACGACTGTGTCACCTACTGCCACCTCAAAGAATGCCCTTCTCCTTCCTGATGGTCATTGGAACTTTGTCTCACGTCATCCTCTCCATTGGCTTTTATCCTGACCTGTGGCAATTTCACTGCTACGGTCGCAGGTTCGAATCCTGCCTCAGGCATGGATGTGTGTGATGTCCTTAGGTTAGTTAGGTTTAAGTAGTTATAAGTTCTAGGGGACTGATGACCTCAGAAGTTAAGTCCCATAGTGCTCAGAGCCATTTTGTGGAAAACTCCCACATCCTCCTGTTCCTGAAACCCAATAAACCCCTTCTGCCACCTCTTCCTAATGTCCCATCTGCTCACCTTCATCCTCTCCCATCGTATCTATCACCACCTTAATCAACAACACCTCCTCCCTCATACCCAGTGTGGCATCCTTCTCCACCAAATACTAAGTCCTTAACCTCGTTCACTTTCTCTCCCTCTAACTTAACTCCTGTTGCTCCATCATTTTTGTTTCACTCGAACTCCAGAATGCTGACAGCCATATACGGCACCCCAGTCTCCTCTTTAAACTCCAAACCTACGCCCTGCCTAAAATTTTGTCTGTCTGGTCACTTCCTTCCTCTCATGCCATTTTCCTATGTCACCCTCCACAATACCAATGCCTTTTATACCACCGCTGGCGTCCCCCAATGCTCCGTCGTCTCCCCTCTCCTCTGTCTCTTGTACACTGCTGATATGACCAAGGCACCCCCACCTGTACACCTTCTCCAATATGCTGATGACACCGCCTTCCTGGATCTCTATCCTACCCTTCAAAGGTCCCAACACCCCAACACACCCTCCAAACCCACCTTGACCAGTTCATTACTTGGTGCAACCAAGACCCAGCCAATCATCATAGGCCAGACCACCTGCTCCTTCTGTCTCCATGATTTCTACCAAACCATTCATAGTTGTCACATCCATCTCAGCCTGACCCTGAGATTCCTTGGCCTCACCCTTGACTGCCACCTCACTTGGACCCCTCATCTCGAGACCATCTGACAGAAAGCCCATGCCCACCTCCACCTCTGAATCTCCTGTCCGAAGGGACACGGGGATTGCATCCTTCCACCTTCCTGCACACCTACAAATCCCTCATCTGTCCTATCCTCTGTTATGCCAGCATTGCCTGGATATCCCCCCCCCATATTTATAAGCCTCTCCAAATCCTTGACTGCCAGGTGCTTCACCTTGTCTTCCGTATTCGCCTTCCGTCCACCACACAGCTCCTGTATGACCTCATCCCCTTCAACCACCTCCAATATATCCGCATCCTTTACGTTGTCAACAGGCTTGATGCTCCCCACCCACTGGTGTCCTCCTTCCTCTCCACCCCCTGCCTGTGGCCATACCTCTATTGCTGTAACCCCCTCTCTCCACCTCAACAACCTCCATATCCTTCATCAGAACAAGTTCCAGCACCTCCCCCTCCCACATGATGAACTTCTCTGTGACATCTACCCTTCCTATCAATTATATCCTGGCCTTGGGTCCCGCACCTCCCCAGGTCCCCCCTTTTCCCCTCCCCTCTTTTCCCCAGAGCGGTTTCTCCTCCTTCCTCCCCCATGCCGGCCGCTGTGGCCGAGCGGTTCTAGGTGCTTCAGTGTGGAACACTGCTGCTACAGTTGCAGGTTTGAATCCTGCCTCAGGCATGGATGTGTATGATGTCCTTAGGTTAGTTAGGTTTAAGTAGTTCTAAGTCTAGGGGACTGATGACCTCATATGTTAAGTCCCATAGTGTTTAGAGCCCTTTCTGAACCCCCTCCCCTGACTCTCTGCACTTCCTCCTTAGCCTTTTTCCTCTCCTGTCCTTCCCTCCTTGGCCCCCATCGGTGCGCCCCCACCCTGTCTGCCCTTCTCTCCCACCTCTAGCACCGCGACTTTCTCCCTTTCTTCCCTTCTTCCTCATATCCCTACCCCTGGAAGATCCTCCCAGTTTGTTCTTTGTCTTCATTGTGCTACGTTATTGTTGTGTTCGGTGTCAATTTACAGTCACATCAAGTGCTGTGGTTTTAATCATGTGCTTGACATTATCCTCCGGCTGTACTTCACCTTGTGTTCTTTTAATCGTTACAGTGTGTGGTTTTTTGTGTAATATACCTTTTTAGAATTTTCTCTCCAGTTTTAGTCACCCCGTTTTATACGCTCTCTTCCATAATGTTCCCCTTTTTATATCTATATTCCGCTATTTTTCTCCTTTATGTTGTTTTAAACTTTTCCTGTTATGTACTTACTGTCTCTCGGATGAAGAGCAGCGCATGTGCTGCTACCAGCCCGCCACGGATGGGGAATTGAAATTCAATAAAGAAAAAAGTAGTGTTTTTGTGTAATAAAGTGCAATTAAATCCCATCAAGAAGATAGGCATCTACACTCCTGGAAATGGAAAAAAGAACACATTGACACCGGTGTGTCAGACCCACCATACTTGCTCCGGACACTGCGAGAGGGCTGTACAAGCAATGATCACACGCACGGCACAGCGGACACACCAGGAACCGCGGTGTTGGCCGTCGAATGGCGCTAGCTGCGCAGCATTTGTGCACCGCCGCCGTCAGTGTCAGCCAGTTTGCCGTGGCATACGGAGCTCCATCGCAGTCTTTAACACTGGTAGCATGCCGCGACAGCGTGGGCGTGAACCGTATGTGCAGTTGACGGACTTTGAGCGAGGGCGTATAGTGGGCATGCGGGAGGCTGGGTGGACGTACCGCCGAATTGCTCAACACTTGGGGCGTGAGGTCTCCACAGTACATCGATGTTGTCGCCAGTAGTCGGCGGAAGGTGCACGTGCCCGTCGACCTTGGACCGGACCGCAGCGACGCACGGATGCACGCCAAGACCGTAGGATCCTACGCAGTGCCGTAGGGGACCGCACCGCCACTTCCCAGCAAATTAGGGACACTGTTGCTCCTGGGGTATCGGCGAGGACCATTCGCAACCGTCTCCATGAAGCTGGGCTACGGTCCCGCACACCGTTAGGCCGTCTTCCGCTCACGCCCCAACATCGTGCAGCCCGCCTCCAGTGGTGTCGCGACAGGCGTGAATGGAGGGACGAATGGAGACGTGTCGTCTTCAGCGATGAGAGTCGCTTCTGCCTTGGTGCCAATGATGGTCGTATGCGTGTTTGGCGCCGTGCAGGTGAGCGCCACAATCAGGACTGCATACGACCGAGGCACACAGGGCCAACACCCGGCATCATGGTGTGGGGAGCGATCTCCTACACTGGCCGTACACCACTGGTGATCGTCGAGGGGACACTGAATAGTGCACGGTACATCCAAACCGTCATCGAACCCATCGTTCTACCATTCCTAGACCGGCAAGGGAACTTGCTGTTCCAACAGGACAATGCACGTCCGCATGTATCCCGTGCCACCCAACGTGCTCTAGAAGGTGTAAGTCAACTACCCTGGCCAGCAAGATCTCCGGATCTGTCCCCCATTGAGCATGTTTGGGACTGGATGAAGCGTCGTCTCACGCGGTCTGCACGTCCAGCACGAACGCTGGTCCAACTGAGGCGCCAGGTGGAAATGGCATGGCAAGCCGTTCCACAGGACTACATCCAGCATCTCTACGATCGTCTCCATGGGAGAATAGCAGCCTGCATTGCTGCGAAAGGTGGATATACACTGTACTAGTGCCGACATTGTGCATGCTCTGTTGCCTGTGTCTATGTGCCTGTGGTTCTGTCAGTGTGATCATGTGATGTATCTGACCCCAGGAATGTGTCAATAAAGTTTCCCCTTCCTGGGACAATGAATTCACGGTGTTCTTATTTCAATTTCCAGGAGTGTATTTCAGCAAGAAACGCCTCTCAATGCCTACCGAATTGAGACTGCGAGGGCGGATATCTCCTGAGGGGGCAACAGTGACTTACCTGGGGGTCACTTTGAACAAACATTTCTTTCTCCATAAACATGTTGACCTTTTCAGAAACAAAGCTTTTGGTATGGTCAAGGTATTCCTCCCTTTTTCAGGAGTACTGATCTCAGTACCCCAGCAAAGCTTGGATTGTATAAGGCGATGGTGCTCTCTAAGACACAGTATGGCAGCTTGGTCTGTTGTCTTGCCAGTCCAACATAAACTGGCCGTCTACAAGTTTTACAAAATATGGTACTCAGATGTATACTTCGTGTTAGCCGCTATACTCGCATCGTTGACTTGCGCACTGCCGTCCATATGAATACAGTACCAGAAGCAGTTCGCAGACGGACGATGACCTTGCACAACAAAGTCGACACTTTGCATAACTCGGTGTACCACACAAGAACTCTGGGTAGGACAGTACACCTCCCATGGCATCGGTATAAGGTACCATGTTCCTTGGTACTATGACATCCTAATCCATTCCACCAACTGGCGATATCTTATGGACCGATATACAGGTCCTACGAAGTTGACCACAAACGTTTATTCATAATAAAGTGAACCCAAGCACCTAATTATGTTCCCCCAAAGAAGTCTGGATCGTCGTCGACGATGGCTCTTCCAATTACAGTGTGTCAAAAAACAAAAAGGCTTTTGCGTAAATTTTGCCGCTGTTCTCTGATGATGATTACACGAAACACATATTAAAATGTAGTTTTTAGCGATCAAGGTGTTCCCACGGAATTCGTACGTGCCAAGTCTGGATGGCCGCATACCTTACAAGTAGAAGTCCTCATCACTCAAATGGGCAAAAAGGACTTAATTCTTTCAATCATTTCTTGAAAGGGTGGCTGTGTGTGAAATTCCACGTTTTGACAAGGTTCTACTGAAATTTGGTTGGCTTTCTCTCGATGTTTGCATGGAATATCAGGAGTGTTTTTGTAACTTGTGGATGACTGATGAGTACTTTTTTCAGTTTAATGCTATATCCGAATCATCTCGGAGGCTTAATGAGAAGAAAACCCATTGCTAGAACAAAGCGTTCGGTAATCGTAACAAGGCTGTCGGTGAGCTTAATGTACACCACCGACGGACGGATTACCGTAAACAATTTCGTTCATCCTCTCTCAATGTGCGGTTGCAGAGAACCTTAAAATTTAAGGCAGGTTAGTCGGCCACTGTGGCCGAGCGGTTCTGGGAGCTTTAGTCCGGATCCGCGCTGCTGCTACGATGGCAAGTTCGAATCCTGCCTCGGGCATGGATGTGTGTGATGTCCTTGGGTTAGTTAGGTTTAAGTAGTTCTAAGTCTAGGGGACTGATGAACTCAGATGTTAAGTCTCATACTGCTTAGAGCCATTTGAACCATTTTTAAGGCAGGTTATTCCTGCCAAGTCTGAAAATATGAAGTGCATGACCCCACGTGCTATCAAATACTAAATGATGAAAATTTCATGCACTACGAAGATTTGAGTGACTGAACCAGCAAAACTTCGTCGAGTGCCACCGCAAAAGCGTGCTTTGGAATGTTGGCTACGTTGACGGGTCTTGTAGATGCGTGATGCTTACAGAATGTCCCAAACCTTTAGAATCCAAATTACATAAATAGTAGAGAACTCTAAACCGATTTATTTAATTTGAGGAGCCAATAGTCTTTGGCTGTTAAAAGTCGTAATGAAATGACTTTGAGGAACAAGGCCATAAACTGCTGGTGTTTCTTGCAACACTGATGGCGATACTTCGAAAACCAACATACAATAGTCAGTGGTGTGTTCTCTGTAGATTTATGTCTGCAGATTGACATGAAAGACTTTTCGTATGAAACTGCAGTAGAAAGGGGAGTGGAACTGGTTGTGTAAGTCCCACCTGCCTGTGTCATTGTACAAGAGATAACAGCGATATGAGAGACTGCAAGGGGATTGGCGGTCGTCTTTTCTAATGGATGCTTAAAGTATTGGTATAAGCTGCAAGTTGTTTAAGTTAATAAAGGGAACTACTTATTTCCAAACGTTAGCTCCTCATTTCAAAATACTCAATTTAGGATCCAGTGTCATCTCTAAGTTTCACCAACTGGTCTGGGACAAACTGCGTTTATCACGGATGATGACGTAGACGACTAGCTCAGGGCCAGTGTGAAAAATTGAAAATGTCAGAGCACACTGTACGGACGGTAAATAAAACTAAATCTAATACTACTTTATTGGCTAGACGTGATTGCTATTTACTCGTATTTTCGCTATAGATAAATTAACCTCAGAATGGTTGTTAAAAAAGTAATGAATTTTTACATAGGATCTGTACTACTTGTTGACATTACTTCTCCACATAGTTAAACCTTTATCGTGTCGTGGAACCAGCTTCTTTACCTCTTCATTTAAGGATGCTGCCGCATGGTGCGTCAGCCAGTTGCTGACGGCAACCTCGAGTTCATCATCAGCCGTGAAGTGCTGAGTACCCATTCAAGCTTTCATTATGGGGAAAAGAGGAAGTCACTTGTTGTCGAGTCCAGAAAATAGGGAGGACGTTGAAAAATCTCCCACCAAAAAGTATTTATTTTTCCTTCGTTTGATTCCCATTATGGAGTCGCGCATTGTAGTGAAAGAGAATTATGCCTTCGGTAATCATTCACCACTGTGCGCTTTGGATTGACTTTCTCTGTTTCGTAAGAGTTTCACAATAAACCTCTGACGTTTCAGCATTCTCATCTGCCGTCAAAATTACTTTGCTATGTTGAAAAGCTGTAATTATTTCGTGATTTGTCAGCGTCTGTTTGAATTTTTTTGACTTTGTTAGGAGGATGAGTGTGCACCCACTGTTTAGACTGTTTATTAGTTTGAGAGTTCACGGCCTGCACTAATGTATCGTCCTCAGTCACGATTCTGTTCAGAAATTCCTTCCGCTCTTCGTGGTGGAGCTGAAGGAATATCAAGCACCAACAAATTTCTCAGTTTTGTGAAGTTCTCTTAAACATTATGCTACCCACCGTGCACAGAACGTAGGGTAACCTAAACTCTCAGTTGTAGAGAGGGTTGTCCTTAAAATGTTAGGCACACTTTCAGAAAGTTCGGAAACTGTGAACTGATCTCTCGCAAGCACAGTTTCGTCACTGTGTTGCACAAGTTAAATTAGTCACATCTGAATGTCTTTCCGGATCACTTTCATCAAGCATATTTGTGGAACCAGCCTTGTACTTTCTGCACCACTCCCTCGCAACACCATTACTCACAGCTCCAACCCCATACATGCGACACGATGGATGATGAATCTCGGCGGCACTGATTCCTGTTTGCAGGAAGGCAACTGGAGGGAGGCGCAGTAACGCTGTTCATTTCACTCCCTCGCTGCTTACACACTGACGAAAGGATTTGTGAGCTGACTGACATCTCGAGATCTTCGGACTATGATTTTCCATCAACACAAGCGCCACGAAGCTATAAGCATTTTTTAAAACATTTAATAATCAATCGGAGATTAATTTATAAATAGCCCTCGAACAACACTCAACTGAATGATGCTGTGAAATATCGTATGGCAAAAACTTAATACAGAAGCACGTTTTGAAAAATTAATACACATTCATTTGAAGTTTAAAGTTACCTCTATAGTTGCGTCAGCGTTCTACTAAAAAAGAATAGAGAAGTGGCTGCTGCAGGTCACGGATGCTACTATACGTTCATATCAGCTAGTCACTATGATGAAAATATAGTTTGAGGAGTGACATTGTTTCCATCAGGTTTTTATGTTAAAATAGTAAGGGACGGGGTGAAAATGTTGAATAGGGGTAGTAATATGGAATACTATGATTTCTCGTCTTTTAAGTGCTGTACTTTGGTTAGCTACTTAAAAACGACATTAAGCAACTGTAGACTGCTTTGGGATGCATTCATATTACAGCTGGCAGCCACTGAGAGTTGTTGTTGTTGTGGTCTTCAGTCCTGAGACTGGTTTGATGCAGCTCTCCATGCTACTCTATCCTGTGCAAGCTTCTTCATCTCCCAGTACCTACTGCAACCTACATCCTTCTGAATCTGCTTAGTGTATTCATCTCTTGGTCTCCCTCTACGATTTCTACCCTCCACGCTGCCCTCCAATGCTAAATTTGTGATCCCTTGATGCCTCAAAACATGTCCTACCAACCGATCCCTTCTTCTAGTCAAGTTGTGCCACAAACTTCTCTTCTCCCCAATCCTATTCAATACCTCCTCATTAGTTACGTGATCTACCCACCTAATCTTCAACATTCTTCTGTAGCACCACATTTCGAAAGCTTCTATCCTCTTCTTGTCCAAACTATTTATTGTCCATGTTTCACTTCCATACATGGCTACACTCCATACAAATACTTTCAGTAACGACTTCCTGACACTTAAATCTATACTGGATGTTAACAAATTTCTCTTCTTCAGAAACGATTTCCTTGCCATTGCCAGTCTACATTTTATATCCTCTTTACTTCGACCATGATCAGTTATTTTACTCCCTAAATAGCAAAACTCCTTTACTACTTTAAGTGTCTCATTTCCTAATCTAATTCCCTCAGCATCACCCGACTTAATTCGACTACATTCCATTATCCTTGTTTTACTTTTGTTGATGTTCATCTTATATCCTCCTTTCAAGACACTGTCCATTCCATTCAACTGCTCTTCCAAGTCCTTTGCTGTCTCTGACAGAATTACAATGTCATCGGCGAACCTCAAAGTTTTTACTTCTTCTCCATGAATTTTAATACCTACTCCGAATTTTTCTTTTGTTTCCTTTACTGCTTGCTCAATATACAGATTGAATAACATCGGGGATAGGCTACAACCCTGTCTCACTCCTTTCCCAACCACTGCTTCCCTTTCATGCCCCTCGACTCTTATAACTGCCATCTGGTTTCTGTACAAATTGTAAATAGCCTTTCGCTCCCTGTATTTTACCCTTTCCTCCTTTAGAATGTGGAAGAGAGTATTCCAGTCAACATTGTCAAAAGCTTTCTCTAAGTCTACAAATGCTAGAAACGTAGGTTTGCCTTTTCTTAATCTTTCTTCTAAGATAAGTCGTAAGGTTAGTATTGCCTCACGTGTTCCAACATTTCTACGGAATCCAAACTGATCTTCCCCGAGGTCCGCTTCTACCAATTTTTCCATTCGTCTGTAAAGAATTCGCGTTAGTATTTTGCAGCTGTGACTTATTAAACTGATAGTTCGGTAATTTTCACATCTGTCAACACCTGCTTTCTTTGGGATTGGAATTATTATATTCTTCTTGAAGTCTGAGGGTATTTCACCTGTCTCATACATCTTGCTCACCAGATGATAGAGTTTTGTCAGGACTGGCTCTCCCAAGGCCGTCAGTAGTTCTAATGGAATGTTGTCTACTCCCGGGGCCTTGTTTCGACTCAGGTCTTTCAGTGCTCTGTCAAACTCTTCACGCAGTATCGCATCTCCCATTTCATCTTCATCTACATCCTCTTCCATTTCCATAATATTGTCCTCAAGTACATCGCCCTTGTATAAACCCTCTATATACTCCTTCCACCTTTCTGCCTTCCCTTCTTTGCTTAGAACTGGGTTGCCATCTGAGCTCTTGATATTCATACAAGTGGTTCTCTTTTCTCCAAAGGTCTCTTTAATTTTCCTGTAGGCAGTATCTATCTTACCCCTAGTGAGACAAGCCTCTACATCCTTACATTTGTCCTCTAGCCATCCCTGCTTAGCCATTTTGCACTTCCTGTCGATCTCATTTTTGAGACGTTTGTATTCCTTTTTGCCTTCTTCATTTACTGCATTTTTATATTTTCTCCTTTCATCAATTAAATTCAATATTTCTTCTGTTACCCAAGGATTTCTATTAGCCCTCGTCTTTTTACCTACTTGATCGTCTGCTGCTTTCACTACTTCATCCCTCAGAGCTACCCATTCTTCTTCTACTGTATTTCTTTCCCCCATTCCTGTCAATTGTTCCCTTATGCTCTCCCTGAAACTCTCTACAACCTCTGGTTCTTTCAGTTTATCCAGGTCCCATCTCCTTATATTCCCACCTTTTTGCAGTTTCTTCAGTTTCAATCTGCAGTTCATAACCAAGAGATTGTGGTCAGAGTCCACATCTGCCCCTGGAAATGTCTTACAATTTAAAACCTGGTTCCTAAATCTCTGTCTTACCATTATATAATCTATCTGATACCGTTTAGTATCTCCAGGATTCTTCCAGGTATACAACCTTCTTTTATGATTCTTGAACCAAGTGTTAGCTATGATTAAGTTATGCTCTGTGCAAAATTCTACAAGGCGGCTTCCTCTTTCATTTCTTCCCCCCAATCCATATTCACCTACTATGTTTCCTTCTCTCCCTTTTCCTACTGACGAATTCCAGTCACCCATGACTATTAAATTTTCGTCTCCTTTCACTACCTGAATAATTTCTTTTATCTCCTCATACATTTCATCAATTTCTTCATCATCTGCAGAGCTAGTTGGCATATAAACTTGTACTACTGTAGTAGGCATGGGCTTTGTGTCTATCTTGGCCACAATAATGCGTTCACTATGCTGTTTGTAGTAGCTAACCCGCATTCCTGAGAGTAAGTGAAGCCATTTTAATAAATTCACTAGGAGGCATAATTGTCGCAGCTTGCTAGTTTTCAGTTTTATTCTTGTCATAACACATAAATTATTAATTTATTTTATAAAAATACTTTTATTTTACACATTAAGCCGTAAAATGGCATGTTTGTTAACTATTTAAACTTAATTTTTGATTTTGTTTGAGTTTCTGAGTTTCAAGATGGCTGTGTCACTAATACGGGATACTAGCATTCCACATTTGTACCCCAATATTTCATAAACCTGTTTTACTTATAAGAATTGTTTCAGAAATGACTTCGCGAGTTCGGAAACAGTGGAATTGGTCAGATATGCAAATAGAAATTGAAAATGTTAGACAAAAGGAAACGGACCTCTCCTGGAATCTGGATGTTATAAATCTCTCACGCGAAACCATGACAAAACCCTGTCCCTGTCTCCTCATGCCTCTCACAAGATATAACCGCTGCGTAGAACTTCCATCAGCCCTTTGAAAGCTTATTATTATGAGCTGGTATGCGGATGAATGAGGGAAAATGCAGGTCCAGTAACAAACATGGACCTCACCGAACTTAATGGGAAGGTCTACCTCAAGTGCCAGACAGAGGAGATAGCTTTTAGTGGGTTTAGGGCGACAGGAATGTATTCGTTAAACCCTCATATTTTCACGGATGCACATTTCATTCCCAGCAATGAAGCAATAATTAAGGATTTACCTAATGATCCAGTCAATAAACCGTCTGCAGGAGCTGTGGCTTCTAAAAGTGGAGAGGCTAATGTTGAAGTCGAGGAAGAAATATCTGCTACCACATCTGAAATTACACCTTGATAAATCTCACCCACTGCACGAATAAAGAAGAGTCCAGGAATGGACGGTAGGAAAGCAAGTCCTTCAGAAGTCCTAACCTTGTCTCCATACACGAGATGTCTTGAAGTATCGACGACCGCAAAAAATAAACGGAAGACAAAGAAGCAGGGGCCACCAAAACCTAGGAACTAAGAGTCATTTGATTCTGAGGATGATGTTTATTATGTGAAAGATGATTCGTTCATCCTTAATAGCGTTCTGGACAACAGTGTACCCACTAATTAAGATGGCAATTGTCTCTTCAGGTGAATTTTCGCAGGAGTCGGGAGAAGAATGGGCAATGTGTGTAATGTGCGAAATGTGGGCGCACGTTCAATGTGCACTTTACTTTAAAGGACGATATATCTGTGGCTGCTTAGAGTAAGGAATTTAATAACTGAAAATGGTACATTTCGTGTGTTTTTCTATTGTGTTATTATGTTTTACAGCGTTTTCTTTGACAATGAGTCATTAGATTTTCCATTGTTTGTTTTAACTTTAACAAACTTGAAACGAATGGAGTAGTCCATATTTGTACCCCATCATTTGAAGTGCCAAAAATGTTAAACTTCGTGTTAAGGCAAATAGAAATGTTCCCAGTGTAGCGTGTATTCGAAAATATAGGACGCATTAAAATATATCCCAAAGTATGTTCTACAGATATTTTGTTTGATTAATGAGAAAAACAGAGAAATTTATGAACGAAAAACGAAATGGTATTCCATATTTGTACCACTTCCTCTACTTAACTGAGCAAAGCTAGTTCGTTTCAAGCAAATAGTGGTTAATAAAGCACTATTTTGAAACAATAAGCTGATGGAAGAACCATTATTCAACTTTTATAACGACGGTCTGGCGCCCAGCCAGAAGATGGAAGAAAGGAAGGATAATGTTTAACATCCAGTCGACAGTGAGGTCCTTAGAGACGGAGCTCAAGTACGGATTACGAAGGAACAGGGAAAGAAATCCGCCGTGCCTTTTTCAAAGAAACCATCACGACATTTTCCTGGAGAGATTTAGGGAAATTATGGAAAAACCAAATTTGGATGGCCGGACGGGTATTTGAATTGTCGTCCTGCCCAATACGAGTTCAATATGCTAACCACTGCGCTACCGGTACAAGTCATTCGACTACTCAGTTGTAAACAGAATTCCAAAACATAGTAAAAAGAAAATATAGTGCACAAGTGAGTACAGAAGTGCACTGGATACAAAAAAATGAACCTCATCGTACTATAATTCCTGACGCAAAATAATTGAAACTTGCGACGCATTCTGATAAGGGTTCAGACAATGTTTACTTGAAACGCAAAGGTGAAACTAGTTTGTCATATGATAGAATGTAGTTCGTTTGGCTTGGCTACTAGGGTGAGGCCCATCTGTTGAGATTTTGCGTCCTGTCCTGGTGTGTTATGGCTATATGCTTACGTGCTGGTGGCCAGGTGGCAAGCGGCATGCGGCAAGCTGCCTATGCCTTCCATATGAAGACGGAGGCTGTACTGAGTCACATTCCGCACAACTGTAGCACGTCAGTACAGCTGTCAGCTTCATGTTAATTAAAATAAGGTTTGCATGGTGAACTACGTGTCTGAATCGAGTTATTTTCACCTCCTGCTACGACAGAGGTAATTCAGTTATCTGAATAAACAGTTTTTAAAATACGTTTAAAACAAAATGATGCAGTACTTTCATATCATGTTTAGTGGGAGTCACTCATGGAATATATCTCCCCATAGCACCCATCATCTCGCTACATGTAAAAGGTGTTTGTTACTGCCGACAAAGGTTAGAAACGTTAAGTGTAACCGATAGAAAGGAAGCGAAAACAGGAAACAAGAATCTCAACTTGAAAAATGGTAGAATAAATACGCTGAAGAGCCAAAGAAACTGGTACACCTGACAAAATACCTTGTAGAGCCCCCGTGAGCACGCGCTAGTGCCGCAACATGACGTGGCATTGACTCGACTAATGTCTGAAGTAGCGCTGAAGGGAACTGGTAACATGAATCCTGCATGTGTGTCCATAAATCCGTAAGAGTACAAGGAGTGGAGATCTCTTCTGAACAGCTCGTTGCGAGGTATCCCAAATAGGCTCAATAATGTTCCTGTCTGGGGAGTTTCGTAGCCAGCGGAAATGTTTAAATTCGGAAGAGTGTTCCTGGAGCCACTCTGTAGTGATTCTGGACGTGTGGAGTGTCGCTTTGCCCTGCTGGAACTGCCCAAGTCTGTCGGAATGCACAAACGACATGAATGAGTTCAAGTGATCAGACAGATTGCTCATGTACGTGTCACCTGTCAGAGTCGTATCTAGACGTATTAGGGGGCTATATCAGTCCGCCTACACTCGCCCCACACCACTACAGACCCTCCACCAGTTTGAACAGTCCCCTGCTGACATGCAGGGTCCATGGGTCGTGAGGTTGTCTCCATACCCGTTCACGTCCATCCCCTCGATTCAATTTGAAACGAGACTCGTCCGACAGCGCAACATGTTTCGAATCATCAACAGTCCAATGTCGGTGTTGACGGGCCAAGGTGAGGCGTAAAGTTTTGTGTCATGCAGTCATCAGAGGTATCATCAAGGATACACGAGTGGGCCTTCGGCTCCGAATGCCCATATCGATTATGTTTCATTGAATGTTTCTCACGGTCACACTTGATGGCCCAGCACTGAAATCTGTAGCAATTTGCGGAAGGGTTGCATTTCTGTCACGTTGAAAGATTCTCTTCAACCGTTGTTGCTCCCGTTCTTGCAGAATCGTTTTACCAGATTCCTTCTATTCAGGGTACACTCGTGAAGTAGTCGTACTGGAAAATCCCCACTTCATCCCTACGTCGGAGATGCTGTGTCCCATCGCTCGTGCGCCTACTGTAACACCACGTTCAAACTCACTTAAATCTTGATAAACTGCCATTGTAGCAGCAGTAACCGATCTAACAACTGCGCCAGATACTTGTTTCTTTTATAGGCGTTGACGACTACAGCGCCTTATTCTGGCTGTTTATATACGAGTATTTCTGTATTTGAATAAGCTTGCCTGTGCCAGTTAGTTTGGCGCTTCAGTGTATACACAAATGATTGACATGGAAAGAAACAGGAAAGCTAAACCGCTCTAGAGCTGCAGTCAATAACATACGTTGTATTATGGCAGAAGTTACTTTCAATATGTGAAAATTTAGGTTAGAGAACCAAAACTATTTTAGTCAGTGCAAAGCAGCAGTTAGCGCTCGAGTTTTTTGTTATCGAACTTTATGAGGGCTAAATTAATGAAAATTGGAAGTGGAAGTTACACGTTTTCCAGTTAATCTCAGATTATCTCTAAATTCACACGTAGTACCGGATAGGTTCTACTGTTATGTAGATTCTTCGAAGACCTAGATTGGCGTCTCTCAGTGTCGCTCCGTTTTAGCTTTCAGTTTTCGGTTATCGATGTTCAGAAGAATTTTCGTAGTTAGGCTTCTATACGTTGAGCAATAGTCAGCAACTATTTTCATTAGTACCTGACGTAATATTTGAGTACCACGGTGGGCAAATTTTATAGTTCTCTTAGGCAACTTACAGACAATTTAATTGAGAACAAGGACGTGACGTCTTGGGTAAACTGTTGTAAAATGCAGGAAAATTTGCAGATGGTCACGTCAAGTACTGAGAACCTGGTAACTGATACTGAACATAATGTAATACGCGTAAGTAGACGACGAGATTGGCTATAGTCTGACTGCAAGATCGACAGTCAATCAATCAAAAACAGTTAAGAGTAACTACATGGAGCTATAAAAGTGGGAAAAGCGCGAAAACCTAACCACGTGGAAGACAAATGCCGAAGAAAGGAAGTAGATTTTTAAATGTCACGTATGGTAAATTCTTCAATACTTTTCCTAAGTTTGTGCGTTTTACCAAGTTGGATTAACGGAACAGATAAAGAATAAAATCGTTACGCGCTGCTTTGTTCTACATGAGAACGTTAATGAAATGGTTCTTAAATTCCAGTGGGAGACTGTATAAGCATGCTACAAAAATTACGTGTATCCCAAAGAGCCTTACTCTGAAAAGTGCTAGAGTCCACATGCCGATAAGAGTCAAAGAAACTTACAAATCCCTCCAACACACTTCTCAGGCAGTGGCCACCAGGACAAAATTAGAGAAATTCATTCATTTAGAGCGGTAGGAAAACAGTCTCTCTTCCCACACACGATCCGCAAACGAACAAGGAAAAAAAAGAAAGGAGGGTGATGACTCTGGTACACCTAGTATCCTTCACTACAGACCATATTGTGACCTGTAAGAAAGTACGCGCATTGACTTCGACAAGTTCATTATATCGGAAACTGCTAGAGGAAACAGTCGCCATTACCAGGTACTATAAAATCAAGAATGAGATGAATATACAGTTAATTTTGTAACTACGTTTAATATTTTCAGGATGTCAGTCTGAATCTCAGCTCGTAACTATACACACAGAGGATACAAAAATCGTGGGATGTCTCATAACATCGTGTTGGACTTCCTTTCGCCCGGCGTAGTGCATCAGCTTGACATGGCATGGACTCGGAAAGTCGTTGGAATTCCCTTGCAGAAATATTGAGCCATGGTGCCTCTATAGTCGTCCATAATTGCGAAATGTTGCCGGTGCAGGATTTTGTGCACGAACTGACCTTTTGATGATATCCCATAAATGTTCGGTTGGATCCCTGTCGAGCGATATGGGTGGTCAAATCATTCTCACGAACTGTCCAGAATGTTCTTCAAACGAATCTCGAACAATTATGGTCCGGTGACTTGACATATTGTCATCCATAAAAATTCCATCGTCGTTTGGGAAAATGAAGTCCATGAATTTCCGCAAATGGTCTCCAAGAAACCGAACTAACCACTTCCAGTCAATTATCGGTACACTTGCACCACATGACCCAGTCCATTCCATGTAAATACAGCAAACACATTACGGAGCCACCACCAGCTCGCACAGTGCCTTCTTGGCAACTTAGGTCCAAGGCCCCATGGGGTGTGTGCCACATTCGAAGCCTACCAGCAGCTCTTACCAACTGAAATCTAGACTCACCTGTCCAGGCCACGGTTTTCCAGTACTCTAGGATCGAACAGATATGGCCACAAACCCAGGAGAGGCGCTGCAGGCGATGTCGTGTTATTAGCAAAGGCACTGGCGTTGATCCTCTGCTGCTATAGCCCATTAATGCAAAATTTCGCTACACTGTCCTGACGAAAACGTTCATCGTAGGTCTGACATTAATTTTTGCGGTTATTCTACGCAGCACTGCTTGTCTGTTAGCACTGACAACTCTACACAAACGTCGCTGTTCTCGGTCGTTAAGTGAAGGCCGTCGGCCACTCGCTGTCGGTGGTGAGAGGTAATGCCTGAAATTTCAAATTCTCGACACACTCTTGACACTGTGGATCTCAGAATATTGAATTCCCTAACGATTTCCGAAATGGAATGTCCTATGCGTCTAGCATCGACTGCCTTTCCGCGTCTTAAATACTTAGCTGACGGTGATGGCTTTATTCTCGAAGCGCATTGTAAGTGCTAAAGTAACGAACAAACAGTGACAGAACAGTTACGTTTGAAATTGAATCCGTAGCATAGTTGGTTTTCTGTAAATATGAAGAAAAATACTTGCGTTAGCGTTCAATCTCTTAAGCATGGTGATTGTTAAGTTGTTATTGCCCCATTGCTAATGCCCCATTTTCATAGTTTTTCATAGTAATCAGACATGACTCTTTCCATTTGACCCGTAACTTTACCTTCTCTACTCATGCGCACTAAGGCATCACTGATATCCCGACCTTCATACCTTCATACAATTCTTCAAGACATTCGTTCCACGGCTTTCCTTCCTTTTTCAGTTCTGGAGAGGATGTGATCATTGTCTCTACGATGCTGTTCCAATTTCCATTTATAAAAATTAGTGACGTGTCTGTTTGTAAGGATTTCTCGTAGGATTTCTTCGGTCTCTTAGCTTTAATGTTCATCATTTGCCATTCAGTATTTAGTGGTTAGCGAACCGTGAAGAGGACTGATTTGCGTCCAGTATGATAATCAGTCCAGTGGGTGTGCTACCCTTGGATGTCAATAATGGTTTCATTGCACCGCGATCGGCTTAAGTACAAATCATACGGTTAGCCTGCGAGTTTAGTCCGCCTCACTGTAGGCTGGTGATAAGGACGGCTGTGCGTGTGAGGAAGACGACTAAACATTTGGCTCGCAGCTGTTAGGCGATTAAGCGTTTAGTCTGATTACACTTCTGCTGTGCAGGAAGAGAGCTTACACAAGACGGCCGATGCACGAGAGATGTCAAGAGTAGACTGGCGTAGGCAAAGAAAGTTTCCAGCGAGCTAGAAATTCTACCAGCCTCAAAAATTTACACAATACGGAAGGATACGTTTCTGAAACACTACTGTTTCCAGGAAAGTACACGAAAGTGGAATTAATTACGTGAAGATGTTTGGAGCTGAAGGAATTGGAAACATTAGATTTGTGATGTTGCTGATAATGTTGAAAAATATGTGGACAAATAAAATAAGATATGAGAGGAAACAAAAACAGACTAGGAACGAGTTACGAAAATATTTCGGTAGAGAAATCGGGGGAATAGAGGGACATAACCCAACATTTTCGGAAATGGAAGGATCATTTGAGGTAAAAACTGTAGCGACAGAAGAAAAGATTCAAAAGTGAGTGTAATAGATGACCAATAATGAATAGTCTATGAAGTTTCGGGATTACAGCCGGACCATGTTGTCTTTTGCCACAATATTTCGGTTAGCAACCCTCTAGCCATCTTTAGATGAGTGTCCGCCACTAGAGTCTGCTAGATTTTTTTTTTCCTTTATCGTTATTTGATACCCCTGCCCCACGTGAGCAGGGGTGGACTGCGGAACCATTCACCGCTCTTCAGCCAAGAGTCTGTGTACAAATAAGACTTTAATTAATAAAAGATGGGGATAAAAGGTGGAGTTTACACATGAGAAGGGGAAACTATGGGAATTAAAATATACAAAAAGGGGTAGTTTCACGAGGCACATAAAATCCACATATAACTAAAATGACACTCGACGAAGACATAGCACATAAACACTGGTGGCACGAAGAGTACAATTAAAAACGGCGTTCACTGTAATAAGAGCCACGCGGGATGACACTGAACACGCACTGTACTTATGTTACATACAAGGCGAGCACCGAAACACGATGAAGTAACTGGATTAAAACTGGAAGGACTTGCCAAGAGATGGATGGGAGTGGATCAGAGACGAGGGAGAGAAAAAAAGAGGAGAGTGGTCAGTAGAGGAGGAGGGGCGGGGAGGGTCAGACAAGAGGATCTGGTAGCACACCAAGGGGCAGGAGGCAGGAAGGGTGGGGAGAGAGCAATCCAGGAGGAAGCGCAAGGACTGGGTAACGAGAAGTACAGGGAGGTAGAAGGGAGGAAAGAGCAGAGGAGGAGTGGAAGGAGAGGGAGCCCTAGGGAGCAGGGGTGGGGCGAGGAGGGTCAGAGTTGGAAGAAAGGATAAATATCAGGACAAAGCACATCATCTGGGATGGAGAGACGTTTCAGGTTTCTTTGGGAGAGGAGGTTGAGGGTGTGGAGATGGAGAGAGGATGGGACACTGGCAAAGATGTGGCAACAGGTGAGTAGTGGAGAGGAAAGGAGACACCAGAGGGTGAGGGGGATCGTGGTGGTGGTTGGTGTAGCGGATACGGATGTGTTCAAGGAGAAAGAAGAGATGTGGGAAGAGGATGAGTTCATAGAGAATCCTCGTGGGGGACAGTATATGGTTGCAGAAAGCAAGGCAGAGCGCATGGCATTCAAATATTTGGAAGGCTTTACAGAATTTAGGAGGGGCAGAGATCCAGGTGACGCTGATATAACAAAAGATTGGATAGTTCAAGGATTTGTAGGTGTGAAGGATGGTGGTAGGATGCATTCCCCATGACTGGCCAGATGGAGTTTCAGGAGGTGCAGTCTACTATGGGCTTTGCAATGGAAGGTAGAGATTGGTAGTTCAGGTGAGGTGACAGTCAAGGGTGAGGTCAAGATACTTCAAGGTGAGGGTAATTTGGATAGGACAGTCATAGTTGGTGATGTAGAAATCATGGAGCCAGAAGGAGTGGGTGGTACATCTTATAATGATTGCCTGGGTTTTGGAAGTATTGATCTGAAGGAGCCACTGGTTGCACCAAGTGGTAAACTGGTTTATAAGGGTTTGGAGACAGCACTGGGACTGTTGAAGGGTAGGATAGAGGGCAAGGAAGGCGATGTCATCAGCATATTGAAGGGGATGGACAGATGCAGTTGCTTTTGGCAAATCAGCAGTGAGCAGGAGATGTAGGATAGGAAAAAGGACAGAGCCCTGGGGCACACCTGCAGTAGGGTAGAAGGTATGGGAATTGGTATCATGAATGGTGACATAGGAAGAATGGTGAAATAGGAAGGAGGCAATGAGATGGACGAAGTTGATAGTAAGGACATTGGTCTGGATCTTGAAAAGGAGCTCGAAATGCTGCACATGGTCATAGGCATTCTGGAGGTCAATGGAAACGAAAATAGCAGAGTGATGGGAGTTAATTTGCAGGGAGAGGAGATGGGTAAGGTTAAGGAGCTGGTCGGTGGCAGAGAAGGGGGGCCAGAAACCACACTAGGTAAGAGGAAAGAAGTAGTCTTAGTTATGAATATGGCAGGAGAGGATGGCACTCCTTGAGGTGGCGGTAGATGATGCAGTCACGACCAGGGGCAGTGTTGCATTTGGTGTGGAGAATGAGTTTAATGTCTTGTGCTGTGATAGGAGTGTTAAATCTGAGGGCAGTAACTGGTGCAAGTACCAGAAGCTGGGAGCAAGCAGCAGGACAGTGCTATTGGTGCAGTCATGACACTGAGGAAGAGAGAGTAATCAAAGTGAGGGTCATCAGGTAAGGAGAAGACACTGGAGAGGTGGGAAGCAAAATGGTTAGCCTTTATGAGGTTGTCAGGGAAGGGGAAGTCATGGAGAAGTGGATGATGTGGGGCAGGATGGCTACTGTTAGGCACTGGAAAGTGGACCAGTACTTGGAGGAGTTGACAGGGTGAGTCACATTGAGTTGTGTGCATTTATGGCGCCAGTCCCAGCTTCTCTTTGCTGTCAGAATATTTCAAACACGTATTTTAATAGCCCTGGTCATGAGTGTGAAGGAAGGAACGGCAGTGCCAGTGGGATTCATGGAGAAGGAGTGTGGCCTGTAGAGGAAGCACAGGACAGTGGGGATGGGTTGGTCTAGTGGGAATGTGGGCTGCCACAGCGTCAGAGAGGGTCTTCTGTAGGAAGGATGAGGCATGGGTGATGTCATCAGGATGGTGGAAGGGGAGGGGGTGGCTTCCAACCTGGGTGCTGATGGATTTCCAGTAGGCATTCCTTGTCACCACAGTAGTCGTGAATGACCTTTTGAGGGCCGATAGGGTGTGGAGGTGGGGGAGGGCGAGGGACAACGGAGATGGTGAGGACTGGGAGTCCCACTGCCAGTGGGATGGAGGGCTTCTATGGTGAAATGCCAGAGGAGGTTGGTGGGAAGCAAGGATGACAATCAGGGGTGGTGTTACTTTTGAGTTGGATATGCTGACAGAGGGAAACAAGGTTGCAGTGGATGGTGGAAAGAAACTGATGTCACCACCAGATGGTGGCAGGGTCACAGCTAAGAATGTTAAGGTCTGTGGCAATCACATAGGTGGAGAAGCTGGGGTCAATATGGGAGAGAGGAAGTCATAGGGGTGGACATATATGGTTGCACAGGTGACGGTTAGGACGGGGAGAAAGACGCTGAGGATAAGGTGTTAAGTAGGATTATTGAGCAGGGGTAGTGGTTGGACAGGGATATGCTCAAGTTGGTCAATAGCGACCCCACCTTGCACTAAGGGGAGGGAATTATCAGTTTGGTGAAGAACATAGGTGCGGACAATGTGAAGTTGGGGAAGGTTTCATTGAGGAGGAAGGTTTCATTGAGGATGAAGGCGTCAACCTAGTGGTGGGCCTGGGTATGCACGGATAGGGGCTTCTTGGCGGGGAAGGAGCAAATATTCTGATAAAGGAGATGATAATGCCGTTGCACAATGATGGAGGGAGAAGAACGGGTAGGAGGCAGAGGAGAGGCTTAGATGAGAGTGTGTGGCGTTCGCTGGGTTATTCAGTGGTTTGGTATTTAGCTAATTTGTAAATGGAAATGAAAATATTATTTTATTACTTTAAGTAATTACTAAATAATTTTTCTCCCGGATAAGGATTTGATCAGGTTGCTAAAGAACTCCAAGTTAACGTCGTGTTAAAGTGTTGTCTGTAAGTTGTGTAAGTGTCACTAAATCACTGTTCGTACAACAGATTCTATACAATTATGGATTATGATGGAAACAGTTATCTTCAGCAAAATGATCATTGAAACCACCGAATATCAGCCGCGCACAACACTGACGTATGTTACCTGAAACAATATTCTTCGCAACTCGTGCGTAATTAATTTTGGCTCCATACATCAGCTAGATAAGTTTGTTATAACGATCGTGCTATGAGCACTGCTTTTAAAGAACCAATCTGATTCGAATCATTTTCATTAAAATGAGTTCGGAACCACCGGTGCGCATTTATTTTTACACATTTGTATTACGTTCGGCATTTATGTCTGCAGAGTAGCGTAATTTGAATTTGCCGCTGAGATAATTATTAAGATGGCGGCAGACAATTGATAGAGACTTTCTATTGTTAGAGCAAATAAGTAAATATTTGAAATGCGTATTAAACGTTATAAAATATACTTTCATATTGTGCACTATTTAGACTTCATCAAGCAAACATTTGATTTGTTTCTAAGGAAAACACAGACAAACACGCGATACAAATCGCTATCATCAATGGCTACGCTCGTTGCAGCGGAAAGAAATAATTAACACAGATAATGCTTACTGAGAGAGGACTTAAAGTTACAAATAATTATTCACTCATATTTATAATAATAATGAACTCTATTTTCAAGTAATAATTAACAAATAATTACAATTTCTTAACAGACCCCAGTTTGATAAGCGTCCGCAATCTACATAAGCCAACCAACAAAAGGTAAAAACAAAGGAAGACAAACGCAGATCATAAAAGCAATTTACAATTATCATTGCCTTTGTATGATACACAGGAGAGGACGAAGGTGTGCATGGTGGAGGTTGGGATGTGGGAATAGAGGTGGTGTCCACGTGGGGTGAGGGCGGTTTTTTGGTGGTGGGGCTGGACTAGGGTCAACACTAAGTCTTTTGGTTTTTTTTTTTTAAGGTACGAACGGCCAGGGAAGAAGGGTGAGGAATAGATTGGAGAGGGAGGTGGCGGGAGGCAGGTCCTGCAAGGAGTGTGGAGATGCCAACAAGTGGTGATCTCACTGAATCATCTGCAGTGGTGACCCGGTGGGCTATAACTCGGGTGGGTGAAGGAGATGCTGGGATTTAAGGACGACTGGGGAGAGGGAAACTCATTAGGGTGGGTAGCAGGGGGGCAAGCGGGAGTGGAAGTGGACAGATAAATGTGGGAATGCAGTATGAGGGATGAGATGGAGGGGAAGAAACAGTAATGAGGGGAGACTGGGTGTGAGGAAGGGGACTGGAGGAGATGCTCCCTGAAGTGATGGGGGGGGGGGGGGCAGGGGAAGGGGAGGTGTAGATGATGGTGGTGGTTTGAGTGTCCATGTTTAAATTGGCTACAGGCGAAAACGACAAATGTAGAGACGACATAGAGCAGGTGAGGACGATAACATAGATGAAGATGAGAAAACAGCATAGTGGCAGCATGGTGTAGGTGACAGCGATGGGCGAAGCCGGCGGCAGGTGCACGGCTGATGGCGGACATGGGAGACAGGCAACAGGCGGCCGAACCAGAAGCAGTGGGCGACGATGACCGTGGCGACGGCGACGTGGCGATGGCGGTGGAGGTGGCGGCGGAGGTGACCTACAAGATGGCGCAGAATAGGGCCATTGAGCTCCCAACCAGAGAATAGATACTGAGAGTAGCCCAGTCGACAAATTTTTCTGTGTGGAAGGAGGGATTCCAACCATCTGGATGAGTCTACAAATTTTTTTCTTTGTGATAGGTTGAGCTACAGGGTCACCAATGGTTCTCTGTCTTACTGTCATTGTGTAGGGGTAAAACTGTTCTGTCCTACGATGATGTCATTCCAATGACATCACTGAAGTGCACATTGAAGGTGTGGTGGTGGGACCTGAAGTACCAAAGCACCCTCCAACGTTGGAAGTTCAAGGAAGCAGGCAATAGGTAACACAGCTGCATAGGTACTGACAGTGGTGGTTGTATGATGGTCAACATATGTTGAGTAGTCGTATCAAGACTGACATTTCATTAGTAGCCATAACAGGGCTATCAAAGGTTTTCCCTGCCTGGGCTACACTTGGGGGCAAAATCGACGCTTTCGAAGCTCCCCCATTCGCCGTCTGCTGCCATCTGTCGTCGTCTGCTGCTGTCAGTCGCTGGCTGCTGTTGACCATCGCCGACTGCTGCTGTTCATCGCCCTCTGCTGCCACCCATCCGCCGCCGCCGCTGTCGCCGCCGCGCCATCTGCTGCTGCCATCTGTCAGTCCATCAGTCCATCTGCCACCACTGTCTCCCTCCAATCTTCATTCTCTTTCCCTACCTTAGTGCCACCTGTCGCCACAGTCCACCATGAATGCCTCCACCATGACAATGATTTACACACCATCTTCCCCTGCCCCCACCATTAAATCCTGGAGTGCCTCCTCTGGGCTCCCCCCCCCCCCCGTATTCTCCACCTCCTCTCCTCACAGTCTCCACCTCTTCGATCTCCTCACCTACCCTGTGTTCCCATCTGTATAGTGCCCTGCTCCTGCTCACCCTCCTGCTCCTGCTCCTGCCCCACTCCTGCTGCTACCAGCCATCAGGACGACTTTCCCTCACTCCCCAATCACCCTGCTACGACCACTCCTGCTTTCCCTGCCAGTGTCACCATTTGCCATACCACAGTCGCCATTGCAGAGCACCCACCCTCCTCCTCACATGAGGGGCCAGCCTCCTATGATTCCAACCCGACCCTCACCCCTCCTCCCAGGCCACCCTTGCCAAAAAGACCTCAAACATCTGGGTGCTGAACTCACCTCCACCTCCTAGCCCAAGAAACTACCACCCACCCCTCTTTCTTCTGATCCCCCCATGGGCACCACCCCTCATCCAGCATTGCCAGCCAACACCCTACATACATTCGTCCTTTCCAACCCTGACCCCAAATTCCTTTATGCCTGACCCTCACACTAGAAATCCATAAGTATATCTCCAGGGCTCCCATTGCTCATCATAACTCTGCAGAGACTCCATCCTTATCAAATCCCCCTCTCTCAACACTGAGCTCCTCTGGAAATTCCTCCAGATGCAAGCCCAAACCTAGTACCATTAACCATGAGCTTAGCGTTCCTCTTTGCCTCATTGAGCAGCCCATCCACTCCAGCAATTCCCTCCACCCATCCCCTACACCCAAAGACATAATCCGTTTCCTCATCATTGTCCCCCAGAGCATCCACCCCTTCCAATGCCCCCACACTCTCCTGCAGATCTCCCTTACCACCTGCTCCTTCTTCCATTTGATCACCTATGCCACGTACTCCCACAACCAGGCCAACTTCACCTTTGCCCACGTCAGCACCCTCATTTAAGTCTCTCTCCCCCTCCCTCCACTCCCCCCTCATCATAGCGCCCCAACAGTATCGTCTCCTATACCTAAACATTCGTTCCACCTGCCAACAAAGACCTCTTCACAGCACCAGGTCGACTCCATCATTAATGAAACCCTCCAATCTCACCATGTTGTCTACACCTCTCCCTACCTCCTTCACCACACTGACACTCATCTTCCTCTAGTGCTAGGTGGGGTCGCTATTGGCCACCTTAAGCATATCCCTGTCTGCCTGCTCAATGACCCTACTGAAAACCTCATCCTCAGCATCTTTTTTCCCTCCATCATCGTCACCTGTGCCACTATCTGTGTCTGTCTAGCAGCCTCTGTCCCCTAAAAATTCATGTCCAATGTTGATCACAACTTCCCCACCTATGTGACTGCTGCAGACTCCAGCATCCACAGCCACAGTCCTGCCACCCTTGTGGCATCAGTTCCTCACTACCCTCCAAGGTGACCTTGTCCCCCTCCCACAGCACACCCTTCCTTAAAGTAGCTCTACCCCCAATGTTGTCCTTGCTTCTCCCTACCTACTTGGTTGTATCGTAGCAGATGTCTTAGACACTCTTGGTATCGACCCCCTCATCAGCCCACCACCCACCTTCTGCCCTCCAAGCTGCTGCTTTTCCAAAGTTCGTCCATGACAACTGCCAGGCTGACTGGGATGCCTGCTGAGAATCCATTGCCTTCCTGGTCCAAAGCCACCTATTAACCCTTCAACATACCACTGAGATCTCCTGTGCCTCGTCCTTCCTCCAGAAAACCGTCACTGATACTGTGGAGGCCCATGTTCCTACCAGACTTTTGCACCCTTTCTGCCCAACTCTTCCTCCATAGGCCATCCTTCTCTACAAATCCTGCAGTCTCTACTGCTCGTTCCTCCACACCCATGACTGGGACATACTCTTTCACCATTGTGAATTGCAGCAACACATCGACAGCCTATTAATTGCAAAGAAAAGCTGGGACTTTCTTCGATCGTTACCCCCTCTCGATTTAATTGCTCACATGAAACTCATGCTCCCATTAAACTCATGCTCTGATACAAATGCAGCACTGTCCCTGGTCACGACAGTGTCACCTACCATCACGTCAAAGAATCCTACTCGACCTTCTTGGCTGTCCTTGCTACCTTGTATAACATCATTCTCTCCACTGGCTTTTACCAAGACTTGTGGAAGACTTCCCACGACCTGCTATTCCCTAAACCCAACAAACCCCCCTCTGACACCTCTTCCTATCATCCCATACGTCTCACCTCTGTGTTCTGTAAGGTCTTGAGTCCATACTCACCTGACTTGTTCATCACTGCCTCAGCCAGCACCACCTTCTTCCTCTTACCCAGTGTCATTTCCGGCTCTGCTTCTCTGCTGATGACTACAACTATTGTACTGCTACCTTTGTTCCCCTCGACCTCCAGAACGCCTATGAAGGTGTCTGACATCCCGAGCTCTTCTTTAAACTCCAGGATCCGAAGTCAATGTGTATGGTGTGTTATGTGCATATGTTATCATATTGCGAGTGTTATTTTGGGCTGACACCGCTTCTCGGTTCCACTTCCCACTTCTCGTTCAGTCTCCTTCCTGGAGACCTCTGGCCACACCGCCTCGTACAGACCTTCCATGTTCTAGGTGGGCTTCCTCTCTTCTTCACACTCGAGGAGCGGGGTCATGGATTTTCACCTGCCTCGAGATGACTGGGTGTTTGTGTTGTCCTCATCATTTCATCATCATCCAGGACAGTGGCGAAATTGGACTGAGCAAAGGTTGGGAAATTGTACGGGCGCTGATAACCACGCAGTTGAGCGCCCCACAAACCAAACATCATCATCATCATCATCACACTCGAGGAATCCATTTCAGAACTCGTTTTGGCCACCTATTGTCACCCATGTGTTCTAGACGGTCGAGCGACAGTAGCTGTTTTATTTTGTATTACCATTCTGCTCTTTACAGTACGCTGCGTCAGTCACATAACGTACAACATACAAGGAATAAACAGAACGAGGTCAGAGGACCTTTCATTCGTCAGCACCAGCTACCGTGACAACGCTGCATCACCGCATACATGTTCATAGGACCTTTTTTCCTCCTTTTCCAGACAGGAACCCATCGGTTTTATTAATGTTCACCCTATATATAGAATGGCCATAAAAAGTCTGAAAAGCTTGTAAGGGTGTTCCAGCGTAGGTTGTGCTGAGAGTTAACTGTTCAGAAAAAAATCGATACGTTGCGTCGTTTCGGAGCTAATTAGCATTGAAGTTAGCCAACCATGCTAATGCGCGCGCAAATTCAAGCGGACGGCCACAGACGATGTCACCAAAGGTGTTCTTCGCTTTGTTTCCTACAACCGAACAAGAGAGTGACACAGAGATTGGACATGAGACGGCAGCAAGCATCGAATCTGGGCAAAAGGCAGAGCAGTCTCGTACGCTGTCAGCTAAGCTGTGATAACAACTGACACTGATTGTATCTGGCCGCTTGAATTTGCGCGCGAGAAGTCCTGTTTGGGTAACTTCAACCTTAATTAATCCGGAAACGGCCCAGCGTATTGAATTTTTTTCTTTTGTCAAAACAATGTACCCTGCAATACCCGTACAAGCTCTTCAGACTGTTTCTGACCACGCTGCACATCACATTCCTCTGATCGGGTAGCGCACTGTCCGCAGATTGTGATGATCTAGTGGCTAGCGTTTTTTGCCTCTGGATCACGGGGTCCCGGCTTCGATTCCCGGCAGCGTCGGGGATTCTGTCCGCCTGGTGACTGGATGTTTGTGGTTTGCGTTGTGCTTACCATTTCATCATCATTCGGGAAAGAGGCAAGACTGGACAGTGTAAAGGTTGGGAGTTAATATGGGCTCTGATAACCACGCAGTCGAGCGTCCGACGAACCAAATACCATCATCATGCTAATGTAGCGCCGCGTGTTTATGTACTGTGGATACTTCTGTAGTACTGTTTTTTTTTATGTCCATGAGAGAGAGAGCCTACGCTTTTCGAATAGCAAAAAGGAGAGGAAAGCAGAAATCAACCGCCTTTCTTGTTAAACATGGATTATAAACATTTCTTCTGGCACCAGCATTCCAACTGGCTGAGTCGGGTGTAATATCGATGCTGTAGAGAGCAATAACGAAGCCTGCTACGGACCATGGTCGCGTTTAATTATTGCATAATGATATCTATTAAATTCTGAAACATTTTAATTTGTATCTTGAAGCATATTAGCAAGTAAAATGGTATATGAATGGCTTCACTGTTTATGTTCTTGGAGAGCTTAAGCTTTCTGGCCATCTAAACTAGGAAAAAAAGCTGCCTTATCAGCTAAATGCTTCCCTCTTTAAGTGACAAGAATACGAATGATGCCGACTTTCGTGTTTTTCATCAAGGGATAATTGCGAACGCCTCTTATCTATCCTATTAACGCTTACAATGGAACGTAGTCAAGTACGAGCATCTGCTACGGCGTTCCCTTTGTCCTCAGGGGACTCGCAGATCAGTGAACTGTGTGGCTGAGATGTCTAGGACAGGTCGTCACACTAAGCGTCTAGCCTGGGAACGCTAGACCACAAAAGCGGAATGAAGTGGCTAGGCCGCAGGAACGCTTCCCTGCTGGCTTCCGCTACCGTGGGAGGTCAGACGGCGGGGTCAGGCTGTGGTATGCGGACGGCGATCGGCGTTGCAACATGACTTCAGTTACGAGGAGCGCTCAATAAGTATTGCAAAATATTTTTTCTGAACTCAGGTTGGTTTTATTCCGGATTCCAGTACACCATATTATTCCCCACTCTTTTGTCTACCAAAGCCTATTTTTCAACATAATCTCCGTTCAATGCGATGTTCTTACGCTGTCTTACTGGGAGGGCTGTATGTCCCTCGTGGTACCTTACATTACATTAATACTTCTTCCATAGATCATGAATACCACATTTGGTAATGATGTGGAGCATGTCACTTTAACATAAGTTTTCTTTACACAATATAATTTTTTTTCAGTTACTACTACATGCCTAAAAATTCATGTATTGAGTAGAAGGGCTTGTCATTCAGAAATTCTTTTAATTTATTTTTGAATGATGGTTGACTGTCTCTCAGACTTTTAATGCTATTTGGCAAATGGCCGAAGATTTTTGTGGCAGCATAATTCACCCCTTTCTGTGTCAAAGTCAGATTGAACGTGGAATAGTGAAGATCATCCTTTTTTCTAGTTTGTTGCTGTGCATTTCGCTATTATTTTGGAATTGGGATGGGTTATTAATGACAAATTTCATAAGTGAATATATGTATTACGAAGGTACTGTGAATATACCGAGTTCCTTAAATAAATGTCTGCAAGGTGATATTTGGTGGGCTTCAGCTATTATTCTGATTACGCGCTTTTGTGCAATGAATACTTTTTCTCTTAATGATGAATTGCCCCAAAACATGATGCCATATGAAAGCAGTGAATGAAAACAGGCGTAGTAGGCTAATTTACTGATACGTTTATCACAAAAATTTGCAATAACTCTAATAGCACAAATAGCTGAATCTAACCGTTTCAACAGATCATCATTGTGTTTCTTCCAATTCAGTTTCTCATCAAAGCACACACTCAGAAATTTTGAAATACCTCTTACTGGTTTGATTCGGCTCGTCACGAATTCCTCTCCTGTGTCATCCTTTTCCTCTCAGGTTAACACGTGTAACATAGCACTCAGTTATTTGCTGGATGTATTCCTCTTCAGATTTTATCCTCTACAGCTCCCTTCAGTACCACGGAAGATATCTTAACACGTGACCTATCATCTTGATCCCCTCTTCTTGTCAGTCTTTTCCATATATTACTTTCCCAGCAGATTCTGAGGAGAATCATCTCATTCCTTACCTTATTAGACAACCTAATTTCCAACGTTCCTCAGTAGTAGCACATCTCAAGTGCTTGCCTTTTCCCACAGTCTATGTTACACTGCCCTACAACGCGGAGTTCCGAACGTACAATCCCAGAAATTTCTTTCTGCAATTAAGCCCTATGTATACTAGCAAACTTCTCTTGGCCAGGAATGCCCTTTTTTCAAGTGATAGTCCGTTTTTTATGTCCTCATGGGTTATTTTGATGCCCAGGTAGCAGAATTCCTTTACTTCATCTACTTCGTGATCACCAGTCCTGCTATTAAGATTGTCGCTGTTCTCATTTCTGCAACTTCTCATTACTTTCAGCTTTCTTCAGTTTACTCTCACTATGCACTCTGCACTCATTGGAACTACTCTCTTCAACAGAAACTGTGTGTCTCCTTCACTTTTACTGAGGATAGCAATGTCATCAGCGAATCTTATCATTGATATCCTTTCACTTTGAATTTAATCCCACTCTTCAACCTTTTTTTATTTTCGTCATTGTTTCTTCGATGTAGAGATTGAACAGTGGGAGGCCAAAGACTACATACCTTTCTCAAAGCCTTCTTCAACCGATCATTTCGTTCTTGCTCTCTACTACTATTGTTCCTTCTTGGTTCTTGTACATATTGTACATTACGCGTCTTTCCGTATGGCTTACTCCTAATTTTCTCGGAATTTCGAACATCTTGCACCATTTTACATAATCGAACGCTTTTCTAACTTTTGCTAGAATGTTTCTTCCATTATCAGGTGCAACGTCAGAACTGCCTCTTTGGTGCCTTTATATTTCCTAAAGCCAAACTGATCGTCATCTCACAGGTCCTCAACTTTCTTTTCCATTCTTCGGTATGTTATTTTTGTTAGCAACTTGGATGAATGAGCTATTAAGCTGATTTTGCAAAAATTCTCACACTTATTGGCTGTTACTATCCTCTGAATTGTGAGAATGATGTTTTTCCGAAAGTTTGATAGTATTTCGCCCGTCTCATGCACTCTACACATCAATCTGAACAGTTTTTTGTTGCCACTTCCCCCAGTGACTTCAGAAATTCTGATGGAATGTCATCTATCCTTCCTGCTTTATTTGTTCTTAAGCCTTCCAAAACTCTTTTAAATTCTGATTCTAATACTGGATCCCCTATCTCTTCCCTGTCGACTCCTGTTTCTTCTTCTGTCATGTCGTCAGACAAGTTCTTCCCCTCATAACGCCTCCTGTCTATCTGCTCTCTCCTCTACATTTAAGTGTAACTCCCTTTACACACAATCAAGGTTGATTTGACTTTTCCTGTATGCTGAGTGAGTCTTTCCGACTATCATTTCTTTTTCGATTTCTTTACATTTACCATGCAGTCATTTTGCCTTAGCTTCCGTGCACTTCCTATTTATCTCATTCCTAAGTGAGTTGTATTTCCGTATTCCCGAATTTCACTGAAAATTTTTCTACTTTCTTCTTTCGTCGGCCAACTGATGTATTTTTTTCTGTTACCCATGGTTTCTTCGCAGTTACCTTCCTGGTGCCTGTGTTTGTTTCTCCAATTCCTGTGATTGCTGTTTTTAGAGATGTACCTTCCTCTTCAGCTGAACTACCTACAAAAGTATTCATTATCGCAGTATCTAGAGCCTCAGAGAACTTCAAGCGTGTCTCTTCATTCCTTAGAATTCCCGTATCCCACTTCTACGCGCACTGGTTCTTCCCAACCACTGTCTTAAACTTCAGCCTACCCTTCATTATTTCTAAATCGAGAACTGAGAGTACATCTTATATCTGATTCTGGATACGCCTTAGAATCCAATATCTGATTTAGGAATACCGGATGAGTATGATGTAACCTATCCGGAATCGTCCCGTTTCCCTCAGCCTTTTCCAGTTGTACCTACTCCTCTTGTGATTCAAGAGAGTAATCGCTATTACTAGTGTAATATCTCTTTATATTCGATGAATTATTCTGATACAATTCTACCCTTTAATGACGTTTACTAATTTTCTATCTTCATACTCGCAGAATCCATGCGAAAAGTAGCTCATACAATAGCTATGCCATGAGCGCATAAGTATTCTTTGAAGTACTCTCTCTGGTGGTTGTTAGAAAAAAAAGAAAGGGAGCTTCCGGGATTGTCTTCGTGCCGATTAGCCTGAGCTTGGTTTGGAAGAACTGTAAACTGATTATTGAGATTTATAACAGAAGATAACTGATACGAACTGTACGATGAAAAAGGAAATATATATATAGATTGCTCCTTCATACAAAGGTGTGTATTTTACAACTGAGAGTTAATGATATTTATCGATTTATTGCGTAGTTGTTAATCAGAAGGGACTTCCGAAAGACTGGATACGAACCTGCATTTAATAATCCAAGAGCTCCATTACTTCTTCGGAAGGTTAAACTTCATCAAAGCCAAATATCCGCTTGATCTGAGGTTTCCCGACTGATTATACAACGCTCCCAAAATTACGAGGTATTTTATTTGCACAGATTAGCAGACTGCCGCAAAGCACGAGCCTGCAGAGAAGAAGAATCATCGCCTGATTTCATTCTAACAAGTAAAATTTCAGAATCATTTTGAGTGACTGAGCTATGACTGTGTTTCCTATCATGAATGATTGATTGCTCGAACGAATTGAGAGCTACAGAATTACGTAGATAGATAGGAGGAAAAATTACACTAGCTAAAATTTATACTGCAGAACTCAATTAGCCTTTCTTCTCTCTCATTCGTTGTTAGAAGCCCATTATACTGGGTTTTGCAATAGTGAAAACACGTGATATTTAATTGTTAATACATACAAATCTGCGTTAGTGATAAATGGGTGTTTCGTTATGTATCCTTTCGAACTTTTACCTGATAATTGTGTGATGTCACCGCCAGACACCACACTTGCTAGGTGGTAGCCTTTAAATCGGCCGCGGTCCGCTAGTATACGAAGGACCCGCGTGTCGCCACTGTCAGTGATTGCAGACCGAGCGCCGCCACACGGCAGGTCTAGAGAGACTTCGTAGCACTCGCCCCAGTTGTACAGCCGACTTTGCTAGCGAAGCTACACTGGCAAATACGCTCTCATTTGCCGAGACGATAGTTAGCATAGCCCGCAGCTACGTCATTTGCTACGACCTAGTAAGGCGCCATTCACATTTGTTATTTATCTATGGATGCCTGTACCGTCAGACCGATGTTCACCAATTATGAATTAAAGTTAAGTATTCCAGAAGCTATGTACTATTTTTGGCTACTATAATTCCTTGTCATTTTCCAGACCTCACGCCAGCCTGCGTGAGCTTAAACGCGTGCCTTTCGGCTACCTGTCCTAGTGGATTGGCTGTCGGGTCAGTCCACTACAAATTGTACTGCGTCTCGCCTCATTCAGCTCCTCAAGCCGAAGTGGGTGAGTTAAACATCTCAACTGAAATCGTTGTAAAACGGAGAAGGCACGTTTCCGAACATGGATTCCAATTCAAAATATTATGTACTCGCTCCCCTCTACAAGTCCTAGAAGTTTCGAACGGGAATTTTCGAACACGCTTTATCTACACACATCTAAAAGAGTTTTGCATCACCCCGGTTCCCATAACTCCTGAAGATAGACGTTGACTGTGGATATTGTATCACAGTGACACTACCTTTGACTGTTCAGATATGTCACTAAACGTGCTCATAGATGTAAACAATCATGCATGAGCAGCGCCTAACAGACGGAGGGGGTCCGACAGTAGATCAGTTCCAGTCATTCCACCAGGAAGGAGGTACACGACTCGTATTGTCTGTTGTTCAATCATGCCTAGACGGTCAATACCGCGTTTCTATCGCGTCCGCATTGTTACTGTGTGACAGGAAGGGCCCTCATCAAGGGAAGTGTCCAGGTGTCACGGAGTGAACCAAAGCGATGTTTTTCAGATATGGAGGAGATAGACAGAACCTGTCGATGACATGCCTCGCTCAGGCCGCCCAAGGGATACTACAGCAGTGAATGACCGCTACCTACGGATTATGTCTCGGAGGAATCCTGACAGCAACGCCACCATGTTGAATAATGTTTTTCGTGCAGCCACAGGACGTCGTGTTACGACTCAAACCGTGCGCAGTAGGCTGCATGACGCGCAACTTCACTCCCGACGAGGCGAGGTCCACCAAACATCCATGCAGCGCGGTGCAGATGGGTCCAACAACATGCCGAATGGACCGCTGAGGATTGGCATCACGTTCTCTTCACCGATGAGTGTCGCTTATGCTTTCAAACAGACAATCGTCGGAGATGTGTGCGGCAACAACTCGGTCAGGCTGAACCCCTTAGACACACCGTCCAGCGAGTGCAGCAAGTTGGAGGTTCCCTGCTGTTTTGGGGTGGCATTATGTGAGGCTGACTTAAGCCGCTGGTGGTCATGGAAGCTGGCGTAACTGCTGTGCGATACGTAAATTCCATCCTCCGACCGATAGCACAACCATATCGGCAGCATATTAGCGAGGCATTCGTCTTCATGGACGACAATTCGCGCCCCCATCGTGCACACCTTGTGAATGACTTCCTTTAGGATAACGATATCTCTCAACTAGAGTGGCCATCATGTTCTCCAGTCATGAACCCTCTCGAACATGCCTGGGATAGATTGAAAAGAGCTGTTTATAGACGACGTTACCAACCAACTGCTCTGAGAGATCTACGCCGAATGGCCGTTGAGGAGTGCGACAATCTGGACCAACAGTGCCTTGATGAACTTGTGGATAGTATGCCACAACGAATACTGGCATTCATCAGTGAAGGAGGACGTGCTACTGGTTATTAGAGCTACCGGTGTGTGCAGCAATCTGGGCCACCACCTCTGAAGGTCTCGCAGTATGGTGGTACAACATGCAATGTAGAACGTTACGATGTGGTTATTCAGTCTTTTTATCTTGGTCATCTCCCACCTGGCGGTTCACTCCCAGAGATTCGAATGGCCTACTATTCCGGAGTCTTTTGGTATTTCAGAGATCATCATTACATTTCTCAATTACAGGCCACGTGTCCTATGGATACACATAATGTGTCTTTAATGCAGTAGTTTACATTGCCTTCTGCATCGTCGCGCTGTTGTTCATTGCTGATTCTTTCGCCTTTTAGGGCCAGTTTCCCACTCCAAGGGCGAGGGAGTGCCCTTAACCTCTCTCCGCTTCTCCGCCCTCTTTCAGAAGGCCATTGGCAGTACGAGGGTGACTTCTTATGTCGGATGTCTTCGACCGCCATTGCTGACGACTTTTATTCGAGATTTAAGCAGTGGCGGCTTTCGAACCCAGGACATTTTAATTACTAGTCAAAGACGCTACCCTAGACATTCGTTTCTCCACGGATCATGTCCATACGAGGCCCACATAAATATAATCAAGGAACAGCCGAGTAACTGATGCTTGATCATCCTTTGTACAGAAGTAAAAAGAGCTACGGAGACGAGAACAGCGGTTCCGAAAACTGAGCAGAAAGTGAATGATCTCTGGCGGCAGCTCCGCAATTACGCGCAGGTTCAGTTCACCGGATTAGCCTACATGAATTGCTTCTGTAGTCGTGTCCAATCCAGTGGCTCCACATGCGGAAGATGTATTTCCGTGCTTTCCGGCTGGCTGTTCCAGTCGCTCCTAGGCAGAAACACAGCATTTTTTGTCCACATTTTCATTACAAATTTCACTGTGAGGGCAACTTCCGCAGTTTGACAAATCATTTGTAGGAACGCCGACCATTGGCCCCCCTTTAACATCGGTGAAGCATAGTTATGTATCACGCACTGTTTATCAGTCGCAAACTTTCCATCACCACATCTGTTGAGCTTTGCATATAGGAGAGCATTTTTTTTTCAAACGAACATTATTACTGTGAAAATAACATTGTAAGTAACATCATTCCTCTGCATTCTTGTCCTGTCTCCAAACACTTCCTGCACCGCTTCCACAAATTTGTAATCCAGTGGAAACTTGGATTCACTCAGGTGCTCGTTCGACGGACCCAAAAAGGTGAAAATCACTTGGAGCTTTGTTATAACCGTGTAGTTGGTGCTCCAGCAACTCCAAATCAAGATTTTAACTTCACTGGTTTCTTGTTTCAGTTGTATAAAGGCAAGACATAACCTGAAGGAAACTAATCTTTGTGTGCTCTTCTCACTCGTCGCTGTTTTGCTTTTGGGTTTTAGATCTGGCAGTAACTCACAGCTATTTCCACTGTTCACTGTGTGACTTTTAGATTCTAATGAATCTGCAGTTAGTCTTTCATATCCTAAAACGCTGTCGTTAGCAACTCGCAGATGTTGTTTTTTGAATTTTTCAGCAGTAGGCTACGCGCCGATCCAGTTTTCTGTTCTAGATCAGGGGGGCGGAAGGGGGGAGGGGGATTTGACAGCAGTTTTTCACCGTCTCTCTCACTCCCCCCCCCCCCCCCCAAACACAGTTTGGCATAACCTACACAGTGTCACAGATGGCGAAGATTTTAATAATTATAACTACAATCAGAACAATTTCTTACATCAGTGGTTTATTAAGTGGTTTTTGCTTTCTGTGATATGTGGTCATAACCCCTCTAATCCCCTCCCACCCCCTCCCTCCCCCATTTGGATCTGTGCCTGCTGTAGGTGAAGATAGAAGTATCCAGACTATGCTCTGTGCGTCATCACGAATCATTGATTTAGCTGGTCGGTCTGCCTGTCAGTGTTCGAAATGGACGGCCTACTTGAACTTTCAAATCGATCTGTAGATTCGTAAATTCAGACAGCTGTCAGCACACTACAGCTGCATTCTGCGAATGACCTCCGCAAGCTTAGTTACTTCAGATGAAAGAAAACGAATCATTCCCTTCATTTCCTCCTTGATTCGTACGACAGCAGTGTATTCATAATAAAATGCTCTGAAATCACTACGGTGAGATCTATACAGGGTGAGCGCAAAAGAATGTTGCACTTCAAAAATTCATAGTAACGAAATGGTACAACTTATAGACCTCAAACCTTAACCTCTTAATAGAACACCTCTCGAAGTTTTTATTACATATGGGTACCAGAGAGTGCTCCTGTAAAAATGGCACCTGCGCCTCACGAGAGGAGCTGGTTGCCCTTCCATTACAAAAAGGGAGTCGGTAGCTATTGTGCAATGAGCATTTCTCACACCCTTTCTCCAGGAGCCATCTAGAAAAGTCTCCATTTATGCCTGGTACAAACAGTTTTAAAAGGACTACACTTCCAAAGACAAAAGTCCTGATCGAACTCTTGTGTCGGATCAAAACATTGATCGCATTCGAGCAGCATTGCAGTGAAGCCAACATTAATCAACACGTCTAACAAGTGGTGAGTTTCGCATCCCACTAACACCAGTTTTCAAAATCCTGCTTAAACGCTAGCGCACGAAGCCGTACAGGCTGGTTTTGGTCCAGGCATTAATTGCACAATATGACTTCTCCACCGAGATGTTGCCAAGGATGGACTACCATAAAGACATTTCAAGGAGGTTAATTTTTAGTGACGAAGCAACATGTCAGACGAAAATGGTCTGAAAAAAGGTAATGAAAAGGTAATCGGCACAATGTTCGATACAAACGTTGTTGAGGAAGAGGATTTAATGCGCCTTATTTGTCATAGAGAAAACCATCACAGGCATTTGCTGCCTCACCTCGACATGCTCTCTTCGTGGCTTCTGCCTCAACAGAATGAAAACTCTTAACAACTTTACCTTGCAGCAACATGGCGCACTGCTCTCTTTCACTTGGCTCTACGGGAACATCTAAACACACATCTTCCTGGACAATGGCTCAACGACATCTGGTGCAGGCGGCCAGCACGATTATCAGACTTAACTCCTAGTGATTTTTATATGGTTATGTGCTGCAGCGGGGTTCCGGAATTTCTAAAGGATTTTTTTTTTTAAACTCAATGGAACAAGGGGGCACCGTAGATTTAAAACAATACACGTGTATGAAATCGCAACGTAACTATTATTTGCCACTGCGCGGGGACTAGTGAACGTGACAAGGGGTGCAAGGGGCGACCAACGTGATGCTGCGGGCACGGGCATGGGTCAGGGTAGTGTGTGTGTGTGTGTGTGTGTGTGTGTGTGTGTGTGTGTGTGTGTGCGTACGCAGGTGCGTGGGTGCGTGTGCGTACAGTATACCGAAGGTAAGTTGAGCTTTGTTACGAAGTTGTTGAAATGGCTCTGAGCACTATGGGACTTAACTTCTAAGGTCATCAGTCCCCTAGAACTTAGAACTACTTAAACCTAACTAACCTAAGGACATCACACACATCCATGCCCGAGGCAGGATTCGAACCTGCGACCGTAGCGGCCACGCGATTCCAGACTGTAGCGCCTTTAACCGCTTGGCCACCCCGGCCGGCTTACGAAGTTGTGTTCGGTACATATTGATAACTTTTGTGTCGACTGTCTTTTGTTCACGATTTCCAGCAGCCTCAGAGATCTACAGTATGAGCAAGATAAGTTAAGCTTCGTTACGTAGTTGTGATCGGTACGTATAGTCTTTTGTGAATGACTGCCAGCAACCTCAGTAATTTAGTAGCATGGCGACGTCTCGTGTTGCGTGCGTCAACGTCACATTGTGTTTCGTTTTCCCTAACTCTTCGGGAAGGCGGAATTGATGCATGAGCGTGATGGACCAGAAATATCTTCGTCATTATTCATCACTGAATGATCCATTAATTAAGACTGGAAACATGTCCAACAAGCAGCTACAGTGTAACTATTCGAACGTTGCGTCTGGCAGCTGTTGAAAATATGGCGTCACAATCACGAAGAATACTGACATGTGCCAATATGTATCGAGCAGAACTAGGGAGCAAAGTAACAGTACTGCGGGTACAGACGGTAGCGCCTGTTGAGTATATAAAATCTTTTGATTTTATTATTTTGATTTTAGAAAACTATGTTTAAAAATTTTTCAGGAATCAAAACTTGTCATTTTTATGGTTGGGGGGGGGGGGGGGAGTTGTATGGCCTACAATTTTAGAAACTAAGCATCTTGTTGCACAAGATTTGGGAAGAGTATGAATATCGTCTCGACGTTTGCTATGTGACTCGCGGAGCACATATCGAGTTCATGTAGCCTGTAAAGAAGATTTCCACAGGTATTCTACATTGACGGAAAAAAATCACAACAGCAAAAATTAATTATTGTAGAGCAACGAAATTTCGGAAATGCATTTGTCTAGATAACATACTTACGTGATTAACATTGCAAGATCACAGGTTAATGTAAGCGCTAGATGAGCCATTGCGAATGTGGAATTCTGGTACATTAACAACTGGTGCAACCACCCCTATTGTTCAATCTGTACATCGAAGAAGCAATTATGGAAATAAAAGAAAGGTTCCGTGGTATTAAAATTCGAGGTGAAAGGATATCAGTGATAAGATTCGCTGCAGACATTGCTCTTCTCAATGACAGAGAAAAAGAATTACATAATCTGCTGAACATAATGAACAGCCTAATGAGTACAGAGTATGGACTGAGAGTAAATCGAAGAACGGCGAAGGTAATGAGAAGTAACAGAAATGAGAGCAGCCAGAAACTTAACACCAGGATTGATGGTCACAAAATAGATGAAATTAAGACATGCTGCTATCTAGGCAGTAAAATAACGCATGAAGGACGGAGCGAGAAGAACATTAAAAACAGACTAGTATTGGCAAAAAGGGCACTCCTGCCCAAGAGAAGTCCACTAGTATCAAGCAAAGGACATAATCTGAGGAAAAAATTTCTACAATATACGTTTGGGACACAGCATTGTACGGTAGTGAAACATGGACGGTGGGAAAGTCCCCCTGGAATGCTGCTCATGAATGGCAGCGCAACAGATCGAATCACAAGACTGGAGTAGTGTGCGTGGGATAACCATGAAAGTGCTCCTCCTGTCATGTGAAATCGCACCCAGACCGTACTTCCAGGGGTGGGCGCAGTGTGTTAGGCACGCAGACAGTTGGCTACAAGTCCTCAACTGACCTCCATTTAATCAATACAAATTTTCATCAGAAAACACAACACCTCCACTTTGTCCTCCTATGAGCTCTCACTTGACACTACTGTTCTCGCAAATAGAGGTGGTTTGGGGTCAGTGGAACGCACGCTACGGGGTCTGTCTCGGAGCTATTCTTGAAGTAACCGATTTGTAACAGTTTTGTGTGTCACTGTAGTACCAATTGCTGCTGAAATTGTCGCAACAGATGCAGAACGATGCCCCAGAGCCATACGCCGAAACGATTGTCTTCCGTCTCGGTAGTGCCACGTCACCGTACGGAGTTTGATTTTATTGTGACCTTACATTCTCGTGACCACCGCTGCCAGTAACCATGTACAGTGGCTACATACCTACCAAGTCTTTCCGCAGTATTGCAGAAGGAACATGCAACTCGTCGTAACCGTATTACACGACTTCGTTCAAACTAAACAATATGTTGTTAAAGGCGTCTTTGTGCACCTTAGAGGCATCCTTGACTATCATCAACTCTTCAAGTCCCATCACAAAGGTAACTAACGCTGACGACCGTCACAGTGTGTATTTGAAGCAAAGCGGAATTGCAGTCTGATAGGGGCGCTACTAGCGCTACTCTTATGCGACCGGCGCGAAATTTGAACAAACATCACCTTTCAAATGTAGAAACACGCCTACCAACTTTATGTCGCAGAGCTCCTTCTTGGCGTTGCGATTTTTTTTCTGTCAGTGTACTAACAGGATAAGTTGTAATATTTATTTTGTATGAATTTTTTGAAACTGCTAAGTTCAGTATTGCTCACCCTGTACACTGAACCAACACAGTTAACGCCCAAGACCAACAGTGAGATAAGAGAATGTCACTATTGAAGCAGTCCTCTCAACCTAAGGAGCAGAAAAAATGCCTACATTTATTGACTTGCCGGCGCGTAACTACACTACTGGCCATTAAAATTGCTACACCACGAAGATGACGTGCTACAGACGTGAAATTTAACCGACAGGAAGAAGATGCTGTGATATGCAAATGATTAGCTTTTCAGAGCATTCACACAAGGTTGGCGCCGGTGACGACACCTACAACGTGCTGACATGAGGAAAGTTTCCAACCGATTTCTCATACACAATCAGCAGTTGACCGGCGTTGCCTGGTGAAACGTTGTTGTGATGCCTCGTGTAAGGAGGAGAAATGCGTACCATCACGTTTCCGACTTTGGTAAAGATCGGATTGTAGCCTATCGCGATTAAGGTTTATCGTATCGCGACATTGCTGCTCGCGTTGGTCGAGATCCAATGACTGTTGGCAGAATATGGAATCGGTGGGTTCAGGAGGGTAATACGGAACGCCGTGCTGGATCCCAACGGCCTGGTATCACTAGCAGTCGAGATGACAGGTATCTTATCCGCATGGCTGTAAGGGATCGTACAGCCACGTCTCGATCTCTGAGTCAACAGATGGGGACGTCTGCAAGACAACCATCTAAACGAACAGTTCGACGACGTTTGCAGCAGCATGGACTATCAGCTCGGAGACCATGGGTGCGGTTACCCTTGACGCTGCATCACAGGCAGCAGTGCCTGCGGTGGAGTACTCAACGACGAACCTGGGTGCACGAATGGCAAAACGTCATTTTTTTCGGATGAATCCAGGTTCTGTTTACAGCATCATGATGGTAACATCCGTGTTTGGCGACATCGAGGTGAACGCACATTGGAAGCGTGTATTCGTCATCGCCATACTGGCGTATCACCCGGCGTGGTGTTATGGGGTGACATTGGTTACACGTCTCGGTCACCTCTTGTTCGCATTGACTTCACTTTGAACAGTGGACGTTACATTTCAGATGTGTTACGAGCCGTGGCTGTACACTTCATTCGATCCCTGCGAAACCGTACATTTCCGCAGGATAATGCACGACCGCATGTTGCAGGTCCTGTACGGGCGTTTCTGGATACAGAAAATGTTCGACTGCTGCCCTGGCCTGCACATTCTCCAGATCTCTCATCAATTGAAAACGTCTTGTCAGTGGTGGCCGAGCGACTGGCTCGTCACAATACGTCAGTCACGACTCTTGATGAACTGTGGTATCGTGTTGAAGCTGCATCTGCAGCTGTACGTGTACACGCCATCCAAGCTCTGACTCAACGCCCAGACGTATCAAGGCTGTTATTACGGTCGGAGGTGGTTGTTCTGGGTACTGATATCTCAGGATCTATGCTCCCAAATTGCGTGAGAATGTAATCACATGTCAGTTCTAGCATAATATATTTGTCCAATGAATACCCATTTATCATCTGCATTTCTTCTTGGTGTAGCAATTTTAGTGGCCAGTAGTGCAGTTCGGTCATCTTCGCTAACAGCAGTGCAGCTGATACTGGGGACGAGTCGCTCATCTGGCCTTAGCGACCGCTGGAGGACTGCGCCTCCTGCAAGGTTGGCGCTGCGGCGTCGATGAGGCGTGGGCGGAAGCGGCTGTCAGCTGATTGCTCGCGGCGAGGCAGCGTCTCAAGCGGCGAGAGGTTGCGCGCCCTGGCCGCAGCACAGCACAGCCGAGCACGGCACGGCGCGTAGCAGCGCGGCAGGGCGCTGGGCAGGGCAGGGCAGCCAGCGCCGCATTCCTGGAAGGCAGGCCAGGCCGCTGCTCCCCAGGCCGTTCACCCGGAGCCTCCTACTGCTACTGCTACTCCTACTCCCGCCGCTCGCTACTCCCGCTGCTGGCCTGGCGCGAGCACGTGGCACTCACAGCTCCTCATCTCAGCTCACCTTCGCTATCGTTACGGCTGCAGCGAGAGGCGAGAATACGCGAGAGCCTTTTTGAAGGACATCATCTTTACGCCAGTGACTGTTATAAGTTTATTTTACACACTATTGCAATTTCGGCCTTAGGTCATCATAAAGTGATATTAAAGAACCTTCAACATCGCAGCGCGTCAGCAATCGTTGGTTAATATATTAAAAGACTAGAAACCCGCCTCGATTGCGAAAAAAGCACCTAGTGTTAACCTAGGTTTCGGCGTAGATAACTACACCTTCTTCAGAACAATAAAACCCACAAGTGCGTAAGAAGACTTTTGTCAATGATTAAAAGAACACCATAGCTATACATTTATAAACGAAAAGAAGGAAAACACAAACAGTACACACGTACAAAGTCAAAACCACTACTTAACTTAATGGTGTACGCTCCACCTCACACCGGCCTATGTTCGATGGGCCATGACCCGCTGGTCTTCTTAAGCACTTGTGGGTTTTATTGTTCTGAAGAAGGCGTAGTTATCTACGCCAAAACCTAGGTTAACACTAGGTGCTTTTTTCGCAATCGAGGCGGGTTTCTAGTTTTTTAATAAAGTGATATTACGGCTTTAAGCCATGTCAACGTAATCTTAACTGACACATTTACATGTCGTTGTCAATCCTGTTAAATACATTCGTGTCGTTACACAGTGTGAGCACACGTATGCCAAACATCTTAAAACAGCATAATCTCTAAGTGCACATGCATATAAATGTGTCAACTTACATTACGTTGACATGGCTTTAAGCCGTAATATCACTTTATAATGGTTTAAAGCCGAAATTGCAATACTGTGTAATAAAAACTTATAACAGTCACTGGCGCAAAGATGATGACCTTCAAAAAGTTTTTTATGACAGTGAATCCCAGATACAGTAAGTGTACGCGAGAGTCCTTACTCTTTCTCAGCGATGCCTTTTATTGAACTCAATAGGCCTTCTTCCTTCAATTCAACTCTTCATGTTCCGCGTGTTGTTGTTATTGTTGTGCTCTTCAGTCCAAAGACTGGTTTATGAAACTCGCCACGTTAATCTATCCTGTGTACGTTTTTTCATCTCTGCATAAGCGCATGTAACTGCTGATTTTAATGATGAAAGTACCAGAAAATCAGCTTACTTTGCATGCATCCAGACGTTGACGTAACATGAAATAACGTTCTGGGGCACGTACATACACAGACACAAAGTTTTTGTTGCACAGTAATTTGCTGTATGTATGTCATCCGATGTCCATTCTCAAACTTTATGTAGAACTCTGTGTAAAAAAACCGGGAAAATGCGAGTAGAATGGCGTTCTGAGGAGTCTACACAAACTCATTTATGTGTATAGACGTTTCGTCTATAGCTTTCGATGAGTGAGTTTGCGAGTATCAAAATATGTGATATAAATTGCCGCATCTTTTTATTGCACTGATTTAGACGCGCAATCTTTTTACACCTCCGAGGGACTGTAGACCACATATTTGACAAATTTCAACGTGATGCCTCTACCTGTTTCTGGAAAAAAGGGTTTTAAAGGACCAAAAGACAGAGACATGGACAACATATGGCAGAAAAATAGTTTTGTGTGATATAAAAACAAAGTTACAAAGTTACAGATACCGTTTTTTTTAAATTTATTTTAGTTCCTTATTCTCTGATTTCTTGATTCTAGGTCAACGTGAAGTACTCTACTGATATTCGTGAGTGAATTCGCGAGTATCAAAATATGTGATTTAAATGACAGTGTCTATTGATTTCATTGACTTAGGAGCTTAAATATTTTACACAACCTAGGAACCGTGGTCCATAATATTTGACACAAATTTAACTTTGTAGCTCTATGCATTCCCGCGAAAAAAGGGGTCTCAGCAGACCAACAGAAGAGCGGACAATAAAACGATCCTCTAAGATTTCCGGTTTTAGTGATCGAGGTAACGGAATCCTAAAAAATGAGACGTACTAACAACATCCTCGCAGTACATTTATCCTGATATGATGTTTGTTATGAAACATCAGGCATTGTTTGTAAGTAACAGTAGCGCTCATAAATATAATAGTAACAGAAACAAAACAATTGCCTCCAGTGTCCATAACTAAAATTTAGTCTTGCACAGAAAGGAGTAAAGCATGCAGCCACACGATTTTTATCTCTCATGAACTTTCAAATCAGTTGCAGTTCTTCGCAGAGTGAAAATCCATTCTGTAAAAATCCCTCAGGCTGTGGTTAAACCATGTCTTCGCAATGTTTTTCTTCAAGCAGTGCTAGTCTCTCCGAGTATGAAGGAGAACTTTTTCGAAATTTGGACTGTAGGAGATAACGTATTGGCGGAATTAAGGTATGATAACGGGCCGTGAGTCGTGCTTCGATAGTTCAGCAGCTAGAGCACGTGCCCGCCAAAGGCAAAGGTCCCAAGTTTGAATCTCGGTCTGGTACACAGTTTTAATCTGTCAAGAAGTTTCCTAACAAGGCACCCTTTCTGAAAAATATTTCACCACCTCACCTCTGAATTACAGGTGTTGGTAGGTAATGTAACGTAATATAAATTGTTATCAGTACCACTTGACAGTTCCGTCTACTACATGACGAACTTCTGGCAAATAGTTTGTATGTGATGGGGTTACTTTCATAAAATTTTTGTGTAAATTAAGATTAAAATAAAAAAACACAGTTTTTATGTAGACAACATGCAGTCATGTTTTCACAGAAAATTAATATTATTTGTCAACCCACTGACACATTGCACATCATGGTGAGCTGTCGCGGATATGAACCTCAAAAACATGTTAGTGCAACATCCATCCATTTGAACCTGCTTCCTGTAATTCAGGCTTGGTCCCCCTTTCGCTCCACACTAATACTGACAATTCCTTGATGCCCCAGGAAATTTCCTATCAAACAAACCCTTATTTTACTCAAGCTGTGCCATTATTTTTTTTATCCCTAGTTCAAGTCAATAACTCTTTATTAATTGTTCTATCAATCCATCTGATCTCCAGTTCGTGGCAATGATATGAACAGTGTGTAAGGTGGCTATAATTTCGCACCTTACAAGCACTCATCTACATACTTTTCCGTGATTTACAAGCAGAGTTAGGTATCATTTGATAGGCTATACATTGTATATATGAATATTTAAAGAAGACTGACATTGTCACATACACCTTGTAAATAGTTGTTAACGCTTATTGCATGAAAGGTGACGAAGTGTCTTTATTATCAAAACAACGTTATGAATGATTGATTGCCTATACTAGCAGAGGTTGGAACGCCAGTGGAAATGAAATGGCAGACGTAACTCAAGCCCTGGGTGGAAAATTGGACTGTTTGGGGGAGAAGACTAGACAGCGAGGTCATCGGTCTGGGTGGAAAAGCCAGCACAGGTGTGTTGGTCCTGCTTGACACAGGAAGTAGCCAAGACGGATGGTCGGGGCACCTGTGCGCTGAAGCACAATACAGCAAAGGCCGGTCGGTGTTGTAGCGGGGCTGGAACGATAACCGGACAATACTTCGGAAACTCTGAAAATCTTGGACGCAGCAGAGAGGAACAAGGAAGCGTTACCTAGGAAATCACGCAGGCTGGGTTATTTCCGAGGTTTTTTACTCTGAGAAGCATACCACTGCATGTATTCCTAATTAACGAGGATAAGTATTTCCTGGCAAACTTTCCGTGCTGGACGAAAAGACTAAAATATGGTTGGTAGGCGTTTGGAAGAATCTGTAGAGAGGGAGAATATTCCGTGGTTTCAGGAATATGATTCGCCTTCTGCAGTTACGAGTGAGGGGAGCCAAGCTTTGCTGGGAAGCCAGTGGTGGAGAGAAAGGGGTCTTCCGTTTTGCGCACCCGTGTTTGACGGTCGCTCAGCATCAGCTTTTGTTGGTACAGATGGACTTGCTGCCTTTGCTCTCAGGAGATTTTATAGTTAGAATGGTTAGGCACTGTACTGTTGCGAACTTATATTATTCTAGACTTCGCCTCCAGGTAGGGAGTCGTCATTGAGTATGCAGCGTTCAGTGGTTGAGAGCACTTCTTCTGCCTATACTCACGTTGAGACGTTATCTGAACTCTGTCCTTGTGACTGGTAGTTCGCGTTTCTCGTCTGTAGAACACAGAGAGGAGAAGACAGTATTAGATTATACTAGTCAGAGGACCGTCTTCTGCCATCCTAGTGTTTGAATGAGGGTTTTATTTATATTTTGTGGCTGGAGTTCTTCCATCGACGCAGACGTGTACGAGAATCATCACTCCGACGCACCAGATGCAGTACATATGGTGATATTGCTAATTGCTTCAGCTTATTAGGGCTATAAAGCTAAACAGCTGTGATAACGTAAATCTTATTTCCACTGAGGTTGCACACCACTGTGGGTCATATTTGAAAGTAGTGTCTTCTAGTGTTTGGTACGTAGATGATGTCAGTCATCTCGTGTTACTTATATTAGATCGCATAGCCATGAAACGGGGGCAGATTTGGGCAATTGATCAATCGTATTAGTTAGGAAATTCATTTGTATCTCTTTATGTCCATTGGACACTGATATATAAACAGTTGCAATACATAAAGATTTTTTAATCTACAATAATAGTATAAACAGAAACAGCATTTATCACGTTGTAGTCACTAGTTACCTTAATCACTCATTATGTTTATGTTGTAATTTATATGTTAAAGAGCAAGAAGGAGGAGATAATATCACCATTAAGAGATCCTAAGATCTTCTTCAGGGGGTAGTCAAACAGGGCCAATTCTTCACTTTCGCGTTCAGCGTTTTCCGTTGTGCACATTCATTTTACACCCACCTGGAGTAGCATCTCGGAAGTGTGCAACAGGTGACAGGATGGGTCCTGTGTCAGACTCGGCTAACATAAAAAATGAATGTGTACGGGAGTGAGAAGTAAGTTTGTTCAGGTCACAGGAATATGTCACAGAAAAGTTCAGAAAACTGAATTATAAATGCCTGACGAAAATACTAGAGAAAAAAAAGTTACAGGTTTTTGAGAACAAATAAATTAAGAGCAAATAGATGAAGATCAGTTTTGCTTCATAAAAATAAAGGAACCAGGCTATCTGACGCTTCACTTAGTGGTGGATGGAAGAACGAAGAAAAATGCAGACCATTCATGTCATTTAAAGACAAAAAAGCCTTCTGTTATACTGGACTTGATGTTAATTTTAGGTTGGAGAAGAATAAGGATAATTTATGGAAATAGACATGTAATGTGCAATGTCTGCCCACATCAAGTGGGGGCAATAAAACTACTTATAAAAAAAGGCATGCTCGCGTTGTATAATTTTATATCGAAAGAAAGTGAAAGAAAATTGAAGAACAGAAATAAAAGTGACAGACGATATATCAACTCTAAAATTCGCAGCATCTCTGGCTGAAAGTAAGGAAAACTTAGAATATGAGTTAGATGCGATCGATATCACGTCTGCACAGGATCGTGTGAAGGACAAACAAAACGGAGGTGCAGGTGTCAGACTGCGGTTCATTGGTAGGATACTGAGAGAATTCAGACGTTTTAAGAAGGAGATAACTTACAAAACATAGGAACCATGGTAGGATATTACTCAAGTGTGTTTAAGCCGTACTGGATATGATTAAGACGAGATACTGAACGCACACAAAGAACAGCATCACATAGGGTCACAGGTTTGTTTGACCCACTTAAGAGTGTCACCGAAATGTTGGAAAGCTGGAGTTAGCCGACGCTTGAAGACAGTCTGAAATATTCCGAGAAAACCTACATACAGTTTCAAAAACAAGTTCTAAGTTAAGAATACTGGTATATACTACATCCCCTAATATTGCTACCGTATGGATCGTGAAGGGAAGATTAGAATCATTACAGCACGCACAAAAGAGTTTAAGTAATCGTTATTCCCCAGCTCCATATATGAAAGGTACAGGAAGAAGCCCTAAGCCCTCTGCCGCGTACTTCCCCAGTCATTTTGAGAATATAGAGGTAGATGCAGAGATGTTCTTTGGCTTCTGTACGGGAAGTGCAAATTAGACTGATAAGAAGTTATCTTGATATCTTTCAACATTTTAGCTACAAAGAAGTTTTACTGGTAGTTGTTGGTATGCCTCTCTACAGACAACACGTGTCTTATTTCTGGGCATTTAGCAACACGACTCTCGTCGACCATGGCCGCAGTTGGTTCACGACACGAGCTAAGGAGCAGGGAAAATATATTTTCCCGGCCATCAGAGATCCAACCGTGCTGCCCGCTGCACTACCGTCGATGGTTCGGTTGCTCAGACTCCTCGTGCAATGGTTCAAATGACTCTGAGCACTATGGGACTTAACTGTTGAGGTCCTCAGTCCCCTAGAACTTAGAACTACCTAAACCTAACTAGCCTAAGGACATCACACACATCCATGCCCGAGGCAGGATTCGAACCTGCGACCGTAGCGGTCGCGCGGTTCCAGACTGTAGCGCCTAGAACCGCTCGGCCACCCCGGCTGGCCCTCGCGCAATGGAGACAGAGTTAACATCTGCTGAGGTAGGAGAACTCGGCGCCAGCCTCTATGGCGGCCTTCATCTGGCGCATGTTAAAAGTCATGCCTTTGTGTTAGTACAAATTTATGTGTAATTTGTTACGGTAGTTTTGGAACACGTCAGAAAGCACCGCAATTACGACGAGAGGCGCTCTGCATCGCGGTGTAGCTTGCTCGCCAGGTTTCGAGAGGGTGCGTTTCTGGATGAGGTATCGAATATATTGCTTCCCCCTACTTATACCTCCCGAGGAGATCACGAATGTAAAATTAGAGAGATTAGAGCGCGCACAGAGGCTTTCAGACAGTCGTTCTTCCCGCGAACCATACGCGACTGGAACAGGAAAGGGAGATAATGACAGTGGCACGTAAAGTGCCCTCCGCCACACACCGTTGGGTGGCTTGCGGAGTATAAATGTAGATGTAGATGGTAGGAAGGTTCGAATTTAAATTCTCATAAATAAATACGCAGTTCGTGACTGGCACGTTTGACGAAATATGAGGTAAGAAATCAGCGATGGGCCCGTATTTTTTTGATGTTATCTTTCCAAATGCCCCATAAAGGGATGTAGGGAGGCCACGGAAGCAGCCATCGTGCCACCTACTCCGATCTCTGTTTGCAATATCTAGGAGCCGGGCTTCTCGGCCGTACCGCTTGTCATTTATCGGACATGAACAAATTCTCTGAAACAAATGTTATGTGCTGAATGGAGTGGATCGATAACGATGAAATGAGTGAAGGTACAAAGACATAAAATGACAACAGTCATGTTGAATCCGCAATGCAATGAAAATGGAACATCTGAAAACTTGTTCTCTCAAGCAGATGGCTCAATGCATTTCACCAAGGTCTTTCATCTCATTGGACCTTCAGCAAAGATCCTTTTGTTTCATTTCAGGGTATTTAATACATTTCACATACATGTCCCTTGTGACAGCAGACGCCGAAGTTCTCTGCCAACCTGTTCCTGCAGTGGTGTCGTTCCCATAACATGTGTGAGAATCTCTGGTAGCAGACTCAGGAAATATCAATGACAACAGATCGAGACACAGATGTAGTTGTGCTATGATTAAGTCTAATGGCTTAAGCAACGTGAATAGTAGGAAGTACCGGGTCGATCTGCAGTCTGGCGAAAAATTTCAGATTATTACAACATATTCAATAAATTTTTTCAGTTACACGTCCCACAAGAGTCCCCATGTGGCTTCTCCATGGTTCTCTGCGAAAGATTGTGCAGTCGTAATCTGTCACCAGCACACTGCTCGGCAAAGATGAAGATCGATCAGTAGGCGCTGGATCAAGTGCGCCGATCACGAGAGAGGCCAGAGACACACTGACAAGCACAACGCCGCGATCGCCCTCTCGACTGCATGTATTTAAGCTGCCGTCGCCGACCGGAGGACCTCATTGACTCACTCATCCAGATTGGTATCTGTCAGTACGTGTGCAGAGGGGCTATAGTTCATCACAGGCTACGACAGTATATAGTGACCAGATTAGTGATTATAGCGGGATTAGCAGAGAGAAACCAAGAGTTTGTAATAGCAAGATTCCTGATATTGTCTGCAAGAGGACTTTTACTAATGAGCTTGTACCTCAACACATGGACTCTAATCAAGTTAAGTTTCCAGTTCATGAAAATAAAGAACCGTATTAATTCACGTGTGCATCTATGTTGTAGAAATTGGACATCGGCTAGCCTTAACAACGTCCTCTCCCTTGCTTCGTAGCGGTACAAGACTTTACAAAGATCATATACAAGGCCAAGATTTAAGTTTCTTGGGGTTAAATGAGATGCAGGGATCGCATAATCCCTTTGGCTAACAGATTCAGTTCAGATGAACTTTCTTGTGTTGAGAAATTAGAAAGAGCGATCTGTTTTACTTGGTAAAACATTTCTAAAGCCAATATCGGATAAATATTTCTCTATTTACAACAACCGGCTTCGACAGACTTTGCTGTCATCTTCAGTTCTTCAAATATTTTTGTTATAAAACGTGTTCATTTTCAGTTAGAACTTCTCGTGTATAAAGTACAACCAAGCAACTTCTCTCTCTCAGACGTGGACCTTGAATAATTAGAACATGTCCAGCTAATGGAAACAGATATGCTATTGTGCATTTCATTGTGTACTGTGATTTTTATGACGTAGCAATCACCCGTGAACGTCACATGTATGGACTTCGACATGTGTACAAGGTGCTTTTTGGTTTCAAATGTTTTGTTTATGACAGATGTGTGGTATCGATAGCTACGATGCCACAGCGTAGGTACAAGTTCTTAGGTTGGCACTACGACACCGACGACAGCGCCCTCTAACCCGCCCTGTGCAGCTCTACGAGCGCCGCTCCAGATTCTGCCCATTTGACTCCGAGTCGACGACCAAGCAACTTAGCTTCTACTTCACAGGTGGCTAGCCATTACAGACTTTGTTACTTCAGTTACTTCAATGATAGTTTGTCCTCTACTAGATACCTGTACGGCTTCCCACCTACGTGGCTCATCTCAATCAAAGTTAAGTAAAAGAATGGCTCTGAGCAGTATGGTACTTAACATCTGAGGTCATCAGTCCCCTAGAACTTAGAACTACTTAAACGTAACTAACCTAAGGACATCACACACATCCATGCTCGAGGCAGGATTCGAACCTGTAACCGTAGCAGTCGCGCGGTTCCAGACTGAAGCGCCTAGAACCGCTCGGCCACTCCGGCAAAGTTAAGCAAGCGTAATGTAATCCTGATTCTGTCTATAGTAAACATGTAAAATCTACCAGCAGTACCGAAGCATTTCACCTTTTCCTGCTCCTACTCACTTCCTACGTTCGGCCTACCCTTCAGTATACAGGAGCAGACCCACGCGCCGCCTTCCAGGCTGAAGCTAACAACAAAGTGTGTCGAAACCGGTTGTTGTAAATAAAGAAATATTTATGCGTACTTGGATTTAGAAAGTTTTTACCAAGATTCAGTTCAGAATTGCGTTTGAGGTACATACAGCCCTCTGTTGACACGGAGACACACAGTTCGTCACACAGAAGGTATTACACGTTTTATTCAAAAGACTGACTACATTTTCTTCCGTGTTCCGTAAGAGCGCCGGTGAGTGGGAATGCAGTTACTACGGGATGCGTGGAGGCTGCCCATTGAGGAGTGCGCTCTGGACGTCCAGACGGCCGTCCGTCAGCGATATTAATGCCGGGCCGTCGGCGCGCCTGATGAACGGCTGTGCGGGGCAGGGCGCGACGTTAATGGAGTCCGTGCTCGCTCGCACCCACGCCGCTCCGTAGCCGCGCAGTTGCATCAGCGTGAGGCCGCCTCAAGGACGCCCGCGCCTGAGCGCCACACCTCCCCATCTGCTGCGTTTGCTGGCCACAGTTACTTACTTGCCTCCACTGTCTCTCCAGGTGCAGTACTCATTCTTAGGTTGTAGCCAAGTCCATCGAATACAATAGATCAGCTTATCCTTGTTTTATTGATTTACAGAAGGCTTTCAATAGGATACAGTTAACAGACGTGGTTGACTTGCTCTGCCATGAGGGGATTCCTTTCAACTTAATAAAAACCATTTGAAAACATTTACTCCAACAGCTACGTCCAGGCGAAATTCGGTTCCAGATTAACTAGCTGCATAGCAGTTAATAGTGGAACTGGACAAAGTGAGTCTTTCAGCCCGCTCCTTTTTAATTAGCCGTGGTCGAGGTGACAGAAGATGTTTTCTGGTAGCGGTTATAGAACAGGACACGAAGAAATAAAAATCATATGTTATGCTGACGATGCAGTTCTGCAGGCAAACAGTGAGGATAACAAGCTGAAACTTTTACAAATATTTAACGTGGCAGCTAAAAAACCTAAATATGGTCACATTTACTCAAATAAAACCGAATGTATGACAACATCTCTGGAACCAGTTAGATGAAAACTGGAAGTGGATGAGAAAGTTATTCAACAGTTAATGACGTTTAAATATTTTGGTGATAAACTGTCCAGCAGTGGAAATATCGAAAAGGAGTTAGAGATCAACTAGCAAAAGAAAAAAATGTCTCAGTATGTTTAAACGATACTATTCGGCAAACAAGCATATAGGAAAAGATGCAAAGGTAAGAATGTAGAAAACAACAGTGAGACCAATTACGGTGTACACAACTGAGGCAAAACCGGAAACATAAAAAACGAAAAGACTTTTGGAAACCACAGGTCGAAAAATTCTGGGAAAGTTTACAGGAAACACACACACACACACACACACACACACACACAGAGAGAGAGAGAGAGAGAGAGAGAGAGAGAGAGAAGTGAAAGCATTATAAAAGAATGTAAAGTGAACTACATCAGTGAGTGATGTTAACAAATTTCTCTTCTTCAGAAACGCTTTCCTTGCCATTGTGGTCTTCAGTCCAGAGACTGGTTTGATGCAGCTCTCAATGCTACTCTATCCTGTGCAAGCTTCTTCATCTCCCAGTACCTACCGCAACCTACATCCTTCTGAATCTGTTTAGTGTATTCATCTCTTGGTCTCCCTCTACGATTTTTATCCTCCACGCTGCCCACCAATGCTAAATTGGTGATCCCTTGATGCCTCAGAATATGCCTACCAACCGATCCCTTCTTCTAGTCAAGTTGTGCCACAAACTCCTCTTCTCCCCAATCCTACTCAATACCTCCTCATTAGTTATATGATCTACCAATCTAATCTTCAGCATTCTTCTGTAGCACCACATTTCGAAAGCTTCTGTTCTCTTCTTGTCCAAACTATTTATCGTCCATGTTTCACTTCCATACATGGCTACACTCCGTACAAATACTTTCAGAAACGAGTTCCTGACACTTAAATCTATACTTGATGTTAACAAATTTCTCTTCTTCAGAAACGCTTTCCTTCCCATTGCCACTCTACATTTTATATCGTCTCTACTTCGACCATCATCAGTTATTTTGCTCCCCAAAGAGCAAAACCCCTTTACTACTTTAAGTGTCTCATTTCCTAATCTAATTCCCGCAGCATCACCTGATGTAATTCGACTACAGTTCATTGTCCTCGTTTTGCTTTTGTTAATGTTCATCTTATACCCTCCTTTCAAGACACTGTCCATTCCGTTCAACTGCTCTTCCAAGTCCTTTGCTGTCTCTGACAGAATTACAATGTCATCGGCAAACCTCAAAGTTTTTATTTCTTCTCCATGGATTTTAATTCCTACTCCTTATTTTTCTTTTGTTTCCTTTACTGCTTGCTCAATATACAGATTGAATAACATCGGGGAGAGGCTACAAACCTGTCTCACTCCCTTCCCAACCACTGCTTGCCTTTCGTGCCCCTCGACTCTTATAACTGCCATCTGGTTTCTGTACAAATTGTAAATAGCCTTTCGCTCCCTGTATTTTACCCCTGCCACCTTTAGAATCTGAAAGAGAGTATTCCAGTCAACATCGTCAAAAGCTTTCTCTAAGTCTACATATGTTAGAAACGTAGGTTTGTCTTTCCTTAATCTTTCTTCTAACGTGAATCGTAAGGTCAGTATTGCCTCACGTGTTCCAATATTTCTACGGAATCCAAACTGATCTTCCCCGAGGTCCGCTTCTACCAGTTTTTCCGTTCGTCTGTAAAGAATTGCGTTAGTATTTTGCAGCTGTGACTTATTAAACTGATTGTTCGGTAATTTTCACATCTGTCAACACCTGCTTTCTTTGGGATTGGGATTATTATATTCTTCTTGAAGTCTGAGGGTATTTAGCCTGTCTCATACATCTTGCTCAACAGATGGTAGAGTTTTGTCAGGACTGGCTCTCCCAAGGCCGTCAGTAGTTCTAATGGAATGTAGTCTACTCCCGGGGCTTTGTTTCGACTCAGGTCTTTCAGTGCTCTGTCAAACTCTTCACGCAGTATCGTATCTTCCATTTCATCTTCATCTACATTCTCTTCCATTTCCATAATATTGTCCTCAAGTACATCACCCTTGTATAGATCCTCTATATACTCCTTCCACCTTTCTGCTTTCCCTTCCTTGCTTAGAACTGGGTTTCCATCTGAGCTCTTGATATTCATACAAGTGGTTCCCTTTTCTCCAAAGGTCTCTTTAATTTTCCTGTAGGCAGTATCTATCTTACCCCTAGTGAGATAAGCCTCTACATCCTTACATTTGTCCTCTAGCCATCCCTGCTTAGCCATTTTGCACTTCCTGTCGATATCATTTCTGAGACGTTTATATGTGTGCTCCCTGCCGCCGTTGGATAAGCAGCTGCAGCAGCAAGTCGTATACTCCTAGCTCACTCATTTGTTACATAGTTTAATTCTTAATTTGTTTGCGTGTTTTTGGTACTTGCATTGTTTAATTAATAAATTTCGGGCGTATTATAGTATTTGAGAGTTGTAGCATCGCGTTTTAGTACCTGAATAGTGTAAATTCGCGTAGTCGTCTGTCAACTGTTTTTGTTTTGAACGGCCAGTGTCGGTTGGTCACAGTCAGTGTGCTCCCTGCCGCCGTTGGATAAGCAGCTGCAGCAGCAAGTCGTATACTCCTAGCTCACTCATTTGTTACATAGTTTAATTCTTAATTTCTTTGCGTGTTTTTGGTACTTGCATTGTTTAATTCATAAATTTCGGGCGTATTATAGTATTTGAGAGTTGTAGCATCACGTTTTAGTACTCGAATAGTGTTAAATCGCGTAGTCTCCTTCCGCCGCCGAGCAGTGTGTCAGCAGTGCACAAGTGGCAGCATTACTGCATTTACTAGGCAATCTTGTATTTTAATAACCGCTTCAATTTTGTGTCGTTTTGTTTGCGCTCTCTGTAGATTAGTTCAGACGTTCTTTGCACAGTTTTTAGCATGGATAGGGACTGCAACTGCTGTGTTCGGATGCAGGCTGAGTTGGCATCCCTTCGCTCCCAGCTTCAGGCAGTGTTGGCTTCGGTCACACAGCTTGAGGCTGTTGCCAATGGGCATCACTGTGGGGGTCCGGATGGGGGTTTGTCGGGGACGGCCAGCTCGTCCCACGCATCCCCCGATCGGACTACGACTGTGGTTGCCCGGGATACTGCCCGCATTGAGGCTGATCCCTCACCTGTGGTAGAGTGGGAGGTCGTCTCAAGGTGTGGCAGGGGGCGAAAGACATTCCGGAGGGCTGAACGGAAGGCCTCTCCAGTTTGTCTGACGAACCGGTTTCAGGCTCTGTCTCAGGCTGATACTGATCTTCAGCCTGACATGGCTGCTTGTCCTGTTCCAGAGGTTGCCCCTCAGTCTGCAAGATCCGGGCAGTCGCAGAGGGTGGGCTTACTGGTAGTTGGGAGCTCCAACGTCAGGCGCGTAATGGGGCCCCTTAGGGATATGGCAGCAAGGGAGGGGAAGAAAACCAAAGTGCACTCCGTGTGCATACCGGGGGGAGTCATTCCAGATGTGGAAAGGGTCCTTCCGGATGCCATGAAGGGTACAGGGTGCACCCATCTGCAGGTGGTCGCTCATGTCGGCACCAATGATGTGTGTCGCTATGGATCGGAGGAAATCCTCTCTGGCTTCCGGCGGCTATCTGATTTGGTGAAGACTGCCAGTCTCGCTAGCGGGATGAAAGCAGAGCTCACCATCTGCAGCATCGTCGACAGGACTGACTGCGGACCTTTGGTACAGAGCCGAGTGGAGGGTCTGAATCAGAGGTTGAGACGGTTCTGTGACCATGTGGGCTGCAGATTCCTCGACTTGCGCCATAGGGTGGTGGGGTTTCGGGTTCCGCTGGATAGGTCAGGAGTCCACTACACGCAACAAGCGGCTACACGGGTAGCAGGGGTTGTGTGGCGTGGGCTGGGCGGTTTTTTAGGTTAGATGGCCTCGGGCAAGTGCAGAAAGGGCAACAGCCTCAACGGGTGCGGGGCAAAGTCAGGACATGCGGGGACCAAGCAGCAATCGGTATTGTAATTGTAAACTGTCGAAGCTGCGTTGGTAAAGTACCGGAACTTCAAGCGCTGATAGAAAGCACCGAAGCTGAAATCGTTATAGGTACAGAAAGCTGGCTGAAGCCAGAGATAAATTCTGCCGAAATTTTTACAAAGGCACAGACGGTGTTTAGAAAGGATAGATTGCATGCAACCGGTGGCGGAGTGTTCGTCGCTGTTAGTAGTAGTTTATCCTGTAGTGAAGTAGAAGTGGATAGTTCCTGTGAATTATTATGGGTGGAGGTTACACTCAACAACCGAGCAAGGTTAATAATTGGCTCCTTTTACCGACCCCCCGACTCAGCAGCATTAGTGGCAGAACAACTGAGAGAAAATTTGGAATACATTTCACATAAATTTTCTCAGCATGTTATGGTCTTAGGTGGAGATTTCAATTTACCAGATATAGACTGGGACACTCAGATGTTTAGGACGGGTGGTAGGGACAGAGCATCGAGTGACATTATACTGAGTGCACTATCCGAAAATTACCTCGAGCAATTAAACAGAGCACCGACTCGTGGAGATAACATCTTGGACCTACTGATAACAAACAGACCCGAACTTTTCGACTCTGTAAGTGCAGAACAGGGAATCAGTGATCATAAGGCCGTTGCAGCATCCCTGAATATGGAAGTTAATAGGAATATAAAAAAAGGGAGGAAGGTTTATCTGTTTAGCAAGAGTAATAGAAGGCAGATTTCAGACTACCTAACAGATCAAAACGAAAATTTCTGTTCCGACACTGACAATGTTGAGTGTTTATGGAAAAAGTTCAAGGCAACCGTTAAATGCGTTTTAGACAGGTACGTGCCGAGCAAAACTGTGAGGGACGGGAAAAACCCACCGTGGTACAACAACAAAGTTAGGAAACTACTGCGAAAGCAAAGAGAGCTTCACTCCAAGTTTAAACGCAGCCAAAACCTCTCAGACAAACAGAAGCTAAACGATGTCAAAGTTAGCGTAAGGAGGGCTATGCGTGAAGCGTTCAGTGAATTCGAAAGTAAAATACTAGGTACCGACTTGACAGAAAATCCTAGGAAGTTCTGGTCTTACGTTAAATCAGTAAGTGGCTCGAAACATCATGTCCAGACACTCTGGGATGATGATGACATTGAAACAGAGGATGACAAGCGTAAAGCTGAAATACTAAACACCTTTTTCCAAAGCTGTTTCACAGAGGAAGACCGCACTGCAGTTCCTTCTCTAAATCCTCGCACCAACGAAAAAATGGCTGACATTGAAATAAGTGTCCAAGGAATAGAAAAGCAACTGGAATCACTCAACAGAGGAAAGTCCACTGGACCTGACGGGATACCAATTCGATTCTACACAGAGTACGCGAAAGAACTTGCCCCCCTTCTAACAGCCGTGTACCGCAAGTCTCTAGAGGAACAGAAGGTTCCAAATGATTGGAAAAGAGCACAGGTAGTCCCAGTCTTCAAGAAGGGTCGTCGAGCAGATGCGCAAAACTATAGACCTATCTCTCTGACGTCGATCTGTTGTAGAATTTTAGAACATGTCTTTTGCTCGAGTATCATGTCGTTTTTGGAAACTCAGAATCTACTATGTAGGAATCAACATGGATTCCGGAAACAGCGATCGTGTGAAACCCAACTCGCATTATTTGTTCATGAAACCCAGAAAATATTAGATACAGGCTCCCAGGTAGATGCCATTTTCCTTGACTTCCGGAAGGCGTTCGATACAGTTCCGCACTGTCGTCTGATAAACAAAGTAAGAGCCTACGGAATATCAGACCAGCTGTGTGGCTGGATTGAAGAGTTTTTAGCAAACAGAACACAGCATGTTGTTCTCAATGGAGAGACATCTACAGACTTTAAAGTAACCTCTGGCGTGCCACAGGGGAGTGTTATGGGACCATTGCTTTTCACAATATATATAAATGACCTAGTAGATAGTGTCGGAAGTTCCATGCGGCTTTTCGCGGATGATGCTGTAGTATACAGAGAAGTTGCAGCATTAGAAAATTGTAGCGAAATGCAGGAAGATCTGCAGCGGATAGGCACTTGGTGCAGGGAGTGGCAACTGACCCTTAACATAGACAAATGTAATGTATTGCGAATACATAGAAAGAAGGATCCTTTATTGTATGATTATATGATAGCGGAACAAACACTGGTAGCAGTTACTTCTGTAAAATATCTGGGAGTATGCGTGCGGAACGATTTGAAGTGGAATGATCATATAAAATTAATTGTTGGTAAGGCGGGTACCAGGTTGAGATTCATTGGGAGAGTCCTTAGAAAATGTAGTCCATCAACAAAGGAGGTGGCTTACAAAACACTCGTTCGACCTATACTTGAGTATTGCTCATCAGTGTGGGATCCGTACCAGATCGGGTTGACGGAGGAGATAGAGAAGATCCAAAGAAGAGCGGCGCGTTTCGTCACAGGGTTATTTGGTAACCGTGATAGCGTTACGGAGATGTTTAACAAACTCAAGTGGCAGACTCTGCAAGAGAGGCGCTCTGCATCGCGGTGTAGCTTGCTCGCCAGGTTTCGAGAGGGTGCGTTTCTGGATGAGGTATCGAATATATTGCTTCCCCCTACTTATACCTCCCGAGGAGATCACGAATGTAAAATTAGAGAGATTAGAGCGCGCACAGAGGCTTTCAGACAGTCGTTCTTCCCGCGAACCATACGCGACTGGAACAGGAAAGGGAGATAATGACAGTGGCACGTAAAGTGCCCTCCGCCACACACCGTTGGGTGGCTTGCGGAGTATAAATGTAGATGTAGATGTAGATGTAGATGTATATTCCTTTTTGCCTGCTCCATTTACTGCATTTTTATATTTTCTCCTTTCATCAATTAAATTAAATATTTCTTCTGTTACCCAAGGTTTTTTACCAGCCCTCGTCTTTTTACCTACTTGATCCTCTGCTGCCTTCACTACTTCATCCCTCAAAGCTACCCATTCTTCTTCTACTGTATTTCTTTCCCCCCTTCCTGTCAATTTTTCCATTATACTCCCCCTGAAACTCTGTTCAACCTGTGGGTTAGTCAGTTTATCCAGGTCCCATCTCCTTAAATTCCCACCTTTTTGTAGATTCTTCAGTTTTAATCTACAGTTCATAACCAATAGATTGTGGTCAGAGTCCACATCTGCCCCTGGAAATGTCTTACAATTTAAAACCTGGTTCCTAAATCTCTGTCTTACCATTATATAATCTCTCTGAAACCTGTCAGTATCTCCAGGCTTCTTCCATGTATACAACCATGCCTAGGTATGAAGGGATTAACCAATGAGTGGTACATGCCGAGCATCCGACACCAACCTCTTTCCCTTTAAAATGACTTCTCTAAGGCAAGAAAGGGAAATTTCTGTATGGTTCCCCTAAATTCAAATAACTAAAGCAATATTTTGTTGGTAATGTTGGCAGTAGCACTGAGTTATCTCTTCTGCATAGAGTTTTCTGAAAATTGGGTAGTTAGGTATAGCGGAGGATAATTTCGGACACTTAGGCTCCTTCCGCGGAGGGAGAGAGACTTCTGGTCCTAGCGCCGCGTCGCGCACGCTTGCTGACGCCGACTGGGGCGATACGCACCTGATAGGGATCAGCGCGGTCTGGGGCATGTTTGCGAGTTTGGAGTAAGTGTTGCATTTCCATTAGCGCTATCCACTTCCTGAACAGCTCACAATTTGTGGGATTAATTGTATTGTTTTGTAGGTCTTGGCCTCGTTTACTTTGCATTCGTGAGCTGCAACAGATTAGGAAAGCGTGTAGCGTTTCCAAAGCAGTCTTCTATGTAAATAGGGCATCCTCCCACTATGTTAGCCGGACATTCTAGGTTAAGTTGAGCTTGGAAATTTGTGGTAAGTTCCTTTGGGACCAAACTGCTGAGGTCATCGGTTCCTAGGCTTACACACTACTTAATCTAACTTCATCTAACTTACGCTAAGGACAATACACACATCCATGCCCGAGTATTTTAGATGACTTCGTGCTGTGTTGGAGCGATTTCTCGATCAATTTTAAGAGACTTAATGTTCATTCCTTTGTAAACTTATTCTCTGTAATTTTAATGTGATATCTCAAAGTAAATAAATGAGGTGCTGAACTCAGACTTGATTTGAACTGATTATAGTTAGGTGACCCTTTAAAAATGAATATAGTCAGTTTATCCACATTTCTGATTTGTTTTTCTCCCTGTGACATTATTTAGTCGCAGTACGTTGCAAAAAACTTTCTAATTATTCAGCTTATAGTCAGATATTGCGATCAGTTGTTTAAGTGAGGCATAATGAGCACTGCACTCGTTCGTCTAGCGTGCTTTTGCCGATCTTGTAACTAAAGTCCCATTGAATGTCTCAAGCCACAGACAGAAATAAACGACGCAATTTCGACATTATGTTGATGTAGGACAAGCAACCTTTTTGTTTCACAAAGAGTTTATTACAAATCTGATACAATTGCAGTACATATATTTTGCGACTACTTTCGAACCGAATGGGTCATTTTACTGAGGTTACAATGAAAAAATACTCTGTCGGAAGAAAATTAGTACACCTGGAGAGGTGCTGTTGATTTTGATCCAGTCAGAGCGTATGCCACCTTGCGGATAGTAGACGTATCGATAAGTTTCAACGTCGTACGCCAACAGTTAGTGTAGTGGCATAGCTATCAGAGCGCCATCTGTGTCTACCCTTTAATAGAGAATGATCACAGCCAGATGGTTCAGTGTGGTGCAAACGTGTGAAGCAAGCAGGTAAACATGTCACGGACATGTACTAGTGCTTCCAACAGCCAACTGAGTGAGTTTGAAAGAGGTCAAAGTGTGGCCTTCCGAGTGGCGGGATGATTCTTTCGGATAACTGCGGCACAAATTGGGCGTGTTGCGTGAGTAGTGCAACGATGCTATCATCAGTGGTCGCGTGGACATTCTCACACCCGTCGACAAGGTTCTGGACATCCACGCAGCATAGCCGACCTCCAGGATCGTCGTATTGTAAGGGCAACAGTGGGAGAAGGTACAGGTATCACGGCACAGATACGTGGGCTTGTGAGCCCAGACGTGTCAATACGAAATGTTGCGAACTGGTTATTAGCAGGGAGACTACGGGCACGCACACCTCTAACCTGTTTTCCACTCACGCCGTAACATCGACATGCACAGCTCGACTGGTGCCGTCAGAGGGTCGCTTGGAATGGCGCTCCGTGGTCTTCAGCGATGAAAGCAGATTCTGACTAGAGCGCATTCGTGCAAGACACACTGGCCCCGGCACAGGCTTTATAGTCTGGGGTGCGATAAACTACAACTCTCGTTCACATTTGGGGTTTCTAACGAGCGCTCGGTATGTGCAGAATGTTGCTAGGCCCAAACTTTTGCTGTTGTTGCAACAGGTAGGTGATGTGTTATTCCGAAAGGATAATGCTCGCTCACACACTGCCAATGAAAGTCTACGTGCGCTGCAAGACATGTAGCATGCCCTCTGGCCAGCACGACCTCCAGAGTTGCCTCCAATCAAGCACGTTTGAGGTATGATGGGGCGTGAAGACTCGTACGACTCGGTAACCGTTACAAAAATATGTGAGCAGGTCCAGCAGGCGTGGGATAACTCATCACGGGATAGTATTCGCCATTTGTACGATCGACTGGATGCCGAAGTCATTGCCTGCGTTGCCGCCCGTGGAGCCCACACCACGTACAAGTATGGGAGTTTAAGTATGGGTCGATATCTGGTACTTCAGAATGGCTTGTGCTGTTGATCTGTAAATGTACTCATTTCACGTTCTCCATACGCACTGTTGCAACAATAAATCTTGAGTGAACTTACCGAGCGAGGTGGCGCAGTGGTTAGCACACTGGACTCGCATTCTGGAGGACGACGGTTCAATCCCGTCTCCGGCCATCCTGATTTAGGTTTTCCGTGATTTCCCTAAATCGCTTCAGGCAAATGCCGGGATGGTTCCTTTGAAAGGGCACGGCCGATTTCCTTCCCTATCCTTCCCTCACCCGAGCTTGCGCTCCGTCTCTAATGACCTCGTTGTCGACGGGACGTTAAACACTAATCTCCTCCTCCTCCTTGAGTGAATTTTAAATCTCTAAAAGGGTGTATTAATCTTTTCCGGCAGTGTAGATGTCAGTGAACAGTAAAATACAAATATGGAATTACAAATCTGAAGAGTTGTTAAAAACTTGATAAAGAGAGGCCTGCAGCTAATGTGCCTGATCTTAATGATAACCGTCCAAAACTGGCAATACATTCAACACATAGTGACAGTAGTAACTGTGACAATATACGCTATGTCATCAAAAATATGCGGACACCTGGCTGAAAATGATTTACAAGTTCGTGGCGCCCTCCATCGGAAATGCTAGAATTCAGTATGGTGTTGGCCCACCCTTATCCTTGACGACAGCTTCCACTCTTGCAGGCATACGTTCAGTCACGTGCTGGAAAGTTTCTGGGGGAATGTCAGCCCATTCTTCACGGAGTGCTGCACTGAGGAGAGGTATCGATGTCGGTCGGTGAAGCCTGGCACGAAGTCGGCGTTCCAAAACATACCAAAGATGTTCTCAAGGATTCAAGTCTGGACTGTGCAGGCCAGCTCATTACAAGGACTTTATTGTCTTGTAACCATTTCGCCACAGGCTGTGCGTTATGAACAGGTGCTCTATCGTGTTGAAAGATGCAATCGCCAACCTCGAATTGCTCTTTAACAGTGAGAAGCAAGAAGGTACTTAAAACATCAACGTAGGCCTGTACTGTGATAGTGCCACTCAACAACAAGCGGTGCAAGCCCCCTCCATAAAGAACACGACCACCACATAACACCACCGCCTCCGAATTTTACTGTTGGCACTGCACACGCTGGCAATGACGTTCACGGTGCATTCGCTATACTCACACCCTGCCATCGGATCGCCACACCAAGTGAAGGCGTCGTTTGGCATTTACAGGCGTGATGTGTGGCTTATGAGCAGCCGCTCGACCATGAAATCCAAGTTTTCTCACCTGCCGCCTAACTGTCATAGACCCTGCAGTGGATCCTGATGCAGTTTGGAATTCCTGTATGATGGTCTGGATAGATGTCTGCCTGTTACACATTACGACCCTCTTCAACTGTCGGCGGTCTCTGTGAGTCAGCAGACAAGGTCGGCCTGTGCGCTTTTGTGCTGTACGTATCTCTGCATGTTTCCACTTCACTATCACATTGGAAACAGTGGACCTAGGGATGTTTAGGAGTGTGGGATTCTCGTGTACAGACGTATGACACAAGTGATACCCAATCGCCTGTCAGCGTTCGAGGTCCGTGAGTTCCACAGAGCGCCCCATTCTGCTCTCTCACGATGTCTAATGACTAATGAGATCGCTGATATGGAGTACCTGACAGTAGGTGGTAGCACAATGCACCTAATATCCAGAAAGATGCAGAGGACTATTTCTTGGAAGTGAAGTGCTTTCTCCACCCTCCCAACGATGGAGAGCTGTCTCACATGATTTACCTGGTTGATATGCATGTTGGTTTGAATGTAGAGGGGCCCTAATTATCCACTTCTCCCCAACGTATACATTAATCAGTTTTTCCGATGTTTTGAGAATGAAGGAGGTCAGACTGATTGGTCTCATATCATTGGCCTTGTATGATCAGTTCTCCTGGCTTTGGAATGAAGACAACCTTCACTGCCCTCCAAGCACTGGGAATGATTCCTACTGCTAGGCTAACCCCGAATAACGTACATAGGACTCTTATGAGATTCTCTCCTGCCTTTTGCAGGAGAGTTGGAAAGATTCCATCTGGGCCAGGTGACTTAAACGGTTGGAATGTTCCCACCACCCACTGGATTTTGTTGACATCCACACACTCCTTGGCCGATTCCCAGTCCGAGTGCCTGAGAACTATTGTCTCTCTGGGATCACATTCTGGTCTGTGCTGTCAGGCAGATCATATTGAGGGGGGATGGGTTGGGTTGATTGGGGGAAGAGACCGAACAGCGAGGTCATCGGTCTCATCAGATTAGGGAAGGATGGGGAAGGAAGTCAGCTGTGCCCTTTCAAAGGAACTATCCCAGCAATTGCCTGGAGCGATTTAGGGAAATCACGGAAAACCTAAATCAGGATGGCCGGACGCGGGATTGAGCATATCGAAGAAAGTGAGTTTTGAGGAGCAGTTCCTGTGTGTCATGTGCTGTCTTTGTATTTTCCCAACTTCCTTCCTCAACGTACCTCCTGGATTGTCTGGTACTCTAATGAGGATTCTGTGAAGTCTGGCATGAGCAGCTGTGCTCTCCACTTCCTCACAGAATGCCTTCCAGGATGACTCCTTTGTTTGTCTAATTGCAAGGTTGTAGTTGACAAGGGCCTCACGATATTTTTCTCATTGTTCGCTACAACTCACAAGGTTAAACAGTCTTTGTACCTGTTTTATTTGTGTATCCAGATTATTATTTCACAAAGGCACACTCCTATCTGTGCACTTCTTGGTGACTGTGCAGTTTTCCTGATATAAGGTCACTATGGCAGAGGTAACAGCCTCTGATACTTCCTCAGTCTCTACTGAATTCCTTATCGAGGTTTTACTTTCCGATAGGTCTACTTCAAGGTTCCTCCTATATGTCTCCCAGTCTGTTTTCCTGGGATTCCTGTAGGTCATGGTCTGTCTGATTCCCATTTCAACCTTGAATGTAACGAACATGTGGTATGATGAGGATGGCTCTAACCCCACATGTCATTGTTTGACATAGCTGCCCAACATCAGGGAACCAAAGGTTATGTCAATTACTTCTTCCATTCTTCTGTTCCTAAATGTAGGTTCATTGCCCCTACTCAGTACCTCCAAGTTGTTAGCTTAAAGAAATTCAAGCAGGTACTCACCTCTACTGTTGGTGTCCTTGCTGTCCCGCACTAGGTTGTGGGCACTGGCGTCACATCCCACCAACAGTTGGTCACCTTGCCGATAGCAAGCTACTACCAGTCTCCTCACCTCCAAAGGAGGAGGAGAAGGGCAGCCTTTGTAAGGAAGGTATGCTGAGGTCAAAACAATTTCCCTCATGATACCTTCCTCACATTGCTGCTTTCTAATGGTCACTAGGTCCCTGGAGCAGAAATCCAACATTGGCATGAAAGAAATTCCATGTCTTACATAGATGCATGTTCTGGAGTTTCTTAGATTTCTAGCATAAATCAGCTTACCTCCAGTGCCACAGAGACCTGATATGCCCCCTTTATATAAGTAGGGTTCTTGTATCAGGGCCACATCCAATTTCTGTCTCCACAGGCAGCGGCTCAGGGCAGCAGAAGCTCCTTTACTGTGCTGCAGAGTAATCTGCAGCACCTCCAGTCTCCGTGTTGCTACCATCACTGCCTTTGAGGTCTTTGATAGCCCCGATGGTGACCTGCGAGAACCCTGAAAACTATTTCAAGTCTTACTCTTGCATCGCCTTCAGCGACTTCTCTCCGACCTCCACCACCAGGGTTCGGTACAACCTTCTGGTTGATCACTCTTCAGTCATCTGTCGAGACTTTTGGGTTCTGGACCCCTAATTTCTCGAACATAGTCTTAGGGGAGACGTCCTTGAGGATCTTTGGTACCCATATTGATACCTTTGCGGTCCGCTGCCGTCTTGACCAGCAGCTTCGCATCTTCCCATGAGGATATCATGGTCGCCTTGTCCTTAATCCATTCTACTGTGTGCACCCTCTCACAGACATAACTCAAGGCACCACGATCTAGATAGACCCTCCTGAAGCTCGGTCCTGGACCAGCGTCCCCCCCCCCCCCCAATCTTTTCAAATAGGTCCATGTGTACAAGTTCTTGCTCCTGAGAGGTGATGGCTACCAGTGGATAGCCTTCCTGGACAACTGTCATCTCAAAAACTGTGACTGCAGTACTATAGGTCTGTTTCCCTATTTCTTGCCTCAGTTTTTTCGAGCTCTCTTGTCCAGGGAAGAGGGAGTCTTAAATTCCTCCCTTATCCTCTTGCTGCCTGTCTTCGACGTTGTGGGGGTCTGCGTGTCCCCTTCAATCTGAGACCTTTTTCTTGGGGGTCTTTTGTTCAAGCCCCTTCAATTCCCCCCACTTGCCTTTAGGAAGCCATTCTTTCCCTTCCTTTTTTCTCTGTTCCCTGAGTAGTTTCCTCCTGTGGGGTCCCAGACAAAGCTTTAATCTATCTGCTCCAACTTATCGGTTACAGTTCCTACTTCTGGCTCAGGTCTAGACACTGATTCAGTAATGGAAACGCCTTCCATTGGTCCTGACCCCGATGTTTGCGTGTCTGAGCTCTCAGTTTGCCTCTCAATTTGTTTTAATTTATTTTCTTTAGTCGTGTCCATATTGGTCCCACGAGATTTGGGGATCTACATGGTCCACACCAGGGATACCCCTTGCGGTGTAAGGCTATTTACTCAGGGAGGTCGCCCAGTATCCTTGAGGCTCCGTTTGCGACACATCTTCCCATGTGACACGTACCCCTCGGCAAGGATCACATCACACCTTGGGTTGGAAAAGGGAATTGGGTAGGGCTAGGAGTGGACAGGGAAGATGGGACGTTGTGGAGCACTCTTAGTCTGATACATCAGCTGAGGCCTTTCCGGCAGTAGGGCCTCTACCTTCGGCATAGCCGTCAGCTTCCCGCGGATACGCAAGCCTCTCCACCCACACGGACAGTGCTTCGTCAAGGTGGTGTCTCCCGGAGAGGTTTACATATTTAGAATCGTTTGAAAAACAATAAAATGCTATTTGTCTTGCCAGTAAATTAATACAAGCGACGCTAACACAGTAGTAACGGAACAGCATCTTACAGCACTTTTTAGCCATGCGCTATCAAATTACGATCGCCATCCATGTCTTATAATCATTTTAGTTGTGTATCAATTTCGTAACAAATTATGATTTATTACAAACGACAAAACACAGGAACGTATCTGCTTAAGACGTGTATCATTATAACAATTGGGCGGTACTGGGCAATCATACCGTGTGATCAAAAAACGTTTCAACATAATTCCTACGCATAAATTACGTATCTGTCGATATATTAACATAGTGACGTGACTTAATTTATAGCTGGAGTGCTTACCTATTACAGATCACATTCAAGTGATATGTCCATCACAATGCGCTCTCATAACGATGCTTTGTGCCAAATATCAGTAAACATGCGGCGATCTAATGCTTATTTGCTGCTGGGGTACCATAGCTGGTATAGGTATCTGACATTAAAGAAACATCAGACTAAACTAGCCATTATGTCAGGCTTGCATGTCAAAGCCTTCTACATGTCATCAATGTTTTACCTTTTAAAAATACGTAAATTGTAAGCGTGAGTATCATGACACCTGCTGATGTCTGTACATAGTTTTCGTATTGTTATAACCAATAGCAACAACACCAAAGAATACGTAATAAAAAGTCATTGGTAACGATAAGCGTGCGTTCAATATAAAATACACATAAAAGACAAAATTAATATAAATGTATTCTTGTGTTTTTTCCGTTGTAATAAACCAAAATTTGTTCACAAGAAATTGTTTCGCAACTAAAATGATTATAAAACATGGCGGTTCTAATTTGGTCGAGCATACCTGAAAGATTGTAATAATTCAGTGCTGTAAGACGCTGTTTCATCACTATTGTATTACTGTCAATTGTATCAATTTAGTGGCAAAGCAAGTGGTATTTATTGTTTTTCAAATGATTCTAAATATATAAATGTTTTGATGATAGCGACTAGTACGCACAACATAACCATTTATATTTGTGTAACAAACTGTCATTGGTTATATTGACTGTAACGATCAAGAAGGTGCTTTAACACCGTTCTATTTAAAATGCGACGCTCCCATTGGCCGCGGACGCGCGCTTGAATACGTGGCGTGACATTCACGCCATCGAACGTTTCCTGGTACAAGTGGTGGTCACCCTTAGTTAGGGCACCTCCGGTTTCCTTCCCTACCCGCCCCATTCCGAGCTTTTGCTTCGTCTCTAGAGACCTCGTCGTAGATGTTAATCTCTACTCTGCTTTCCTTCTTTGATAATAGGTACATATTGATTCTCTGCTGATTTTGTTTATAATTTTACAGTTCAATTTGTAATGTGATTTAAACGTACAATAACATCTATGTCCCCTCTCCCTTATTCTGCACCATATTCTAATTCTGTCTGTTGTTTGGAGCGCTGAAGTATTTAATATACTTACATAGGTCAACTTTTTACAACAGTTATCAAAGTAGGTTGCCTACATCTGTGTTACACAGTATATTAAATTTGCAATAATGACAGCTGTGTAGATACGTCTTCCACGTTGTATTTATCAAATATGTCTTGAAATCCTCAATTTCTTTTTTCATGTATTGGCATTGTTGTTTAACTAGAAATTTTTACCCAAGGGCTTTGAAATCTCGATGTATGTAGAAAAATGTTATCAACGGAAGTGCTACTGGTTCCTGTAACTCTTATAAGAGTTAAATTATATGAAAGAGACTTAAGTATAGCTCTAGAATAACTAGCTCCAAAAATTTAATCTTCACTTAACATTATTTCACTCTGTTTAGTAGCTACAAATTTAGTCATAGATTAAGATCATCAGTTGAAACCTAATACGAGCTGCATTCAAGTTCTAAGGCCTCCGATTTTTTTTCTAATTAACTACTCACCCGAAATCGATGAGACTGGCGTTACTTCTCGACGTAATCGCCCTGCAGACGTACACATTTTTCCCAACGCTGACGCCATGATTCCATGGCAGCGGAGAAGGCTTCTTTAGGAGTCTGTTTTGACCACTGGAAAATCGCTGAGGCAATAGCAGCTCGGCTGGTGAATGTGCGGCCATGGAGAGTGTCTTTTATTGTTGGAAAAAGCCAAAAGTCACTAGGAGCCAGGTCAGGTGAGTAGGGAGCATGAGGAATCACTGTAAAGTTGTTATCACGAAGAAACTGTTGCGTAACGTTAGCTCGATGTGCGGCTGCGTTGTCTTGGTGAAACAGCACATGCGCAGCCCTTCCCGGACGTATTTGTTGCAGTGCAGGAAGGAATTTGTTCTTCAAAACATTTTCGTAGGATGCACCTGTTACTGTAGTGCCCTTTGGAACGCAATGGGTAAGGATTACGCCCTCGCTGTTCCAGAACATGGACACCATCATTTTCAGCACTGGCGGTTACCCGAAATTTTTTTGGTGGCGGTGAATCTGTGTGCTTCCATTGAGCTGACTGGCGCTTTGTTTCTGGATTGAAAAATGGCATCCACGTCTCATCCATTGTCACAACCGACGAAAAGAAAATCCCATTCATGCTGTCGTTGCGCGTCAACATTGCTTGGCAACATGCCACACGGGCAGCCATGTGATCGTCCGTCAGCATTCGTGGCACCCACCTGGATGACACTTTTCGCATTTTCAGTTCGTCATGCTGGATTGGGTGCACAGAACCCACAGAAATGCCAACTCTGGAGGCGATCTGTTCAACAGTCATTTGGCGATCCCCCAAAACAATTCTCTCCACTTTCTCGATCATGTCGTCAGACCGGCTTGTGCGAGCCCGAGTTTGTTTCGGTTTGTTGTCACACGATGTTCTGCCTTCATTAAACTGTCGCATCCACGAACGCACTTTCGACACATCCATAACTCCATCACCACATGTCTCCTTCAACTGTCGATGAATTTCAATTGGTTTCACACCATGCAAATTCAGAAAACGAATGATTGCACGCTGTTCAAGTAAGGAAAACGTCGTCGTTTTAAGTATTTAAAACAGTTCTCATTCTCGCCGCTGGCGGTAAAATTCCATCTGCCGTACGGTGCTGCCATCTCTTGTACGTATTGACAATGAACGCGGCCTCATTTTAAAACAATGCGCATGTTTATATCTCTTTCCAGTCCGGAGAAAAAAAATCGGAGGCCTTAGAACTTGAATGCACCTCGTATATTGTGACTCTTCCTAGGAACTTCACATGCACTTCTGCTCCGACAAGTACAAGCTTCAAAATGCTACCGCTGCAAAGTTAAAGAGCATTATGTTTTCATATTTTTATATTTTCATAAAGTAAGATATAACTCCTTCTTTGACTTGTTTAGAGTAGTTGTTGCTTCTTGAGAAATTATAAATTCTAACGTAAAGTGAACGTGGCCACAGTGAAGAAAGACTGTATTGCTCTGTATGCGTGAATAACTTATTTTATTCCTCATTACCAGGTATTTAGTTGTGACTGTATGTTGCCGTGGTTAAATAAAGCGTCGTTCCAAGTCTAGGTACGCGCTCTGCCAGCCTCACCACCCCACGAAGCTCGTCGAAGTGCTTCTTTACGGTTCTTATTCGTTTGTTAGGAAATTTATACTCATTGTCGCATCTTTCACAGACGTTAAAAGTGTTTGTCGAATAATGCTTTGATGCTCCCTGTTTTCACCTCGCTGTTCCTAAAAGGTCATTTGCATCTGAAACGTACAAACACTCAGATTCGAAGTTCTCAGATACTCAGTTAATTCCTTCTGCTTATTTTATTCTGAACAACAAAACAGTAGGATTCAATTACGGTTTAAGACCCACTGTTAAACTTTGTTACATCTGTTCCTAGTATGAATTATGTTTGTTGTAGCCTCGAGAATGTCAGTGAATCGGAGAATGTCTTTTTCTCCGCTTTTTAGACGCTAGTTACAACAGTCCACAAGTTAAAACTTTATTTATTTGGGAGTTTTGAGCATAACCCATCTTCAGAATATCCGACAGAAAAACTTCATACCGTATGTCGTTACAAATGATTTGAGTCTTAACACTGAATGTGAGTGCAAACTGATTTTTGGCGTGTGCAAAAATATATGATTTGCATATCTTTCAATCTGAAGGCATCTGTAGGATTTCCAAAATACGAGTAATCTCTGATTATTTAAAAGAAACGAAAGCTTTCAATTACCGACTTTATTATTTTTCCACTTTTGTTTTCCATTTTAATTTTTCCTTATTTTTTCATTTGTTTCGTGCACAACTATCGCACTGCCGTTTGGCGGCCCTGCGCATTTCTATGGTTGCCGAACCCTCGATACGCCCCCGTATAGATGTTTGAATTCAGGAGAGCTATTTACGGATGTGTACTGAACATACGATTTATGCTGCCAGTGGGCCAAATTTAATACCATGGACGTCGGCTACGGCAAAACATGATATTCCTTGGTGTGTCCTTCATTAGAGGCAACCTGAATATTTTGAGATCCCACTAATCTCCAATGTTCGTGTAAAGGACCAAAAAATAGCACACCTATAGGCCGCTAAAAGCAACAGATATTGTGTGTACACAAAGGAAAAAATGTAACTGGTTGATGAACTAGCTGAAATTCTCATTATATTTAATATAGTTGCCACACAAATATCAAGTGAAAATTGAAACTTATTTAAAAATCTTGGAATTAATGTATAGCAGTTTTCTCCTACAGTGAACTATGTGTGGCATTTCATGTAGATAGAATGAGAAGAAACAAAATTAAAATTAAAACTAATCTCAGGTATAATAATTTCTCCATAAACTAGACCGTTCCCTTATCTTGGCTTATGACACGGTTCTTGATTAAATGCACTAAATATTTTAGCAATAATTAATTTGCACTGTTTTATTTAATCAACAGTTTCACTTCCAGCTTGTTCACAAATACGCAGATAACCTTCTCCCGAAGTTCCTTAGGCGCGTTCTTACTTGATATTCAGAGGATAAATATTTTTCTTGCACAAATAATTATTTTAATGAAATCGTAATTCATGTAAAATAGGCAGTTTATGCAGAAAGACATGTTTTCTTGTGAAAGTGTTTTCATCGTAATTGAGGGTATCTCCTATGGGTATAATTGACATTGCAGACAAGTCTGGCTGCTAAGTGGTGAAGTGTCAAGTTATCAGTCCAGTGGTGCGGGGACTCAATCCCCAGTTGCTTCTAGAGCCTTTAATTTTGCCCCCTATCGCTGCTTTCCTCTCTGTTTATCAGTGCGAATAATGCCGAGTTACATCTTGGTTCCGAGCCCACGTTTAAGTGTAACCCCGTCCCACATAGGGTGGCAGTAGAACGGCTTGTCTTTTGAATGGGTACAAGTCGATTGTCATTGCAGAAGTATTTACACTGAGGTGACAAAGGGCATGGGATAGCAATATGCACATACACAAATAGCGGTAGTATCGCGTACAGAAGGTATAAAATGGCGGTGCATTGGCGGAGTTGTCATTTGTACTAAGGTGATTTATGTGAAAAGGTGACCGACGTGATTATGGTCGCCTGACGAGAGTTAATACATTTTCAACGTGGAATGGGAATTGGAGCTAGATGTATATCGAATTTCATTTCGGATCCATTGTGTCAAGAGTCTGCTGAGGATATCAGATTTAGGCATTACCTCTCACGACGGGCAACGCAGTGATCGAAGACCTTCCCTTGACAGCCGAGTGCAGCGGCGTTTGCAAGTTTTCAGTGCTAACAAAACAAGCAACACTGCGTGAAATAACCGCAGAAATCAAAAGGGGATGTGCGACGAACTTATCCGGTAGGACTCTGCGGCGAAATTTGTCCTTAATGGACTATGACAACAGACGACAGACGAGAGTGCCTTTGCTAACAGCACGGAATAACCTGTAGCGCTTCTCCTGGGCTCGTGACCATATCTGTTGGATCCTAGATGACTGGAAAATCGTGGCCTGGTCAAATGAGTCCCGATTTCAGTTGGTAAGAGCCGATGGCAGGTTCGAGTGTGGCACAGGCACCACGAAGCTGTCAACAAGGCAGTGTGCAAGCTGGTGTTGGCTCCATAATGGTGTGAACTCTTTTTACTTGGACCATTGACTGGAAATGGTTAAGTCCGGCTACTTCGAGACCATTTGCAGCCATTAATGGGCTCCATGTTTCCTAACAACGATGGAAATTTATGGATAACAATGAACCAAGTCACCGGGCCACAATAGTTCGCGGTTGGTTTGAAGAAGATTGTGGATAGTTCGAGTGAATGACAGCCCAACATGAACAAAAAATGGCTCTGGGACTTAAGTTCTGAGGTCATCAGTCCCCTAGAACTTACAACTACTTAAACATAACTAACCTAAGGACATCACACACATGCATGCCCGATGGAGGATTCGGACCTGCGACCGTAGCGGTCGCGCGGTTCCAAACTGTAGCGCTTAGAACCGCTCGGCCACCACGGCCGGCCCAACATGAACATCTACGGGAAATAATCGAGAGGAGGTATCCCTTAACTTTTGTCACCTCAATGTATAAAGGAATTATACCGAAATTTATGCATCTCGTCTTCAGAAAAGTTTCCAGATTGATTCAAGTAATGCTTGGCAATCTGTTCTAAATCTTAACAAAATTATCGTAAGGGGCACAGTAGAGTGTACTGTTGCAACACATTTCTGCCACAAGTAGAATAATTCGTTAGCGATACCTAAGAGATCGACAACACTTTATGGAGGCAGAGAATAAGGAACTAACTATACAGATGCCCATCACGTCCTAACGTGAATTAATTCAAGAAACATAATGCTCTAACTGGGCGCCGACACACACCCAAACTAGCTGTCGAGAAAGTTGACTCGACAGGGTTTCATCATAGTCTGCAGTTCCGTTTCATTCGTTCTGTCTTCACCGCCAACAATCAGAATTGATCCTACTGTTGTATCGAAAGGATCATAACATACCAATCAAAATGGGAACTATTATACTATGACCACCTTGACGGGAAGCTACGAAAATCGCATTCCAGTGTCTCCTTGCCATGGGATATGTTTCTTGAGATTTAATTCTTATGCCAACTTATTTTCAGTGCTGAAAAAGTGTAAGTACAGGACGTGTGTATAATGTTACTGGGTGTTTTGAGGAGAGCGTCGCAACGTAGCAGGCCCAGGGGACGTGCACGTGCTGCTGATCGCCATCTTTCGGACTTTGAGAGAGGTCGATTCATTGGCTACAATGAAATGACTGCAGCACTCTTGTTGACGTGATGGACTCAGAATTACGGTGTTGGGAGAAGAGTAGGCGCAGGGGATTGGTGAAAGCTCAGCAGACATCTCCAGTTCTTATGTATCGTTTACTACTGAGGTCATAGCACAGAAGCAGACACTTGCGTGGTGTAGATCGAAAGCCAACTGGGATAATGAGTGGCGTTCTGTGGTGTTGAGCGGAGAGCCTCGCTCAATCTTTACGGTGACTACACCGACGCTAACTTTTCGGTAGACGACCTGGTGAAAAGTCACAGGAAATGGCGATTCTCAAGACTCACACTTATCCAGCTACTGGAATCTTAGTATATGGAGTCATTGGATATGGCAGTAGGACTGATTTGGTAATTATTGTTCAAGGGAGGTGACGTGTTCGCCAGTATGTGCAAGAGTGGTAAACCCTGTTGTCATACTCTGCATGAGCAGGATACCAAAATGCATATTTCAGTAGCATAATGCAAGACCTCGCACCTGTAACACCTAGAGGAATGTATGAGTCGGGCCCGCCAGGTCCCCTGATGTGTCAACTGTAGATTATGTGTGGTATACAGTGGGAAGATGTACACTCTTATGCCAACTTCAGTCAGTGCTCCTATGAACTGCCACAGAATGTTTTCCAGGTACAGCAATGAATACCTCAGTATAACATTCGGAGACCGTTTGCTTTCGCTCCACAACGGATACAACAGTGTATTCGTACCCGTGGAAATCTCACCTCATAGTAACGGACCAATTTCGAATGGAATTTAAGTTTAATAATGTAACACCTTGACATATTGGCGTTTTATGTTTGTTGATCAGGGTCGATCTGAAAAACAAGCGTCGTTTGTTTCTTGCAGAATTTATTACATATCTGTCAACAATTGCAATACATATATTTTGACTACTAGTTTCGAACCTACTTGTTCGTTCTTGTACCTGAACTGCTGAGGCTACACTACAAAAATATATGTAAGGGAATAGGAAAATATAAATATGGAATTACAAATACAAATAGTTGTTAACTATTTGATTAAGCCATACCTACACTGAAAGTGCCTGAGCTTAATGACAACATTTTAAAATTGGCAAAACATTCATCACAAATATATCCTCAAGCCACCCTTACTGAACAGACCGACAGGAAAGCGAGTTAATATAGCATTGTCATTCAGTTTTGAGCTGAGTTCGAAATTTCAGATCTCTAGCTCATTGGGAAATTACTTTAAAATCAACTGAAAAATTGGTACTGGACAGACAAACAAGATTTGACACTGTCTGACTACCTCATGAAGCAGATCTTAGGACCTCTTAATGGTGATATTATCTCCTCCTACTTGCTCTTTAACATATAAATTACAACATAAACATAAATGAATGATTAAGGGAACTAGTAACTACTAAATGATAAATGTTGTTTCTGCTTATACATTTATTGTGGATTAAAACACGTTTATATATTAGAAATACATAAAGAGATACAAATGAATTTCCTAACTAATATTACTGATCAACTGCACAAATCTGCCCGTTTTTATGGTCATGCGATCTAATATAAATAACACGAGATGACTGACATCATCTACGTACCAAACACTAGAAGACACTACTTTCGAAGATGATCTACATTGGCGTGCACCTCAGTGGAAATAAAACTCACGTGATCACTGCTGTTAAGCTTTATAGCCCTAATAAACCGAAACAAATAGCATTATTAGCGTATGTACTGCGTCCGGTGCGTCGGAGTGACGGTTCTCTTACACATCTGCGAAGATTGAAGACCTCCAGCTACAAAATAAAAACTCATTCAAACACTAGGATGTCAGAAGGCGGTCCTATGACTAATATAAACTACAGGCAAGAAACGAGAACTCCCAGCCACAAGGACGGAATTCAGATAACATTTCAATGTGAGTATAGACAGAAGTGCTCTCAATCACTGAGCGCTGCATACTCAACGACGCCTCCCTACTATAAAATAAATAAAATAAAAAATATTATTTAAATATTAATTATTCTATCTGTATGATGGTGATTGTGATTGTAATTGTAATTAATATTTGCTTATCTGGAACGTGGACGTTTAATTATTCGGTATCAGACGCTTGACAATGGCTTTCTCGTAAAGGCAATGTTACTCGTAGTTGACCGTGAAATAAAACTGAAATAATCGGACTTCGTAAATAAATCGTTTCCAAAGACTGCTGCGGTAGGTGCGGACTCATAATCTAAATCTCACTATTTCAATAATTTGCCAGCCATGCCAATACGTCGTACAGAGGTGATTGTCTATTTTATAAATATAAAAAAGTTACACAGTTAGTTAAATCAGATATATTCAATGAATAAGCCTACAGTTCATAATCCTACTTACTTTTATAAATATAAATTCTTTACAGAATCGAGTGCCTAGTCTGGTTGCAACTCGCAGTATTCTTCTATAACATGAAATATGGCGGTGTGCCAGACAATAGAATAAAATACGTGCTTCTCGCACCACTTCTACCAGAGCTCTCTATTCTTCTATAACATGAAATATGGCGGTGTGCCAGACAATAGAATAAAATACGTGCTTCTCGCACCACTTCTACCAGAGCTCTCACCTTTCTTAATCAAACATAAGAGTAACGTAATTGTGCTTTTTTTTATCAGCGACACAGCGCTGCAGTTGTGTGCCATAGGCTTTATTTATTTGTCGCTGATTATTTATTTAATTAATATTTCGCGTTTCCGAGGAAACTCACGCTCGGTATGCAAATGTGCCTTTATATTGCCCCCTGAATTGCGAGGCGAAAGGACACACCTGCAGGCGAGCAATTCACCTAAAGGCACAAGAAAATCTAAATTATCTACAACTATTTACATGACTTACATTATACACATTATATACAAAATTTGAATGACGCGGGTGCGCCGTAAAAGTTCTTATGTTGGCAGATAGAGTGCGCGCATGCGCAGAAGCGTCTGTGTGACTCCGGCACTGCCGTTATATCGTACAGTTAGATCACGCGGCACAGTATTGCAGTTCATATTGTTCGTGTGCGCGCGTTTCTCAGTCGTTGCACAAAGAAAATATTCAACCAAGATTACATATGAAGACTACATTCTATGACAGGTAACTTAGTTTTAAATTTACAATATTTGTTATCACACAATACAACTTAGATTGTTGAATGTTCTTAGTTACATATTATTGTTTTGAAATACTTCAAAGAAAAATGTCCGTATGTTTCAGGTGCATTGACCTATACACATCGTGTCGTTATTACAGTTCATATTCATCTGATGCACAATAATTTTTTTTATAGGTTAGTATCGTCGTGGTAAAGTTTTTTTTTTTGATCACAGTAACATCGTTGTATAACAACGTGATTAATACATAAGCGTGTCCATTTCCCATTTCCATTATAGTCGTTGTGATGCAGTTCGTTGTGACTAAAGGCATTGCTCATTACAGATCAGACGTGACCCGTCGAGTAATTGGTCCACGTGCAGTTCGTTTTTTTTTTTACATTCCGTGGAAGCTTGGTTGCAGAACCTCGGACGGCACATAGCTGGCGTCGATCCTTGGACAGTCCAGGTAAGAGTGTCCGTCACATTTCGAGAACATTTCATTCCCTGAAGTTCCAACCAAAATTCTTCCACCCGTCGTGTTGTTTTCTGGACAGGCACTTTGTGTCCATTTAATCCAGTTAACATCTTGAAGTTAGGTACTGTAGTAATGTCACTAGACGATGCACGAATTATGCCCTTCACATTTTCAGTTTTTTGCTGAATATAGCTCACCTAAATGTTCGTAGTTATTAATCAAAGAAATCATTCATCGCGTTTACATAGATACGCTGCATAATGAATGGCATTAACCGTTTCTTTCACATAGGTTTCTGCGTAGTTGCAGAGTTAGTAATGTTCGTTAATGTCCGTGAACAGAGGTTCACTATGCAATGTCTTTTTGTCACTCGTTTTGTTCAAATTTTTACATAGTAACAGTTACATGATACATCAGTTAAAAAAAAAAAGTAATTATACATACACACGTCACATATTTTCTTAGCATAAACATAATACAGTTGCACATAAACATGTTTGCATCATCATTACATAGCTATAGGTTATTACATTGTGTCACGTGATGTCATCTGAAATTAAGATAGGTTAGACACAACATTCATTACATCAGTAGGCAAGACCAGGCGTTTTCACTACTCAATAAATATTCAAAATAGTAAGAGAGAAAAAATGTTCGATTCCTCGCGTTTTGTGCGTGTGTGTAGAGTGTCTGTGTGGCCTTGACTACTGATAGATGCTTTTCGTGTTGAGAGATGTGCGTCTAATCTATTTCTCAAAGTAAAAGATCGCTTCACAGATGACGTCTGTCGGTTCGTCAGGTGTCATACCAAGTCAGTGGTACCTACAATAACAAATGTTCCGTGAAAAATTAATATATCATTCACTGCTACGTAATCATAAATTTTATTTTGATATTCCGTCTTCCAGGTGGTGGCGCGCGCTGAAAGAAGAGTTCTTCTGCCTTCAACTGCGACTCTGGAACCGCTGAAATGAAAATTTCTACACTACTTATTATCTGTGTTGTAACAACAGAGTTTTTCGAGTTGCTTAGCAATATTTTGATGGGTATGACTTTGACATTATTCAGCATGAAATGCTCTAAGATCTCGGTGTGCGTATTTTTCTAAAATTCTTTGAAGTGTGTCAACGTGTTCCTTCCAAGACTGTGTAGCTATCAGTATATCATCTACATAGTGTGTGACAGTCTCGCCAAGCACGGTATCCAGGGCTGTAATGAATACCCCAGAGCTGACATTCAGTCCGAAAGGTAGAACACAAAACTGATAGGTTCGCCCCCCGAACATAAATGCAGTATATTTCCGTGAATCAGGAGTGATACCCACCTGCCAAAACGAATTAGCGAGATCTATTGTGGAAAAATATTTTGCATCTAGAAATTTCTGTAATTGCTCTTCTAAATTTTCGGGTTTTGTGTGAACCGGTAAAATTATTTCATTAATTGCTCGTGCGTCTAACACTAACCTAATGCTTCCATTTAATTTTTTGACAACAAGTAGAGGACTACAATAAGGTGAGGTGGATGGTTCAATGACCTTCCAGTCTAACATTTGTTTTAATTCTTGCCACACAGCAGGTCGTTGAGATAACGGTACGTTATATGTCTTGTGGTAGAAGATCTTGTGAGGCTTAACTTCAATCTTGTATACATACGTGTTGATAACACCTAATCGTTTGGTAAAAACTTGTAAATATTTGGATAACACTTTCTGTAGTTTTATACGTTCATGTACACTGAGAGCTGTAGCTTCACTTATCTTATGATCAAGCAATGTTTTCAAGTCCATTAGCTCTGTGTCAGATGAGTGTGTTTGCATATCTTGAATGTCATTGTCAAGTACTAACTGAACCTTGTACCCTGTACAGTGTTTGTCATGCTTTAGAGTTCTCCAAATCAATAATAATTACACTGCCTTTATCATTTAAAATACATTTACCTTTGGAGAAGTCTATAATAGAGTCCTTCTCGCTCATAATATCTATTCCTAATATGCAATTTGTCGCAAGGTTTTGTACAACCAGGAATGGCCATTGTACGGTTCCATTACATATTTTAATGTTTACAAAAACTTGCTTCGTAACCCTACATGACTTATTACCTAGTGCAGTAGTTATTTTACAGTTTTGGGCAGGAAACTCAGGCACAGGTTCCAATTCACACATCTTTTTATAGAAATTAAAAGACAAAACGCTCACAGCTGCACCTGTATCTAGGATAATAGTAGTTGGAATCCCACCTACTACACCAGTAGTAGATGCTAAAACAATTTCATTTGTGTTTGAACGACATTGTGTACTGTCTTGTAAAAGTTCATCTGATATATTCTCATTGTGGTTGTATCTTATAAATAAAACAGGTAATTTTTGTTTAGAATTATTCGGCATATCATTATTCTGTTGTTCAAGTGTGGTGTCAAATAACTGATTAACATTGCAGTCGCCCCGCAAGAATTCTTCAGCCACGACCTGGGGCATAGAAGTGACTGTTTCTAGTTTGTCGGATTAGCATTTGTACTAGGTACTGACACAGATTGAGGTTGTGCATCAGGTGTCATTTCTATTATATTCACATTCGGATATTGCCTATTATGATCTCCAAACTTTTGCGGTTGTTGTTGCTGTTGCGCATTATAACTTACCTGTCGGTCGTAAGGTATGCTCCAATTTTGTCCTGGTGGCTGCTGTGGTAAAGCAGAGTTTGAATGGAAGTACTGATCGTTACGAGTCCAACCTTGATGCTGTCTTGGCTCGTAGTTATTATTATTTCTATTTCTGTTTGTGTTTTTGTTGTTGCCTTTGTATCCGTTGTTACCGTTGTAGTTATTACCGCGGTGCCTTTTGTATGGACTGCCGCATGAAGTGTTATTACTGTTGTAACTATTGTTTGTATTGGAATACGCGTGTTGATTTTGATTTTCGTATTGAAACGGCATGTGAGTTTGCTGTTTTTGCTGTACCGCGTATCCAACTGTGGGCGCGCCAGAATTGAGTTGGCAAGCCTGCATGTTTTGCATACCACTAGTGTAAACATTGTGGCTGCTGTTTTGCCGCGCGAAGCGCTGATCTTCAAGTAACATGTCAACCGAATCTAAGGCTGTTAAAAAATAATCTGAATCGTCATCCGGGATATGTAGGAGTTTTTCTTTAATGTTGAAAGGCAATTTGGCCTTCAACGCACGGAGTATATCACGCGTTGCGACTGGTTCGTCTAAAAAGTGTCCCATGTTCAAGTATTTTTCAAAATATCTGCGTAAGTTGCCATTTTTACTGTTAAAAGTTTCAGGTTCTAAAATTTGTCTTCTGAGTCGCTCCTGGACGGATTGCGACCAGAATTTGTTCAGAAAAGCACGCTCAAACTCACTGTACGTGGTACATACGTCAGCTTGACTGTATGCCCAGACAGCTGCATCGCCTTGGATGTAACCGACAATATATGAAATCTTTTTCCGGTCACTCCAAGTGCGTGGAAATGCGTTACTAAAAGATTTAAGAAAAATCACCGGATGAATGGTTCGTTTTTCTGGGATAAAAATCTGAAATTGCCTGTGTTTCATTAAGCTTTCTTCTTCCTTCGCATTGTGATATGGATTTATTCCACTGTAATTACTGGTATGTTCAGCTGGCGAGTAATTACGATAATGTTGCTGTGGTTTACCATGATAATAGCTTGTGTTTGTGTTTGCACATCGTGGTATGTGTTGTAGTCGTGGTGTGTTTTGTTCTTGTGTGTTTGTCGTGTGCGGTATGTGTGTGTCATACTCGAATGTATATTGGTTCCTGAACTGTGCATTTTGACTGATATTTTCGTTACATTCAGACTGTGATCGATCGGTGAATTGTCTCATGGGTGCAGTGACGGATTGTACTGCGTCACTGATCAGCTGTTTGTTATTAGTAATGTATTGCGCTACGGAGTCGTGCACAATTGTTGGTAAATTTTCACGTAAGCATCTATCAAAATGTTTGTCTTTGTTCACTACCCAATCATGAAATTCTTTATTAATATTTTGAAAATGAGCTGTGGCATCAGATTGTAAGATGTCAGTCAGGTGTTGTTCAACATTGTCAAATTTATTCTGTACGTCAGTAATTCGTTTTTCAAGGTTGTCATGTACTGAAGAATATGTTTGAATTTGTTCAGTAAGAACTTCACACGTGACATTAAGGTTTTTTACTTGTGTCTGTAAAAGTGCTACGTCAGTTGTAGTCTTTTCTTGTCTCGTATTAAGCTGGGAAAATTTAGTACTGAGTTCAGTCATCTGTTTGGTCAGTGTGGCCTCTATAAGTTCCACACGTTTACATAAAGTGTCATTACCTGTCTTGAGTGCTATGAGGTCAGATTTAATTGCGTCATTTTGTGTCTGTAAGGTTGCCATGTTTTCGGCGTTTTGTTTCATTAGCATTTGTAACATGTCGGCAATGTTTACTGTTTGCAAGGTCTGTGCCCCCGTCGCGTCATTAGACGTGACGTCATGAATCAACATGGGCTCTGACTGAGACTTTGAAATTTTTGTAGTGGACGGCCTATTGCCAAAATTTCCGTCAACACTTGCGTCAATGTTTGATAAATCGTCACTACCGGTTGCTGTCGTAAAGTCATTTTCTAACATTTGTCTCTCGTCCGAGTCGGATTGTGTCTGAATAGTACGTCTTTGCTGTTCCATTTCTGCGTATTGATTTGTAGTTATTACCATGCCACACGTGATATATGTTTCAAGAAAATATTTGACACTGATTTTAAAATAAAATGCAGTTGAGCATGAATCGCTCGTAGCAACAATGGCTGTCTGTTAATTTAAAAATATAAACTGAATTTGAGATTATTGGTAATGGCTGCTGTCCATGTTACTACGTATCGTACAGAAGTCGGCCATATTGTACTCTCATGTATTGGTATTGTTGCATACGTTATTGTTTAAGGAAAAGTACTGAGAATGTAATTTATCACTGAAAACTGTTATGCACGAAAGAAACACTACAGAATCTACTGAAAAGCTAATACACTGAATTATACGTCTGGTCAAGCCTGCTAATGCAAAGATGCTGCGTCTTACCTTATTTTGCTGGAAGTTTCATTGCGTCTTCCCGCAAAATTTTAGAATTGGAAAATATCTTCAGATTTTTTGTTATCTCTCATACATTCACGTCCAGGTCCAGAAAGTTGATTTTTCACATGAAACAAAGAGAACAATGTAACAAATGACAAAATAACAAGTCCGACACGCAGTCGCCAATATAAAATAAATAAAATAAGAAATATTATTTAAATATTAATTATTCTATCTGTATGATGGTGATTGTGATTGTAATTGTAATTAATATTTGCTTATCTGGAACGTGGACGTTTAATTATTCGGTATCAGACGCTTGACAATGGCTTTCTCGTAAAGGCAATGTTACTCGTAGTTGACCGTGAAATAAAACTGAAATAATCGGACTTCGTAAATAAATCGTTTCCAAAGACTGCTGCGGTAGGTGCGGACTCATAATCTAAATCTCACTATTTCAATAATTTGCCAGCCATGCCAATACGTCGTACAGAGGTGATTGTCTATTTTATAAATATAAAAAAGTTACACAGTTAGTTAAATCAGATATATTCAATGAATAAGCCTACAGTTCATAATCCTACTTACTTTTATAAATATAAATTCTTTACAGAATCGAGTGCCTAGTCTGGTTGCAACTCGCAGTATTCTTCTATAACATGAAATATGGCGGTGTGCCAGACAATAGAATAAAATACGTGCTTCTCGCACCACTTCTACCAGAGCTCTCTATTCTTCTATAACATGAAATATGGCGGTGTGCCAGACAATAGAATAAAATACGTGCTTCTCGCACCACTTCTACCAGAGCTCTCACCTTTCTTAATCAAACATAAGAGTAACGTAATTGTGCTTTTTTTTTATCAGCGACACAGCGCTGCAGTTGTGTGCCATAGGCTTTATTTATTTGTCACTGATTATTTATTTAATTAATATTTCGCGTTTCCGAGGAAACTCACGCTCGGTATGCAAATGTGCCTTTATACTACCCAGAGGCGAAGTCCAGAATTGTATAAGTTCGCAACAGTACAGTGCCTAACCATTCTACCTATAAAAGCACCTGAGAGCAAAGACAGCAAGTCCGTCTGTAGCAACAAAGCTGGTACTGAGCGACCGTCAAACACGGGCGCTCAAAAACGGAGGACCCTTTTCTCTGCACTGCTGGCTTTCCAGCAAAGCTCAGCTCCCCTCACTTTTAACTGCAGAAGGCGAATTATATTGTCGAAGCCACGGAATATTCTCCCTCTCTACAGATTCTTCCAAACGCCGACCAACGATATTTCAGTCTTCTGTCGCCCAGCATAGAATGTTGCAAGGAAATACCAATCCCCATTAATTAGGAATTCATAATTTTAGACTTATGTCGCCCAGCGCGGAAAGTTTGCGAGGAAATAGCTATCCCCGTTAATTAGGAATTCATGCAATGGTACGCTTCTCAGAGCAAAAATCCTCAGAAATATCCCAGCCTGCATGATTTCCGAGGTAACGCTTCCTTGTTCCTCTCTGCTGCGTCCAAGATTTTCAGAGTTTCCGAAGTATTATCTAGTCATCCTTCCGGCCGCGATACAGCGCCGGCTGGCCGCCGCTGCATTGTGTCTCAGCGCTCAGGTGCCCCGACCCTCCGTCTTGGCTACTTCCTGCGTTAAGCAGGACCAACACACCTGTGCCGGCTTTTCTGCGCAGGCCTCAGTTACGCCTGCCGTTTCATTTCCACTGGCGTTCCAACCTTTACTAGTATAGGCAATCATCCATTACGCTGTTTTGATAATAAAGACAATCCATCACCTTTCATGCAATAGGCGTTCACAACTATTTACAAGGTGCAAGTGACAATGTCAGTCTTCTATAAATATTGATATATACGATGTACAACCTATCAAATGGTACCTAATTCTGCTCGTAAATCGAGGCAAAGTATGTTGGTGAGTGCTTGTAAGGTGCGAAATTATAGCCACCTTTCAACCCGGTTGAAAATGACTTACAAGTTCGTGGCGCCCTCCATCGGTAGTACTGGAATTCAGTATGGTATTGGTACACCCTTAACCTTGATGACAGCTTCCGCTCTCGCAGGCAAAGGTCCGTCACGTGCTGGAAGGTTTCTTGGCGAATGTCAGCCCATTCCTCACGGAGTGCTGCACTGAGGACAGGTATCGAAGTCGGTAGGTGATGCCTGGCCCAAAGTCGGCGTTCCAAAACATCTCAAAGGTGTTCTATAGAATTCAGGCCAGGACTGTGCAGGCCAGTCCATTACACGAATGTTATTGTCGTGTAACCACTACGCTATGGGCGGTGCATTATGAACAGGTGATCGATCGTGTTGAAAGATGCAACCGCCATCCCCGAATTGCTCTTCAACATTGGGAAGCAAGAAGGTACTTAACACATCAATATGGGCCTGTTCTATGACAGTGGCATTCAAAACAACAAGGGGTGCAAGCCCCCTCCATGAAAAACATAACCACACTATACCACCACCGCCTCAAAATATTACTGTTGGCACTACACTCGCTGGCAGATGACGTTTACTGGGCATTCACCATATAGTCCAGTGAAACTGTCAGAAGAAAAGCCTGTACCTTGCAAAAGATGGGGTAGAAGCTTTTATTTTTTTAACTCGTTCCTATTGTTGGAAAGGTTAGAAAATCAAGTTTTGCCAACAAAATTTCTCTTGGGAAAACTTTCTGCAGTCAAAAAACTTCGAAAATTTCGGACTTTTTTCAGTTTTGTCAAAATATCTCAGTTTCATTTGCTCCTATCGCTTTGGCGTCTAGTTTCTTTTTTAGAGCACAAAATTCTCTACAAATTTGATTGTTGCCATTTTTTTCTACTCCCAATATCTAAGGCGCTACAGCGCGTCAAAAAATACCAATTTTTCAAATTTCGAGCAAAGTGGCAAATTACCTAATTTTTGAACACTGTTATTTCAGTTTCTATTTGTGTGGTATAAACATATTACTCATCATGTTATTCATTGGAGTTTACCATCTCACTCTGCTGCAGGGCCAGGACAAACAGCATCATATTCAGTAACTATGAACACATTCACATCGGATTGCGTGAAGTTTATTTGTGTTACAATATGTAATACTTTTGCATGCAGGTGCCGTACATTTTCTACAGTAGATTGACGTTAATGATCAGTTATAAGAAAAAGTATGTAGGAATTGTTCTTTAGCGGACAAAAGCGTATTTATTCTTTAGCGGGTGGAAGGCAATTATCTCTAGTGATTGTTCACAGCGCGCTGACAGCTATTAGCACACAACAATAAGGGTCCTACAGTTTGGAGTCGCTTCCATTCAGTATATGTTGTGGTGCTGAAACTGAGTATGTCTGACATGAATTTGTGTTTCATTTGCGAAAAAACTGTGGTGAGTGGTGGATGCAATGTGAAAAAGAAAGGACTGAGCACACTTATCGATTGTAGTGCTAAACGCAGGGAGTCTGCTCACACCCGTTTTTTGAAAACGCTCAGTGAAGTGATGGTGCATGAAGCACGCTACAAGAAGTACATTGATGAGAGAGTGATAGCAGCTAGCCTTCGACATCCTCAGGAAGCAACAGGCGTGCTACGTCGGTCGCAGGAAAAAGGTCAGTTCAAGTTCAAAGAGAAATGCTTCTTATGTGCAAAAGGGAATTCTGATGACATTTTAACCAAGCAGTTAAGACTGCCATATGCCAAACGAGATTTTGATGGAGGGTACCTTATCCACAAAGTGACTTGGACTCGAAATGTTTGCTTCAACTCAATAGCCCAAAGCTATGTTTCTTACCTGCAACGTCAGTTTGGATCTCAATTTGCTATTGTATTTGATGGGTATCCATGTGAGGGAGACAAATGTAGTACAAAGAGTGCTGAGAGGATTCGTAGTAGGTCCAAAAACATTCTTCGGTTGACGTTGTGGTTGAATCAGAGATGGTGAACCAAGTCCCTCAGGACAAGTTCTTGTACAACGAACGAAACAACACGCGTTTGATCACACTTCTTAAAAAGGAATTTCTGGAGTGTAGCGTTGAAGTGCACCAGCCACAAGAAGATGCTGACGTTATGATTGTAACATCTGTCATTTCAAGAACCAAAGATTTAGGAAGTGTTGTCATTGTAGGAGAAGATGTTGACCTGCTTGTGCTCATGACCGGTTTGGGGCAAGGCATTGAAAACTTATTTTTCTTAAAGCCAGGAAGAGGAAATGCAGAAGACAAGTGGTTTTCCACTGCATCTTACAAGTTTGACAGTGAATACATTCTGTTCACTCACGCCTTTAGCGGATGTGATACAACATCCGCTTTTTTCGGTCAAGGAAAAATTAAGTGCTGCAATATTGTTGCAAAAAATGAACACCTAACCTCAGCGCTTTGCACGTTCAATAAACCACATGCTACCCGTGAAGAAATAATAACAGCAACAAAACAGGTTACTATCGCATTGTATAGTGGAGGTGTCAGCAGTTCCCACACACTAGACCATTTGCGGTACCGGCTATTCGCCAAGTCTGCCACAAAAAGCAAACTGAATCTTGCACGGTTGCCACCTACACAAGATGCTGCACATCATTCGTTGCGGACTTACCAACAAGTCCAAAGTTGGATGGGAAACTGGAAACCTGAGAAATGGGGCTGGAATCACAGTGACCACGGTCCAATACCCGTCACAATGAGCCAAGATCCAGCACCTGAAGCACTTCTTCGCATTGTTTCATGCTCACGCAAGCTGAACTGTGGCGGAGGGTGCTCCTGCAGAAAAGCGGGTTTTAAATGTTCTTCAATTTACAAGAAATGTATTGGGATCAACTGTGAAAACGTGCCAAAATTTTTATATGAAGACAGTGAAGAAGGTGTTATGGAGGATGTTGAGGAAACGGCTGACGAAATCAACGCTGTTTAAAGAAGAGGTCAATCTGGGATCAACTCTAGGTACAGACCCTGAATCCGTAACTCAAGGTATTTCTGGTGACACTGAGGAACCTGGCCCATCAAAACGTTGGAAGTGATGCTCATATCTGTCTCAAGTGCGCTAATGTGCGATATTACAAGTATTACACACCCAGAGCTGTCAAAATTTTTTAGTACCTGACAATGCATTTTAATTGTAATAAAGCTACTTACTTTTAATTTCAACTGTGTGGCTTTTATACACAAGAATAATTACCTATCTAATTAGGTTGCCTATTGCAGCTAATAATAGTTCAGTTTCCTGAGACAATTTATTTTGTGTGTGTGTGTGTGTGTCTATGTCTCTTAATGATGTATTTTCATATTTATAGTTTTACAAATACCTGGGCTGAGGTGGCCCATAGTGAACTTCAGGTAGTTATGTAAGAATCACAATAGTTGGGTGCCCAGCAATCCTCTTGTTGCATACAGAGAAATTGAATACTTGAAAGTGAGGTGGTAAATTCCAACATATAACATGATGTATAATGTATTTATACTACACAAACAGAAACTGAAAAAAATAGAGTTCAAAATTAGGTATATTGCCACTATGCTCAAAATTTGAAAAATTGGTATTTTTTGAGGCGCTGTAGCGCCATAGATATTGGGAGCAGAAAAAAATGGCAGGAATCAAATTTGTAGAGAATTTTGTGCTCTTTAAAAAAGAAAATAGACGTTAAAGCGATAGGAGCAAATGAAACTGAGATATTTTGAAAAAACGGAAAAAAGGCCGAAATGTTCCAAGTTTTTTGACTGCAGAAAGTTTTCCCAAGCGAAATTTTGTTGGCAAAACTCGGTTTTCTAATATTTCCAACAATATGAACGAGTTGAAAAAATAAACTCTTCTACCCCACCTTTTGCAAGGTATTTTTGCAATTTGACTGGACTAATACCCAAACCCTGCCATCGGATCACCACATAGTGTACCGTGAATCGTCACTTCACACAACGTTTTTCCACTGTTCAGTCGTCCAATGTTTACGCTACTTACACCAATCAATGCGTCGTTTGGCATTAACCGGCGTAATGTGTGGCTCATAAGCAGCCGTTAGACCACGAAATCCAAGTTTTCTCACCTCCCGCCTAACTGTCATAGTACTTGCACAGATCCTGAAGCAGTCTGAAATTCCTGAGTGATGGTTTGGATAGATGTCTGCCTATTATACATTACGACCCTCTCCAACTGTCGACATTCTCTGTCAGTCAACAGACGATGTCGGCCTGTACGCTTTTCTGCTGTACGTGTTCCTTCACGTTTCCACTTCACTATCTCATCGCAATCAGTTGGCCTAGGGGTGTTTAGGAGTGTGGAAATCTCTCGTACAGACGTATGACACAATTGACACCCAATCACCTGACCACGTTCGAAGTCCGTGAGTTCCGTGGAGCGCCCCATTCTGCTCTCTCACGATGTCTAATGATTACTGAGATCGCTGATATATGGTACCTAGCAGCAGGTGGCAGCACAATACACCCAATACGAAAAAAGTATGTATTTAGGGGTGTCCGGATACTTTTGACCACATAGTGTATGTTGTTGTAGATTGATCTGAAGATGCGATTATTTATCGTGGAACAGGTTGTACTTTGATCCTATAATAAATAAGGATTATCAGAAATAAAAGGATTCAACAATTTTTAGAAAATTTTTCCACAGAATTTAAAAAACAACTTTTAACTACTGTAAAATACCCTGGCGTAACCATCTGGAGCGTCCGAAAGTGTAATATTAATCATCGCTATTTGCTGTTCTTGATTTGCAGTATTTGCGTATAAAATTAATGGATTATGTAAAACTCAGTTTTTTATATGACTCAAATAACGTTTATAATGTGTTTTCCGCAAAATGAAAAGTGTTTGTTACGAATAAAATTCTACACGATGTATGTAATATTTATGTATGTTTCTCAATAAGTCATGAGTACGAAAAAGAAAAGGTATCTGCCAAAGCAAAACATGATAATCTAATTCCGCAAGATAATGTACAAATGGTCCTGCACAGCCGTAGAACGTACGATTAAGATTTGAATACAGTAAAAGCCAGTGATGATGCCACAGATGCGCTAAAACATGTTTGGGTCATACAAGAAAACATTGTTTCACGCAACAGGCGGACCTTATGTCGAATAATCAAAATTGGGATCAACAAGTGAACAAAACATTGGAAAAGGAGATGCGAAGCTGAAATTCATTGGGAGATTTTTAAGGAAACGTAATTCCTACACGAAAGATGTGGTTTACAATACACTAGTTCGACCAGTTCTTGAGTATTGCTCATCTTTCTGAAACTCTTATAGGGTGGATTGACTGAAGAGACAGAGAACATCCGATGAAGAGCGGCGAGTTTCGTCACAGAATCGTTTAGCTGACGTAAGAGCGTTACGAAGATGCTCAACAAAACATAGCGGCCGACGTTACGACAAGCATTGTGGATGACGGACAGGTTACAGTTGAAATTGCGGGAGCGTACGTTGCAGGAACAGTCGGGCAACATGTTATTCACGTAATCCAAGCTAACGGTGTGCTGGCTGGTAGGAGCTGCCGTGAAGGCTTTTCCCATTTACGATCGCTTCCATGAGCTACCGCAACGAGTGTCAGCTTCGATTGCGCGACAAATACTTACACCCAAATATGCCTCACGGAATGACCACAAGGAACGAATCAGGGAGGTATACGGAAGGTCGTGCTTCCCATGCGCCATTCACGAACGGAACAAGGAAAGGTGAAAAAGAATAGCGGTACTACAAGAACCATCCGGTACACAGTATATGGTGGCAAGCCGATTATAGTTGTAGATGAAATGAAAGATCAGCCGAAACGTGCTACGATATCGAGATAGAGCTGAATTGTTGTTAGAAGGAACAATAATGGGACAAATAGAACGGTAGACAAAACGTCTGATTGTCGAAACAAGTAGTAAAGGGTTTTGCGATAGTGGGTACGAGAAGTTGGGAATATTAGCGGAAGATACGATACGAGAAGTTCGTAACGTTAGCGCCAGATACAAAGATATGGAGTGCGGCGTGAAAGCAGTGAGAATGGAGATGACATATGAAGAGTCGCCGTCTAGTAAAATAATCTGACGATCAATTCCAATTACAAAATGATCTAGAGAGATTTTCTGTATGATGTGAAAAGTGTCAACTGGCACTAAACAAAGAAAAGTGCGAGGTAATCCACATGGGTTCCAAAAGAAATCCGATACATTTTGGGTATACGATAAATCGCACAAATCTAAGGGCTGTCAATTAGACCAAATACCTAGGAATTACAATTACGAGCAACTTAAATTGGAAAGACCACATAGATAATATTGTGGGGAAGGCGAAACAAAGACTGCGCTTTGTTGGCAGAACACTTAGAAGATGCGACAACCCACTAAAGAGACAGCCTGCAATACACTTGTCTGTCCTCTGCTGGAATATTGCTGCACGGTATGGGATCCTTACCAAGTAGGATTGACGGAGGGCATCGGAAAAGTGCAAAGGAGGGCAACTCGTTTCGTGTTATCGCGCAATAGGGGTGAGAGTGTCACTGATATGATACGCGAGTTGGGGTGGCAGTCACTGAAAGAAAGGCGGTTTTCTTTGCGGCGAGATCTATTTATGAAATTTCAATCACCAATTTCCTCTTCCGAAAATATTTTGTTGCCACCCATCTACGTAGGGGGAAATGATCATCATAATAAAATCAGAGCCGGCCGAAGTGGCCGTGCGGTTAAAGGCACTGCAGTCTGGAACCGCAAGACCGCTACGGTCGCAGGTTCGAATCCTGCCTCGGGCATGGATGTTTGTGATGTCCTTAGGTTAGTTAGGTTTAACTAGTTCTAAGTTCTAGGGGACTAATGACATCAGCAGTTGAGTCCCATAGTGCTCAGAGCCATTTGAACCAATAAAATCAGAGAATCAGAGCTCGAACGGAAAGATTTAAGTGTTCCTTTTTCTCACGCGCCATTAGAGAGTGTAATGATAGAGAAGTAGTATGATAGTATGCCAGGCACTCAAGTGTGTATTGCAGAGTAACCATGCAGACGTAGATGTAGATGTTGGAAGTGCTATCCCTCAGTTTACTAAAGATTAGTCGGATCACGCTATCTGTTGTGTTTTAGAATGCACCACTCGGTGGTAACAATTAGTTCCACATGTGTGAAGACTATTTTTTTCAACCTCCGTTCGGCAGTGAAATGGAAACCGCATTGAAAATGAAAAATATTTCATATGCAACATTTAGCTACAACTTCCAGTTACTTCACAACATGGTCGACGCTCCGACAGACATTTGTCGTGGCTTGGGATCCTGTTTCCAATACCCTCATCATAGGTGTTTTTCGCCAATTCTCTGCTTGTTGTTTGTGTAAAAATGGTATCCTTGTAGCCCGCGGTTCATGTGAGCGAAGGGATGAAAATCAGAATGGCCCTAGTCGAAGCTGTGTGCTGGTTGATCAAACACTTTCCGTCGAAACCATTGCGGCCGAGAAGTGTTCTAAAGAAGGAAAGCATGACAGTTATGTTATGTGAGCTGCAGGAACTCAGGAGAAAACCCTCAGCATGACTCTACAGGTGGCGGAAGAAACTATTTTCTAGGCATCTTTACGTGCTCACTGTGTGTTCAGAACTGAAAAGCGCAGCGTGACACGATAGTGGGCATGCTTCGAACGCAACACATATGAGCAAAGCTTCATTGGATTTAAACTATGAATTCCGCAACCAGAGGTTAAAAAGAAAAAAAAAAGAATAGTCCCCTCGTCTCTAAAAAGAGCTGCCTATTATGTTTACTTTATAGACGAATGGAAGAACTGGTAGAAACCGACCTCGGGGAAGATCAGTTTGGATTCCGTAGAAATGTTGGGACACGTGAGGCAATACTGACCCTACGACTTATCTTAGAAGAAAGATTAAGGAAAGGCAAACCTACGTTTCTAGCATTTGTAGACTTAGAGAAAGCTTTTGACAATGGTGACTGGAATTCTCTCTTTCAAATTCTGAAGGTGGCAGGGGTAAAATACAGGGAGCGAAAGGCTATCTACAATTTGTACAGAAACCAGATGACAGTTATAAGAGTCGAGGGGCATGGAAGGGAAGCACTGGTTGGGAAGGGAGTGAGACAGGGTTGTAGCCTATCCTCGAAGTTATTCAGTCTGTATATTGAACAACCAGTAAAGGAAACAAAAGAAAAATTCGGAGTAGGTATTAAAATCCGTGGAGAAGAAACAAAAACTTTGAGGTTCGCCGATGACATTGTAATTCTGTCAGAGACAGCAAAGGACCTGGAAGAGCAGTTGAACGGAATGGACAGTGTCTTGAAAGGAGGATATAAAATGAACATCAACAAAAGCAAAACGAGGATAATGGAAAGTACTCGAATTAAATCGGGTGATGCTGCGGGAATTAGATTAGGAAATGAGACGCTCAAAATAGTAAATGAGTTTTGCTATTTTGGAAGCAAAATAACTGATGATGGTCGAAGTAGAGAGGATATAAAATGTAGACTGGCAATGGCAAGGAAAGCGTTTCTGAAGAAGAGAACTTTGTTAACATCGAGTATAGATTTAAGTGTCAGGAAGTTGTTTCTGAAAGTATTTGTATGGAGTGTAGCCTTGTATGGATGTGAAATATGGACAATAACTAGTTTGGACAAGAAGAGAATAGAAGCTTTCGAAATGTGGTGCTACAGAAGAATGCTGAAGATTAGATTGGTAGATCATATAACTAATGAGGAGGTATTGAGTAGGATTGGGGAGAAGAGGAGTTTGTGGCACAACTTGACTAGAAGAAGGGATCGGTTGGTAGGCATATTCTGAGGCATCAAGGGATCACCAATTTAGCATTGGTGGGCAGCGTGGAGGATAAAAATCGTAGAGGGAGACCAAGAGATGAATACACTAAACAGATTCAGAAGGATGTAGGTTGCGGTAGGTACTGGGAGATGAAGAAGCTTGCACAGGATAGAGTAGCATTGAGAGCTGCATCAAACCAGTCTCTGGACTGAAGACCACAACAGCAACACATCGTCTGGTTGTATTTATGTTCTTGTCTTTCAGTTTCTCGATACCAAGAATTGACAAAAATTCAAAATACCCTCTTGTGGGATAGCACTTCGTTCCACTGACGCTTTCAGATACAGTGTTTGCGAACAGCGACAGTGTGGAAAACGTACAGAGCGGCCGGTGAGCGAGGCGATCAGGCGAACGCTCGGCTGGCGGATGTGGCGAGTGATTTGTGTGGGCCTAATTTCACGGCTGGCGGTGCGACCCGCGCGGCGGCTATTTCACGGCTCACGGTGCATCGGCGTCGCCCCCCGCCAGAGCGACGTGCAGCGCGTCGCTGGCCGGCTCGCGCCCTCTTCCCAGAGAGGCGGCGCGGCGTCACACCGGTTTTCCTTGGGCATTAGCGGCGCGGCCTGCCGGGGTTTTGGGCGACGCCCGGTCAACGACTCTCGCTAGCGAGCACGCCTCGCCGCTGCTGCCAGCCTATCCGGAGCCCTGGCTTGTCTGCCACGGGCGGCCGCAGCGAGCCGCGCACAAACCACTCTATCAGTTACCACACTCACCGCTTGCCATTGGCAAGACTGCGTCCGCTTCCTCTTCTGCAATAATACTCTCGTTGTTGTAGTCCCCGTTCGAACAACGGTGTGATGTAACACAACACGTTCGTCCGTTCAATGCAAGTCTCTTCACATTTGCGTACCTACGGCAAGCTACATCCACTTGAGAACCTGGTTACCTACTTTCACTGTCGTTAGAAACACAGTAAACTAGATGACATCGCTTAGTCTCTCACAAGGCACTTTTTATTTATCTCGTCAGTTAGTTGTACTCGACTCTTTTTCGACGCTTTGTTGTTCTTGTGTTCTTCGGTTCGAAGAATGGTTCTCCTCACCTCCGAATATTTACTGCAGACTTAATCCACGTGACACTCTGCCTCCTCTATCAAATTAACTGTCGATGCTTCAGGATGTCTCCTGTCAATCTATATCTTCTACTCGGAGGGTGTAATTTTTTTCTCGCTTATCCTGTTAAGTTCCTCTATTAACCGCGCTACCTATCGAATGTAATGTTTCAAATGGCTCTGAGCACTATGGGACTTAACATCTGAGGTCATCAGTCCCCTAGAACTTAGAACTACTTAAACCTTACTAACCTAACGACATCACACACATCCATGCCCCAGGCAGCATTCGAACCTGCGACCATAGCAGTCGCGCGGTTCCGGACTGCAGCGCCCAGAACCGCTCGGCCACCGCGGCCGGCATCTATCGAATCTCCAACATTCTGCTATAGTACAACATTTCAAGAACTTATGTCCTCTTAATCAGATAAAAGTATTATAAAAAGGTTAAATAAAAAGTGTTACAGAAAGATTTTAAAACTTTTGTAATTTCATCTTTGATTATGTGCTTACGATCGCTTTCTCCAGTTCAGACAGTGTTACATATAAATAGCTTCCACTCTCTTCTTGACCGATTGCAACGTCCATGTTTCACTTTCAAATAAGGCAACATTCCGGATAAATACTTTCAGAAAACGACCTTCTAACAGTTAAATTTGTACTATATGTTAATACCTTTATCTTCTCTTTTTCAGAAATGGTTTTCATGTTATTGGCTCTGAGCACTATGGGACTTAACTTCTGAGGTCATCAGTCCCCCACGACTTAGAACTACTTAAACCTAACTAACCTAAGGACATCACACACATCCATGCCCGAGGCAGGATTCGAACCTGCAACCGTAGCGGTAGCGCGGTTCCAGACTGTAGCGCCTACAACCGCTCGGCCACCCCGGCCAGCTTTCATGTTATTGTCAGTCTGTTTTTACATCCTCTTTATTTCGGCGACCTTCGCTTACTTTACTACTTAAACTCATCTATTTTTAGTGGACTGCTTCCTAATGTAATTCCCTCAGAACAGTCTAATTAAAATCGACTTCACTCACACTTGTTTTACTTTTGGTGATATTCACCTCATAACATTTTTACAAGTTACCATCCATTCAGTTCAACTTATCTTCCAAGTCTGCTGCTGTCTCAGCAAATTACGATGTCATCAACAAACCTCAAAGTTTTTATTTTCTCTCCGCAAATATTGATTCTGTTTCCACATACGTCCTTGGCTTTCTTTTCTTTCTCTATGTACAAAGCGAATAACATAGGGACGTGCGATGCAAACTTGTCTCACTTCCTTCTCATCAACTGTGTCATTCTCACGTTTTTCTACTTTCACAGCTGCAGTCTAGTTTCTATGAAAACTGTACTTAACCTGTCGCTTCCTGTATTTATGAGTGATTACAAATGATTCAAATGGCTCTGAGCACTATAGGACTTAACATCTGAGGTGATCAGTCCCCTAGAACTTAAAACTACTTAAACCTAACTAACCTAAGGACATCACACACATCCATGCCCGAGGCACGATTCGAACCTGCGACCGTAGCGGTCGCGTGGTTCCAGACTGTATCGCCTAGAACCGCTCGGTCACCCAGGCCGGCTATGAGTGATTCCAGTCAATGTCGATAACACTGTAGGAATTAAAAGTATAATATTATGTTACTTTCAGTTAGGGTAATCTGAGCTGCTGCCATAGTAAATCCGCAGATTTTTGAAGTCGGAAAGGAATATGTTTTGTTCTATTGATACATTTTATCTTCCATTAATTCGTGTTAAGGAAAGCTGATTTTCACTGTAACATGGACAAATACATTTCTGTCCCTTGTTTTATAGTATTTTCAAACTGAAGCATACGAATTTAGTCTACTATCTTGGTTAAGACTCCAAATTTCATTTTTATTGGCACTGTTCTTTAGCCTGTACGCGAAGGTCTGAACGAGCAGAAAATATTTAGTGACAGGCTAATGCTTCACTTGCAGGCTCGAGGTGTCTTTAAACAGCCTGCCCGATACTGCACTGCCCGTGATAGCTGCGAATCTGGATTTGTATATTAGGCTGGGATACATTCCGTCAGTTACCACAAATATTTATTTCAGTCTTCTAATACCAAAAGAGTATTCCGACATAATGAACCAGTGACATCTTTGTGTTAAGGACAGTTTTCGTCGTGAGCAATCCGAGCGTTTCGATCTGAGGTACACATATGGGCTGTAAAGAGTAACACTTCTATCCCTGACTCGCACATTGCTTACATTTACGTTAGAAACCCTTCATTCAATAAAAGAGTCTGCTATTTTTCGCCTGAGCGATATATCCTCAGACAGGAGTTGATGTGTACCGAAGTTCCTTAAAAGTAACATAGCCTGATAGTTTGGGAAATGATTTTGCTAGTGTGCTTTCTGATAGAACGATTTTGTGTTCTCTTCAAACTGACCAAAGCCTTTGACAATTTTTGAAATTTGTGATACATAGGGTCAAACGAAGGTCATACTTCCCATGCATATAGGAGATATCATTTACTCACCAGAGTTCGATAGCAATGGTACGGAAATCGTTTTCATATTGCAGAGCACACAACTTAGGTTTCACTTTTGTTTTTGGTGTAAGTGATGGTACCACTATTCGAACTTGACTGACCGATTTCAGCTTCCCCGTGAAATAAATTAGCTGTATTGTTGGTCGTCTTAAATTTACGGGTAATTGATCGTTGTGCCAAAAAAAATTGCTATTACTTCTGTGTGTGTGTGTGTGTGTGTGTGTGTGTGTGCAAGCAAGCAAGCAAGCGAGTGAGAGAGAGAGAGAGAGAGAGAGAGAGAGAGAGAGAGAGAGAGAGAGAGAGAGAGAGATAAGAGGCATAGCCAAATGGAGAATGTCTGATTCTCAAAAAAGATTTTGTCCAATTTTCGAAGAACATCCTACACTTTAACTCAAAGAATAATATGTACTGTTCGTAAACTGGTATTTAATACTATCTAGCTATTTTTAAATGAATATTAGGATTACGGCTAAGCAAAAATGTTAGGATTATAGCTAAGTGAAACTGATTTTATGGATACTGATCAGGTAATTATAGCAAGGGATTTTCCTTTTATAAGGGAGTTTCAAAAATGAGATGGTGAAAAAAAAGTAATGACGTTTGTAACAGTTGACTGCGCTTATTGAATGAACGCTGTATAGCAAGTTCATTCTAAGCATTTATCCATCTATATAATTTCCACTTTCTAATGAATGACCGCTACGGTCGCAGGTTCGAATCCTGCCTCGGGCATGGATGTGTGTGATGTCCTTCGGTTAGTTAGGTTTAATTAGTTCTAAGTTCTAGGTGACTGATGACCTGAGAAGTTACGTCGCGTAGTGCTCAGAGCCATTTGAACCATTTTGAAAGTTACGGCCGTGAATATAGCAGTGGAAGTACATGAATATCGTTGACAGCGGCTGGTTGCACTGATTGCGACATGAAAAGACGACTCCACGAAGAGGGTAAAACATAACGTCTTCATTTAGACGAAGCAGTTGTAAACTAAACAACCGACATATAGAAGCAACTAAAGAACGAATGAAAACATAAATAAATGACGTTGAAAACAATTATTCTAATGGAAATACGTTACATGGAAAATATATAGATTGCAAAGCTCTGAAACGGGACTGCAGAGCCGCGCGGAGTGGCCGCACGGTTTGAGGGGCCGGAGGTTCGAATCCTCCCTCGGGGATGAGCGTGTGTTGTTCTTAGCTTAAGTTATTTCAAGTTAGTTTAAGATAGTGTGTAAGTTCACATGGTTCAAATGGCTCCAGGCACTATGGGACTTGACATCTGAGGTCATCAGTCCCCTAGACTTAGAACACACATCCATGCCTGAGGCAGGATTCGAACCTGCGACCGTAGCAGCAGTGCGGTTCCGGACTGAAGCGCCTAGAACCGCTCGCTCACAGCGGCCGGCTGTAAGTCTAGGGACCGATGACCTCAGCAGATTGGTCCCTTAGGATTCACATACATTTGAACATTTTTTTCGCGACTGCAGAGTGAGTTTAATAAATAAGAAGACTGTCACGATCACTTAAGTGCTGTTATGGCCAAAATAAAAAAAAAAATGTCAAATGGCAACCGAGTAACGTGATCGTGACTGGCTTCTTATGTATTAACTTCACTATGCATTCCAGTGTCAGTGCTTTACAACCTATATTTTCCACGTAACATATTTTAATAAACAATATTTTTATCGTCTTCTTTATATTTTCCATAGTTCCTTAGTTGATTTTGTAGATTCTTGGAGATGTGATTTGTCTAATGCAACTAAATGACAGGCGGTTTGTACTCTGCCATAAGTGTGTTTCTTTGTTTTATTTGCGAGGTACCTTCAGTGGCCTCCAATACATGTTTGTTTTTGTTCACAGTAATTACGTTATTATAAGAAGTATAGATTTCTTACTACACTGCAGCTTTCTGTTATTTTAAGTTGTTAGGTAAGAAACATCTTTTTGTAGCACAATTTTTCTGAGGTCAAATTAGGAATTGTTTCTGCTTGGGATTTATGATCTTATAAGTGCACTAGCTATACGCCGTTGCTTAGTAACGAAAGTTAAAGAAGGCCCTTGCATACTGTCACGTTTAAGGATTCCGCGTCCGCAGCTCGTGGTCGTGCGATAGCGTTCTCGCTTCCCGTGCCCAGGTTCCCCGGTTCGATTCCCGGCGGGGTCAGGGATTTTCTCTGCCTTGTGATGACTGGGTGTTGTGTGATGTCCTTAGGTTAGTTAGGTTTAAGTAGTTCTAAGTTCTAGGGGACTGATGACCATAGATGTTAAGTCCCATAGTGCTCAGAGCCATTTGAACCAAGGATTCCGCACTTCAGTTGTTAAAAACAGAACACTTGCAGGATCACTTTGTCAATAAATTTTTCATAACCAAGAAGTGAAATTTAAGTGAAGCATATCGCAAGAAGCAAAGTTTTTATACAAAGCGAAATCCGAAAATTCGTATATCCTACTACACCGAAGCGTCAAAAAGCTGGTATAGGCGTGCGTATTCAAATACAGGGATATGTAAACAGGCAGAATACGGCGCTGCGGTCAGAAACGCCATATAAGACAAGTGTCTGGAGCAGTTGTTAGAGAGGTTACTGTTACGGTATCAAGTTATCAAGATTTGACTGAGTTTGAACTTGGTGTTATAGTCGGCGCTCGAGCGATGGGATACAGCATCTCCGAGATAGCGATGAAGTGGGGATTTTCCCGTGCGACCATTTCACTAGTGGACCGCGAATATCAGGCGTCTGCAGAAACATCAGATCTCTGACATCACTGCGGTCGAAAAAATATCCTGCAAGAACGGGACCATCGACGACTGAAAAGAACCGTTCAGCGGGACAGAAGTGCAACCCTTCAGCAAATTGCTGCAGATTTAAGTACTGGGCCATCAACAAGTGTCAGGGATACGAACCATTCAACGAAACATCGTCGATATGGGCTTTCGCAGCCTGGTTGGACGAGTCTCGTTTCAATTTGTATCGAGCCGATGGACATGTACGGGTATGGAGACAACCTCATGAATCCATGGACCCTGCATGTCAGCAGGAGACTGTTCAAGCTGGTGGAGGCTCTGTAATGGTGTGGAGCGTGTGCAGTTGGAGTGACATGGGCCCCTGATACGTCTAGATAAGACTTTGATAGGTGAAACGTACGTAAGCATCGTGTCTGATCACCTGCATCCATTCATGTCCATTGTGCATTCCGAGGGACTTGGGCAATATCAGAAGGACGATGCAATACACCACACGTCCAGAATTGCTACAGAGTGTCTCCAGGAACACTTTTCTGAGTTTAAAAACACTTCCGCTGCCACCAAACTCTCCAGTCGTGAATATTATTGAGCATATCTGCAACGTGCTATTCAGAAAAGATCTCCGCCCCCTCTACTCTAACACATTCATGGAGGGCCCTGCAGGATTGATGGTGTCAGTCCGCTCCAGAACTACTTCAGACATTAGAAGTGTTCATTCTACGTCGTGCTGCGGCACATCTGCGTGCTCGCGGGGCCCTACCCGATATTGGGCAAGTGTACCAGTTTCTTTGGCTCTTCAGAGTAGTTTGTCTACATTAAGATAAGAGTGTGGCGCTTAATTCTGTTATTGACGTAAAGTTCCGAAAATACTTCTGTCACTGAGGTAGAAAACTGAGAGCTTCGTCTATTTTTTCTTTGGTGTACAAAGAAACAAACAGCGTCAACGATTGATCCTTTGGTGTATTACGCCGCCGCTGAGTTAAACATCCGAACAACTACTACGCTGAACAGAGTACTCACACTTAAACTTGTGATATATTTTTCTTTCGTGAACCGATTTTGACAAAATAAAGCCATATGTTGCCCCAAGCTACGCTCAAGTTACCTGTGAGAATCCCTTAAAATCTCGTCTAGTAGGTTTGGAGATTAGCTTGTTCAAACAGACAGTCAGGAACATTTTAAATTAAATTTGAAATCACGATACCTTTTTTTACTGTGACCCGATTTTGATGAAATGAAGCCTATATCCAAATGAAGCCTATACATTGCTCCAAACTACTCTCAAGTTACCTATGGAAAGCTGATGAAAATTTATTTTGCAGATTAGCATCGTCAAACAGACAGACAGAACAGTCTTACAGTCTTACTATTAGAATAGGTATAGATATGTGCCGCCCTGGAGTTGTACTTAGTTGGTCTGCGCACACTGGATCTGAGGTTTTCGGAGCTATTCGATCACATTTAACTTAACATCCCATTTCCGCTGTTTACTGTTTGGTGTGTTTAGTGTTGCTAACTGACGCTCTGTGGTTTCTTTGTTCAAATGGCTCTGAACATTATGGGACTTAACTTCTGAGGTCATCAGTCCCCTAGAACTTAGAACTACTTAAACCTAACTAACCTAAGGACATCACACACATCCATGCCCGAGGGAGTATTCGAACCTGCGACCGTAGCGGTCGCCTGGTTCCAGGCTGTAGCGCCTAGAACCGCTCGGCCACACCGGCCGGCTCCGTGTTTTTTGTTCGTTTTTTGTTTGTGTTGTGATGTCTGTATGTAGTTTTATATTCTTTTGTTTATTGTGTATGTGTGTTGTTTGCTGGGTTTGACATAAATTAGGAGGTAGGTGCCTGACATTGTTACTGTCGAGACGCGATGTGTTGTTTCAATACATGTTGATTTTTTCATAAAATATGAATCAACGAAGTTAGCGTATAGAAAATCTGAAACTGATCGACCATTACCGGCCAAGCAGTTTCTAACACTTTTTCATTTGGCTGTTAACAATGCAAGGGAATGACAGTTTCGAACACATTCTTATAACATGAGTTAATCGTAAGTACAGACAAGAACAGTTGTCGTATATACAAAGCGACATACACCAAGTGTCCCTGATGGAAACTTTGACTGTTGCTGTCACCAGACAGTTACTGTACATGTCACTTTGCATGCATGACGACTGTTCCTGCTTTTACTTACGATTAACTCATATTACACGTAAGAGTTCGAAGCTGAATTCCCTTGCCTTCTGACCAAGTGTCTTCTCGTCTTAGACACTGCTGTGTATACTTTGCACTGAAGATGAGCGGTAAGGGTCGAAATTAGTTATCAGCTTTCATATGTACTATCTTAGCTAATAAAGATTTTATAAAAAGTTAACTTTCATTGATAAATGAAGAAACTTCCTCTCTTCCTCGTCAATTTGAGGCCATTTCCAGGGCTAGATGATGATGATGTTTGGTTTGTGGGACGCTGTACTGGTCCGTGACTGGCAGTACCCAAGATCGATTGACAACGACAAGGGATCGTACTGTACCAACGTCTCTATGCCGTTACTGCAGAGTATCCTGTTGCGCAAAGTACTTTAGGCCACCAGTCGACCACCACACCTTTAATTAGGTACAGTTTCTTATTTTTAACTGGATGTTAAGACTGCAGAACGCTATCTAATTGCAGAAGATTCCAGTTGGAGAGGAGCCTCTGATGACGACAAGAATCTAGTCCGCGCCGCAATCACACTGGTAATAAACCAATCGGACACGAAATCAGCCTTAGTACAATTAATATTGCAGCCAGCTCAACCGCTGACCATGCAAACAGCAGTGTCTGCCAAATAAAGGGAACAAAACCCTGCCTAGAGACGACGTCGAAATCGTACCAAGCCACGACAGAACTGCGAATAATCACTTAACAATATTCACACGCCAATGATTACTGACGTTAAGCAGTAGTGAATAAATGGGCCTATTTAATGAACCACTCTCGTTGTCTACGATACTGATCTCGCCAGAGCAACAAATTACTTTAATTTCAGTACCTGATTATCTTGCGTGATGATAAAGGCGACATCCAACTAGCAATTGTTATCTTTCGCAACGAGCTTTTCACAACGCAGTACGTACTCTCTGACATAAACTCGGACCTATTTTATTACTTGTACTAAAATACCAATCTGTCTACCGTCTTGAAATGATTATTCTGTTTATGGACACTTCCATCACTACTGTTAGGAATTAAAACATTTTTAATTCTCCCTTAAATATTTTTCCAACTCGACGCAGCGATAATATATAAGTGATGCGACTTCGCATACGTCACAGAATAACGAATCTTTGTTAGTAGCAAAATCTTTGGCCTTTCAGTAAATAATTCAATTACTTCAATTAAACTTATTCATCATTTAGAGAACTTTTTCCCTTAATTGAAATCTTTTCTTTAATATTCAGAAGATCTACTTTCAGTAGCTTATTTATAATTTCATTCGTTCAAGAACCTTTTACCAAACACATTTAAAAACACCACATTACACGTGATAACGACTCCACTGTATCAACATCTCTAAATTACACTTTTTTATACTTCCGAAAATGATTTAGATATATCC